>NC_086153.1:116680840-117321522 GCF_035149785.1 Candoia aspera | reverse complement strand
TGTCATCCCTCCCAAAGTGAGGTTAGCCCCATCCCTGTTAGCCTTCTGGAAGGCCCTGAAAATGTGGCTTTTCCAGCAGCCTTGGAGATCCCATGGGGACCCTGTGTGATGGTTAGATTGTGCTTAGATGGATGTTCTCCTGCAATCTTGCTTTTATTTATATTTTTAAGTTTTTTCAACAGCTATGAAATTGTTTTAAGTGTTGGTTGTATGCTGCCCAGAGTCACGTTCAGTGAGATGGGCAGCCATATACATTTATTAAATATAATAAATAAATAAATTCAACCATGCTGGAACATTATAATATTATTACTATTTTAAGCCTGTCATACTTTTCATATATACTGCCCATATAAGACAGAACTACGGTAAGTACATTTCTCCAGTCTTTTATGTATCCTATGTATAAAGTAATCATTTATTCTCTAAAATAAATAGATCAGCAACACTTTTCTTGTTTTACTAAATTCATTCTGGAAAATTAACAGCTATTATTTTCCCAAGAACCAAAAGAGTTCTGTGCTACTAAATAAAAAATATGCCTCTTATTTTAACTTCTGAAATAATAAGCATTTAATTTAATAGAATCTTACTTCAAAAGAAACTTGATTTAATTATCCTGAATAGATGGGCTGCAGTGTTTGTTTATTCCAGGAACTGCTATATTATTTTATCATTCTGCTAAGGTCCAGGGGTTTCTTGCTGAGTACAAATTATAGTCCATATACATGTTCTTCACAAAGCAGGAACAGTATCCCAACAAAACAGCCATCAGTCAGTCCAGACATGGTCATCTGCATATTCCACTAGAACTCATAATTCACCCCTAATACCACTGACCATGATCACTGATTTTGGAATGAAAGAAATGGTTCAAGCACACATTTACAATGTCATCCTAAGTAATTTAACTGGAAGAACATTTATTTCAAACTTGGGAGGATTCACTTCAGCAGTGTTGTTTCAGATTTGAAAAAGCAAAAGGGGGTAGGGGTAGCGGGCAGGGAGAAAGGATTTTCAGCTGTGTTAGCAATGAAGAGGCAGGCACCTTTTAACACCACTTTATTTATTTATGGAGTTGATTAAATCAGCTAATATTTCATCCAGGAGAAGGGAAGCTGCAGGAGGTAATTTCTCTTATGGAGCCATACATCTCACTAGTAATTCCTCAGACAGTTGGCTTAAGCCTGAACTTTTTCTTACAGTAAAATTGGTATTTGCTGTTACAAGGGATTGAACTATCATTCCCAGTTTTAATAGCTGACCAAATTCTGTGGAGATAGTTTGTTACAGCTTGTAACCCCCCAGCCTCCATTTTTGTAGCACCTGAAGATCCTAAGATCACGCTGCTGAAATGTAGTGACAAAGCACAGAAAGATGGCAAAGTTTCATTTTTTGGCAGGAAATGAAATGAAAGAAATCTTATCTACTTATTGTTAAAAATGATACTTACCAATTGCAAAACACCTATACACAATGGGATAGAAATTTTAGGCCCATGAGCCATCACATCTTCTGTAGCTCTCACCCTCACCAAATTGTTAAAGAGAAAAATCTGTTCTCATTAGCAAAAAGATTGTTCACCCCTGTGTTATAGACATCTTAAACTGCAGCTTCTCTGGGCCTTCATCTTGCCATCTTTTCTACCTGCCAGTATTGTGATGGCATACAGAAAAATAGCATACAAAGCTAAGGTGAAGATGAGAAACATGCCCAACCTAGCCAAGTCCTTCCATGCTGGGGTAATTCTAAATCCATAATGGGTGAGTTAGTGACTCTGCTTAGCCCAACGAATGTATACTGTCACCTCTGGCTAACCCTTATAAAGGTCTTGCCTTAAATCACACAATGCTGAAATCACATGTCTCACAAGATTTGGGCACCTTTCTACACTCACACTGACTTGGAACCCACAGCCTCATGAGACTTCCACCATCAGTATCTAGAAAGTTGCTGCCAGCAGTAGCGGAATTGCTGCAGAGAGACCTCACTTATTAATTGGTGCCATCTCTGTGAACCCCATGCTATGTGATATTATCCTTTTGACACAAAGGAACTATAAATTTGGCATGCATAGCCGGTTAGTTCCAAGTCACTTTCCATTGCTCATTACAACTATCCAATTCTTTCCCTGCCCTAGGGAGGAGGGAGTTTGTTCCTCTGCTTAGCCTAGCTGGTTTAACATGAGCCACCTGTGACTAGCTCCACAGGTGCCTGCTAGAAGCCATGATTACAGCACCAAGTTATAACGACAGTGTGCAAATTATGTCATGTACATCAGTTAGGACTGGCAGTACGTAATTCATATCACTTGCACAATCACATCATGACAATTGTCATGCCCTTGTCCCCCTTTCCTCCCTGCATATGCCCTTGACTAATCAGAAGTTTGAAACACGGTGAGGAAAAGAACACTTCTCATTTTGATTACTTTGTAAATGAGTTAAATTAGTATTTAGCATTTTTATTTGGTATGCACTTACCTCTAAGCTCAGTACAAGATCTCTTTTTCTGCACAACAATACCCCTGTAAGTCCGGTTGGGCTGAAAGAGATTGACGACCCAAAGGTACCCAGTGAGCTTCTGTGACTGAGGGTCGACTGGAACCAATTCCTCTCCAAATTGGATCCAGACTTGCATCTTGAGGTTCCTTTCATTCCCTGATAGAGCCAAAATCCAGAGGAGGCTTCCCATTAGAAGAAGCAAACGTATTACTTATATTTATTAAGTTCCCCTTCCCCCACAGTTCTTGCCATTTTATCTGTATAAGTCTTCTTATATCAAATAAACAACAGGTTTTTTTTAAAAAAAAAGCTGATTTGATAGTGGGGCTCAGAAGATCCTTAAAGCTATCAGGTCTCCCAGAAAGCCCACCTCCAGATCTCACCAAAGATAAAAGAGCTGTCATCATAATCCTTTGAATTACTATCACCTTTTGCTAATTTTTAAACCTGGTGTCTCTAAAGTCTCTCCTGGTCCCTCCTGGTTCCCTGATCAACCAGGAAACTTGAATTGTTTCATGCTTTTCTACCTTTGGCTTAAGACACAATCTACTATGAAAAAGATTGTTTCTCTTCCTTCATACAGAAGAATGGGTTAGGACTCTTTTGAACTGTACTACAAAGTGACAGGAGAACTGAAGGGGTGGCAATAGATAAATCTCAACTTTAATATCTTCATCTCAAGACTACACTAATAGTCCCAAAGATATTTTTTTTCAGGGCTGCACTTCAGATAAAAGAGCAGGTCCATAAATTCATTAGCAAGTAATGGAACAACTTCACTTTATCTTTGTCTTGTCACAGGTCTAAGGTTTTCATTCTGTGCCAGGAATCATACATCACAGTCAACATGTTTGTCTCCTGAGCCAACTGAGAGAAAGTGCGGAAAAAACTACCATTAACAAGAGAGTAATTACATTCAGCATAACTTAATTATTAGTCACTCTGGACTGATGGGAAAAGCCCACACAAGTTCTATCAACCGAGTTCCCACTTTTAAAGGAAGAAATAATCAGATATGAAATCATAACATAATCTGAGATTTGGTCTTTCTGGTCTACTGGTCTTGGGTCCGCATATTTGCTAATATGACATATGGCTTATTTGCTTAACTTTACATGTGGAGTTAATTTTTTTCCAGAAAAATTAGGGCAATCTTATGAATAATAGTCACTGGAGACAAAGGTCATTTGATGGCAGCCAGCACTAGGTTTAGCAGAGGAAGCTGGGAGGGGTGGGGGAAATTCTAAAATATAATTCCATCAGAAGCACAGGATATGGATCAGTGAACAGGTGATGGAAGGTGTTCAGGAGGAATTTAGATTACCACAGAGTGCAAATAAACTTGGCAAGCCTGAAAACTGAACAAGGAGATACGGAAAACACCCGGCCCAACAGAGTGGTGAATACTCCCTTGAACTTTTAGCCCAAAATGGCTTATTTCAATATGACACATAAATAGATACATAAAATTTGCCAGAAACAGTGGACCCATGTATCTAAAAAAACCTGACAAGAATCAGTACACAAAGGACAGAGTTTCTGATTCCTAACTTTCCTGTTCTGCCATTTTTAGGGCAGTGGTCATCCTGTACCCAGAATGAGATGCTGAATGCAAGTTTTATTACTCATAATATATTCATTACTAGTGACTAGCAGCTGAAAATCTCTATTTGCAAATCCAGAACTAATCAGAGAACCAGAAAAGGTGAATCAATCACACTGGTTGGTAGATAACTATAGATACATAGGGAGATATTGGGCTTTATTATTGCAAAATTACTAATCCATGTAACAAATTGTAAACAAATGTATAAAATGCTCTGGTGTTATCGAAATGTGCAAAGATAATGGCAAGTGATATTCATATACATATTAATTTCCATGAAATTATGTCTAATTATAACTATGCCCATAACATTTCACCGTTGAATCCAGCATTAGCAAACTGCATGATTCCAAACTTCCCAAGTAAAGAGCGATGTAAAATCTGTGCTGCTGTGAACAGCAGAGTGATGTGTTAGAGGGAAGAGTGTATTCAGACTGTCAGTTAACAGATGTAAATGTTTAATTAATTGCCTTGGGAAGCCCACACTGGATTCTTGGGTTGTTGTGTTGTTTTAATGAATCCACTTTGAAAGGACAAAACCCCAAATGAAATGGTGAAGACTGTTAATCAGAGCATTTAAGGGGAGTGGTAGTTACTTCATTCTCACTGAGAGCTACTGAGCTACTCACTCAGAGCTGTTCACATAATCCAATAACCAACATATGGTGAGGTTTCTTGTGTTAACTGAGTTGTACTTCATGGAGTTATGCACAGGTTTTTGCTCTTACAAGCAAAACTTTCTTGTGGGTTTGGAATGGGAAATTTTCCATGCTAGCATTCAGGGCCCTTTTAGTGACCATTTGTAAAAGAGAGAGAGAGTTACAATTCTACTTTATGAAAGTAGAAAAAAAAGTGAAAGAAAACATCATCACATCTATTTGATCAAAGTTATAATCCTACAATCCACATAGCCGTCCAGAGTTGTTGGGAATTGGGTGCATACAAGTTTAATAATAAATATATAAATAGTATTAAACACACATGCTTAACCAAGAGCTGCAGTCTGTACTGAACTGTGACCAACGTTATGCACCAGTTCAGAATCACCAGTTCAGAATCATACCATTTTGTAGCCTCTTTCTGAATGGAAATCTAGCATATTTAGCAAATCAGCCAAGTAAGGTTGTTGAAGTTCTGTCCCAGTGCCTGGAGCCTGTGCGTCTCTGACTCAATCCTACCAAGATAGAGTGGCTGTGAGTGTTGGACCACCCAGATCTGGGGATATTCCAACTTTTACCTTGGATGGGGTTGTATTTCCTCATTCAAGGGTGGTGTGCAATTTGGGGGTCTTCCTGAACTCACAGCTCTTGCTTGATGAGCGGGTGACAGTTGCAGCCAGGAAGGCTTTTGCCCAGCTTCATCTGGTATGCCAGTTGTGCTCTTTCCTAGATTGGGGTGGGGGGGAGAGCCTTCAGACAGTCATTCATGCCCTAGTTGCCTCATGGCTTGACTACTGCAATGCACTCTACATGGGCTGCCCTTGAAGATCACCTGGAAGCTTCAGCTAATCCCAAATACAGCGGCATGGGCAGTGATGGGAATACCTTGGTATACCCATGTAATACTACTGCTTCGCAAGCTGTGCTGGTTGCCAGTTTGCTTCCAGGTACAATTCAAGGTGCTGGCCCTACCTATAAAGCCTTACATGGCATAGAGCCTGGTTACTTGAGGGACCACCTCTCTCCCTTGGTATCTGCCTGGCCGGTTCAACCTGGCAGGGTTGGCACACTCTGGATTCCTTCGATTAAACAATGCCATCTATTGGGACCCTGGATGTGCACCTTCTCTGTAGCAGTGCCTGCCCTCTGGAATGAGGTTCCCCCCAAGATTCAAACAGCCCCAACCTTACTGGTATTTTGAAGGGCCCTAAAGACCTGGCTCTTTGTCCAGGCCTTTGGCAAGGATGACTGATGCACCTTTATTCCTTTTTTGTTCCCCTCCAGGTTTGTTTGTTTTTGCCATCGTTGTTCTTTTGTCTTGTGCTGTTTTTGTGCTTTTGTATTGATCTTTGTTTTTAAATGTTTTTAACAATTGTAAACTGCCCAGAGTCACTGGGAGCTGGGTGGCATATAAATTTAATAAATACTACTGCTTCTGCTGCTGCTACTACTACTACTAATATCACAAAGCTAAGCAACTGGCCTGTATATTATTTAATACCAGATGCCACTCCTCCGAATCATTTATAAATATGCTGAACAGCACAGAGTCCAGAAGGCAGCCCTGAGATATGCCACTTGACAGCTCTTTCCACTGTGAAGTGGAACCATTAATGTACACTCATCAGTGTGATTGCATTCATCAATATTCATCTAATGGTAGCATAGTCTAGTCCACATTTTGCCACCTTCTCCAACCGAATCTGGGAATCTGTTGTAGTCAGACCTGGGTACTTGGATGGGAAACCACTAGGAAAGCTCAGGTCTGTAGGCTAGACTGAGAAGTCAAAAACACATCCATGGAGAAGCAATGGCAAATAATTTCTGTGTTGCTGCCAAGAAAATTACACATTTGGGGACTAGGAGTCCCATTTAAATTCTGCATTTCTTCCAAAAACTGAAGGAAGTTTACTTTGTTCTTGATTTTCCTCACAACCAGTTGATGAGGAAAGTTAAGTGAAGAGACAGTGACTGGCCTGAAGCCACCCAACAAGCCTTGTATCTGAAGGGACTCCTTTCTGAGCCTTCTCTTTCCAACAGAACAATGTCCTTCTGGGTCCATCAACCTCCCTCTCCTCCCCTTGCTCACCTACCGCTTCCCACTACTGGGTTCAGCGTTGCCTCTTCCTGCCTACCCCAGTCCATTGCTGCTTTCCCTGCAGTCATTCAGTTCCTGTGTTTTCCACCTCTGCTGCTCCATTGCACTCCGCCCCGCTTGCTGCCTTTCTGCTTCTCTCTCCTGCCTCCCCATGCTGCGTTCCCCGACTCCCACGCAGTTCTTCCCAACCCTTTCACTCTCCCCAGCTTCTTCATACCTCGTTCACTAGCTGCAGCTTTTCAAGAAAGAATAATTTTCCCTAGTAGAGGGGCATATGATATTTAGCTCATTTACTTTTGGAATCTCCAGAAGAAGCAAACCGATTCATCCATTTACAGGTAGTCCTCAGTTAACATCCGCAACTGGGCCATTGCTAAGTGATGCAGTTGTAAAGCACAGCATCACATGACTGTGCTGCTTAGCAACAGCAATTCCAGCATTCCAGTTGCTGTCATTAAGTGAATCACCATTGGTTATTAAGCGAAGACATCATGTGGTTGCCATTTGCAACCTCCTGCCAGCTTCCCCGTTGACTTTGCTTGTCCAAAGCTGGCACAGAGGGTCGCAAATGGCAACCATGTGACCGTGGGATGCTGTGACGTCCAGAAGGATCCGTTTTAAGTACCACTCATTCAGCGCCATTGCAAGTTCGAAGGGTTGCTGAATCATTAACCAGGGACCACCTGCATTACAAAACAGAAAGAAAAGTCCTTTTTTTCTATCAAAAGCGGGAGTTAGGACACTTGAAATAGCATCTCAGTTTCACATCACCCTGTACTGGTGAAGAAAAATGGTGCAGTTTCTTTTTGCTGAAAGCCTCCAGCAGGGCCACCTCTAGATATTTTGGCATCCTAGGCAAAGTCATATTTTGGTTCCCCTGATGGTTTGGCTTATCTTCTGATTTTGTTAGGAATTTCAACAATTCTTGTTTATTTTTTCCTAGTTTTTGAGCTTTAGACTTACTTCAGCTTTCCTTCGCTTTACAGACCTATGAAGATCATAAATGCAAGGATAAAAAAAAATGTCCAGGCTGAAAATGTGTAAAGCTCAAAAACTAGTTTTTTTTTCCTTTTCTTTTCTCAGGCTTTTTCTTTCTTTTTCTTTTCTCAGACATTTTCACCCTATTTACACTGTGAAGTTATATTTAACTCTCAAGCAGGCATGGTGGCTCATAGAGTGAGCCATTACTGCTTTTCACTTTTTTATTGTGTTTTTCCAAAGCCTTTTCAATTTTGACACCCCCTAAAATTTGGCATTCCTAAGCTGGTGCCTACTTGGCCTTAGCCTAGAGGCGGCCCTGGCCTCCAGATAATAAAATAAAATTTGAAATCAATCAAATACAGTAAAGTAATAATAAAAATTAAAAATAACTTGCAATTTTAAAAGTAAGTAAACAGTAAACATGGCTATACCCACTTTGGGAGTGAGACATGGTGGAAGCCCCTAGCTGACTGACATAGTGCATCCCTGTTCTAAAAATGTCTGCTAACACAGATATCGCCAGCTGGCCAAAACATATAATGCAATTGGCTGTTGCTAATAAAGAGAATCTTGAATGAAAATGCAAAAAACAAGTGACTGCAGAAGACCATCTGATGAATTAGTAGTATCACTGGAAGGGGTTAATTTGTGGAATTTTGGGGGGGTATATATTTAAAGGTGGAGGTGGCTGTGGTTTGTTTACTTATTTATTTATACAGTTTAATGATGTAACATGAATATGGTCAATCTTTATCTTATACTGTTTATAGTGTCTTGATATGGTCAAACGACTAATCAATAAAGAGTTGTTGTGGTTATGCAATTTAGAGGCTGCTGACTCCTGACAATCACTTTTAAAAAGTAAGAGCATTAGAAAAATCAGAAAAGAAATCATGAGCAGTGTGAAGACAAACATGGATAAAAAGGCTACCCAACAGGGGCTTAACCGTCACCCCGCCCCAAAGCCTGGAAGAATAACCGGGTCTTTATAAGTAGTCCTTGTTTAGCAACTGCCTCATTTTGTGTCCATTGACAGTTACGACAGTGATGAAAAAGTAACTTTACAACCAGTCGTTGCATTTACAATCTTTGTAGGCCTGTAAAGCAAAGGAAAGCTGAAATAAGGTGATATGCACTGTTGTGATTTCACTTAGCAGCCACTTGACTTAATGACCAAGTTGCTGGCCTCAATTGTGGTCGCTAAACAAGGACTGCCTGTAATAGCATCCTGAACATCATAGATAAGAGCCATCTAGATCTCTGGAGAGATATTATTCCAGAGGGCAGGCATCATGACAGAGTAGATAAATGACATTGCTTAATCAAAATGCGACTTGGCCTGATCTCATCAGATGGGCAGAAACTGGAGCCCGGCAGTCTCTCCAATACCCAGGCCCTACCCCATCAAGGGCTTTATAGGTGTTAACCAGCACCTTGAACTGCACCTTGAATTGGGTTGCTTTCTTGAGACTTCCTGCTCTTATTTTCATGCTTATTTTACAAAAATGAATAAAAACCAAGCAAACAAAAAACCAACTAAAATTTCAGTCATGAGATGCTAGGGGTCCACAAAGGGACTGGAGAGCACATGTGGCCATGAGGTAGGGGCTGCCCACTGCTATGCTAGACACTGGATGGCGTCATTGATGGCACAATGGTACCCATAAATCTGTGGGTGCAGCTCCTTCAGCCCTCAACATCACCCATCGTACTCTAAGTAATGGGACACAGTAAAACCTACTTGCAAACACACATATATACGAATTTGCTTTTAGGGAAATAACGTTTCCTGGTGACATATTGAAAGGAAAATACCTTAAAATATTCATAGTATCTGCAAATCTTTATTTGGATTATAAGGTTTAGTTTTTCATGTTACGGAAAGCTAAAAAGCATTGCAGGAATCAAATGTCTAGAAGGCAAGTTGTACAAAACAAGTCTAAAGCAGCTGCAAATGTTGCCACTTGAAAATGCTGCTAAATTATATTGAAGCCTGTTGGAATACATTCAAATTGCTTCTCTGCTCTCTCCCTCCCTCCCTCTCTCTCTCCAAGCTATTGATCTCTCTCAAAGGATTTCACTGAGAAAAAAAGCGTGCAAGTTGAAAGGAGAACATTTTAATTTAAAACTATTGCTAGAAAGTTAGATCACAGTTGAGTCCCACTGAATTTTTTGACTTTCCCAAATCACTGACACAAGGAGAGATCATTTCTTTTTCTTTTAAAATGTACAATCTCAACATTCAGTTCCTGGAGCCAAAAATCTGACAAGACCCCACAGTTATTAAAGTTAATAAATTAAAGCAAGGAAGATTCTGTATGTACAACTGGACAGATTTTACATTTTTTCTGCACTTACAATGTTAAATGTTTTTCTTTTATTTCACTTAGCTTGGGTATCTTAAAAATAAGGAAAGGACTCCAGGGACACTGAAAGTTTTATTATATATAATTACAGTGCCTTACTTTTAGAGATTTAAAAGTATATCTTAATGGCATAGGCAGTTACCATGACTACATTTTATGTGTTTGATTGACATAAAAATGCATTAACATTAAACATCTAGAACTTTGGAAACATTGGATCATATCTGCAGCTGCTCTCTCTCTCTCTCGCTCTCTCACTTTGTGTGTGTGTGTGTGTTTCAGAGGAAGCAAATTACTGCTCTTATATCACTGACCAATGAAGTTGTTTAAATCCTATACCGATTCATCAGGAAATAAGCCCCACTGAAACCAGTGGGCCATCAAAATTCTTAACCAGTCATGCCCTATAACTGTCATAATTGTCTCTCAAAAATCAGAGTTAGGATTTCTTAAAAAACAAAATGGACCATTCAAAAATCTTTAAAGTAAAAATGCTTCCTCTGCTTTTTTAAAAAACTCATTTGAATATGATGCTGAATATGTCATCCTCTGCCTGCTTAGTGATTAGAACTGGAAGAAGTTTCCATTCTGAACACTTCAATCTAGTTTTAATTAATTTTGAAGATAAGCTCTGCCCTCTTTTCCCTATCAGTTTAGAATGCCAACTTTCTATACTCCTCCCAAGTTAAAAAGCAAATACATGAAACTAGTATATTGATAATCTCCTTAGGAATTAAGTTTGTTCCCCTTGTGCCTTTCTCTTTCCAAGATTAGGGCTGGAACTGGACTGGACAGAACTACCAGAGGCTGCATTTGTTTGTAGTCCCCTTTTTCAGTCTATCGTTATCAATAGGCACAATAGTTGAGGGTGCATGCTTTTGTCCCTCCAGATAACAGATGGTAGGTTACTGGAATGAATGTCTGGGATGTTGGAGAAGGTTTTGAGGCGAAGTTGACCTCCAGTTCAGAGCTGCTGTTCCACCCTGGGCAGAAAATGGGAGGGAGATGCTGGGAAGAGGACTGGCCTGGTTGTCATGAGAAGATGGTCTCTTGCATCAGATGATGTCCCACAACAGGTGCTCTTATTTTGGCTGAGCAACAGAGAAGGTCCACCTGGAATTTTGAAGACCTCAGCAAGCTGGCAAGAGTTGTGGCTGCAGGGTGGCTGGCATCTGGAATTTATCAAACCTCTGGCAGACGAGGTCTTGTGGCAGCTTTTCAGTGAGAAGCTGGAGCAGTAGGACCAGGTTCAGTTGGAGATAAAAGAGCTAGACCTATCCATTACAGGCTGTCCCTGCTGTGTTTACTCTGGCAGCTTATCTATCACTCAGTTACCAGATGCACCTGCCAGTCTCTTTGATGGACTTTGCTAGCTGCTTGTCTGACTGTGGAGGCCTTCAGGGGCTTTGGTTGTGCCCTGCACTGGGGTGGGGATTTGATTTATTTGCATTTATTTCCATAATGCAACTACATACATGTAGTTAGAATCAGTAAAATTGTACAAAATCCAAAAGTTGAACCTATATGAAACTACACAAGTTAAAATCCTGCAAGACCACAACAGCCACAAGATTTTTTCCTCCTTTGTACAACAACAGGGGGTTATTTAATTTGTATTACTTCCAAATTCTTCCCACCAGGATTAGAGCTGATTCACTACTGCTAGCCACTGAGGGCTGTTTAGTTGGTGCTTGAAACCACAGCAAAATGTTTGGTTTTTTTCTGTTTCCTTTTTTTAAAACATAGAAGGACCTTGAACATATTGTCTGTCTTTAATGGCAAGTTCACTTTGTAGTTCTTAGATTTTATTCACCTTGCAAAATTTGCTGATATTCCTTCTTTCATAGTTGGTAAACGGTACCATGAACATGTGCATGAATTTGTGAGAACTGAGGTTCCACCTCAGTTCTGAAGTACAGTGCGGCTTAGCAGGCAAGTGGTATTGTCAGGCTAGGTTTTGAGACTGAAGAAGAACTGTCTCCATTCACCAAAATACATAGGAGGACCCCTGAATGAGCCAGGGCTGGCTTTGAAATAAGTAAAGTAGCATACACATTAATTTCAAGGAGAATTGTATTACAGGGTCTTATTCTACTGAGAGCCTGTAGTGGTTAAAGTATTAGAAGCGACTCACGTTGCTAAACTATGGAGCTCATTGGGTGACTTTGGGCCAGTTGCTCTTTCTCATACCAACCTAAACAGGTGTTGGGGTATAATATTAAGGAAGACCACCTTCTTCACAATCTTGGGCTCCCTGAGAGTGGCACAATATAAAGCAATGTAATATGTTCTAGAATGGAAAATTACCCAGCTGGCCAAAAGTTCAAAAGTACCATTGGCTTAGTTGATATGATGTCATAGAGAAAGAGGACAGCCTAGGACTTGAATGCTATATATGATTTTTAAACTCTTGGGACAGATACCTCAGAACAGCGCTGATTAAATTGTATTTACTAGGTTTGATTTATACCTTTCATTTCACAAGGTATCACACAATGTGTGTGTGCATGTATGTGGGTGTGTGTGCATACACATACATAAATAATTTGTAATTAATGAACATGTTGTTTTACTTTCTAGCTCATTGATTCTCTTATGATATTTTAGTTTAACTTTATTTTTAGGTGATCTACCTTTCCAAGCAATCATTCTTCCACCTTGCTTGGATTTAGCATCACCTTGTTTGCCACATTTCAGACATCACTGATCCCACGCATTCACCAGTTTATAACTATCAATATTTTTCTAGAATTTGTTGGGGGGAAAAGAAAAATATGCTTGTCCAGTCTTCAGAAGATCTCATGCAATAGTTTCATGTAAGATGTTAAATAGTATGATATAAGCACATGCGCTATTTTGGAATCATTCAGAAAACAAACAAGAACATAATCCCTGTATCCCTTTCCAACTGACGTCCCATCAATCCTAGTAAAGTTATTTTGGCACCAAAATTAGGCTGCAAAACTCTATTCTTGCCATTTCCCCATCTTTGCATGCCACTTGTATCTTCTTCCTCCAAGAGACCTCTTGTGGAATGAAACAACTGAGAGTGATTGCTGTTCAGTTGAAAGGAAGGAAATTAGTACTAATTTTCACACCCAAGAAGAGATGGAAAATGCATATAGAGGCTCAGAACTGGAAATACAAGAGAAAGAAGTGCCAAAATTAAAACAAAGAATATGAAAAGAATTGCAGCTTACTCTTGACAGAGGGCAATCAACTGTTTTAGTAACTTCTTTCTAGTATGTAGTAAAGTTTCATATCTTTCTCTGCTGTACTATGTATCTAAAGCTGGTTCAGCCTAGTAAAGCTGTGCTGTGTTGAGTGTCGACTGCACCACCTGAAAAAGACAGATCCTGGAAATTGTGAGCATCTCACCAACGCTAGCCAAAGAACTGTATTCAGACATGAAGACTAAGGGGCAGGGAGGGAAGTGCTGATCATTCCTGTAGCTCCAACTCCAGAGCAAGAGGTTCCTATCCCCATGGAGATGCAAGAGGGAGGAATGTCCCTGCTCCTTACCATTCTGGATCAAGAAGGAGGGATGGTTTGTGGCACTTCCAGACACTTACTTACTTAAGAACATTTATAAACCACCTCAATCTGACTGACCCTGGGTGATGGACAGGAGCAAAACAGGAAAACAAAAATTCTGAGCCATCCAATAAATTGCTAACATCCTAACAACAACAACATATGCCTCTAATCATCCAAGAACTTAAAGAACAAAACTGTTTTAAGGACTTTCCCCTAAGGAGGGTAAAGACTAATTGCATTTTCTGTGGGGCATGTTCCATAGTGTGGGAGCTACCACTGAGAAGTCCTCTTTCCTAGTCCAGTCACCTTTGTCTTCCTGTACCTGTGGATTATGTTGCACATAGTAGGGAAAGGAGGACAGAATGGAGAGCAGGAAAGTGTAGACATTAATTTGGAAGTGAGAGCTTCCCAGGGCAAAAATGTCAGTTATGTCAACAGACAACAGTTGCTCAGCTTCAAGGCCAAGAAGCACAGGGCAAAAGTCCGTCACATCAAGAGAAAAGCCTGAGAAAGAAGCATGAGTATTGTACAGGGAGTAGAAACAGGGAATGGGACCTTCATGTTGACAGAGGGCAACCAGCTATTTAAATGGCTTCTTTCTAGTATGCAGTGAAGGTTCTGAGCTACCTGGGCTGTTTTGTTTATCTTGCCTTAAGACAAGTTCAGATCTGGAGCTTAATCAACCCATGTTGAGCTGAACGTCCAAGAGTGTCTCCCAAGGTCTTGCCAGTAAGACTGAGATCTTCTCTCATTTGCATAGATGAATCAAAATGTCCACTGGATCTATTTTAAAAATCATCATTTCTTTCAAGTCTTCTAGAGGGAGGCTCAGCAAAAAAGAAGGGTAATTTTAGACTGTTGCCATTAAACTGAGTGCTTTGAAGAAACTCTTCCCACTTCTTTCCTCTCGTTATTTTTTATATTCCCTTGTGTGTGCTTTTTTGTACAGAGGGATTAATATATGAATCATTATTCTTATTTTGGCTTATGAGATGCAACATGGTGCTTTTATCTCTCTCCCAAGAGTGCACATTGGCACCATAGCAGAGGACATGGAGGAAATGGTTTTCAAAGGAGCAGATGTAGGAACTTCAAGAGCATCCGCACTGGTTGTTTGTGTGGAAGGGATTTCTACCAGCTATTTTTCCAGCTATCCAAGCCATTCCTGCACGTTTCTGCCACTTTGAATCAGAACAGCAGGATGACATGTTATTTTAAAGGGACACCATACCATTTTCATTAAGGATTTCTCAACCTTCCTACAGTCCCACAAAAGGAGCTAGTTTACCTTAGAAAATCAGATGGCACTGCTGAAGATAGCATGTTTGTGTCAGGGCAGAGAAGGAAGTAAGGAATAAGGAGAAAGAAACGTAAAGAAGGACAGGCAGACAGGCAGAACCCAATGAAAAGCATGAGGGAAACAGAGGCCCCAAATGGCATACAGACGTTGCATCATGTTTCCTCTGTAAGCAAATATAAATAGGTGGATTGGTTGCTGTGGCATCATGGTTACAAAGGGAACATTTATGTGCTGCATGGAATTTACCTCCTTTTCATGCAGATTGACTATTTAGAAAAGAACATAATCTAAAATTTAATTTTTCATCCATTTTATATCCTACTTCCCTATGAAGGCAACAAGCAAAGTAGCTGGCAAATATACATCTAAATACAATATAATAATATTTTATACTATTATACTATACACAGCAACAAGAAAATAATACGTCATTAAATAGGTAGCTTTTGTACATTTTTCATTGTTATTTATTTATTTTTCCTGTGGTATCTATTAATGTATTTTTCTAATAATGTTTTATTGTTTTATCTTTTTATCCATTGAAACATTTTTATAATCTGCCAGAGAAGCCTGATTCCCGAGCTAATTAAAGTATAATAAATCAATCAATTAAATACAACATGAAAAATAAATAATTTTCTTATTAAATTAATGCCCCATATTCCTGCTTAAAGAAGCACTGTAGGCTGTATACAATGATAAAAAAGCAGTAAAATATATCACAAGTCATTTGGTATAAGAATTTTTCCTAGCCTTACCCTGATATGGAATGTTTCAATTCTTCAAACTCTGAAATGGCCGTACTAGTTAACAGCTAGTCCATCCCATCTGAACGGGGGCTTTATTGAGAATGCTGTTAATAACAGCTAAGCAGGTTATAAAAGAAAGTATGTTTAGCTTATTTATTTGAATGATGTCCCAACTTTCTATTCAGCTAAAGCCACTTGGCTATAATGAGAAGACAACAACAACTCTGTTTAGCTGGGTCTTTAATGGCAGGCAGGCAGGCCAATAAAAAAATTGTGTTCCCATGTATTTTCTTTCATCTGTTTCATTTTGTATTTTCTGTGTTGTTTTAAACTGCAAGCTGCTTTGCTTGTTTATATCAAACAGAGAGGTAATTTATAATCAAGTAAATATTCTACAATACAGAGAATGGCTAGGAATATGCTGAAAGAAAGAAACAGGAATCTCCTGGCTGGCCATTTGACAGCAGAACGCTTCTCCATTACAGTACTTTGAACTCCCTAGAAATCATGCTGATGGAACGCAAATTGCCAAGAAAAGGAAATGTGGATTTCTACCATTCAAGCCTCTTTTTGAGGGTTAATACACCCCCACCTCAGCCTACTTAAGTGACCTCAGCAACCTGCTCATTGCATTTGCTATTTTTTTTAAATTACAGAGTGTGGTGTCTAGTTGTCCAAAGATTGCCTATCTTTCCCTAGAAGACAGAAGTGTAACTTTCAAGGTGTATTTACGTTTTCATTTGAGATTATGTATTTTTATTTTGTTTTATGGTCCCAATCCCAGAATTCTTTGAATTGGGGCATGTTATAAGCACTGTAAAATACATAAATATATAATTTAAGAGGACATTTTAATTGGCTGCCTCAATGGAAACTGTTGCTCTAGAGCACTATAGAGAACTCAGGTTTCCCTGCTCCTTGTCCAGCACTAGGCCAAACTGGCTCTCAGTTCAGCATTAAGTGTAATTAATCAAACATGGCTTATATGATTATTCCCATGTATTTTATAATCTGTTTCTGTCACATAAAAATAAAAGTGTTAACTTTTGGAGGGCTCTGGAGACAGCATCAACATTTTTTGAGGGGAAAGTTGTGCATTCCTAACTATAGGAAGTTTTTCTGAAGTTTTTTTAAGCTTCATTCTAGAAAATAAATCCTGTTAACATTTGAAATAAATATTGGTTCAAATCTGATAAATTTAAATTATTCTTCAAGGAAGAAATATGTTTACATCATTTGCCAGCTGTACAAATAATTTGAGAAAAGCTTTTTCTTCTATGAACACATTCACTGAGTTTATCCCTTTTAGCAATCTCTAAAGGTTTCATCAACCATTCCCTAACAGATGGTACAGTAATCTTTTTTTAGTTTCTAGACCAGGCAATCTTAACTGCTCCAAACAAACTTATGGCTATCAGTCTACCCTCTAGAGCAGTGTTTCTCAAACTTGGCAGCTGGGAGTTGAAGTCCATACATTTTAAAGTTGCCAAGTTTGAGAAACACTGCTCTAGAGCTTTATCTCAAGTCTGCTAAAAACCCGCCATTATCATAGGGATTTTAAGTCAGGTTCTTCTGTATTATCCCAGGAACAATATTCGCCAAACCAATCCAATAGCTGTTTACCTATGAGAAATAGCTGAGCACTAGGAGTTTAACACTTCCAACATTTCAGTCTTGCAATTAAGTAAATGATTCAAATGTTCTGGGAGTCAAGGCCAATGAAAACTCCAATATATTATATTTTCTGGTTGATTGGCTTATGAACATTGCCCTTATTGATCAAGTAACTTATGATCTCTCTTGAACTGAGATTAAGACTCCTCAAGTCCCTTTCCTATGAACTCATAGAATGATGTACTCTTAATATAATTTAATTATATTAAATAATTAAATTAGCTAGTAAACCCTTAGCATATTAATAATTGTTCTGTATTCAGTTCAATCAGTTTAAATCCTGATTCTTGGCCTCACAAGGTAAACCAGATAGGTATCATAACCAGATGAGTTAATTCTACTTTATTGTAAAGCTAGATTGACAGAATCTTGCAAGTCTGAAAGTACAATCCTCTCCCCCCCCCCCCCGCCCCATCTCCTTTACAGCCTGAGAAACTAGGGAAGGTCTGTTCTGAGCCTCTTGCCCCTCCCACTATCCAGTTGCAGGCTATGCTGTCTCTTATCTGACTGTTACCTTGGCAGCGTCTCTTTGCCCAGTCTCCCAAGGCCTTTCCCACATACTACTACATCAATCTCTTTAGTGAAAGAGATTGGGTAGAAGGAGATGACATGAAAACTTTGTTCTTGGGCCACTTTTGCCATTACGAAGAATAAGAAAAGGGCCTTGTTGAAGGACAGAACTGTGTCTGCTGGATATCTTGATCTGGTCTTTCAAACTGGGTTGGCCTAAGAATTGAAATAAAATGTTCCATTAGCATTTTAGTTTTAAGTTCCATTGGCAAGTGCTCTCTTGTCTTAGGCAGCAACATTTCTTAGGCTAATGTTGTACCTGGCCAAGACCCAAGAGAACATCAGAATAGAATTTTGACTCAGATTTCTATGTATTTGACTCATATATTCTATGTATGAAATATGTACATAGAATGTACATATCTACATATGTACATTCTATGTACATATTTCTATGTATCCATCTTAGAGTAGCTACTTTCAGCTGTGTCTTCCTTGAAGAAACATGGGGAGCACAGGAAAAGTGGCTGTTTCCTAAACACAGACATAGAACAGACATTCCCATGTAGACTACACCAGGGTTTTTAACTGTGTTCTGAGGAACCCTAGGATTTCATGAGAATGTAATGGGGTTCTATGAGAGACTAAGGGGAAAAAGTCACTCAGCCAGTTCCCTATCACTAGAGTGTTGTCTCTTCATCAGGAATTCTGGGATTTTTTTCACTAATATTCCACAGTCTGGAAAAAATTACAAACCCCTGGCCTAGAGGCCAGTTATATATTAATTGTTACATAAGAAGATGGACTTCTTGGCTGACAGAGGTAATGCTAGAATGTCACCATATTTGGGCTGTTTTCCTGAGGATTGGAGGATTGGACTCAGGATTGGAGTCAGTTGAAGAGAAGGCATCTAATGAAGCATCTAGCTGGCAAATAAGGATTTGAATAAGGTTAAACCTATTTGAACTTTCCAAACAAAAGAAACTTTGGGAGGGTGATTTTTTAAATCTTACATACATTGTGCAATGCAGAAGGTATTTATTTAATTGTTTTTGCATTATTTTTTCCTTTTTTTCTGAGAGCTCAGGAAGGCTTTTGTCCAATTTGGAATATTAAAGTAGCCAATATTAAAATAAAATATCACAGGATGTCAATTCCAGGGAAAAATTGAGACATTGAAATAGTATTTGAGAGTCTGGCAAAGATCCACAGAAACATTCTCACAAAAAAGTTGAATAGAATTTGGGAAACAGAGTGGTTGCTTTGAAGTTAGGTATGCATATAAAACTCAACTTCACCTCCCTCTAACTATCATGTGAAGATGCCCATGTATTGTTTTCATATGATATGTCAACATTACATTGCCTTTGTCTCATCTACACAGCAAAGACAGCTTAGCTGTCTACTCAAGTTTACTTGTTCCAGATTTAATGTAGTGTTTCGATTCTTCAACCAACACAAGTCCTACTGCGGATATGATCTGCAAAGCTTCTTCAGTGTGGTGACTGATGAAGCAGTACTGGTCACTTCATACTGCTGCAGGCAGAACCCCTCCCCTACACTAACTGGGAACTACATTCCATGGACATTTTGGCTTGTGTTATAGAGGCTGCCAAGGTAATGCCTGACTGGTGCTTTGGAAGGCCAGTCAGGCATTATTTGGGGTCCTTATATGTACTGATTTAGAACTCTCTTGAAAGAGCACTAGGTTGTTTTAAAAACCGGTCTAGAACTCTCTAGAGGGAGATGGTTCTATTTTGCACTGAAAGTTTATCTATCATCTATCTATCTATCTATCTATCTACCGATTGATTGATTGATAGATAGATAGATAGATAGATAGATTCTTTGACTTCGTTGTACCCCATCCAGAGTCCACTAGGAATGGGATGGGGTAGGCTATAAAAATAAATAAACACATGTATCACTTAAGGAAATCTTGTTCCTTATAATTCTAAACAATTAATGAAAGGAATAATTTTAAAAAATTATGTTCTTTCAAGGTATAAGGGATTTTAAATGTATAATTCTGCTTGATATTTGCCTTTGAATAAGCTTCATATTCATTTCATTGTAAGCTAATGATGACACTGCTTTTAACAAAAAAATTAATTTTGTTCATCTCTAAAATATTTGCAGGTTTTCAATCCTCATTCTTAAAGCAGTGAGGAAATTTTTAAGTTTCAAATCCTGTTTTGGATTGTTTTTTTTTAAAATAATCCTAAAATTCAAATCCAGAAGAGGTTTGTGACCTTGAAATCCTACTTTAGCATTTTAAGCTCCTTGGAATGTCACAGTGAGAGTGATGATGGCAAGCTGAGAAGAGTACTTGGCATTGTCACCACTTGGGATTGGTGTCAAAACACAACCCTTTGTCTACTACGTATCACCTCCTCAACCACAGGCAGTCTAACAAACAGTATCTGCTGGCAATTTTCATGTTGCTGAAAAAAAATGTTATATGAAGAACTCAGAATGCCTAGGATCTCAAAATGTATAATCTTTATTCTGTGATGTAGCATTCATTCCTTCAAAAGCAAATATTCTGGCTAACAGAAGAAACAAAGCTAATGCTAGGACCTTTCACATTTATAATGCATGCAGTCCAACCTCATTTGTCTTAGTTGGGACTTCCAGAGAATGTCATTGTTAAAAGAGTTACAATTCCATCCCTGTGAAGTAGGACAGATTGCAAACCTCTTTTGTAATTTATTTCAGAGGTAGAATGCACTCATGCGATTAATAATAATTTGCTAAATACACAAAAATTCAGATTTATGGCATGCATCTACAGAAAAAGACAAGTCCTTTTCTATAGCTTTTATATAAAATCCTTAAAAAATAGGTCCTCGTGTAGCCTATAATGTTGCACATGGATAAGACTGTTCTCCAGCCTAGGTAAAATGCTAAACTAACTCCGATTTTCAGTTCAGTTTCTTTGTTAAGAATCAAGCCAAGAGATGTCAGAGATTAGTCTGTTGCTTTTTAAAATACAATGAAACATAACTTTCTCTAACAAAGGAACCTGTATATTGAGCATATCTTACCAAGAGCATACAGATGTGGCAGCTGATATATTAAATCAGTAAATCTTTATCTCACAAAATAAAAGAGGGAGACCAACATTCTAATATACTGGACCCAAATAAAGACTGTGATTATAGATCTTTAATAAAAGAGAAGAAAAGAAAAAATACTGTCAGTTCCCCTGACACTCCAGAAACCACAGAGAAAGAACCATAGCCATAAATACTATTCTCTACATTTAAGTCAGAGTTAATTAACAAGCAACTGTGCACACACTTATTAACCATTAGAGCTGATAGCTGAAAAGGCAAACGTTGATGATAACAAAATTCCACTCTGCACGTTAACTTGAGAAGTTCAGATCAGGTCACTTGGTACTTGCATTCACAAAGATTAGATTCCCCAAACGTCTTATATTTTATATTGTGTCATATGTATGAGGATATAAGAATACAAGCAAAAGCATGCATTCAAATTATTATGTATTATAACACTGAATAAATGTGGAGTAATTGGATATATAGAGGAATATCATACAAACAGACTGTGATGTTGCTCTTTTGCCTATTTGTTTTTGTGTAATGTAATAATTTCCAGTGATTTATTTATTTATTTGTCATATTTCTTTACCACCCACCTCATATTACAATGACTCTGGGCAGTAATAATTTCCTGTGATGTTTTTCTTTAGAATTTTGCCATTTAGCATTTACAACTGTTTAAAACAGTCCAAGTGTTGCCCTGTTAGCATGGGTATTCTGCATTTAATGAAGTGAACAATAGTGCAGTGCTGAAACTTTATTCCGTATTTTTAAAAATCATTCTCATTACTCATTACTGAAATAATTCTCATGCATAAAATGAGGTTTCTTGCACTTACTACAAAGTTACATAGTGACTGAGGCAGATATATTAATATTCCACCTTTTGATGTATAATCATCTCTCCAGAAATATGCAGCAGCTCCATCCCAAGATGGGATAGCACAGGGGATTTCTTTCTATGGAGCTTTTTCCAATAGGGAAAACTGGACCCTCAGGACTGCTGCAGAATGCTGGAATGATGTGTCACTGGTAGCAAATAAAAATGAAATAGACCTCTTTAATCTTTTGCAAACTGAAGTAAGTTCCAGAACACCACCAAAAGAAATTCTAAATACTCTGTATTTTGGGGGTATCTTCAAAACCTATCATACTTATTTCATCACTGGACCATGTCTGGAATGTTACCAACTATTTCCAGTTTGGGAGATTAAGTTCCAGAAAACCATCAACCCCCATCAACCAGCCACGTTGCGTGCACATACAAAGAGATGGAGCTCGACTGGGCCCATAAACCCTTGCTACATATACCACTCCCCCCAACAACAACTATATATGTTTGGTCCATCCAGAGAACAAATGGTACATTCCAGAATTCTTGGGATTCTAAATGGCAGGTTTGGCACATCCGTACTTCTCTGAAAAGGACAAAAAAAATCAGAGAATTGGAAGATGGTTTTAACATGGAATAGTTTGAAATAGATGCTAATTTATTTATTTTATTTATTTATCCCACCTTTATTATTTTTATAAATAACTCAAGGCGGCGAACATACCTAATACTCCTTCCTCCTCCTATTTTCCCCACAACAACAACCCTGTGAGGTGAGTTGGGCTGCAGGGGAAAAAGGCATATTCCCAGAATTCATGAAACCATATTGCTGGGCAGTTATGACTATTGTCTTAGCATGTTTACAGAGAAGAAAGTTCCAGTGCAACCCATAAGATTTATCTTGAAATCTGCTTTAAGGGAAGATGTTGGTCTTCATAGAATCAAGTTCTCAAACCTAATCATTTAATGACAGCTGGACAATTGCCTTATTAGATACTGAATAAATTGAAGACAAATAAGATGTCTGACTCATAATTTAACATCTGTTGTTGCTTGATAATCCTGAAAGATGAAGAAATTATGGCAATTATTTTGCCAGACTAACAGAATGATTGAGTTGTGCACGTTTAAAGTTTTTGCTCAGAATGAATTTAGTTTTATAGTCCTTGAAATGAATGATTTAGAGAAGCAATTGCTTCATTCCATACTAATTAGCAGATTTTATCGAAATCTTCTGTCAACCCATGGAAAGTAGAGTGGACCTATGGAAAGCGACAAAGAACCAACACTGGATGGAACCAGCAGAGGAGCTGGCACCTGGGTTTGGTGAAAGCTGGGAAGTATGGAAATCGCTGAACAGACTGCACATGGGCATAACAAGATCCAGAGATACTGTGAACAAATGAGGCTATCCAGTGGCCTCTGCCCTTTGTGAATGTGGAGACATGCAGACAACAACATATACATGTACACTTGTTCTTTGTGCCCTGATCAATGCACATTTGAGGACCTCATGACAGCAAGACAGAACACAATTAATGTTGCCAGTTTCTAGGCAAGATCTGTTTAATTTTTATATATTTTAACTTTTATATTTTATATTTTAAATTCTATGTTTTACAGTACACCTTATTTTAATCATGATGCTTCTGACATGAATAAATAAAGCAGATTTTATTAACAATCACAATGCATACAATTTACAATTGAATTAGAATATTTTGGAATGTTAACAAATAGCATAACAATTATTCCTTGTCAATGTTAAAAGTATTTTCTGATAATAAACTTGGATTAAGTGTAGTATAGTTAGATGGTGTTCTGATGTTATGCAGTCTTTGTTGAAAGGATAATTTGAGATTTCCAGCAACAGTATTTAAATGTAATAGAAAAATCGTATCGCCTTTTGGCCATGACCCAGAAGAGCTGCTTGCACAAATACCATCAAGTATATGCATATATATGGGCCTGATTTCATTTCCATGGCAGCAACTCCTAAAAATGTTCAGACTAAGTGGCAGCTTTTGTTCATCTACATCCATCCCAAGAATCTATTCAAGATTTCCAAGGCGTCACTGGAATTATTGTGGCAAGCAGAGGCAGACCTGTATGTGATCCATATATGAACGATACTCATTCCATGACACCACAACTTTCTTCAACTGTTTCATATATTTAGGATATATGCATACAATGTGAGTTTCTATATTTTCCTCAAGTTCTGGTTTTGGGGTATGTTGAGACATAAGGGCTAAAAGACAGTAGACAGCAGAGGGTTCTGACAGAAGTCCCATTTTTAAGAAGTTCCAGATGAGAGCCATGTTGTTAAAAAAGACAGACAGAAGCTCTTTCCACCATTTTTTCCATCGGCTTTCTGTATTCATACAGGAAATGATGGAGCAAATGCTCACAGTCCTTTACTCAGCAACTCATAACAAATCCAAGCTACTACAATATGGGGAATAATTGCATCATTTAATAAGATCAGCAAATAACTAAATGTGCATACTGGAGTCTAATGTTTCCTAAAGGGAGAAGCTTGACTACTAGTTCCTGAGGCTTTGGCTGCACACAATATATCATTTGTGAGATATTATATGCATCTTTTTTGTTCAGTTGCCCATCATTGTGGTTAGAAAATATCTTCAGAATCAGATGAAGAACTGGAAACAGTTACTACTATTCCCACCCATTGTTTTTAAATTTATTAATAGAAATAATATGGTAGCTATAAATATCGCTATATTTATTCTGTCTTAAAAGCTCATGTTTTATTTATTTATTTATTTATTATTCAAATTTCTATCACCGCCCATCTCCCCCCCAAAAGTGGGACTCTGGGCGGTTAATGTTGACCTTGTTTACCATTATATGGAAGTCTGTATGCTTAGCACCTTCTGTTTATGAATAAAGGATTGGATGTGAGGTTAATGGCTAAAACAATAAATAGAAATAAACCACATTGTTGTAAATGCAGGGTAAATCAAGAGGCTAATATTTGCAGGCTGAGATTGGATCTGCTCCCCCTTTTTTGCTTTTGAGACTTAAAAAAACTAATTTGAATAACAATATAGACCTTAAGAGGCTTAGTGGTGTTTTCACCTCTTCAGTTAAAATATATTATACGCACACACACTAGATATATCTCTCTAAAGTGCTGACCTTAATATGGAGATGTGGGACACAGTCACAGTCTCCCTTGGAATCTTTTCTCAGTATTTTTGAAAGTGACGACATGCTTTTCATTATCTTAAACTCATGTTAATATTTTAAGTTGGATTAAATCCCAAAGGGATAGACAAGCTTAGCTCTTAATACCATAAATTACCTTTGCGAAAAGCTTATTAGTTGAAGTTATCATGGACATTTCTGCTAATTTAAAAGA
Source organism: Candoia aspera (assembly GCF_035149785.1). NCBI lineage: Eukaryota > Metazoa > Chordata > Lepidosauria > Squamata > Candoiidae > Candoia > Candoia aspera. The sequence goes on along the minus strand of NC_086153.1, from coordinate 117,296,253 downwards.
ACTTCAGAAGTAAATAGGAAGAGACCAAGACTCTTCCAAGTTAGAAAAACACAACCCAGCAGCAAGAGTGGTATAAAATATCTTTGCTCTGTCTACTAATTACTATGCGCCTGCCAAAGATATAACATCAAGGGATGTGCTTGTGTTAAACTGCAGAGTTCTCTTTTGGAATAAGTGAACATGAAAGGAATGTGTTATTGTGAGCACCTATCGACTGTTTATCTAGGAAAGCCCAGCAGATAGTGAGCTTGACAGTGAGATTCTAGCCTCCAAACGGGTGAAAAGCCAATGGCTGCTTAGCCCTTGGGACCACACAGTGTATCTTTGCTAGCTGCAGAAGGGAGTGTCTGGTATTTGAGCGCTGATAAGAGCAATCTTTTTGGTGGTGCCAAGTAAGAAAAGACATTCCACAAAAACAAACAGCCTGAACTGAGGGAGGGGAGGCAAGTAAGCGGGGGGGGGGGGGGGGGGAGGAGCACAGCCTACAAGTGCTAATCTCCCCATTGCTTAATAAAATGTGTCAGTCTTTCAAAGAACCATGAATCAAACTGACATCTTCAAGCCTGCTAAGATGAACTCTGCCAAGGACCCCTATCATTTACTCTCAAGTGCCAACATAGATTTTCAGGTTAGGCCATAGAAATTATAACACCAGGCCAATGTCAGAGAAGCTTTGGAAAGAGATCCATCTAAACAAACTGCAGTTAATTTTGCCTTTACTGCTCTCTCTTGATTTTTTAAAAAAATGTGAATTGTAAAGAGGGGAACAAGCACAGTTTTTAAGAAAGGTAAAGGCAGCAGTAACTATGACGGGGGTCAAAACTGGCAAAGCAACAGATACAAAGCCCTGCTTCTTTTGTATGGGAATTGACATCACACACCCATTCAAAGGGCACAGGGTTTGCATCAGGGTGCTCCCTTACACCCCACTCCTACCAGGGACACAGCTGAATAAAGGGAATATTTGTTTTGTAACAACATAGTAATGATGTTTTAAAATTATGTTTTATTCAAAAAATATTTACAAAAATACTTGTACATTAGTACAACAGAAATAGTTGGTGGAACTGATTTTCCCTTTCCCCTGGACCTCTTGGATGTTCCCCAAATCAGTTCTAGAAGGAGGAGAATGGTATAGAGTAGTTGGGGGGGGGGAATGCATGAAGAGGTACAAAGGGAATATGAGGGGATTTGCATGAGTTGACATTTTCTCATATAACGTTGGGTGGAATCTTCCAGATTCCCCACAGAGATGCCTCAAATATCTTTATATGTCATAGATAATGTGAAAACTGAGATTCTTGTTTTAGCTACATAGGTTCATGTCAACCAAGTCATGGAATAAAATTTGAGTAAAACTACTAGATTGCCATTAATATAGTATGGTGCTAGTAGATTCTTGCCCTGCTGATGCAATAAATGCCCATAATTTAACAGACTAAATATTCCATTTGGCAGCTGAGGAAGAATGGGCTGTGTGTTCACCCACTTCTGAACCATGGTTAGAAGGTGATAGCAATTTAACTCATATAGGTGCCAGCATTTAACACTATTTTGTTCAATCAATAAAATTTACTTGATCTTTGCTTTCTGGAAATAGGCAATAGGTTTGTGACCACCCCTTTTCTGAGCTGCCACTTGCAACACTGGTGGTCTAGAACTGAACCATCTGATCCACTGCTGGAGATCAGCTGTTTCCATTTGTTTATGCTGTACTTTGGGATTTGCTAACCTTTACAATAAATAGCTGATATAATTTTATGCAAGATTTGGCTGTTTTTTGAACAACTGGAGAAAGCACTTGATACATCTCATGTCAAATATTGAATGCAATTCAGGTTTTTGTTCAAATCACAATTATGAATTATAGAAAAAAATATTGAATTAGACCCTCTCAGTGATGAACATGTTATAATTATCTAATCTCATACTATCTGGTCCTGGGAAAATATGTGCTTAATGTAAGAACGGGTGAGAATTTTATCTAATCATTTGTTGATGAGAACTTTCCAAAATTCACACATAGTTTAAAAATGAGTTTGAAAGAATTTGATATTATAAAAGATAATGTGGGAGAAAGTTTAACATTTTTCAGAAGTGGTTTGCCCTTTGGGCTAAGAGAGAGTGACTGGCCCAGAGTCACCCAGCTGGCTTCATGGCTAAGGCAGGACTAGAACTCACGGCCTCCCGGTTTCTAACCCAGTGCCTTTAACCATGGCTGTCTTTACCATCACTTTTTTCTGTCAGTCTCCACATTTATGAGCTGGTGGACATGTAGAACATGGCTTTTCCTTGTTGCAAATAACTTTCCCTTTTCAATTTGGCTAAGGCAGATGGATAAGCATTTCATCATTTTAAAAAAAGAGCACAGGATAGACAGAATAGGAATGTGGCCAAAACTGTGACAGGTTCACATGGCCTATCTTAATAACAAAACATTATTCTAAAATTGCATTAGACTTGAAACAACACTGAGTCAATGTGGAGATGTTTCTGAGAATCTGAAGCTGAGATCTTTATTGTGGGATAGCAATTCCTATGGGGCATGATAGCCAAAATAGAAAACCAAATTATCAGGAAGATTCTCATTAAAATTCCTCTTAATATTTAAATCCTAATATCCCCTGTGATATGTAGAATAACTTTTGACAATCTTAAATGGATACAGTAGTATTAGAAATTAATGGAAGTGGCCATTTCCAGCCGGTTTCAGCTTTTGCATAGATTCTACATGAACCTACATTTTTTTAAAAAATGTGCATTTAAATTAAATGTATTTTTGAAATATATATTTTGAAAATTTGTATGACTACTTCTCAAATGGTGCTCATTTTTATATGTTATGATACACAAGTAATATTTAAGTCATGTTTTATACCAACTTTTCCTTTTGCCAAGACTAGCAAAGCAGTGTGCAACAACTCTAAAATAAAATCGTAATGTAATCAATAAGGTTGTGAACAAATAGGAAAAAAATATTAAACCTAAAAGAGCTTAATATTTCCAAAAATCCTTTTTCCATGAACCCCAAAAAATGAATTTCTATGAGTGGCCGTATCATTGAAAAGCAAAACAAAACCCTTCCAGTGGATCTTAATAATTAGGCAGGTTCATAATAACAAAAATCTCAGCAGGTGGCAGCACCTGGTCAACTTTCTCTGTACATTTTTTCAGCCAAGAATGATATGGAAAATATAGAGCAGTGTTAACATGAAGGATTACTATACTCTGATTCTCACATTTATTTACCATATGTGGAACAGATCTATTCATCCTGGAATTCATAGAGAACAAATTCCCTAAGTATATTTGGAGTGACTGAAGCATATAATTAGAAAGATTAACACTGACTTCCAGCCTAGTTCATACCTTCTTTTAGCATCCTTAAAGAGAGAAAACTGATTGGTGCAGGGCCTCAGGAACGTAGGAGTCTGTGCTAAGCTTAACCATTAATCAGTCCCTAAACGGTGAATTCTCAACAAGGGAATATTTTACAGCAGCAGACTTGGTATCTAAGGTGACACAGGAAAGCGGCCTATATCCCAACAGAAATGCAAACTAATTGCCTTGTGCAAAACAGGGAGGATGAAAATGTAAACAACTGGAGGTGTTATTTCTCCCCACCCCCCTTTATTTGTTATTTTTACTCATCAAAATTTGAATTAATCTGAATTTACTAAAATGAACTTTCCAAACTCAGAGATGCCTGGATAATTAGTCAGCAGCTGTTGAAAGCCTAGACTCTCTCCTGCAGTCTATCAGAGTCTGACACTGCTCACTTAATGAGAAAAACCCCAGGAGCTTGGCCATTATGGAATAAGGAAGGAAGTGTTCAAATGGCCATAATAAAGTATTTGCAGAGCAGGTCTGGGAAGTCACAGCTGAGTAACACTCAGAGATGCTGATGAACATCAGGAGTAAAACAAAACAAAATGTGATACTGAGTTATAATTCTCCTCCCACTCTTTGCCTTATTTGATTTTGAAAAATAGCCTCATGGTCTTTTCTGAAATATTCAGCTACATATAACAACAAAGTGAGTAAGTTGGGGGAAAGGCCTAGGAGACAGAGCTCAGTGTAAACTGCTTGTTTCCACCCATTTTGAAATCTGTCTTCTAATGTCAGTGGAGCTACAACTGTAGGGAGAAGTGTCAGCTTAACACAGCTTGCCATATTCTAGTCTCCACTCTCACCATTCCAGCCTCCATGCATAGCTACATATATCTGAATCTTAGATAATATCCGAAGAGAAAAAAGAAGAACAAGGAGGGTAAAATGACTAGATTTTTGGACTGGAATCAAGACTCCTGAGTCGCTTCCATTTCATATTGACTATAGAGTTCACTGGGCAGAAGTTCAGGCTGGTGGGAAGAAAATCAGACTTAATTTGAATCTCCAATTCTTCCTAGTGTTGGAATGACAAAAAAGAAACTTTGTCCTTGCGTGGAAATTGTTTGCTAGCTTCCATTACATTTATTTGTTGGGTTTATTTCCTGCCTTTTTCCCAGGAATTCCAGAGAACATAAGTATCACCCCCTTTTTCTACTCCCCCCCCCCCACAACATCCTGGGAGGTAGGTTGAACTGAGAAATAGTGACTGGCCCAGAAATATCTAGCCAACGTCCGTAGTTGAGGGTGATGTTTTGCCTAGGTCTCTCTGGTCCTAGCTTTGATATCCTAACCACTGCACCTCACAACAGAAATGTGGAGTTTAAAATGTTCAGACAATGCACACTGCGTGCCTTCCCTCAAGAGCCATCATCCTCTCCTTATAAGGTTCAGTTAGGAACGCATCTCCTTCCCTGGGCTGTAAGAATATAAAAATCACCCCAAAGGTATCAGTAAGCTAAAGCAATATAGAACTTAAAAAGTGATAGGGTATAAAATGTGCATTAAACACTACCTATTGAAGTCAGAGAAAATGTACATAAAACAGACACAAAGTTCACAGATACAGTGTTACTGACGAAACCCTAAAGGATAAAAGTCCTTGCTGATAAGTGAAATATTATCTCTCTGCACTCCCTCCAGCTGTGGTTGAGTGGAGTGGATGTGGAGGCTATATTTCACTATACTATTATGGTATTTTGCCACATGGGATATTAGTAGAGACTGGCTCCACTTGCCAAGTGTTGGATGCTACAAGGGACATAAAAACTGCTTTGCGGATCAGTCTAGCCTTTATTTTCCAAGAGTGGCTAACTAGATACTAATACTGATTGCTGCAAATACAGATGATGGAGATGATAAGAGGATTTGTACCGTTTCATAACTCTTGGCCCGCAAATAATATTTCATAAACATAATACTATAAAGCACAACACAGCGACATTTGAAATTAATCTAAAGTCATTGCTAAAGAAAAGAGAGCTGGTGTGGGAGGGCAAGAAAAAGAGACAAGAAACATAATTTGACAAGATATATGCTTGTAGCACCAAGAATAAATTTTGCTCAAGATTGGAAGAAAGATACAATTCCAACTGTACCTGATTTGGAACACAACCTTGGAGAATACGCAGCAATGGCAAAACTAACAGTATACATACACAATAGAAGTTGAACTAAATTTGAGCAAGAATGGTTCTCATACATACAACACATCATGGAGCATGGCAAATATAATCACTTACTTAGACACTAAATGTCTATAAATATTGCAAATTAGCAGATGTATAAAAAGTGGAGAATCAGAAACCCAATGGTTCTTTCTTTTTTCTTTCTTTTTTCAGTATTTAATTCTTGTTAAATTTGCTCTGTTTATCTGTAGCAGAGATAAATACTAAGTAACAATACAAGGGAGAGTTTCATATTAAGTAATCACTTAAGATCAAAACCTCTAGCACATAATAATATTTTGATGTGAGTTGTAGTGGTTCTTTTTCAAAGCTGTACTCAATTTTGGATGAAAAAGACAAATAATTTTATGCTTGTAATACTGACATCCTAAACTGTAATTAACATTGACAGAATATTTCTCTTTCTCTTCTCTATTCTCAGTACTCTAAGCTATCTAAATAATCGAATGTTAATAATCTTCAGTCATATTATACTGAATCAACATCAATATACTGAATCAACACAATGTATTAAGATTTATAACAATGTAATAAAAAGGAAAAAGAAAAAGATTCTCTTTAGTCTTACTTAAAGACTGCCAACGTAAAAATGCAGGACATCTTGAGAAATTGGAGGGAGGTTGAATCATTTTCTTAAATTGTATTTGGAAAGTGATTTCCTTACTCTATCTTCTTACAAAATCCCTATGAATTTCAGTTCCAGACCTCTCAGCACCACATTAGAAGAGTTCCTAGTTAAAAAAACAACAGACAACCCTCACATAGAAATCACTTGGACCTTTCAAAAAATACAGTCAGATAAATGCATACAACATGAAGGAAGGGCATGGATGAAAGGGGGTGGGTGAAATATTCATTATATTTCCCTTTTGTGTGAGTTGGGGATGATGGGGCTTTGTTAGTCTGGCAACTAGAAGAATGATTGTTTGTTCCATGGTCTCCATGTTGCAAGGTCAGCAGAAGAGAAGACAGTTTCTATAAACTGCTTTTAAGGGATTGGGGAGTGGAGATGGTGGTGATGGGGGAAGTATCCTAAGCCATGCCGGATAAAAACTTCAGCAGTATTCCATTTTTCCATTCTGTGCTGAAAAGCCCTAATTTTTCAGTCTGACTAAGAGCCCTTGACTTCATTTACAAATTTCCTGTGAGCTATTGCCATCACTTAGATCCTTTGGAAATGCCTCTTGACTGGCTATTCCCAACCTTCTTTGGCAGGTTGGCTGCCATCCCTTGTTAAACTCTTGGATATTCGTATGAATTTCTGAATGGTAAATTTAACCAGGTTGCATAAGTATCACTCTATTAAAGATATTAAACATAAATGGTTAGTTTTCATGTTTTTTTAAACTTTTGGAAACATCTGTATGCAAGTCAAGTGAGTTTCTTAATGGAAAAGGTTGATGTATTGAAAAGGAAAGGAAAGCAAGCCTCTTGGTTCCTGTCCAATGCTTCATTCTATATCAGAAGCAAGCTACCACATCTGGTGCAATAGAAAAACTGAAATAACCCTCTGCCCCATAAAACTGTAATCCCCTCAAGAAAGTTGGGGTGGGGTAGTGTCTCCTGTATGCCACACAATCTGTCCCATATAATTCTTCCCATCGTGTTCAAAATACAAAAAATTGCCTTCATGTGTCATGTACCTCAGTGGAAATACAGTATTGTGCAACCTCCAGGCTGTGTACAGCTTCCAGAAATGTGTGAGTGCTACATGGAAAAAATTAGCAGCCTTGTCCATTAAAACTTTTCTGACTCCTGAAGCTCTCCACAGGTCCCAGACGCATCTTGATTTATTTATGGCATGCACAGATGCTCACAAACCTGTGGTGTCAGCATAATAGCTTGTGACCTCAATGAAACACACCAAGCTGATTTTGCTGTCCTCTGGGTAGTATTAACAGTCACAGAACATATACTACACAAAAATAGATGTTGACAGCTTGTGTCTTTGGTTCTCTACATAAGTGTTCCTCCCACCCCCCACCTCCAGCTTCTCCTTTGCTACTCAGATGAGTTTCTAGATTTCCTTATCATAATGTTGCTAAGCTGTCTTGATGTGAAACACAACAGGCAATTCAGCAACAGTGATTTGTGTCTTAAATTCCTATGGAATTTATAGCATTCAAGTGGCTGTAACTTGACTCAAAACCAATGAATTTCTGTGGAACTTTTATGTGACTGGCTTTTGCTTTATACTCTGTTCTTGGTGTGATACAAATGAATTCTTCTAAGCCATCAATGTACTATTTGTTTGCTTCTCTATTAATAAATAAAAATAATATTAACACATCCTCATACAATTTTTGTACCTTTTGCAGATTCCAGAGTCCTCCTTGATTATACCACCAAATTTCATGATTACTGAAAATTGTGTGTTGTTTTCTGCATTTTTGAGGTGGATAATACTAATTGTCCTAAACTAGGTTTGTCAATTAAACCTTTATTCAAGTTGAATGTGAATGTTCCTTCAGAGACTAAATATCCATTCATCCATATGTTGGCTTTCTTACCATTTCACTTTCCATAGTTAGTAAGAGACCGTATCACTTTGTCCATGTCACATTATCATTATGAATTAATTTTATTCTGAACTTGTCTGTGAGTTAAAAATTGGTAGGAGATACATCTATATGGCATGTTAGAGAGGACTTTCTCCTATGTTGTTCCCAGGCTATAGAAAACACTTCCTCAGGAACTGAATTTGGTCCCCACTTTTTTCACATTTAGAAAACCTCACATTTAATTTATGTCCCTAACTTTTTGAATTCTGTTTTCCAAATTTGTTAGACACTTTTCAGGAGAAACGTGGACTATAAATTATTAAATATTTTAAAAAAGAAGATAAAAACTCATACAAACTAATATAAAAGAAAGAAGAGAAAAAGAAAGAAAGAAAGCAAAGAGAAAGGAAAAAGTGCAAGAAGGAAAAAAAGTTAAAGAAAAATAGAAAGGAAAGAAAAAAGATACAAAGCAGTGGCTTTTGATATTCTTCACAGCAGTTATATGTACAATTATATTTTAAACTCTCCAATGGCACATCATATTACTCTTATTTCTTTAATCTATCCTGTCTAATCATCAAAACCATAAATCACAAGTTCATTTTTTTCATTTTTACGCAAGAAGTCCATAAGAGATTTCCAGTCACCAGTAAATGTGGATAGTCAAAGAAGTCAGTTTATCCATCTCAGCAAGATCTGTCAGTTTCAGCGACCATTCCTCCATAGTGGGTAGTGTTGAATCTTTGCATCTCTGTGCTTATAATAATCTAGTGAATGTAGATTCAGATCTCAGCCTGAACGTGGTAAATCTCCAGAAAAAACAGATAATCTGTCCAATTTTGAATAGAAGAGAAAACACAAGCTTAGTTGCTTTTTTACTTCACCTTAGAAATGTCAGACTATTTATATCCTTCTGCCTCCTGGGACAGAGTGAAAGAAGCACTAACCAGGTATAAAACCCCCAAATTTCCAAGGTCTAGTCCAATATGTTGTCTTCTGCAATACAGAATATCAGTTATAAAGAGATTATAAAGTCATTATTTGCAGTGTTACACCTCACTGCTCTTCTTTTTCACACTCTACCCTTGACTTGATAATTCCAAACCACATTTATGTCAACATTCTCTAGATAAATGGACTTCACTTTTAACATAATTATTCTTTATATCAAAAACAGGTTTCCATTAATGATAGTTTTTTTTAAAAAAAAACTGCTGTCACTCAGTTATCTCAGTGCACTGATAAGAAAAAGTACCTTTTAATTCAATTATTGCAGTCTGGATTGAAAGGATTAGCATTTGGAAAACATCCAAAATGCAGCCAAGTACTACTGCCAGAAAGGGCTTACTAAAAGCAATTGCCTTGCCCTAAATAAGTGTAACTATTACAACCAAAATCTTAATTAATTTTAACCAAAAATCTTCTTAATTTTCGGACAGGACTCCCTATTATTTCTGATTAGTACTCAACCTGCCAATATAATTGATACCATCCAAAACAAAGCAAAGCAAGCTTGTCCACAAAGCTATGACTTAGTCCTGCTTTTCACATACAGGAACATTGTGTTTGTGTTGCATCCTCTCTGTGAAGTTGCCACTTATGTCCGCAAACAGTCTATTTTGTGACATGACACTTCTTGTTCAATGCTAGATAAAAGTTCAGAACATTTCACAAATAGGAAATTTGCAGCTGCATTAAGTGGAGAAATGTGGTCTCCTTTCATGATGTTTAGTGAGAAATGTGTGCTTTTGGTACGTGGCATGCTGCTTCAAGCACAATCAAGCAGAAGGAGCGACTGCTTGTGGAAGGGACAACATACTAGACTTATTGGGGATATTTATTCAAGAGCGGAATATAAATCTGCTGGTAGGATTTACAAGGTCAAAATGAATGTATTGTGTTCAAACAGAGGGTAAGAATAAGGCAAGCTACCTATCTGTTTTGTCTGTTGAATGAACTTGCAAGAGAAATCTTTTTGGGAAAGATAATTCATACATTTGCAATTTAACAACCCAGAAAAATAAACCTACATTTTAATGAACTTCCTTACTTTATTAAATAATAGAATATTAAAAAAAATTAAAACATTATAAAACAGTGAACAGTCTTAGAATCTTTCCTCAAGGTGTTGCAATAAACAAAAATGGGAAAACAAAGGGGTAGAGGTTTTAGGGTTAATGCTGTCATCTAAGCTAAAATGTACTTTCAGAAACAATTTCAATATTAAATCAGAAAGTTTTATTTCATCAGCTCATAAAATGGGATTGTTATTTACTCTCACAGAACCATCCTGTGATCTGATTATTACAGCCTGGCTGCCACATCTGAAAAATAAGAAGAGCTGAAGAAAATTCAGAAGAGGGCAGTGGAAATAATCAGGAAGCTTAAACGCCTTTTTTTTTTGAGAAAAGGCAAGAATATGTGCTGTGGTATTATCTAAATTAGGCAACAAATGGATTGGTTGTACACCCCGACCTTCCCTGCATCATCCTGCCAGACCCCTCTCCCCCTGATCATCTCAGCTTCTTCCCACCAGCCCACCCCCATCTACTGAGTGTCTGCTCAGTGTGAATGATGAAAGTTTAGACAGAACTTAGTAAAAAATTAATAACCAGTTACCTCATACTGGACCAACCCAGCTAGATGTGAAGGTGAAAGGTCCCCTGTGCAAGCACCGAGTCATGTCTGACCCTTTGGGGGGACACCGCTTTTGCAACATTTTCTTGGCAGACTATAGCGGGGTGCTTTGCCATTGCCTTCCCCAGTCATCACCTTCCCCAGCAAGCTGGGTGCTCATTTTACCGACCTCGGAAGGATGGAGGGCTGAGTCGACCTGAGCCGGCTACCTGAGAATCCAGCTCCTGATGGGACTGAACTCGGGTTGTGGGGAGAGTTTTGGTTGCAATACTGCCAGCTAGATACCATCCTTGAATTTTGGGGGCTTTAGCTTAGAAAGAAAGCAATAATAGGGAATTTTGTTTAGGTATATAAAATCAGAAATGGCATAGAGAAAGTGGAGAAGTCTTTCTTTCATCTCTCAAAACACTAAGACCATGGATCATCTAATGAAGTTGACTGGAAGTAAATTTAGAAAATAAAACTCACCTTCTCTCTCTGTCTCTGTCTCTGTCTCTCTCTCTCTCTCTCTCTCTCTGTGTTTGCGTTAGCCTTTGCAAATCATTCAAAGGACTGCTTTAGCCAAGGCACTGCCACAAGCACAATGTTCCCCAAAGTATCATAATGAGTTTCTCCTGAGGTTCAGCATGGCCACTTTAAAGGGCTTCACATGTAGTCTGTGCATGTATGGAAAATACGTTTGTAGGAACTGTCTTTGACTGTGTGGACCATAACAAATTGTGGCAAGTTCTTAGTGGTATGGGGATACCAAGTCATCTTGTATGCCTCCTGAAGAATCTGTATAACGACCAAGTAGCAACAGTAAGAACAGACCACGGAACAACAGACTGGTTTAAGATTGGGAAAGGAGTACGGCAGGGCTGTATCCTCTCACCCTACCTATTCAACTTGTATGCAGAACACATCATGCGACAAGCTGGCCTTGAGGAATCCAAGGCTGGAGTTAAAATCTCTGGAAGAAACATTAACAATCTCAGATATGCAGATGATACCACTTTGATGGCTGAAAGTGAAGAGGTACTGAGGAGCCTTATGATGAAGGTGAAAGAAGAAAGTGCAAAAGCTGGTTTGCAGCTAAACCTCAAAAAAACCAAGATTATGGCAACCAGCTTGATTGATAACTGGCAAATAGAGGGAGAAAATGTAGAGGCAGTGAAAGACTTTGTATTCCTAGGTGCAAAGATTACTGCAGATGCTGACTGCAGTCAGGAAATCAGAAGACGCTTAATCCTTGGAAGAAGAGCAATGACAAATCTCGATAAAATAGTTAAGAGCAGAGACATCACACTGACAACAAAGACCCGCATAGTTAAAGCAATGGTGTTCCCCGTAGTAACATATGGCTGCGAGAGCTGGACCATAAGGAAGGCTGAGCGAAGGAAGATCGATGCTTTTGAACTGTGGTGCTGGAGGAAAATTCTGAGAGTGCCTTGGACTGCAAGAAGATCCAACCAGTCCATCCTCCAGGAAATAAAGCCAGACTGCTCACTTGAGGGAATGATATTAAAGGCAAAACTGAAATACTTTGGCCACATAATGAGAAGACAGGACACCCTGGAGAAGATGCTGATGCTAGGGAGAGTGGAAGGCAAAAGGAAGAGGGGCCGACCAAGGGCAAGATGGATGGATGATATTCTAGAGGTGACGGACTCGTCCCTGGGGGAGCTGGGGGTGTTGACGACCGACAGGAAGCTCTGGCGTGGGCTGGTCCATGAAGTCACGAAGAGTCGGAAGCGACTAAACGAATAAACAACAACAAGGAACTGTGGGTCTCATAGCAGCCCCTTTAAGCCAACAGAAGAATGTGACCGGTTGCTCTGAGATGCCGGGTTTGCAGCCTCGGCTGGGATTTGCAATAGTTAGATTAGGTTTCTATGCAAGAGCTGTACCTGTGCTGAAGCATTTCCAGTAGCGGATCAGGAGGGTCAGAAAAGGCTTCTGCATATTTGTAATAACTGAGGTCTCAGAAAGAGGCAAAGTAAACTAGTCTGACTGCTCTGCTTTGCTTTCAGAAGCCAGGGCACCCACTGCTGAGTGAAGCACTCCTGTTCAGGAATCTGATGCAGTGGATTACCAATGCCATACATCCGTTTAAGGCCACAATTGCCAAAGACTAACATGGCGGTGCTTCTGGGGGACCGTTTCTTTTGTTACTCTTTTTCAAAACTAACTAGCTATAGTTGCTCAAACATATAGCAGTGGGCACTTAATAGGATAATACAGCACTAATCGGGTAGCACCACTTTGAGACCCTTTTGGATGTTTTACTGCAGAATATGCGAATGAGATAACCCTGACTGAATACCATAGATAAAATGTCTGCTCTCCAACACAGCATCGTTCAGCTGATATAGTTCATCTAGTTCAACTAATTTTTTTCAGCCAATGAATACTATTTCCCACACTTTTAAATACATTGATCCAAAGACGTATTTTAGTTTTCCACTATTTTGCTACAGCAAACTTAGCAGCTAAGAATGAAAATTGAATTTCTTTCTTTACATCGGGCCATTTTAGAGAAAATGGGCAAAAGATTGTGTAATTTTGGGGGCTGGTGTGAAGTGGGTTGGACTGATCTCAATGAAGAGCTTGTAGGGGTGATGCATTTCCTGTTAAGGAGAAGAGATGACACAGTCTATCTCCATGAAGTCCTTGGCATCCCCTGGAAGCCTCCACCAACTCTTGCAGTAGCCAGACGAAACTTGTCCACATGTCTCACAGATGTGCAAAACCCCTTCCAATGCTTAAGGCAAGATTAGAAGCATCAGAAACAACTTCAGCACAAGTGAATCCTTGCTCGGCTATGAGAAACGCTGCTTAAAATCCCATGAAAGGGGCAAGGTGAACCAACCTGGCCGTGGCATTTTGTACTTAGAAGCAAGGGGACTGGGATGCTTTGTGGATCTACTTGTATAATTACATATAAATGAAAAAACCATTCTTTGCCATGTATGAACCCATGAATAAGCAAGGAGGGCTCATTAAATCCTCTACTCATTAAAACTTCCATGGTGAATAATGCCCTACTCCTTTAAGAAATTCTCCATTTCCCTCTTTACACTTTTTCCCCTCTCAAATTCCAGTAATCTTTGAAAGTCTTCAGCTCAAATCACCACCACCACCACCACCACCACCACCACCATCTATCCATTAGATGCAGAAGGACCCTCCCAAACTATCAGAGAGAAAAATCCTAAGGGTTTCAAGCCCTTGCAGGCCAGGATAGATGATTGGTAAGAAGAATTCCTTTTAGTGGGCTAGTTGCCATTACCTTTTTTAAAAAAAAATCCATTAAATCATGTCTGATTCTCAGAGACTGCCTGGACAACTCCCTGCAGATTTCTTGGCAAGGCTTTTCGGAAGTGGTTTGTCCTTGCCTGCTTCTTAGGCTGAGAGAGAGTGACTGGCCCAAGGTCACCCAGCTGGCTTCGTGCATCAGGCAGGACTAAAACTCACAGACTCCTGGTTTCTAACCTGGTGCCTTAACCACTACACCACATCGGCTCAGGACCTTAAGGAAAAGCTTAAGAAAGGCTCAGTTTTGATAGGGTAAGCCCACTACCTATCCAGTTGCTGTGGATTATGTAAATTGTAAGCCTAAAACATATGGGAGGCATTTGTTAGCTCAGTGGAACAAGGTCCAGTCTGTTTTGTTTTGTTTTTTAGTTCCCTTGCTCTATATAGCTGCATTAAAACTGCTGTGCTTTTCATACAGTTGCATCTCCAGCAATGGACCGACAACCTGCCCTCATTTTTTTTTTCATGGTAGCAATACTTTGTTTCATGTTTTGTGCTGTAAAAATGCAAACTAGGCCATAGTGCTTAGCACTGGAGAAGAAGAGATAAAATGGAATGGAAAGAAAAATTTCAACACATCTCAGTGAAAGGGCTGATTTTGTTTTCATTAAAGAACAGAAAATGGCATGCTTGTTTTTCCAGTGTCTTTTACTGACTTGTTAATTGCTAAGAGAGTCTCATGGGTGTCATCAATTAATAGAACTCTTGGCCTTCCACCCTTTGATTGATAGGCAGGTGACTGAAACCCTGGCTCCCTCTGTCCATTATTTTCCCTGCCGGAAATATTGCCTTTTTCTCGGCACACCAGAAGAATGGCCAGAGATGCTAAAAGGGTGAGTGTTGTGTTTATGTGAACTGCTTGTAATACACTGTACTGAAAGCAGTACCTCCCTACTTGTTTACAAAGCAGGGTAGTAACTTTTCTTCAATCAGAAAAACACCTTTCCCCGTAGCATGGACTTTAATGCCACTGAAAACAAGGGACTCGTGTACTGTTCTGTTATTAGGAACATCTGTTAATACTCCAAAAGAGACAGGATATTGCCCTGTGAATTTCCTGCCCCCTGCAAGTGTCAGCTAAAGGATGGACCCATGGATGGTGACAGTCATTTTCTGCATTAAAGCAGGGCCCAGCAGTCTTTTGGTGGTGGAAGTGCACTTTACTTTGGGGAGCAACAGGGACCTTAGTGGTGGGGCAAAAATACAAAATGGACAGAGTGACTTGGGTTTTGGAAGAGAGAGGTGGATTTTCTCCCTTCCCTTTTGTTAACTATGCAAAATCCTACTTGGGAGCTTAGAATAAAACTATTGCATGTTTCCCTCCTCAAAGCAGAAGAAAATCATGCCTCCAACTTTTGACAGTCACAGTTAGAAAAGAATCCAGGGACCAGAAATGGTAGAGATTGCAGTGTACAAGCATATATTTTTGGTTGCCCCTGTTAGCAAGTAACTAATGAATATGGAAAAATGGGCTATCTTTGCTACATGAAAGATCTTCAATAAAACAAAGGCATAACCTAAAGCTTTGAAAGCCCTAAACCAATTTAATCTAAGGATTATCCATATAACCACGTACAGGATGGTTCCCAATGGATGGCTCCTGTGCTACCAATAAAAGATGTTTTGCAGTTCCCCTGTTTTTCTCTCCCCTTCTGTATTTAGGAACTGAACACTGCAAATGGGAAGCACTAACCTCTCATGAAATTCAAAGAATGTGGCTTGTTGAATAAAAGCTTCAACTTAATAGTCCTGTTTTACAGTTGGCAAATTTAAAGAGAAATGGTTGGGGAAAAAATTTGTTGTTGTTTATTCGTTTAGTTGCTTCCAACTCTTCGTGACTTCATGGACCAGCCCACGCCAGAGCTTCCTGTCGGTCATCAACACCCCCAGCTCCCCCAGGGACGAGTCTGTCACCTCTAGAATGTCATCCATCCATCTTGCCATTTTGCCTTCCACTCTCCCTAGAAGATCAGCATCTTCTCCAGGGTGTCCTGTCTTCTCATT
Organism: Candoia aspera; assembly: GCF_035149785.1. Classification (NCBI taxonomy): domain Eukaryota; kingdom Metazoa; phylum Chordata; class Lepidosauria; order Squamata; family Candoiidae; genus Candoia; species Candoia aspera. The sequence goes on along the minus strand of NC_086153.1, from coordinate 117,280,238 downwards.
ATGTGGCCAAAGTATTTCAGTTTTGCCTTTAATATCATTCCCTCAAGTGAGCAGTCTGGCTTTATCTCCTGGAGCATGGACTGGTTTGATCTTCTTGCAGTCCAAGGCACTCTCAGAATTGTCCTCCAACACCACAGTTCAAAAGCATCGATCTTCCTTCTCTCAGCCTTCCTTATGGTCCAGCTCTCGCAGTCATATGTTACTACGGGGAACACCATTCCTTTAACTATGCGGACCTTTGTTGTCAGTGTGATGTCTCTGCTCTTAACTATTTTATCAAGATTTGTCATTGCTCTTCTCCCAAGGATTAAGCATCTTCTGATTTCCTGACTGCAGTCAGCATCTGCAGTAACCTTTGCACGTAGAAATACAAAGTCTTTCACTGCTTCTACATTTTCTCCCTCTATTTGCCAGTTATCAATCAAGCTGGTTGCCATAATCTTGGTTTTTTTGAGGTTTAGCTGCAAGCCAGCTTTTGCACTTTCACCTTCTTTCACCTTCATCATAAGGCTCCTCAGTTCCTCTTCGCTTTCAGCCATCAAAGTGGTATCATCTGCATATCTCAGATTGTTAATGTTTCTTCCAGTGATTTTAACTCCAGCCTTGGATTCCTCAAGCCCAGCTTGTCACATGATGTGTTCTGCGTACAAGTTGAATAGGTAGGGTGAGATTATACAGCCCTGCCGTACTCCTTTCCCAATCTTAAACCAGTCCGTTGTTCCGTGGTCTGTTCTTACTGTTGCTACTTGGTCGTTATACAGATTCTTCAGGAGGCAGACAAGATGACTTGGTATCCCCATACCACTAAGAACTTGCCACAATTTGTTATGGTCCACACAGTCAAAGGCTTTAGAATAGTCAATAAAACAGAAATAGATGTTTTTCTGAAACTCCCTGGCTTTTTCCATTATCCAGCGGATATTGGCAAATTGGTCCCTAGTTCCTCTGCCTTTTCTAAACCCAGCTTGTACATCTGGCAATTCTCGCTCCATGAATTGCTGAAGTCTACCTTGCAGGATCTTGAGCATTACCTTACTGGCATGTGAAATGAGTGCCACTGTTCGATAGTTTGAACATTCTTTAGTGTTTCCCTTTTTTGGTATGGGGATATAAGTTGATTTTTTCCAATCTGATGGCCATTCTTGTGTTTTCCAAATTTGCTGGCATATAGCCTGCATTACCTTGACAGCATCATCTTGCAAGTTTTTGAACAGTTCAGCTGGGATGCCGTCGTCTCCTGCTGCCTTGTTATTAGCAATGCTTCTTAAGGCCCATTCAACCTCACTCTTCAGGACGTCTGGCTCTAGCTCACTGACCACACCATCAAAGCTATCCCCGATATTGTTATCCTTCCTATACAGGTCTTCCGTATATTCTTGCCACCTTTTCTTGATCTCTTCTTCTTCTGTTAGGTCCTTGCCATCTTTGTTTTTGATCATACCCATTTTGGCCTGGAATTTACCTCCAATGTTTCTGATTTTCTGGAAGAGGTCTCTTGTCCTTCCTATTCTGTTGTCTTCTTCCACTTCCACGCATTGTTTGTTTAAAAATAATTCCTTATCTCTTCTGGCTAACCTCTGGAATTTTGCATTTAATTGGGCATATCTCCCCCTATCACTGTTGCCTTTTGCTTTCCTTCTTTCTTGGGCTACTTCTAGTGTCTCAGCAGACAGCCATTTTGCCTTCTTGGTTTTCTCTTACTTTGGGATGTATTTTGTTGCCACCTCCTGAACAATGTTGCAAACTTCTGTCCATAGTTCTTCTGCGATCCTATCTACTAAGTCCAGTCCCTTAAATCGATTCTTCACCTCCACTGCATATTCCTTAGGAATATTAGTGAGCTCATATCTAGCTGATCTGTGGGTCTTCCCTAATCTCTTTAGTCTGATCCTAAATTGTGCAAGAAGAAGTTCGTGATCTGAACTACAGTCAGCTCCAGGTCTTGTTTTTACCGACTGTATAGATGTCCGCCACCTTTGGCTGCAAAGGATGTAGTCAATCTGATTTCAGTGTTGTCCATCTGGTGAAGTCCATGTATAAAGCCGTCTCTTAGGTTGTTGGAAGAGAGTGTTTGTTATGCAGAGTGAGTTGTCATGGCAAAATTCTATCAGCCTATGTCCTGCTTCATTTTGTTCTCCCAGGCCATGCTTACCTGTAATTCCAGGTCATTTGACTGCCCACCTTAGCATTCCAGTCTCCCGTGATGAAAATAACATCTCTTTTAGGTGTGTTGTCCAGTAGGTGCTGCAGATCCTCATAGAACTGCTCTACTTCAGCTTCTTCAGCATCTGTGGTTGGGCGTATATTTGGATCACTGTGATGTTAGATGGCTTGCCCTGAATTCAAATTGAGATCATTCTATTGTTTTTTGGATTGTATCCAAGCACTGCTTTAGCCACTTTACTATTAATTATGAAGGCTACTCCATTTCTTCTGTGGTCCTCTTGTCCACAGTAGTAGATCTGGTGGTCTTTTGATGTGAAGTGGCCCATTCCAGCCCATTTCAGTTCACTGGCGCCCAAAATGTCTATATTTAATCTTGACATCTCACCAATAACCACATCCAGTTTGCCCTGGCTCATAGATCTTACATTCCAGGTTCCAATGGTGTGTTGATCCTTAGAACGTCGGATTCGCCGTTCACCACCAGCACCGTCGGCTGCTAGCCGTCCTTTCGGCTTTGAGCTAGCTGCGTCATCACGTCTGGGGCTAGTTGAGCTCATCCTCTGTTCCTCCCCAGTAGCATTTTGACCATCTTCCGACCTGGGGGTCTCATCTTCCGATGGTATACCGACATATCTCTGGTTGTACTGATCCATTTAGTTTTCACGGCAAGAACACTGGGGTGGGTTGCCATTACCTTCCCCAGGGATCGCATTTAGTCTGACCTCTTTGTCATGACCTTCCCATCTTGGGTGGCCCTTCACAGTTTAGCTCATGGCATCACTGAGGTGCTCAAACTCCAGCACCACAACAAGGTAACGGTCCTTTGCTGAAGGGGAAAAAAATAGCTAATCTATATTAAGAGAACCAGAGGTTTCATTCAGCTTTGCCAAATATAAATCTAGTATGCTCAATATGATTCAGAAAAGACAATGTTGGGTGCAATTTTAAGTGAGGTACAAGAGTTCCTTGAAGTTTTTACAGTTCTGTCTGAGGAACTGCACAGGAGTCAGGAACATGGGCCAACAAAACTGGGCGCAAGAACTTACGTGATCTGTGTCATGTTCATATTTTGCAAGAATAGGAGTGCTTTGTTTCAAACTCACCAACCATCCCCTTAAAATCAATGTAAAAATAATCATATGTACGAAGTTTACCAGCTGCATCATAGGAATCACATTTTATACTTTATCTTAAGTATAACTTAAGTATCAGTTAAGTATAACTTAAGTGATCTCTGTAAATGCCAGATTCCATGCCTCACTTGGTTTTAGAAGTAAAGTTTATTTGTTTAAAAAATAATGAATTAACTAAAGAGAGTAACAAGACATATCCTCACCAGCTTGTCTTTGGGGTATTTTGACTAGTTATGTCTATTTATGTCAGCCATTTTGTAAGAGCACTTTCAAATCAGTCCCCTTGTCCCCAGATTTGAGGAGTCTTGAGTTTAATAGACAAACCTTAATTTATCTAGTGGATGCTTACCCAGAAATATGTTTCCTAAAGTCAGGGAAAATGTGCACAAACGTTCATATAAATAGACTTTTCCATCTTTGAAAATAGTTGTTGCTACATTTCATTGTAGTCTGTAATTCTACTGTATCGATTTGTTACTCAATATAGCTGTTATATTTTTCCCAATTCCCTTTAAAGCATTGAGGGCCATGACACCTAATGCAAGAACCCATAATCCCCGTACTGTGTATTTACTGCTAGAGTCAAAGGTAAAATCATCAACCTCTCAGAAGGCCTTGGGTGTTGCAAAAATAATGAGTGAGAGATTACTGTTGACCTCTTATTCACATTAAGCACAGATCTGTCATCTCATCAAATGTTGACTGGAAAATATAATTCAGAATGGTGGTACAAATCAAACATAGCTCCCTCACACTCTCGTCTCCACTTCAGAGCTGCTGAAAACTTGGGACAGAATGTAAACCTTGGTAAAAGCAACTGTAGCTTGTACATAGACTTCAGATAAGAGATGGGGAATTCACAAGAGCCATAGATGGTTCTACCCAGCAGCTTTGGTGACAAATTCAAGCATCAACATTTGTTCAATCTCTGGGAGCTGAATGTTGAATCTTTGGGAAACAGATTCCTGCTTTGGAAACTAGTAGTGTGTAATGCAGCATTTCTGTACCTGCCTGCTTTAAAATCAGTCATGCCATGATCCCTCAAACTGAAGTACAGTCCTTGTGGCTATACATGTGTCTGAAGCTTTTCTCATTCTCATCCCAATTCTCAAGTGGGAAAATGTTTTTGGTTTATGCTGAACTTTAAAACATTTCATTCATTCACTCATTCGTTCATTCATTCCAGGGTCTCTTGTCTCTTGGAACAGAGAACCTGGAATAGTTCAAGAGTGGAACTACCATTAGCCACCTCCTTTACATGGATGATATCAAGCTGTATGCTAAGAGTGAATGGGACTTCGACTCGCTGTTCCACCTGACACGGATCTACAGTGAGGACATTGGGATATCATTTGGACCAGAGAAGTGTGGCCAGATGTTAGTAAAGAGAGGGAAGGTAGTCAAGACTGATGGGGTGGAACTACCAGTGGGCCACATAGCAGACATACAGACCAGCTACAAGTCCCTTGGTATCCCACAGTCACATGGGAATTACGATGAGGAGGCAAGGAAGACAGCAACATCCAAGTACCACCAAAGAAGAAGACAGGTCCTGAAGAGCCAGCTCAATGGGAAGAACAAGATCCACACCAACAACACATACGCTGTGCCAGTCATCAGATACCCTGCCAGTATAGTGAGCTGGCCAAAGGAGGACATGGAGGCTGCCGATGTGAAGAAAACTCCTCACATTGTATGGAGGTATCCACCCCAAGTCCAATACTCAGAGAATGTACACCAGCCAGAAAGAGGGTGGGCAAAGTCTGGTGAGTGTCAAAGCCACCGACCTGGATGAGACCCAGAGCATGCAGGAGTACATCAGTAAGATGGCACCCAAAGATGAGCTGCTGAGAGAATGCCTGAGGCAGCAGCAAATGTGGGAGGAAGATCAAGCACAGGAAGTGCCATGGCAAGACAAGATCCTGCATGGGATGTACCATCGACAGATAGCTGAGGTGGCTGACATTGGGAAATCCTACCAGGTGCTGGAAAGGGCTGGACTAAAAGACAGCACTGGGGCTAAAGAACAGGCACTAAGCCCCAGATCCATAGAAGCAGGGGTCTACCACACCAGACAGGACCCAAGGTGCAGACTGTGCAGAAAGCCTTAGAAACATCCCAATACATAATGCCAGGGTGTAAGATGCAGGCAAGAACAGCATACACTGAATGGCACAACCAAGTAGCTGGCATTGTGTACAGGAACATCTGCACAGTGTATGGGCTAGACCGTCCCAAGTCCAGATGGGAGATTCCACAGAAGGACATGAAGAATAACAGGGCTAAGATCCTGTGGTACTTCCAGATGGACAGGCAGGTACTGGCCAATCAACCAGACATTGCGGTAGTAGACAAGGACCAGAAGACAGCAGCAGTGATAGATGTAGTGGTGTCACATGACAGCAACATCAGGTAGAAGGAGTATGAGAAGCTGGAGAAGTACCAGGGCCTGAAGGAGGAACTAGAGAGGATGTGGAAAGTGAAGGCCAAAGTGGTCCCAGTGGTGGTAGGAGCACTCAGGGCTGTAACCCCCAAGCTGGGAGAGTGGCTCCAACAGATCCCAGGAGCCACATCAGACTTCTCTGTCCAGAAGAGTGCAGTGCTAGAAACAGCCAAGATACTGCACAGAACCCTCAAATTCCCAGGCCTCTAGTAGAGGACCCGAGGTGGAGGAAGACACATACCACCCATAGGGGTGAAAAAGGGGAAAAAAAATTACACTCACACACACAAACACATGTAGTCCTTGATTTACAATCATTTGCTTTATTTTATTTTATTTTATTTTTTATTTATTTTATTTTTTATTTATTTTCTATCCTGCCTTTATTGTTTTTATAAATAACTCAAGGCAGGGAACATCCCTATTACTCCTTCCTCCTCCTATTTTCCCCACAACAGCAACCCTGTGAGGTGAATTGGGCTGAGAGAGAGGGACTGGCCCAAGGTCACCCAGCCGGCTTTCATGCCTAAGGCGGGACTAGCACTCCCAGTCTCCTGGTTTCTAGCCTGTTGCCTTAACCTCTAGACCAAACTATGATGGCACTAAAAAAAGTTACTTATGACCAGTCCTCACACTTATGGTCATCGCAGTGCCCCTGCGGTCATGTGATTGTGATTCAAGTGCTTGGAACCATTGCGCATTTACAATGGTTGCAGCATTTTGCAGTCATGTGATCACCATTTGCAACCTTCCCAGCTGGCTTCTGACAAGCAAAGTCAATGGGGAATCCAGCAGGGAAGGCCGCAAATGGCAATCGTGTGATGTCTTGCTTAATGACCATGGCAAAAAAGGTCATAAAATTGGATGCAGTCAGTTAGTGACTGCACCGCTTAATGATGAATTTTCTGCTCCCTATTGTGGTTGTAAACCGAGAACTACTTGTGTGTCCGTGTGTGTGTGGGTATAGTGCCTCTGAGTCACTTTTGAGAGAGAGGGAGAAAGAGAGTTGGAGAATTCAAACATCCAAACCGTTTTTTGAAAGGATAAAAGCAGAAAAGGTTTTAAAAAAAGCATTGCATGCCTTTCCTAGCTATTCTTTCCCAACACTATCATTTTATTCTGTGCCCATTTATATCATCTTTGAAAATTTCCAAAATTGCACTTTAGCTTGGTAGCATTATCAGTGGAAATTCTCTCTCTCTCTCTCTCTCTATATATATATATATATATTTAGACTTGTACCTGTTTCAAGCTGCAAAGAAAGATGAACGTCTTGGGATGATCCCACGCAGCTTGTAAGAGATCACGGAACTGTGTCTCTCAAACATATTTTAGATGCCAGCCTATGTAAAAACAGTTTGAAGTGTGGTCTCCTGTCCTGAAGGTAATGGTTTACATTAGATTGATTGCAGGCAGACCAAGAATTGTGTCCTGTGCACCCACTATGTTCTGGGCTGAAAGATAAAAACCCCATTTGCTGTATTTTATACTGGGGGACTTTGACACTGGGGGTTCAGATCTGTGTGTTCTTTGTAAATCACAGATATACTGACTGCCAAAGGGCAGCCCTCTTATCTGGGGGCAGTGAGGGGCGGAATGGTTCTTAACTCAGAATTGCACTGTGCCATATAGGTTACCTAAGATCAAGGGCATAAGAAAAAACTTTAAAGAGGAATGTCTTGGTTTCCAAAGCTCTTGATTTGACGTAGGAACTATCCTTCTCAAAATCACAGCAACTTTTCCTGGGAGACCCTTTTTGGGGCTGCTGGAAGTTTTTGGAGGCATGTTCATGTGCTCATCCTCCTCCTGAATGTCACAGAATATATCTGAACAACAATAAAAGATAACATTTATAACAATTGCTTGTTTTTGTTTAAGCAATATGAAGTGTAAAAGAGACCTGTCTCAGATTTCTACAGGAGTAAATTTGTATGAGACCCTAAAATGGTCTTGAGCTGTATAGTGCCTAACAATGTCTATCATTTTGCAGTAAATTGTGTGCATATAATTTAAAATTTTAAAAGAAATGTTTGAAAAATGGACACGTATTTAGGAAAGTTAAATATCAAGAAAGACATTTATATTGGGGATATTTGTATGAAAAGCAGTGTATATTTGGGAAAGCTGAATATTAGATAACTAAATAGGGGACAGGTACATTAAAATAAAGACAGTAGGAAAATTTGCATTATTAACGCCATCTTTTGGGAAGGGACCTGTGTTTCTCAAAGACCTCTGGCAGCTCAGTGCAAGGCAGTAGACTTTGGGGTGGGGTGGGGGCTGGTATGCACACATGTTTTGCTCTTGTTACAAACCTAAGAGAAAGGCAAACAGCATGGCAAAGGTGGAGTTGTGCAAATGTTTGAAAAAGCCCTCTATCAAATTAGAATAATGCATCACTAATATGACCATTGATATGGAATGGATTTATGCAAGGCACATGGTAGCTATTTGGATTTGAAGAAAAGATGCTTTAAATGGGGGGCAGGGAAGGGTGAAATTGCTGGGGCTGTTGGTGTCTTCTTCAAAGCCAGCTACACCTTCTCCTGTGCTTGCACAGTAGCCGGGTGCTCCTAGGAAAACAAACATTTCAGTAATGGCTACAATTACATTCCAGAGTCTGCACTTTCTAGTAACAGCTTTAACCCAGATTTCTTGCTGTGCATGGAATTGACATGCACTATTTCTAGCACACCAACAAGTCTTTTCCGAAAGGTTCATTCTAATAAGAGAAAAGGCAGCCCCTTACTAGTTGCTACTTTTAAAAATCCATTAGCCACTTATTTTCCATTACCTTTTTCACCAAGTAGCTTGAATGTACGGAGCAGCCACTTCCTTTTTGTAGATGTACACGTTGGATGAACTTGCTGCAATAAAAACAATAAAAATAATGAGAAGAAGACAGAGACAAAGAAGCTTTTCCTTGTATCACCTCAAACCTGCCTGGAGAACTAAGGTGTGATACAACCATTCAGGTGCTAGATTTTCAATTCATATGATTCAAACATAGCTGAAGTTAACTAGCCAAATGCTGGGCACTGTATGAACCATCATGATACTTAGGATAGCAAGCCAGTAAATATTTCTGTACCTCTTTTCCACAGACTTCCGGGCCATAGCAGTGAGCTGGGAATATATCCAAATCACTGGAGCAAGTAAGCCTAAATTGGTTCCTTTGTATGTCTCCATCTGTTGCCAGTATTGCATGAAATGAAAGTAAGCACTTAAATCCATAATCTTTCACAAAGGGATTGTTGGACAAAAACATCCATTGTGCTGCTTTTAGGCCCACTTCCCAAATTTTATGTGTGCCAAATATGATGGAAGAAAAAAAAATCCATGGAGAGCGCTAAATAATTTTGGGGATTTCATACATTTCAGCCTTTTGTCCAGCACTTCAAGTGAGAGAAGTTCATCTGGATTAGATCTCATACAAAAGACAGGCATTGATCAGCTGTTGGTCTGCCTGCACCAGAGAATAGGGAAATTGCCATGGGAATAACAGCCCCACTTCAAGGAGTATGTGGGTGTTACTCAACCTATGTAGGTTGCCATATTTTGATGACAGCCAAGGAGAATGATGGCATTCCTCTTACTACTTATAAATGATGCATAATTTGCCACAGTGTTTGGGTGCTTCCATATACCCCATGACACCATCCTCTATGAGATCTGTTGGTTCATTCTGGGCCTAAATATTTGCTTCAGACCTGTCTGGAGGGTTTAGATTAATTATTAATCTTCAGGGGCAGGGGAAATCTAAAATAGTCATGAGGGCAGAGTCAGCCTACCTCATAAATAAGATGCCTAAGCATTACTGAGGATGGGGGAGAATTCTGAAGGAGAAGAAAAAAATCTTGATAGCATTCCTTTGTTTAATTTGGATTAAATTCTCCATGTAAATAACAGCAGGCCAATACTATTCAAAATACACTTTTTCTGAGGGTTTTACATGGTGACCCTCTTGAGGAAAAGGGGTATGTGTGCATATTTCTTCCTCATGAATAACTCTGCTGTCCTAACTGGTATAGTCCAGGAAAAAATGCAACTCATGGGCATAGACTCTATTTCACATTCACACACAAACAAATGCACACCCTAATGGCAACCTTCTGATCCAAGGCTAATTCTCCACTAAGTAGAATGAAGTAGATGCTTTGGGTGATAGATTTTAGGTATCATAACATGGATTCATAATAATACTACATGTTTATAACTATATTTGTGACCAGAAATTTTCTCCCTGGGATGCCAAAATAAGATTTGAGAACTGTGTATGTCAGTGGGATGGCATCATTTGATGGTCTGCCTCAGTCAGCAAGATGTTGTGGGGGGAAGCCTATCCTGAACTGTATATTTATTGCTTTTAATTGGGGTGGGGAGCCCACAGCCCATCAGATGTCTTTAGCCTCAGCCCCCTTTTGATGGTCTCCCAAACCTACCAAGTCTGGGCCACTAAAATCCGGCACCAAACTTTTGGGAGTGGGTGATGCAATTTTTAAAAAATAAACACTTAAATAAGTATATTAAGAATCTTAGAAAGGCTTCATGGCCTTAAAAAAAAACTGAGACCCCAAAATACAAAAAAAGCTGAAAATTATGCCATTCCTACCGTGAGCCCTTCTGCCTTCAGAAGCCAACCCACCATCCTTTTTTTTTTTTAAGTAAGTCCTGCAGCCACAATATATTGTCTGTTCCTGGTGTGTAATTTCTGCTTTGCCTTTCTGATTCAGAACAGCATCAAAATGGCAGATTACAGTTTAAAAAGCAGACTTTGTATATACGTTAGTGCTATAAGCAGAGCCTACAAGAGAAAACCAGAAAAAAAAGAAGGTCAGAGAATTGGGGGAAGAATCTTGGGGAGGAAGCTGTTCACCCTGCTGTTCCTGTCCACTTTATTGAAACACGTTCTGCAGTTCTTGTGTCAGCAGGCATTTTTCTCACACCTGTCAGAGTGATCCTTGAAAAGCAAATCAAATTAGATGATCATGCTGCTTATTCGCAGCAGTCTCCTCCAACTTGGTGTCCTCCAAAGGTCTTGGATTACAACCACCAGCATTCAAGACTATCATACTGGGGCCCAATTCAGCAAGAAAACTCTTCATGCAGGCTGTCCTTCAAGACAAAATGTTCTCAGGATGGATTAGAGCACTACAAATGTAGATGTTCACTTGGATCCAGCTATCAGCACTCTGTATGAAAAGCAGGCTTCTGTATAAATAGCCCTAACTGAAGGGATTGCTATGCGCTCACCTAGAGAAATGTCCACAGTGATCCAGCATCCAAGGTTACACAAAGCATTTTGGATGTGAAAATCTCTGTAATCAGCAGCTGAACGATGGAGAAGATGAATGGTGGCTTCAGTCCCCACTAGATGGCTGATGTTAGTTACTTCTAAAAGGGACTTTATTTGCACATCTGTAACGGCTGGATCACAGAGAGGATATGTGCATAGCACCTACGTAAGTATGTCCAATCCAAAATAGACTCCTGGACTGGTGTCTGTGCTTATGTGCGTGTTAGCCATACAGACTGTTGTAATTTGATGAGACTCATATCTATTGTATACCTTTACAGTACTACAGTTTGGAAAGAGACTTTAGTAAGCACCATTTGTTCAGGATTCATTTCCTTCCTTAATGAAATGTTTGATCTCCAAAGTAGCATGTAGTGGATGGATTTTTTTTGTCCTCCAGCACAGTTGTAGGCAAATGCATATGTGTACACTCTGAGGGGACAAGCCTCTTCCAGGTTCTCTTTCATACCTTGGCCACTGCTGAGGTACAGAAAGGTGGTACAGATTCTGGACTTAAGGCTGGAGCTGAAAAATGGTGGTGCTTAACAATGTGCTCTCATGGAATTCTTCAAGAGTATCTTTCTCCAAAAGAACAGCTTCGGGCTAAATGGAAGAAAAGCTATTGAACATTAATTTAATAATCTGTACAACAGGTGGGGCAGAAGATTCAGGAATTAGAGGAGCTCTTCCAGTGATCAGGGCTAGCCCAAGCAATTGTGCTGCCTGAATATTTTATTGATTTTTGTACAGTATTTAAGTTACTTATCACTAGCTTCAGTTTGCATGCTACTCTTTTTCCTAAGACTCTGAGTGGTTTACAACATACCAAGATAAGTAGGACTAAAATATACAAAAACCATAAAGAACAATTCCATCTGGCCCAGTACACTGTAGTACCATTCAAGAGTAGCAGCATTTTATTTATCCCTGAATGCTTTGCTAAAGACCCACATTTTTGTGTCTCTGAAAACATAGGAAGGAGGGATTATCCGCATATGCAGGGATAGGCTGCTCCAAAGGAGTGGGGCCATCACCAAGGCGGCATTCTCTCAGCAGTAGGACCCTCAGCAAGCAGCATCTCCTTACCTCACCGGATTGGCTGAGTTGTCCAGGCCCTGAGCCATGTAGGGCTTTAAAGGTGACACCAGGCACCTTTAATTTTTACCCAACAGCTGCCCAATAACTGGCAGCCAATGCAGCTCCTAAAGTAATGATATGTCACGGGCAAACCTCAATGTACTCATAACTACAAGCAGAATGGTGTCCCTTCCTTCCCATCCCATGTACAAAAGCCATCTGGACTGTCAGTCAAATCTTTCTTCAACCTTTGGTGCCAGTGGGTTGGGCAGCATAAGGATACCCACTCAGAGACTGTATTATTGATCAGGATGCTTCTGGCTCAAATGCCACATCTGCCATTAACTTAGCTGGTGGCCTGGGACCAGCCACTTTGTCTAAACCTCTGCTTGTCCCCTCTAGTATCCTAGAGGAATACTAGTGCCATTTGATGTACAGGTCATTCTAAGGACTGCAACTGGTCAATTCATGCAAAGCCCACGGAACACTTGGAAACATTCTAAAGTGTGGTGTTATCTGATGCTGTTGGGGTTGACCAGTATTGCTTATGGGGAGATGATTTTCAAAGGTATTTCAGTTATAAAAGGCTATCTTAATGGTTGGATTAAAATCTGTCGTTGTTTGGTCGCTAAGAGTTGACAATGACTTGATGGCACATAATCAGTTGGAAAGTTAGGCCTATTTAAGAATAAATGAGGAGAAGGAGAAGGTGGTTTTATAAAAGCATAGAATTCCTGGAGTTGAAACAATAAAGCCAAATACTGCTTTTCAGCACTGCTAGATTTCTGAGCCAGAATAATAATAATAATAATAATAATAATAATAATAATAATAATAATAATATAATGTGCGCTTCAAATAATCTGTGGCAACTGTTATTACAAACTTGGCCTATACTGTATTTGTGCAGTTGTCAGCCATAAGCTTATGCAACTCTCACTATGCTTTGGACCAATGCCTGGCTTAATCATTCTTCACAGCATCCCGAGGTTAAAATTAGTTGTCTCTACACAAGTGTCTAAACTGCAGAGGATTTCTGCCCCTTTCAAGCTCAGATTTTATGTTCTTGATTGACAAACGGAACAGCTGTCTATGTTGATGGCAAAAATTATTGTATCTTTGGATACTTAAAAAAGGATATTGTGCAGAGGGAGAAGAGAAGGAGTGCACTTAATATACTTTTCTATATGCATGAAGATCATGCAGCTTTGCTAATGGCAGAGTAAAATCTCTTCTGGAGTAATTTCTGCAACATTTGGTAACCAGCTTTTCGGAGTAGAGTCCAATAGAGTCACCTAGAGCTCTGACCCTCCAAAAACAGGGCTACAAAATCTGGACTACAAATATTTTTATGGCCACTAGATTGCAGCAGAGAGGTACAGAAAACTCTATTCTTTGCTGCCATCTAGTTGCAGCCCAGACAGTGCATCTGTAGGATCATGTTGCTCTCACCATTCTGATAAAAACTGTGCTACAAGGTTTTGGGTGTGCATGCAACCTCAAGACACATGTAGAAAAGGGGCAGAGCATGAGTTGCAATGAGTCCTTTGTCCCACCCATGGATGGTGGTTGCTCAGTTGCTTCTGACTCCCTGTGACCTGATAGACATTGCACCAAGATGTATGTGGCTATAAATTGAATTGGTGGCATAAAAATCTAATAAACAGTCATTAAGTACTTCTTTGGGTTCTTGTAAATTCATGCTTACATACTATCAGTGATAGTATTTCATCACCTGGTCTTTTGTTGACCTACTTTTCAATCATCTTTGATTTTTCCAAGCATCAGTAATGCCTTCATGTTACACATCTAAAATAGCTAAGCTTTGGCTTCATTATTAGTAATTCCAGTGGGTGGACAAAATTTAACATTGAATGATTTGCTCTTTAGCCCTACCTAATAAGAAATCTCTAAAGTCTTTGCTTTATTTTCCTCATTTCCAGGACAGTATTATAATTGGTGTTTTTCCCACTCCTTTTTTTGACTTAGCAAATTTTGTCATAACTTACGTGGACAATATATGACATATATAGGCTATTTCCCTTATGTCCATAATGTACAAAACTATTAATACAAAAATATCTAACCATTTTTTTTGTAAATGCAGATCAAACTGCTGCTTTTCCTCAACATATACATTTGACCCGGAAGTGTCCTATGGACAACGCCGGCTCCAAGGCTTTGAAACGGAGATGAGCACCGCCCCCTAGAGTCGGACACGACTGGACTTTACGTCAAGGGAAACCTTTACCTTTACTAAGCTCTCTTTTTAGAAGTAACTAGAAATCTTTAATAAGAAAAAAATAAATTGCAATGTTTGGGTTTGTTTGCAGATTTTTTACTGGGGAAAGACAAATCCTAGTAGATAGTAGTCCCTCCGCTGAAAAGTCTTTTGAAAGCAGAACAACCAAATTTTTTTGTAGTGGAAATGAGTACTAAGATGTCTCTTGACAAAGCCTTGGCTTCACAACCTGGAGGTGGGGTGGGGGGAAGGAAGGAAGAACTGAGAAAAAGAAAATTGGCACACAAGTTATTCTCCTGAAAATATACACAGCTAACAGTTAAACTGACGTGTCACTCAGAAACAAACTGCTAAATACTAATGTTAAAAAATACTATTCAGCCAGGAATTCTTTGGCATATCTATCTTCTCCGTTCATCTCTCACCTGTGACTCATGCTAAAAAAAAAAATGGTGGGATAGGGGTAAGAAGATGACTGCTTGCATAAGTTTCTAATTCTGGTGACAAGGCTCTCCAACTCAGTGAACTCTGTTGCTCAGCTTGCTAAAAGGCACATCACAAATCAGGCCAGCTATGCACGGAGTCATCAGCAAATGTCAACGTGCTTGAAGGATGGCAGGGAACAACATTGCTGGGACCTCTCAAATGACATTCCAGGCAGGCACAGGGCATTCTGCTCAGGAACATGAATACGATCTCTCTCCTGATTTTGATGCGTTGTTGGCAAATACAAGCATTAGCCGATGTGTTTGTGCAAGAGAGAAAGAGAGAGAAACATTCATTCCAAAAGAGTTGTCAAAACAGAATCTGAGTTTTAAAATGTCCAAAGAATGCCTTCACATGTCAAATGCATCAATAAATCAGAGCCTTCTGGCTTACAAACATATTTTGGGTTTGGGATCACTGCTTTAGATTATACGAAAGTGTGTCTCTGATTATCTTGTGAAAACTACCCTGGAAGTTAAAAAGTCTGACCATTTTCTTTTTAAATTGATGGCTTGAGAAAATGCAGCTTGAAATCTATGTCACCAAGCGGGTCAGGAAACAAGCTCCTTGCCATGCTTCCAGAAAACTTTGCATGGGGAGACTACATAAGTAGTGGAATAGTAACAATTGTTATGTATTGTAAAAATACAGTATATATAATCCTTTGAAGGTCCTGAACATTCAGGAATAACGTATTAGCAGTGTGCACCACTAATTTTGGTATAACTAGCTTGCATAAGAATATGCCAGGACAGAGAGCATGCTTCAAGCCAACCGTAATGCAAAATGGACAACAAAATGCCCCGTAGCCCCAGGGAAGTCTTCCCTGGACATCCAATGTGGTATTGCCTGGATTCTGTCTAATTATCTGCCTGCTGAGAAATCCTTTATTGCTGCCAAACAGCCCTTTGTGGCTAACAGCTGTTTGGCTTTTTTCTTCTCCCTCACTTCCCCCTCCCCTCCTGGTCCCCACTGTCCTCCTCCTCATGTGGAAGTGTTGTTATCTCTTTAGCAGACTTCAGTGATCCTGTCTGTCATTTCAACAGCTCTGCTTTCCTGTGCTTGTCAGATGGGAAGTTGTGTTTTCCTTTTGTTGCAAACTCTGGAACAAGGCCAATCTATTCTTACTTAAGTGTCGTCCCCTAAGAGTCCAGACCTAATTGCTACTAGAGTAGGACAGTAGCTCAGGGGAGTGAGCAAGACTGCCTCAGTTCCAACACAAAAGCCTAAATCAGTGTTTCTCAACCTTGGCAACTTTAAGATGTGTGGACTTCAACTCCCAGAATTCCCCAGCCAGCATGGTCCACACATCTCAAAGTTGCCAAGGTTGAGAAACACCGACCTAAACGATGTCCCTCGTGCAAAAAACATGGAGGCAATTCTGTCCAGCAGTGGAACACCCAAAGCAATGGGATTTTCCACCCTCTAGGTTTTTGCCTCTGTGAAGAATAGCAGTTAAGGCCCATGGGGGTCTTTATATGAGGAGGGCCAAAGGTTTTCTCTGCCCTGCATTGTTAAACATTTACACCTCAATAGCTTTCAGAAGTAAATGATTTGGCTTGATTGGCATTTGAGATTTAGATATAGGTTCTGCTTGCCCATCTTAACCATTTTCAAGTGGCCCAAAGTAACTTCTGTTTCAGTGTGATTCACATTGCTATTATAATCTCACAGATCTATGGCAGCATGATTTGAATGCTTCAGGTGAATGATTATTGTGTAAACAATGGACAACAGTTGGAACAGGCCTTCAACATAGTCAGTAAAATTTGGCTTGATCTCCTTCCCTGCAGCCTGTCATCCTCCTGAAAATTGCTATAAGGGTCCATCAACTTTGTGGAATAGATTTGTTAAGGTAAAGGGTTACAGGACAAAAGAAGATTGCCTCCCCTATCCATCCTGCCTGTGGAAGTAGCATATGATACCATGTGGATTTCACCCAGTGGAAAAGCCCCTGTGCAAGCATTTTTTTAAAATGGAAACTAGAAGGCATGTAATTTGCCAATGCACATAGCAGTAACTGTGTGGGAATAACAGTCTGATTATAAACCCACCATTTATTCACTTAAGTATATATAGTAAATGTCAACTTGTTCATCAGTGCTATTAAAGGGGTATTTGTCATAGCCTTCCCCTTTTTATGTTCAGTTGTGAGTGACAAGTAGATGAAGTCTTAATTCTCTCACACAGATCAACTGTGATCTTTTCTTTCAAGGTCATATGGATGATCAGATTTCCACCACTGCACATACCCCCCCACCCCAAAAGGCAAATATAACTGTGATGGACGTGCAGTTTGGATCAGAGCTGTGCTCTTGGGAGAAGGTTAACATCCCCATTTCGAAATCCAGACCAGCTTCCTGCCATGCATTACTATGGGAAATGTGATGTAGTGTGCTCCCACAGTTTTACAAATGATGGCCTTCATCCACACATTGCCCGCAGCAATAAACCTTCGCAGTTGATTTTAAGTAGAAAGAAGAGGCAGAGGAAGATGACAAGAGTTCTTAACTTTGCTCTGCTTATCAATATTCTACTGAAATTTTATCTTTTAAAATATTTCAGATATTAAATATTCATGTAGATCTGCCTCCAGAGCTTAGTGGAAAGAGTTGTATGTTATCAGTAGCTAGGCTGTTTATAAAAATGAATAGAACAAATAAAATACCATCAAGAGTTCAGCAGAGAAGCTGCTGCTCTGTAGCCATCTTAGCTTTGCCCCCCATACGTTATCTGTCTGCCTGTCTGTCTAATCTCTCACTTTCCTTTCAGGAGCTCAAAGGTTGTAGCCCACCCCCCCTCCTATCTTCCCACCCTGTGGACTGAGAGTGACTGGCTCAAAGTCACCCAGGAGCTTCCATGCCTGAGGGTAGACCTGGGTCTGTCTGGCAGCTTAACTGCTTCATCACAGGTATTTTCCAATATTTTACAAGTCAGCATTTGATTTTGTTTTAGGTGTATTTTTCTGAACTAAGATGATGTCGGCCCTATGCGGCCGATCAGACCAAGGAATAAACTCCACGGAAGACTAAAGACTACTTTTATTTAGACTGGCTGTAATAACATAATCTTCCAAGTCTTATTGTGCTCCCTTTCCTCTCTCATTTATAATCATGTGAATTAGGGAGGCGTCCGTCTGAGAAGTTTGCACACATTTTCTGGACTTAATCTATGTTTCCCTTCTTGACTCTTTGGTAACAGTTCACCCTTTTCTCCTTTAAGGCCATCCTCTTTACTCTGTACAGATATGATAGACTGCAAATATATTTTAAACCTGTTTATTGAGACCCTTGAGGAACATGGCTGACTTCAGTAGGAATGGAGGCAGACTTTTATTTGCTTGAATGGATAATCTGCAATGGATAATCTTCCCTTGGTACACTGGACTATGGAATTCGTTGTTGAATAAGTTGCAGCTGGTCAGATCCATGTCCTAATTTTGTGAACCAGAAGGATTCACTAGTATTTTGTTTTAGATATTTCTGCTCCTTGGACTGTAACATAATCAAGCAAAGATGTTACAAATGTCTTTACAGGAAAATATTCAAGAACTTTTTTTGGATATGATTTTGTATATATCTGCACAAATTTTATGGTTTTACTTTTTGCATTTCACTTGAGGTTCAGCTTCACTTTCAATTTCATCCTTTGCCTACTGCATTCATTCTGAATACCAAAAGTCCTTGATTGTTATTTATCAATGTGGCATTGGGAAACCATGAAGCGCAATATTTGCATTGTTATTGAACAAGATAGGTTTTAATGGAAAATGAAAGCGTAGGAGCAGTGGAAGCTAGGACATATGTTATGAAATATCTATTTATTCAAAACAGAGAGTTGGGGCACATCTTTGAAAGCCTCCCACCACCACCAATACACAAAACTTCAAAGAAATGAATTCTGGCACAACTACCAAAGAATGTCAGCCAAAGCCAACAGGGAACAGACTACAGGGAGGACAGTGTGAGCCATTCAAGTAGAAGAGCTTGAATTGGATTCCACTGGTGGAGCAACATGTGGCTGACAGCATAAGAGTCAGCATAATTTGGGAAAGCTCCAGGAGTATTTCAAACTTCAATCGTCATTTTGGTTGTTGAAGAAGCACCAGTGAAACATGCTATTTGCATATGCAAAACAGGTCATTTAATTGGACTTTGGTTAGTCACTAGAGAAAAATCCATTGATCTGGCTGTTTTTGTATCTGCTAAGCAGAGTGATAGGTAGTGATCACCCAACGGTAAAGGCAGAGACAATCCCTTTTGCTGGATTTCCTAAACAAGATCTGTTACAATATAATGTAATAATTTACTTGTGGCTATGGGAATGTGACATATACCTTCCTTCCTTCCAAATTAAAAGCATCCAGGAAAGGAAGGTAAATGCAGGAAAGAAGTATACAATGCCCCAGACATAATTCAAAATAAGTCAAAGCCTCAAAAAATGGAAATGTTCAAGGTTTAAGCAGACTGTTCCCCCAATGACTTTTGTCTTGATATAGCAACAGCAGCTCTAGCACAAACCCAAAAACCAGCATATCAGAGTCCAGAGAAGGCCAATCTTTTGTAAAACTGCACTTACATTTTTGGGTGGGCTGCAGTGTGTGTGTGTGTGTGTGTGTGTGTGTGTGAAAAATGGGTAGAGCTGCATTGCACATGTGTGTGAGATTGACCGGCTTGGGATTTTAGAGGTTTTCTTTTACTCTGATCCTGGACTAGTGTGTGTTAGCTTAGATTTGCCTTGACTAAGAACTTCACACCCTGGAGACAAACGAGTGATGAGATTTGTGTCAACGAAGCACTTTGTCTCACATTGCATCCCTCTTGTTCCCTTTATGTCCTCTATGTGCCCTCCTCCATCATTTGCAAAAAGCCTCTGGGCAATCGAAGTGCCTGCACAGACACTTCTTCCAAATATTACAAATCTAGGAGGAGGCAGACAAAACAGAGTGAAACAAAATAATTGAGCAGTTTGCCTTTGATCTTAGAAGCAAGCACTGGATTACAAAACCACCTTGAGAGGGCTCTTCACTTGAAACATTGTTGAAGTGAAGCGTCACCTTGAAGATCTGCACATTTGGGCCTTACTCTACAGTGTCCATATGTTTTCCATCTCAAAATGGCAGGAAAATGTGCTGTTTGGTTTTCCATAATCATGGTTAATCCAGAGGATGTCAAAGGGGCGCACTCAAGTGCAGCATGCACTGCTGGGACAGGAAGCTACCTACCTCTGGCTCAATGCTTAGAGGGTCAGATAACCCAAGACGAGACCCAAATTCAATTCACCATTCACCACAAATTTCTCCCTGTCATTCATTCTTCATAGAACCTGCTTCATTTATGTTGAAGAAGGGATGCTATGGGTATAAACTTGAGAAGGTGAATTCCACATGTCTCTATAAGCTATTGGAAATAAAGTAGCATATAAATGGCACAAATAGCCAAACAGCAGGAGAAACATGAACAACCCCTAGCCAAC
Organism: Candoia aspera; assembly: GCF_035149785.1. NCBI lineage: Eukaryota > Metazoa > Chordata > Lepidosauria > Squamata > Candoiidae > Candoia > Candoia aspera. The sequence goes on along the minus strand of NC_086153.1, from coordinate 117,259,920 downwards.
CCTACCATAAGGCAAATCAAGGTCATCAAGTGAGGTGTGATCAGGAGAGATCTTTGTCCCGCAGCCTGCCCTTGGGTTCTAAGGTAGTTTGTGGAATATGGTTTGGGGGATTTAAAAGGGCAAAATAAGGCCTTAAGCCCACTTTGGAGTATAGCCCAGTGGGGCTGTAGATTCCATGCAAGTTCTGTGTCCCTGCATTAGAGCATCAAAAATAAGAAAGTCATCTTCTCTGTGCTCTACTAAGCGTTAATTATAGGAAAAAGGGTTTCAGTTTCATTTACAAATGCGTACAGTTGAAAGCATGGAAGATTTTAGGCTATTTAATAGAATCCCTGGCAGAAAATCTGCTGCTCAGAAATCTTTAGCAAAGGAAAAACTCTCTTTTCCAGGTGACTGGTTCCTATTGGGAAGAGTCGTGAGAAGTCATTCAGTTACATTTTAAACTTAATTCCATTTCTTGAGCCTATATGCAAATTGTGAGGAAATACCTCAGTTCAAATATGCACATATTATAAAAAAGTCTGTATTTGGGAAACCTGTACATAAAACAGCATTATATTCAAGGAAAACTATTTTGAAACATTTGCACTATGGAAAAATGGTGTCCAAAATGGCAAATGGTGGGATAAATGCTTTTAAAAATGAATGCAAATATATATGTGGACAACAAAAATGGACTGATATGCGGGTTGGCTTAAGCAGAACTACTCTGCTTGTTTTAGCTAGGGCATTCTCACCCGTCAGGATGCTGGAACTAACACTGAGAGTTAGCATTATGTCTGTAGCAGCCAAAAGTAGGGATGATGTGCCCTCAAGATATGCTGGCATGCACCTCCCACAATCCCCAGCAAGCAGGACTAATGGCTGTAGGACTATGGAAGCTGAACTCCAACGTATTGAAGGAAGGCATTTTATGGGGAATGGTGGTCTACAGTCCAAGACATACAACCCACCTTCTTAATATTTTGCCAGGCCCAAGCATACAATACTGGCTGAAACATTCAAAGATGCCAAATAACAACTTCTGAAACAGGCTCAAGTGCCACTATTAGTCACAGCTATAAGATTTGATGGCAAAGATTGAACTGCTGTAAAGGATCAAGCTGTCCAACATTCACTGTTGCTGTGTTCGCCTATAAGGCTGCCTAACAGTCAACAGCACAGGAAGTTTCTGCAACTGTTCATAGATTATCAGATTCAGAAAATCCGAAGCCTGCTCTGTTCTCAAAAGCAGGCCAAACCTGAATCTGATCTTCCCCTCTCCAAAAACATTTCATTTTTTCACTTCAAAGATACAACCAATGTAGGAGCAAACTTGGATACGTATTCTGTGGAGCACTCTGAGAAGGATATATGCCGAGATGCGCTGAGAACGTGTTCTTTTGTGACCAGCAGTTCTTGCTTCTCATCACAGTGAAGGATTTTGATCAGGCTTCTTCAGTCAGAGCGATTTTGGAGAGAGACGCTGCAGCAATATATCAAAGGAGTGTTCACTGATCCAATCTCCAGATTTGAGAAGTTTTTAAAGTTTTAAGGGAGTTGGGAGAGTGAAGAATTGCATGCTTGCTCCAGAAATGCGATGTACTCAAGTCCTTCTGCCATTGTATGCTCCGTCCACCTTTCTCGTACTGCACTTCCTTAATTTTGAAGTCAGTTAAAACAAATCGTAACTCCCAAGCCCCTTCACCATTCTTCCGAAATTATAGGGGGGGAAAATCCTGTACAGTTATTCACATCAAATATGTTAAACATGATCCTTTGACAAGGGACCAGTGCTGCTAAAAAATGTCATCCAGCTGATTAAATATAAATTGAATTATTGGTGGTTTCTCTTTTTTTTTAAAAAAAAAAATCTAAATCTAAAAGAACAAAAAGCCTTCTAACACCAACTTATCTGATGTTGGGTATGCTTCATCACTTCATAATGCAGTTGAACTTCTGTTTTTGCAGAGCTGTAAATAGGCAACTCAAGCAGATTCAAACTTCTCCACAGAACAACACAGAACAAAGCAATGAGTTTTTCATTTCAGAGGTCACCCATCTCCTCCTCCTCCTCCTCCTGTCTCTCCCCAGAGTGCCCCGCATTTGTGTGATCAACCAGAGGAAAATAGGTTTTGAAATCATAGCAACTTGGAGTTGTTCTGTATACCCTGGACTTGCACATTTTGAAATTAAAATTAAACAAGTTGCCATGCTTGGGAAATAATGTCAGGAATGACTGGACATAAAAGACCATAAATTTAGCTTCTTGAAAGAAATAGAAGAGCAGACATTCCACCCACCCTTCTTCCCCAGACTGATATGCATGTCAATTAAGCAGCTATCTTGCTTGACTAATATCAACATAAACAGGATGAGTTATGTGAGAGAAGCTCATGCAGTAAAAAAAGTCCAAGTAATGATTTGTGCTTGAGTTGGCTGCTTCACACAAAACATTCACCACACGCACACACACATTTTTGTATGAGGAAAATTGCTTAGGTCTAAATATAGGCAACCTACACAATGTTTTTAAGCAATTGAATTTAAAACAATATAATTTAAATAATGAGAGTTTGGGATGATTTGCATGACCAGCTTGTCCCAGCACCACTACAGGCTACTGATAATCTCTTGAGGGCAGTGTTGTCTTCACCAGCCCACCCGGAAGGCAACCCCTGCTGGTCTTTTTCTGCTATGTTAAAAACAGTGTCTCCTCATGTGCTGCTCAAGCACGCTTCCCAGTTTGCCTGCCGCATTCCATTTCACTGTTGGCAAATACCTCCACTCCAGTTGGCCACAATGTACTGTGGCAAGAAATAGGGAGCCTGCCAAATGGCTATTTCGCATGGAAGATCCTGAATGTGCTCTCCCATGTTTTGTTTATATTTATGTTTTTAATGGCTTTTAAGGTTTTGTTTTTAATAGTTTTGTTTAAATTGTGTACACTGCCCAGAGTCACATACTTGAGACGGGCGGCTATATAAATTTGATAAACTGGCAGTGGCAATACATGTAGATATCATAACACACCCATCACTGCCCACACAGCCGCATTCTGGACCTGCTGTAATTCTGAATGTATTACAGTAATCCAATTGGGAGGTGACCACAGCACAAGTGACTGTCTGAAGACCCTCCAGGTCCAGGAACAGGTGCAACTGGCACACAAAATGAACCTGCATAAAGGCCCTCTTGGCCATAGCTGCCACCTGCTCTTTGAGTAGGAGCTGTGAGTCCAAGAGGATCCCCAAGTTGTACACCAGTCGTGCATGGGGAAGTGCAACCCCACTAAAGAGTAAAGGTGGAGGAGCCCTGGAACCTCCTGGAGAAAAATCTATGTGGTTGCTAAGAGTCAACATTGATTTGATGGCACATAATCAATCAGTCAATCAATCTAGCAGCAATAGTAGAAACAGTAAACCAGGCCCAATCATGTTTAGTTGGGGGGGGGGGGATTAGCCAAGTTCAAATATGTGTGTGCTGCCACTAGTTACATAATAATATTGGTTACAGTGTGTACAATATTAAAGGAGAGTAAAAAGGGTGTCTTTGCTGCAGCCTGTGACACAAATAGATAAAAAGAAAAGGGGGAAAGAAACAATGGGGAAATACTAGAGGAGAAAAATTATATTTTGAGCACATAAAGGACACCCAGCTAGGTCAGACTAAAGGCCATGTAGTTGTTTCAAGTGTCCTACCAGATGTCTATGGAAAGCCCACAAGCAAGATGTGAGCCCAATAACACCTTCATACTTCTATTATCTATGACCTGCTATTGAGGGGTTTACTTCCTCTGATACCGGAGATTATTTGTACTCATCATTACTAATAGCCATTGATGGAATTACCCTCAAAAAGTTTGTCTAATCCCCATATAAAGTTATCAAAGCTGGTGGTCTCCATCATGTTTTATTGTCATAGTTTAACAATGTGCTAAATAAAAGCACTTCCTTTAGGCCTGTGCAAGGTGACTTCATTCACCTTGATGAAGAACTTTGCAGGGAGGGAGGAATGAATTGACATGCTGAAGCAAAAAGAACACCATTTGCCTTGATGGATCACCTCGTGCCTCTTTGAAGCACCTCCAGCTTTTGGGCCACCACTGAAGATGGCTAGGAGACACCCAGCTTCTCAAATAGGCTGCAGTGAGCGCAAAAACTGGAAGAGGCTTCTGTGAAGGTACTACCCTTGTGCAGGAGCTTATCCTGGCTTTCATAAGTGCCTGAGGGCCGAGGAATGGCTGAGAAGTGGAGCAAAATGAAGAAACACGGTAGTTTCCTTTTACCTTTAGGAATCAAAGAACTTTCCTTCTAAGCTTTGAGGGTGTGCTTAGCTTAAATCTTCACTGTATTCATACTTTCCTTTGAAGATTTTTGTGTTAATATATTTAAAAATTAAATATATTAAATAAATCCAGAGAAACTGAATCAGAGAAATATTCAAACTGATTAGAATAAGTGGATTAATAGTGGTACAAAATAAGAAACTGGTGAATGATTTTTCAAAAAGGTAGATCAACCACAAAAAGAATGAGTATCTGGTTGCAAGAATTTTCCCCAAGCAGAGGAGGGTTACAAAGAAGAATAAAGATAAGCAAGAAAATGGAAGCACTTAATCACAAGAATTGTGTTTGGACTGAATTTGAAAAGGAAAATGGGAAGAAATCCATGGGGAAAGAGAAAAGAATAAGCACAATAAAAGACATACCAGAAACATGAAGTTACAGCTGGTGATTACCCACATAAAAGCATACAGTAATAGGGCAAAAAAGATAAAAAGTTTTTAAAAGAGAGATAAAGGAAAAATTAGACTAAGACACATTTAAAATACATTTGAAGAGATATGTAAATAATGACATAATTGAAAACATCATGAAAGTAGAATATGATCAATGTATTCATAGTGGTGGGAGACAAAGAAGGAAAATGACTGCCGCAATCAATTTAGTGCAAAATCCAAACAGGATGAAAGATAGGATGAATAATCAGAGAAGCTTTCCCCCCATTGGCTGGAGTTAAAGGACTGATCTCTCAAGAAAGAACATTTGGGACAGAGAAATGAGGGTGGTAGCACTAGATTTAAGAGGTCAAGATAAGTAATAATCTTTTAAGGAAAAAGAACGGAAGAAAATTCAGAATACAAGATAAGCGTAAAGGAACTGAACCAAAAAGATGGGATTAAAGATAAGAGGGTTGATGAAGGAGACAAAACAAGGTTAAAGCACAGAAGTATGAAACAGGAAGACTAAAGGATTTTAGTAATTTTAGTAACCTTATGAAAGAATTGTGCAAGCATTTAAAGAAGACACATGAAAAAGGGCAAGGTAATTAACATGCAGCTTGGAAATAAATACTAGAAATAACAAGAAAAGCAAAATATAATTAGAGCTAGTTAGAGCTAAAGGGGAAAAAAACAGCATTGTGAGAGGTATGTAGAGACACTTCTAATTGATGGATATCCTCTTTGATTTAGTATGATGTTTTTGGAAAAAATTACTGATGCTTTCATCACAGAACTTTGAATGTTTAGAAACAGTCCAGTGGAACTAAGATGCTGCTTTTTCCCACAGAAACTGCTAGCTTCAATGTGTCTATAACATCATTTTTTAAGAGCCAGCTCCATTCCAAAGTGCAGTAGGACCTCTTTTTAAAATCAATCTATCTTCTAACATTTACATTACTAATTATGGCAACTACACACTAGGAGGGAAAGGCTCAAGCCCAAGTGAAACATGCATGCGTAAGTGTTAATTTTCTCAATTTGACTGATAGACAGATTTCATCCTATCATCACATCTTCTGGAATGAGTTCAGACATGTGGCAAATAGCAGGGGTCTGTCAGGAGCTAGTTCAGCTCTGCAAGCCATTCATTCCTGTGCTCCAAATAAAAACCTTGCTGATTGGCTGTCAGCATTTGGCTCTTCATATGTCCAACATTCATCATAGGCTTCACCTTCAAATGACAACAGGGGACAGATAGCAACAGGTTTAAATTTAAACATGTTAAGAAACCCACGTATTTCTCATTTGTTTCTTATACTCTCCCAAATTGCAATGTCTCCAAGTATCATTCAGGTCAGGTACAACCTTGTTATTTCAGCATCTTTTACACCTGAAAAAACAGAAAAGGACTGGAATGGACATTCTGAAAAAAAAAAAGATGTCCTTGTATGAACAGTAACCTCAGCCTGAAGGGTACTTTTCCTGATGCGGGACTGACCTGCCTTTTTGCAGCCATCCCCCAGCCCTACCTCCAATCCCTGTTAATTTGCAGCTGGTTGCATTTATACCCTAATTTTAGCAGCACATTGACATCAAATAGGTCTTTACTTTCGCTCCATGGTTTGTTGGGGGATTTTATGAAGACAATTCAAAAAGCCTTCTTTTCATCTTGGCTTTTATCTTTTAGTACTTGCAAATGGTTTAAAAGAGCTTTATATTGATGTTAATTATTATTTAAATACATTTAAATAATTCCTTTGAATGTAAACTTCTCTAAGAAAAGGTGGATACGAATATTACGTGAATAATTTGTCCAACGGTCCATGTATTTTCTCTGTCCCTCTTGAAATAAGCTGTACTGGGGACCTTCTTGCAAGCTGTTGAAGACAAAATTACGGAGTACTGTAAAAGAATCCCAATCCTCAGGTTGGAACTGTGCATGAAGAGACTGCACATTTGATGCCTAATATATTCCTAACTTAAACTTCTTTTTCAAATGTTAACTTCACCACACCTGATATATCAGAGTAGAAGTTATGTAGGAATAAACGCAGCACTTAAACATAAATAAAATTTTTGATGAGATTACCATGAAGTGTTTTTTCTAAAAGCATTTTATTTTAAAAATTTAACAAAAAGTGTTTTAAATATACACTTTAATATCCATTTTGTGGCTTTAAAAAAAGAGAAAATACAGCAATATGTAATTATAGGTATGCTGCATATTTGACATTATGTTCCATAAAAAATGGACTTTGTAATCATGTAACAATTTCTATGTACAATAGGAACTGCATTTTAAGAAAAAGCTGTTTCAGTACAATACTTGAGCTTTATTATATTTGAAAAACTATTGCAAGGCAGGATAATGAAAATCGAAGTTACTGTTACCACCAATGCATAGAAACCCAGTTACATTCAGCTGTATCACATTTTGTGCTACAGGGCACTGTAAGATCTCCTTTGCTTAAACAGTAGCTTTCTATCTGAAATGTCCCTTAAGATTGGAACATAAAATTTGACATTTTGTTTTGAATTGTGTCAATTCCAAGCTTTTCAGAACTGACTCAACTGTTCATTTCATCAAGATCTCTTACAATTTCTTCATCAATATCTCTTGAGATAGTCGTTGAAAACTTTAACTTCCAAATCAGTTAAAATGATGAAAAAGCACAGCAAAATTTTCAGAGTTGCATCCAGAAGCCCCAAATCTTTACTGAAAAAAATATATATTTGACAATATTAGGTTTGCCATGTTGCATTTGATTCCAAGTACTGGCATGAACAATTGTGTCATAGCAGCATTTTATAATCCTGAAGCTTCAGAGGAATCCCACCGAAACAAAAACACAGTACAGAAAGGAAACATGCCCAATTGTTCATTTCATTTTTACAATGCTGCACTCTTTGATGCTTCCTAGATTTACAATCATGTTGGCAAAGAACAGACTTCCCAACATGTGAAGCGTAAACCTTTTCAAGGAAGAATTATGTAATATTTGGGTCAAGAGTATGCACAATATTGGCCAACAGCTACAGCGGTGCTTAAAAGTATGTAACCCCTTTTGAATTTTCAGTATTTCTGCATAAATATGACCTAAAATGTGATCTGTTCTCCACACAAGTCCTTTGTTGTTTATTCGTTTAGTCGCTTCCGACTCTTCGTGACTTCATGGACCAGCCCACGCCAGAGCTTCCTGTCGGTCAACACCCCCAGCTCCCCCAGGGACAAGTCCGTCACCTCTAGAATATCATCCATCCATCTTGCCCTTGGTCGGCCCCTCTTCCTTTTGCCTTCCACTCTCCCTAGCATCAGCATCTTCTCCAGGGTGTCCTGTCTTCTCATTATGTGGCCAAAGTATTTCAGTTTTGCCTTGAATATCATTCCCTCAAGTGAGCAGTCTGGCTTTATTTCCTGGAGGATGGACTGGTTTGATCTTCTGGCAGTCCAAGGCACTCTCAGAATTTTCCTCCAACACATCCTTGTTCACTTATTTATTGAGGGAAATGACTCAGCTATATATTTGTGTGTGGTAAAAATATGTGAACCTTTGCTTTCAGTAACTATGTCCCCCTCACTCGGGCAGCAATAACTGCAAGTAAACGTTTCCAATAACTGTTGATCAGTCCTGCACATCTGCTTGGAGGAATTTTAGCCCATTCCTCCTTACAACACAGCTTCAACTCAGGGATGTTGGTGGGCTTCCTCATATGAACTGCTTGCCTCAGCTCCTTCCACAACATTTTGATAGGATTGTCAGGACTCTGACATGGCCATTCCAAAGCATTAACTTTCTTCTGCTTTAACCATTCTTTGTTGCATTTGTGTGTTTTGGGTGGTTATCTTGCTGCATGACCCACTTTCCCTTGAGCTTCAGATCACAGACAGATACCCTGACATTTTTCTGGAGAATTTGCTGGATTCTACAATTCAGAATTCATAGTTCCATCAATGATGGCAGGCTGCCTGGTCCAGAGACAGCAAAGCAGGCTGAAACCATGATATTGCCACCATGTTTCACATGTGGGATAAGGTTCTTAGGCTGGAATGCAGTGTTTGCCTTCTGCCAAACGTAATACTTCTCATTCAAGCCCGAAAGTTTTATTTTGGTCTCATCCACCCACAGAACATTCTTCCAATAACCTTCTGGCTTATCCAGGTGGTCTTTTACAAGCTATGGGCAGGCTGCAATGTTCTTTTTGGATAGTAGTGGCTTTCTCCTTGCAACCCTGACATGCACACCGTTATTGTTCAGTGTTCTCCTGATGGCGGTAGTATGAACACTGACATTTGCCAATGCAAGAGAGGCCTTATTTCCTTGGATGTTCCCTGGGCTTGAGTCCTCCTGAAGTATTAGAAACCTTCCACTTACTGTGATCTTGATTGATTGACCACTCCTGGGGAGGATAACAATGGTGTTGAATTGCCTCCATTTCTACATGATCTGCCTGACAGTTGACTGGTGAAGCCCAAACTCTTTAGAAATAGTTTTTTAACCTTTTCCAGCCTGGTGAACATCAACTTGTTTTTCACAGGTCCTCAGAAATCTCTGTTCGAGCCATGACACACTTCCACATAGCTATGGTATGGTATGAGGATCAGACCTTGATAGTGAACACCCAGAATTCTGTTCTTTAAATAAGACATGACTTCCACACTCACACCTGATTAACATCCCATTGATTGAAACACCTGACTCTAGTTTCCACTTCAAATAAACTGTTAATTCTAGAATGAATAATTCACACACTTTTGCCATACACAAATATGTAGCTTTGGATCATTTTGCTCAATAAATAAATGAACAAGTACCATGTTTTTGACTCATTTGTTTAATTGGGTTCTTTTTATCTAGTTTTAAGACTTGTGTGGAGAACAGAGCATATTTATGCAGAAATATTGAAAATTCAAAAAGGTTCACAAACTTTTAAGCATCACTGTATATGGAACTCTGTGTAAGCTCCACCACTGCTCATTGTAGTCTCTCCCATTCACTAAAAAGCCACTTTTGAACACCAATATATACTCCAAAGTATGACATAAGTATGTAAAGAAATGCTGCTGAAAGACAAAATTTGTGACAATCCTATGTTCGTGTAGAAATCATGCATAAAACTTTTGGACCTGAATCTGTATATCACACTGTATCCTGAGAATTCAAATTAGCCTACAGTCAGAGTTTGGAATTTATATTCAAAATAAAGAAGCAAAGCCAGAATAACAGATGCAAAAAGCACTTGGCAAGATTGATAATTAAGAACCTTTATTCTGCTAATAAATACACTCTGAAACATTGGAGAACTGATACAAACAGCCAGTCACTGTATCTATTGGCCCAAATTAGGTCTCCTTGTTCCATATATAGTATATTGGTAAACAGATAGCATAGTAATTTTGAATTTTGTTTTTTTAAAAAATTATAAGGGTTGCTTTATAGGACATCTGTATCCTGGCCTATCTTGTATTTATATTAACAATTGTAATCAATCAAGTAAACATTTCAGTAAAAAATAAAACCAAGTGTGTTTGTACAATGCAGCCTAATTTCTTCCAACAAAAGTTTATTTGGGGATAAAAGTCTTAAGGATTTGCACACTGAAGAAGAAAAATAATGGCTGACAATGTTTTAAATTTGATTTCAAAAAGTACTTCAGAATACACAGGGGCATGAACATAGCCCGTCTACAACGATTTAAAGCAGCTACATCTTTTCCTGGGATCAGATAGCAGCTGCATGCTCCTAGAAAAAGATAGAGATGCTTTAAACAGATGCTGAAATGTGCTACATTTGTGCCACTGCAAGCTCTGAAGCATCTTTCTGGTATTAAATCTCTAGTAATGCATGTTCCTAATAGAAACATTTTGAGAGGCTGGGGAATGGAAGAATTGCTGGCCATAGAAATGGAAAAGAAAATGGGCATACTGCATATACCTTGCTTCACAATACTGTAATTTCAAAGCTCATGCTCGTTTTCGGGAAGCTATCAAATCTACTGAGGTGTGCAGCTTTTTTTTATTATGCCTGATCTTGGTATGTCCCAGTCAAAATTTGGAAGCAACTTATTAAGTCAGTGCAAGATGCTGTCTCTGGAATAAAGGAAGTTCAGATAACCAACAATTAGTAAACACCATGTTTTGTTCTTGGTAAGTTCAAAAGAAGTTAGCAGTAAAGTCCATTTATACTGGGAGAAAAGTATGTGGGCAATTTTTTGCAGTTTAACAGAATAGTGTTAAAAATATACCCACTGCCTTATCATCTTGAAACATTATCCTTAACAAGATATAGAAAGATTTAGAAGTTCTGCCTTGTTGTGTTTGTAATACTATGTTTAATAATTAAGAAATAGAAAATCTATATAGAAAATCTTTATACTCTCTTCACATGGAATAAGTCTCCTTTAAATTTATTTTGTACAAAACATTACATATTGCCCTTTTCACTCCATAATTTAGATTGTCACCACTACATCTGCAATTTCATGCAAAGCCAGCAGATAGTCCTATAGTTAGCAATGCATCATAAAAACAAGAGCACAGCACAGAATCAACTGGTACATCATAAAAGCTGAGAAAGAAAATGATCCTGTCTCTTTGTTTTGAAAGTACAATTCAGCTAGATGTCTAGATAAAGTCTAATGAAGGGACACATGCTGGTTATCTCTTACAACAGAGAAGTAATGTATGCATTATGGCATTGGCTCACTGTATTCAGAATATTTTGTATACACAGACATATAATACATACATATAACGTATATATGGTGAAGTGTTTTTTGTTTCATCTACATCAGAGCTGAGTGTTGTTTTGTTCCTTAAAGAAGGAAAAATGTGGGAAAGAGAGTGCTGGAGGAAGTCCTGCCTAATTTGTTGCATATGGCCAAATGTGTTATAAAATGAAGTGCATGCTACTCAGAAACTAAATGGACTATTCTGTTAACAAAATCAGATTAACTCAGATGCTAGAATATATCCAAATATTTGCCTACAGGCAAATCAAAACATTCAATCTAATTTGCTTTGTTGTTATTTACACAATTATCTTACAGGTTGTATTAATCACCTTGGCATTATTCAAAAAAAAAAAAAAAGGTGGAGGAGATACATTGTAAAAAGAAATGCATTGTACTTTTATTTTAGAAGTATTTATCAAACCATATGTGCAGACACTTGAGATGATGACAGCGTTAAGCTTCCTAGGGTCCTAGAGTCAAAGAAATTTTGCTGCCCCCCACTGCTAAGTAAGTGCACTCCTTCTACAGGGGGCAACATCTGCCGATCAGTCATGGTTCCACTTGGTGATGACCCCAAGAAAGTTCCTTGGGAAGAAACAATTTTCTCAGGACTTGCAGCCAGTTTGGGGGAGGTGGAGAAGTTGTATCCGTACAGAGCACAAGGGCTATGCAGCCTGAAAGTGTTGTAGGAGTTCGGATGGGTCTGATTTGGAGGAAAGGCATTGCCAGATGGAGAAGGTATAATGTACTGGAGCTGTGGAGACATTCCTGAAATTTGCATTGATAAGCCCGCCTGCGGACAACTGAATGCATCACCGTCACTACCTGTCACAGGCATATTCACACCTGAACCACTTGATACGCCAACATAAGAAGGAGTTCCTGGGGTTGCAAAGGTCTCACTCGTTTGGTTTGTAAGCCTGTTGTAGGTTTCAGCCAGGGAAGTACTATACCTATTAAGGGTTAGACCGGAGCGAGCACAGGCTGTATAGTCAGCTGAAGCAAGGCTGCAGAACTGGCTAGTATTAGGAGTGAGGTGAAAAGCAGGAGAAGAACAAGGTGACCCAGGAAGGAGATGTGGATGAGTGGTTGGTACCCCATTGCCAGATCCCTGGAGCAAAGCGGGAGAACCAGAGTTTCCTGAAAGGAAATATCAGAATATTATAATCCCAAGGAGAGGCAATTATCTCTCACTGTTGTATTTTGCCCTAAAGGTGGCTAAAGTGAGATTATGGCAGGTAAAAACAAAAAAGGCTTTCTTTTTGCCACCACAAACAAAAGTGAACAAGCTAGTGGTTCAATCAGTTCAACAGTGACAACCAGATAGCATCCACTGCCACATCTGAGGACAGCAAGCTAACCTAAGCGCAAAGAATACAACTCTTCCTCCAACAGAAAGGAATGACTAGGGCAGGAGGGACTGGGGAGACTTCTGCTGCCCCTTTTACACTCCTCAGCCATTGCCACCTGAAGCAACTACATCAGGTCCACACATTATAATGTAGGTTAAACTGAAAAGTAAATAATTGTTTGAGGTTCTCAGCTAAGAACAGATCTGGAGAAACAATTTTCTTTCTACATTTCACGTACAAAATTATATATATTATAGCTCAAAAGTTTGTTTTATTTATTGCGGACAATAGTTTCCTGTTGTACCAACCTATTTTTTACAAAATAATCCTCAAAGGGCACTACCAGTAGAAATCTCAATTATTTATTTATTAAAGCATTAGAGTTATGGGTGACTGCGAGGGGGGGGCAGAAGTGATGAAACATGCATTGCAATGTCATGACACAAACTCTATATGGGAGTTATGAACAATTAAACAAAAATCTATAGAACCAGAATTGGGAATTCAGTAAACACAACACTCATGTTGGACCATTTAATTAGAAGGGATGTTAAGCTGCCTACCTCTTGCTAAATACATAAAGCAGCTGGGCTTGTGTTTATATAAGCCAAAGTCTTCACACTATGGTAACTATTGTGTATTTATAGAACTAAACATCTATCATTTATCCTTACTGGATCAAAGATTTGCTTTCTTTCACTGCGGAAAGCTCATAGGAGGCATGGACTAGCGCACATTACTATATTTGATCAGGTAAGTGTACAGCTTGTACATAAATTCTTCCTCTCTCTAGGCCGTAGATCAAAGATTGAGAGAACCCAGATTAGAATCTGTTAGTATACATTAACTGTGGGTGATTTACAACGTGCACAGTACAGTTTGTAGTGATGTGTTGAGGAGGACACTATAAAGGGAAGGGACAGAAAAAAGAAGTGGGAAAGTCCAGGACTAAAGTTAGGATCCTGTTGGTGAATCTCAAAAAATTTCTTCTTCTTTTTTTATGCAGCAAATGTGGATGGGAGGAAAGGAATTTTAATGATAATTGATGTGGCAATTGTTATTGTTGTTGCTATTGTAATTGCAAGTTGTTATAATTCCAGCAAGATCTGCCCACTTCTGGCTTGCTGTTATACATCTGTGCAAATCACATAAAACATTTAAAACCAGTTATGTTAGACTTGTTTTTCTCATTAATTCTGTATCTGGACTGGTGTCCTGTCCCATATTATGGAGTCAAAAGTCTTTCTCCTGTCCTATGGAATCAGCACAGGGCTTCAACATCTTTAAAATGTGGGCTTTGGATTCAGAACTAGCTTTCCTTCAAAAATATTTCTGACACATAACATTTTCATGTTACTCTGCCCAAACTGAACCCACTCTTAAGCTCATGCTCTTTAATTTCAGGAATTATGGAAATTCTGAAAGAAATGAATCTACATATTTGAATGAAATAATGTTAGGAGAAAAAAAGTTAATGCTTTTCTAACCTTACTACTTCTCTGGATACCTTTAAAATACTTTAGCGCAAAAAATAAAATTCTTAGTGTCTGGTTATGCCAAAATAGTTTCTAATTTTTATACTGTACAGAGTAGAGAGTATTTATTTAAATACTATTTAAAAAAAGGCTTCAAAAATTATTTGGCTTGGAACGATCTTGTAAAGAGAGTGACAAAAATGCCCAATGCATGATCCCAAAAATAGTTATTTTAAAAGCTCATTAGTTTGGCTGGACCATAGGTAAAATGCATGTGTGCACTGAAGCAAACCAGACAGCTCTCACTTTTAAACACCCAATTTTGAAGATGATCTGTGTCTCCTATTTTGTTTTAACCTAATTATTTTTTCCTAAGTAATGTTTCAAGGTAGCTTTCCAAGAGCTAAGCTGCTACATCAAAGGCATGGTCAGATCTGCTGCACAAACTGCAAGATGTCTGCTAATCTACTGAACTTGGACCGTCAAGGTTATACTCAGGTTCTTGCAGAACCAAATTACCTACCAGTTTAGACTCACTTTCCACCTTTGCTTTTTCGTAGGAACAGAGCCCAGAGTTACACATGGGCAAAGTTAACATTGACGGCCTTTTTGTATTTGCTTACTTTTAGCGGGAGTGGAAGTAGTTTAAGTGGTAACATTGCTTCCTTGAACCTTTTATTTTGAACCAGGAAAAAGGAAGAAAACTAGATAGATAGATATCGATATTGATATGAGATAAACAGCTAAACCTTTTACTAGGTATTAGTCCTAGTCTAAGAAATTGCGATGAGAGAACCTCCTGACTGCTCCCAGATCACTTCTGCAGGTGGTGTGTGCTGTAAATTTGATCTGGTGTGTGCTGTACTTTTTCATCTCTTTCAGTGATCACCTCACAGGGTTGTTGTTGTGGGGAGAAGAGGAGGAGGAAGGAGTACTAGGTATGTTCACCGCCTTGAGTTATTTATAAAAATAATAAAGGCAGGATAGAAAACAAACAAACAAACAAACAAATAATGGACTTGGGGCTGTACAAATGTATTCTGAATTTACAGTTTGTCCATGGCTTTATTATTCCAGGACATTTAACTGAAAAAAAATATAAAATTTACAAACTAAGGTGCAGAAGCCATAGCTTGTTTTCACTTCACTCTTTCATCAAGAAAACTTAGAATGCTACCCATGCCTTTTAACCCCAATCACAGAAACCACACAGGTTGAGAATGCAGGGCTGGCTAAGCATACCTGCTCAGCTTCACAATGTAGCAAGCATTCAAACTCACATCTTTCCAATCTACCTCCTAACACTCTAGTCTATCTTCTGCTCTAGATGTGACGGACTTCAACTTTTATGTTTTCCAGCAATTAGGGCTGAAGGCTGTTCTGTCAACTTAGCTTTTCAGACTACATATATGACTTCTAAACTTCTATTTTTAACGTGTTTTTAAATTTATTCTTCTCATTCTGCAAGTTTGGAAATGAATTATGTAAATGCAAGATCCATATATAATGATCTGATTAAATGGGGTACGGTATGGTATTTATTAATATTATTAATAATTAATTAATATTAATTAAGTGCTCCCTTAAGAGCACTTGCTGAAATTCTCATATATTTTTATTAGATTTGTTTGCCTTGTTATTGAAAGAAAAATTGGTTCAGTTCATCAGTCTAATTTTTAAAACAAACACTGGATTCTGTAGCCAAGTATTTAAATAAAATAAGTCATTACCTAAATGAGAGAAAGAATACACGGAGTCAGTCATTCAAACTATAAATAACAGTTACCTTGTTTTGCTATCCCAGGTATATCTTCAAATGTAAGTGTTCTCAGTGAAGGTCTCCAGAATGCATAAGACTCTACTAAAGCTTCCAACCCCATCCTAGGAAATACAACATTTTGTGAGGTGAATTTCCTAAAATTTGTTCACATTTGCAGCACCGTATGATCTCACAGAGCATGATTCACAGGTAAAGCTGAAGTGCACTTCAGTGAATACTGAATAAAGGTTGGTTGCAGATGCCTTTTGGTTGGAGATGCAACTCAGGATCTGCAATGCAAGTCATAGTTTCATTTTGTCCTATTAGTGTTACATTTGGGTTATTATCTACAGGATTATTAATATGACTCTGGACTGATTGTTGTGTGTGATGATGCCTTCTTCTTCTCTCCAAATTCCCCAGACAGTAGATTTTTAGGGCTTGAATATAGCTAAAAGAATTATTATTTGACTCCAAGGGGAGGTACGTACATGCTAGTCGCCAGCAATGGATTGTGTGTTTCCTGTCAACATCTGAATTAGGATTTCCTACAACATCCCCTTTTATCCTGACAAACGGGCAAGGAATAAGACTTTCAAGCAATATTGTCATTTTTTTTTTAGTTCTGTTTATAACAACTTTCCAGGGATTTAATCTTTTTTCTTCCTTTTTATTATTTTCATGATTATTTCTGAAGTTATATGATTTTGTTAATAGTGACACATGTATCTATGCTTCTGTTAATTTGTTCAGCATAATAATTTTTAAAGTAATGTTAAAAACCTGAGTTTCTGCAAGTTTAAGCAAAGCTTTGAACTTGAGCATTTCTACTTTATAATAAAGAACAGGAAAAAATCATGACTCAATTTTACCTTTTCTAATGCATGATTTATGATTCATAATTCACCAACAGAAACCTTGCTTTGAAACTGACTCAATTGTTTCGTCTTGTTTAGAGTTTATATTAAAATAGGAGTGTGCAAATCAGGCCTTCCAAAAGTTGCTAGACTATACTGTAAGGCCAATTGTTTGTCACCAGCAGCAATGTTGACAGAGTTTATTTATTTATTATCCCACCTTTATTATTTGTTTATAAATAACTCAAGGCAGGGAACATACCTACTACTCCTTCCTCCTCCTCTTTTCCCCACAACAACCACCACCCTGTGAGGTGGGCTGGGCTGAGAGAGAGGGACTGGCCCAAGGTCACCCAGCCGGCTTTCATGCCTAAGGCAGGACTAGAACTCTCAGTCTCCTGGTTTCTAGCCTGTTGCCTTAACCACTAGACCAAACTGGCTCTCCAGTTTGCTGGAAGACTTCATGTTGTGTACCTCTGCTTTATACCATGATGATTTGGCAGAATATCTTACACAACAAGGACTCGGAAAAAGGACTGTATCAACTACTAAACAAAAGAAGTTCTCTAGTTTGTTCAGGCTTGAAGAAATTCATGCATAGTCTAATGTTACATGAGAACTTATTTTCTTGTTTATTCATATATTTACAGTATGTTTCTATTATAATAATCATATCCAATGGAATATTAGAACCAAGACAGCACCCAAGGTTCTATGGACCTCGTAGTCATTTGCTTGTGACCCATAAAAATATGCCAAAGATAAAGGACGTTGGCTTTTCTCTTTGTGGCTGCTGCTAGATCAAATATTTTAAAAACTAAAAATACATTAAGTGCCTCCCAAATATTGTTTTTCAGTCTGAACACTTGCTGCAATTGCCAGAATATTAATTTGCCTTTTTATTGCTTAAAACTTTTTACTGCTTAAATGTGTACAACTCAATAGTCATACAAATAAGTGGGTAAGGGAAACTCTTTTGGGATGGACTGGCATGATTAGAATTATCAGACCTTTTCTTGAGATACAGGTATTTTCTCTTAAACTACACATTCCTGCCAAAGACAGAAAACTTAAGCCTACATGCAATTACTATTTCATTACTCTGTTTATCTTATAGAACTAAAAAAATCACATATGGGAAAGGTATAGAAAATTGCAACCAAAATTATCCTTTTCTTATGAGAAAATACTAAAATAGCTAGTCTTTTTAATTTAGAAAGGAAGTTTTGGGGTAGCAGTTTGCAAAATTGTAAGTGATATGCAGAAAGGGACATTTTTTAGTTTGTCTCATACCACTGGAACTTGGAATCAATGAATTAAATTGATTGGCAATAGAGTCTGGATAGAAAAGACAAAGTAATTCTTTTACAGAATACACAATTAACTATGGAATTCACTTTCTTTGGAGTGTGGAGACACAATCCAACCAGAATTGCAATTTAACTTAGCAGTCTGAAGCAACCAGTATTCTCCCATGACACTGCTTCTCTAAGACAGTGGTGCCAGACTGATCCCAGAAACACTGTAGGAAAGAATTATGAAATATTATATGTGAATTTCAAAAATATCCCTGTGGTAATGGGAGATTTTTCATTTTTAGCTAAAGTACAGATAAAAGCCCATCTGCTGAAGAAGTGAAACCAATGTGATAATTTATACAAGATGCTTTTGAAGAATGTCCACTTGTTATCACCATCATAATTTATACTTCCAAATGGCCAATTTTATTAACTGTAAGCTATCATATTTTTTCTAAGTAATGAAGAAAATATATGTTTTACCTCCTGGAGTAAATATTTTTACAATATTCTTTTCTAAATCTGTCTGAAGAAACTTATTTTCAGCAAAGTCTATTTCACTTCATAAGATGGTCAGTCATACAAAGTGTATTTCTCTCACACAAAACTACTGATTTTTACAAACTATGTCTGAGGCTGTAAATAATGTGAACAAAGAAGAAAAAAATAAGGGTTTTTTCATTAAATGGTTCTGCTAAGTATCCCAAAAGAAGAATTAAAGGACATTCAAAGAAAGTGAAACATGTTCAGAAAAGGGCAATAAATATGACCTAGAAAGTAGAAACTAAGCTTTATGAATAGACTGAAGGAGATTTACATGCTAAATATTAAGCAGACTGAATGGGGATATGAGAGCACTCTTCAAATACCTGAAAGTCTGTCACGCAGAAGACAATCAAGAGCTGTTTTGTATGGTTCCAGAATGTAGGTCACAAGTGACAAATTCAAGTTAAAGAAGGCAGATTCCAATGGAATGTTAGAAAAAACTTCCCAACAAGAACAGTTTCAAATGGGAACCAGTATGGAAACAGACAGTGAGCTCCATTTCACTGGATGGTTTCAAGCAGAGATGGGATGCTTTAATCTGAATTTATATACTGAGCAGGGAGTTGGTCTCAATGGCCCCTTCCAATTTTATGAGTCTATACCAAATATTAACTCCCAAATGACACACAACCTGGATACACTAATATTGCTCTAAATACTTATGCACCTCCATAAATACCTTATAGTGTCTGTGCAATGGTCCAGCAATAAAAGAAGAAAAACAAGTCTTGATGAAAGCAAATTTAAATTACTTTGAAATGTAAATATGAGAAATGAGTGAAAAACTTACCCTGGCATTGCTATTGCATATTCTACTCAATACTTTTTTTTTCAATTCAATCATGTCTGATTCTCAGAGACTGCCTGAACAAATCCCTGCAGTTTTCTTGACAAGGATTTTCAGAAGTGGTTTGCCATTGCCTCCTTCCTAGGGCTGAGAGAAAGTGACTGGCTCAAGGTCACCCAGCTGGCTTTGTGCCCAAGGTGGGACTAGAACTCACAGTGTCCCAATTTCTAGCCTGATGCCTTAACCACCACACCAAGCTCTCTCTCTAGTTAATATACTTCCATACAAATTCAATATAAAATAATGTTACCTTAAAGTTAGGAATGATTCTTGGTCACTAGATGGATCATATCTGTGAGTTTTCTCAACAACAGAAAATGTTTTGTGTTGCTTTCTTCTTGAATGTTTTTCTGACTTCCCAACCTAGCTTATTGCCCTGGTATTGCCTGGAAGACCTTCAATTCAAGTACTGACTAGACCTAGCCTTCCTTAGCTTCCAAGCTTAGACAAAGTTAATTTATATCAGCTGTGGACCCAGTACTAGTCAGTTGTAAACTTAGAAATAATCCACACAGAAATTAGTAGTGTATATTTAAATATAAAAAGATTAGAAGACTTCTTGGAATGAAGGTAACTAATATGAATTCATTTTTTCCAATGCTTACAGGTAGTCTTTGACTTACGACCACAATTGGGAGTGAAATTTCCATTGTAAGTCGTTGTGATCATAAGACAACTCACCATGTGACCGGACCTGATTTTATGACCATTTTTATGACAGTCAAGCAAATCACTGAGATCATTAAGCAAATCATGGGTCGTTACATGAATTACCACGGTCATCAAGCAAATCCAGCTTCCCTGATGGATGTTTTTTGCTGGAAACCAGCAAAAAAGGTCGCAAATCATGATGTGACCGCAGAATGCTGCAACCAGTTGTAAATGCAAGCTGGTTGCCAAGCACCCAAATTGCAATCACATGACTGTCGGGGTGGTACGACCGTCATAAGTGCAAGTACAGGTCATAAAGCACTTTTTCCAAGGCCATCAGAACTTCAAACCCTTGTTAAACGAATGGTCTTAAGTTGAAGACTACCTCTATATACTTTCTGATATACTCTACAACTCATTAAACAACTTGTTCCATGGTTCAAATCCCCTAATGACCATGAAACTATTTTAATATTCAATGATACCAGTTTACAACACTAATGTAATCGGGCATATATTGGACTTGCAAAATCCATTATCTCTTATTACTGTTTACATTGGTATTTCTAATCTTTGCAGCTCCAGCTATTAATGTGAAGTGGATAGGTTCAGACAAGAAATCTGAATAGTGCTTCCAGAAATCACTTTTTTAATTCATCATAATCTCTGCCCCTTCCATACATCTATGCCCATGCATACAACACTGTATATTCTATTCTATTCTCCTTAATTATTAGGCTACCAAACAATAAATAAGAGTACAATACTGACTCTAGCAAGAAAGAAATACTGCCCAAGAGCAAGAAACCACTATACCTGACACAAACAACTCTTATCCAATGCAGAAGAGGGCAACTTCAGACCAAATGCAGTTCCTGCAGTCTCTATTCTGTGACCCCTGAAGTGACCCAAGACTTGCCACCAAAATTTGGCAACAAATATGATTTGCTTTTCTTTCCCTTGAATAGATGTGTTTTATACCCCTCACCCTGCAGTTAATGCAGCTTCCAAAAAATCCATTCATGCATCTGAATGGAAGACATGGGATTGATTTCTTAAAGCAGTAATTTTAAAAAATAAATATTAGTTGATGATTAACAATGGCATATAGTTTGATTTTACACAATTTTTGCTTTGTTTTATTCTTAAAAAAAACCTGAACATAGTGTCTCAAAATTTGGACCCATTATATCTTGCCCAATTCTTTCACAACAGAAAACAACAGTTGTTTTTGGCAGCCATTAAAAACTTTTACAACTCTGAATATTATTAAAGCTAATGGAGACTTAGTACATTAAACTTTCTGTTATGATTACGTGGTGTCTAATCATTTGCTCTTTCAAACTAGATTTCCTTTTTTTTTTTTTTTGTCCCTTTGAGTCAGCACTGAGTCCTGGTGATTGCCTGGACAACTCCCTGCAGTTTTTTCTTGGCAAGGTTTTTCAGAAGTGGTTTGCCACTGCCTTCTTCCTTGGCCTGATAGAGAGTGACTGGCCCAAAGTCACTGAGCTGTGCTTAAGGCAGGAGTAGGACTCACAGTCTCCCAGTTTCTAGCCTGGTGTAACCACTATGCCAAATTAATGCTTTTTAAAGTTTATTTTGAATATATGAGGAGAAATGAGAATCTAAATCACTGCCTGAATTCCATTCCTAACTTCAGGTTAGATGCACATATTTAAAGGAAGCATTTTATTACTTCTTGCATACATACACACACACACACAAACTCTGTATATATACGGATGTGGATATGGATATGGTTTGGTGAGTGTCAAAGCTGCTGTCCTGGATGAAACCCAGAGCATCCAGGAGCACTTCAGTAAGATGGCACCCAAAGATGAGCTGCTGAGAGAATGCCTGAGGCTGTAATGACTGCAAAAGTACCAGGGCCTGAAGGAGGAACTAGAGAGGATGTGGAAAGTGAATGCCAAAGTGTCCCAGTGGAGGTAGGAGCACTTGGGGCTGTGACTCTCAAGCTGGGAGAGTGGCTCCAACAGATCCCAGGAACGACATCAGAGCTCTCTGTCCAGAAGAGTGCAGTGCTAGGAACAGCTAAGATAATACGCAGAACCCTCAAACTCCCAGGCCTCTGGTAGAGGACTCGGTGAAGACATGTACCACCCACAGGGGTGAGAAGGGTGTGTGTGTGTGTGTGTGTGTGTGTGTGTGCAGGCTATTAAACTAATTCCAATTAAGTAAACTAATCAATATACTCTCTATTTTATTATCTCATAAGTGAAAAATAGAATACAGAATCCAATGCTTCTCTTCAGGTGCTGGGGCTCACTTAGTAACAGAAGCAGGAGGTGACAAGAGGAGGACGAGCCTAGGATTCAGCTTAGAGACCGGTCATGTATTCACTGTAAATATAAGACCAGGGATTAAGTTGAATCCTAAGATCACATGTGTAGAGCTTTGAACTATACTGCCCAGTATATTACAATATTTTTATGCACGTTTACTGAAAAACAAATCCCACTATGTTCATTGGTGCTTGTTCCAGATAAGGATGTCTAAGACTGTTAGTTTTACAATGCAATTTCATGTAATTAAACATGGATCTCTAACACAGAATTCCAAAAACCACACCAAAGCAGAATTCTGGGAAAAGCCACAATAGTTGTAAAACCATCTTTTACAGTGTGGATGTAAAAATCCTACTTATGGCCAGATCTAAATAATGCTTTGTAAAAGAGAAAATGAGGCTGCAGGTTCAGCTTTTTTAGTTTTAACAAATAGACAAATTCTATTAACAGTGGCCAAAATTTAGTAAATGTCAGAAAGCTTACCTGTTGCGCCCAGAATCTCTAAATCCTTTTGCAAATGGATTTCTATCAATCTTGAGTCTGGTGATCTGTAAAGATAACACATAGAAAACATGCAGATCTGTAAAGATAACACATAGAAAACATGCAGACCTATAAAATGTAGGACTTTAAAACCACATAATTTAACGTTCAGTAATTTTTAAAATCACACACATAATTACATAAAAATTGAATTACCACCATTAAATAATAACGCAAGCATCTTCTGTAAATACATGCCAAAAAGCACTGCATATTAAATGTATCGTATTATTATTTGGTTTGAAAAAAATAATTGGACACAGTCCAATGGAAAGTTAATTCCTGTAAAAATTCATGGGAAAAAAATCTAGATACAACAGCAAATCTCATTTTAATTGAATGGATTTTTCTTCCAATAGATTTACTACTATCCATTATGTTGTGGATGTTTGTCTCCACTGTAAAGCCTTGCAGGTGACTTGGTCATGTATCTGCGACAAAACAGACTTAAACTTCCAAAGATCTCCTTGTAGTTTTACAACTGAACAACCAGATTTGTAAATAAGTAAATCATATGCCAGTCTTGCCACTTCACCTAGTTTTATACTGATATCCATCTGCTACTTCCATGAAGAGTGGCTTAATGGACACCTATATAACTTGGAGGGAAAAGGGTGGTTAACCTGATCATCTCACATTGTGTAAAAATTTTTTTAAAAGAGGCACAACTTTCTCCAGTCCAACACTCAAATAAAGTAAGAGTAATGATTTTTGGTTGCAAGGTACTGCTGTCCAGAAATGCTTATCAACTTAAACTGCTGCACCAGCTGTAGCTCAATCTGGAGACAGCAGAGTTGACCTTAATTATCCATGCAAGAATAATCTCCATCCTAAACTACTGTGATGGAACTGTTTTTCAATATGATGCAAGTGTTCATAAGAGCAAAGTAGGAGGACTACATAATTCTTCTATTACACCAACTACACTTGTTACAAGCATGATTCTGAGCATAATTCAAAGTTGGTTTTAGCCTATAAACCCTTAAATCAAGGGTGCATAACCTGATACTGAAGTTTGCGCACAGCCCTGAAATGCATACATGAAGTCCCAAGAGCCTTTCTAAAAGTTGTTGCCACATGAAATTTTTTAATGTGATGAGTAAAATTCTTAAATACACAGGAGGTAATGGCTTAGAAACAATGTATCTGAAGGACTGCATTCAATTCTATTAATCTGCTTATACTTTAAGATAAATTAGGGTTTTTTGTATCTTTTTGAAGGCTATAAACTGGATAACCCAAGTGAAAGAGTCTTTTCTGCAGTTATTAACAAGCAACTAATCAGGAGTGAACCATACCAATGGAATGGGTTATCTTTTGAGGTCCATCGAACTTATATTACACTAACTACACTAACAGCTTTTAACAGATCCTTAAATGCCTATTTATTCTTTCAAGGCTTCCTCAAAATGGTTTTCTTGCTGTTTAGTTTCAACATAGAACACTTTTTTCTACTATGGAGGTGCTTTAATGGTTGGCAATTGTGGATTTACATCGTTCTTTAATGATATTTTTTATTGTCTATGACTTATTGCTGCAAGCTGCCTAAGGACTCATATGGCTTTCAAAAGGCAAAATTAATTAAGTAAATAAAATTAAACTATAAATAAGTAAATACAATGGATAAAATACTATATAGTTAAAATAGTAAAGGCTTGTAAGTGAGACAATGAGGAGGAGCATCCATTTCAGTTTCGGACTTATAAAAGTATATGCAGCTGGATGTAACTTTTGAAATGGAGGCCCATCTTTGAACCATGGGTGGTTTTCAGCAATTAACAGTGAAGAACCAGAGTTGAATCTGTGCTTTGACCACAGCATATTAACAGGTCTTCAAAACATCCCTCTAATTTAAAATATATATTGAGGCAATGCTATTTTGCACTTACAACAATGGTAGCAGCTGCTACATGCAAATTATGAGCACCTTTTTTTTAATGGCTTCCAGACCATAATAGTTGAAATCTGGAGGTGTGGTTTTGTGCCATTCTCAAGCAAGAAAACATATGTAAAATGTAAAGTACACCTTCAGACAGAAGAAAGTAACTTTAAAAAACAAAAACCTTAAAAGTCTTCCCCTAAACCCAGATACAAGTCTAGGTCTCTTCCATTTGCAAAATCAACATGCTCCAGCATTCCTGCCAAATGTAAAGTTTGGTCCTTGCCTGCCAAAACATGGCCTACCCTGGTTAACAAGAGTTGTAAAGCTATTACATTTCTAAGAACTTATCATCTTGTTTGTTTGTTTGTTTTAAAAAAAAGCAGGGAGAGGAAATTATGGCTGATGACAGAGCCATCTCTGTGATAGTCTTAGAACAAGTGATGGACAGTCTCAGGGCATACAAAATAGACTTATCAGGTCATATTCAGTTACAGTACAGACTCTCCAAAACTTTTCAGGAACAAGGAATATGCATGTTAAGTATTCTCTCTCATTTTGGGAAATACAAAATCTAGTTGTTAAACTCCATCTTTATTTTTTGGAAGCTATAGAAATTCACTGGTAGGTGGAAAATGCCCTTGGCATGTAAATTTGTGAACAAAGAGAAAATTAACTGCAATATTCTAACTTCATTTCAGCCAGTTATTTTAAATAATGACCATCTAATACTACATTCTAAAGTGTGTTTTATTGTGTAAATTAAACATGGCCATGCCCAGGTTAAGAGTGTTGCGCAAGGAGTTTGTACGTCTCTATTCTTACTGCACCTGCAGGTATTATCCAATGGTTCTGTACGTGGTGGCTCATGTCTGGCTGGGGAAGAATGTGCAGGAAGTTATCTTCCTAAGATGTTGATTAGGTGTTTTGCACATATAATAGCACATATTTGTTCTGAGTATGATGAGTGGAGCAGCATCTTATGACATCAGTTGGGATTCCTTTGAGTCCCAACTGAGGACTCTCTGGATAAAGACTTCTGTAGCACAAGTTCTACTCTTAGCAGACTGGGTACGTTTCCCATCTACTTCCTCTGGGCAGCCAGGAGAGGGGCGTAGAGTTGGATTCAAGAGGTGATTAATGCTTCTTTGGGAGATGGACTGGTACCAGCTGCCTTGAAGGGGACAGTGGTGTGTCCATCCTGTACAGTTTTCGATCTTCCCCTCTTCTCAGCCCTTCAAAGTAGATCAGACTAGGAATCCAATATAATGTAGGTCAGCACTGCTCTTATTGCAAAGCTACAGTAACAGAATTTTGTAAGTCTGAATGCACTTCCCCCTCCCTCCCTTTATCTTCGTGAGAACTAAATACTTAAATAGCATTAAATGCCTTTTTTTTTTTTGCTGTTTGCCAAGAAACAGTATTTCTTCTAGACTTTAATGAATGCCCATCCCAGTAAGCCATCAGCATTAAAACAAAATAAAATGAAAGTTACCTGTTGGTTCTGGTATGCTGTGACAGTAGTGAAAACAGTTTCGGGAAAAGTGAATGCCTTCACACCATCCCCAGAAGGAATGGGTTTGACTGGGGAGAGATCATCCCCACAGTCTTTTCGAATGACATGGACACGTGGCTGGTATTTGTGCATAGAATGAAGAATTATCTATATTTAAAAAGAAAAAAAGAAAGAACTAGTTTTCTTCCTGTTTCTTCTACATATTTTAAACATAGTAATATGAATTGCCCATCTTGCTTTATTCTGAGGAAAAGCAAATATCCTGTGTTGAATCTCAAAACTAGCCGCTTCAGTTCAATAGAATGGCTTTGAATGAGGATTTTTAACCCATCAGAAGCAGTACGTACAGACTAAAAAGAAAAGTGGGTTGTTGGACTGAAGCTGATTCTGTCCAAATTAGGCTAAAGATTTTCAGAAATACCCTGGAACTTTGTTTGCTGAATCATGAAGAAATCATGAAGTAATATTAATCAGCTACTGAATATATCCAATTACAAGGAATAATTTCATCTTTCACTTATTATACAGTATAAACATAATAATTTTTAAAAAATTCTTACTATTACTATCGTAAGAATTTGATAGTAGACTGTGTCACCCTAAAATTCTTTGCATTAGGATAGCACAACCTAGACCACAAGCAGAGGAAATCTTACACTGTAATTAATAAGAATCAAAGATTCACTGCTACACTATAGAGGGATGTCATCGTATCTTTTAGAACCCTTTAGATCAGAACAGCTAGCCATGTTCTCAGCATCTTTGGCATGTGCCTGCCAGCATCTGTAGCCACCTGTCCAAAAACACGGTACAAATGATATTCACACAACTCCAAAAGGTAGAGTTAACCCATACCAACCAAAATAGAAGGATGCCCAGTTGCTTCTATGCCAGACAATGTCAACACATATCCCCATCCCCCAATAGGCAGAAGACATACAGGTTTTTTTAAGATTTTTTAAAATTCCGCCTTTATTATTTTTATAAATAACTCAAGGCAGGGAACATACCTTATACTCCTTCCTCCTCCTGTTTTCCCCACAACCACCACCCTGTGAGGTGAGTTGGGCTGAGATTGTGACTGGCCCAAAGTCACCCAACTGGCTTTCATGCCTAAGGCGGGATGAGAACTGAGTCTCCTGGATTCTAGCCTGGTGCCTTAATCTCTAGACCGAACTGGCTCTCTATCAGTCTGATAGAGAATGCAGGCAATCCTGCAAAGAAGATCCTAATCCCAAATAATAATTCTGCATACAAGTACTCCAGACTAATGTTTCAAACAATTTACTCATGACTATTCATGAAACTAATTCCTACCAACCCTGCAAATGTGTTGAATATGAATATACTTCCTTGGCAGTATTCAAACAGAACCTCTCTTCATCCACCCATTGTTCTTCCCCTATTCCCATTTGTAAATTCTATCTTCTAGCTCACTGACGGAATCTCAGTGTATTAATCCGGATAGCAAGTTTTCATACAAATCCTATCGCCCTCAGCTGGCCTTTCTATATTATGTTTCCTTGCCCGTGCAGCAATTTCTTGATCTAGTATCACAGAAGTGTTGAACCTCAGCATTCATAATTCCCAGTCCACACAATGTTTAGGAAATGTTGCAGTTGACATACAAAATACCTGCAGACCACTGAGTTGGGAAAACCTGTTATAAAGAATTAGAATGTTTATATGTATGTGGATTTATTGTAACACACTGGTAATGAACTCTTAGGTTGAGCAAAACAAAAGCAAATGGAAATAAGAGTGGCAAAACTAAAAGCTCGATGACCTAGTTAAAAACTGAAAGTACAAAAACCCAGCAGGCCTCAAAGGGGGTTAGAAATATTTCCACTTGGACAATACAGATTCTTGATTGCCCAATATCCCTAAAGAAGAGTTGTAAAACTCAGAATCCATCAGACTATATAAAGTCCACCAGATCTCTGAAATTTCATTTCTTTTTGTTCCTTCCTGAGTTCAAAATTTTTCCTGTGAAACCTCTAGAGCAAACATAGCAATATTTTCATATCTTATAAATTATAATTGTCAAAGATTTTTGGAGAAAATGTATCAGTTTTAGGGTGCATCTGAATATGCTTCAGATCAAAAATCTATCTATTACTTTTGGAAGCCTACTAAGTTGTTTTGTTTTGAAGTTTCATGGCTACCAGCCAATAGTATATCAAATTAAAATGATTAAAATTTTTAATTTCCTGTTTCATTATTGGCCACAAAATATTAAATTCAGCATTGCACGTCATCCTTCCCTGACTCCCCTTTATGATATCCTATTGAATGCCAAATACCATGAAATCTTATTGTGCCCCAAAATGGAAGGATTTTATGTTTGGGGGAAAAAAATGTCTTGGCTATCATTAGGATACTTTTAAATGAAATCACTCCTCACTTGGGAAAGTGACACTGTATTGGATAAGCAAAATTCCACACACGTAAACTTCCATTACACTGAACTCTGTGAACAGATGCACACCAAAAATGCTTAGATAAGTTTCCCTCATGTACTTTCCCCAACATCTGCATCTTTATACAGAACAAGATATCAACAATTATTCTGCTGAAGCAAACATTTCAAAAGTATTCTAACTCTTTTTGGACGTTTTGTACTGCTTTGGTAAAATCGCACTGAAGAAGAAATCACCCCATAATTCTGAAAATGTTAATACACTTCTTTGTGTGTGAGTGAGTGTGAATGATTTTGGCACTATCCATATGGAAAGCTATTTATTTATCTTCCATCTAGACACTCATTCACACAATGAGGAATTGTTTTTGTTGTTACTCATTTGCCAATAGACTTCTGTAAAAAAGTATCACCACTGGTTGTTTTACAGCAATAACTGACCAAAGTTTTTGACTTGACAAAACAATGTTAATAACCTGACATCTTCAGATGGTGCAATACTGATAAATGACTTTTTCTCATTACAAGAGAATTCTGGGATTGGTTGGAGAAATTAGAAAGAAAGATACAATCTTCCCTCTAAGAATGAGAGACCACTGCATTCTGAACTAATGTTTCCAAGAAAAATCTGAAAAATAAAAATTACTGTGTATATGAACTTTCTCTTCATTTTCATGAAAGCAACTCCTCGGGTATAAGCTTCAACAAAATTAATGGGACTTAGTTTGAACTTACATTCATGTCAAAGACTTCTGGATGAAATTAATGATTTGAACTATTATGTTTCTTTCTGATGCTAAAAAGTACTGGGCATGGCCATAACGTGTACAAAAACAGTCTGTTACAATTATGCAAAGTTCACGCAGGATTAGAGTAATATTCAGGATGAGAAATCAGCATCCCATATTTCAGTAGGATATATTCCTGTGTAGTTATGACTGAGATAAAAAAAAATTGGTAGAAATCAGCATTATGATTATATTTTATCTTCACAATATAACATCCACAGGAGATAAAATATCCATCTAAAGTGCACTTATGTTATTTCAATTTTTAGTGATCTAGATAATATAAAGCAAGATAAGAAAATTAGAGTATAGTAGAAATAGACTGGTAAAAGATCCCAAACCACGCTAAATCTCTTTTCAAGAAAGCAGCACTTAAGTATTTGTAAACCACCCAATATAACAAGAAACCAGATTTAATCAGCATATCTGTGACATCAAGGACCATACCACTGTGCTACATCTGTCCTGCCTCACAGACATAACATTTCAAGACAGTGTGTCTGCATGGATTTTTTTTAATCCATTCAAACAAATTGCTGGAATTTCTAGCCTTTCTACAAAAATAAAATAATCAATATGTAGATATTTTTGGAGTAGAAATTTATAGCTTTCAAGGGACTCTTGAAAGCTATACATTCAACCTGTATTTGTGTCCCCACTTCTAATTTCCATTGCCATGACCTTGCTTTGTTGGCAGACATTCACCCTTACTGTAAAAAAAAAAAAAAAAAAGCTTTTATTCAATGGTATTATTCAGGACTATGAAGTTCAGTTGGATTCGCTCCCAGGAACTAAATCAGGATTACAGCTAAGTTTGGATTATAAATATTACTTTAGGTTTCTATAAAATGTATTCAGCTATAAATGTTTAACTACAGAACATACATCTTACACAGCTCTACTGTGGCCAAACAATGTAGACTGAACACATTCTCTAGAGGTAGGCATCTAAACTGGGGATTATGGGAAATAGAATACTACACTAGAGGACTTGTTGGTCTAATCTAATAGGGCTCTATTTTAATCTTTTTATCCCAGATATGATTTCACCTTTGCTCTGCAATTTAGAAATCTGCAGGATCAACACTAGCAATTATTTCACATTTAGAACCATAGAAACAGTACATACATACATTTTCAGAGAATGCACGCCATTGAAAATTAACATTTGTTTTCAAATGTTTTTAACTGGAGGCCATCAAATTTAGAATGCTAAATTTTGTGTTGGACTGAACACTTAGATATTATCAGAGTCTTTCCTTGCTAATGGTCTTTAGTACAAATCAGCCCTTAATGTCCTCACATACTAGTTTACTGGGACATTAAGATGCTGTCCTGGCTTTAGCTAACATCTTGTCTTCTGAGGGAGGGGGGAATATTTTGAGGATACCAACTGGTTGATGAATAGGCAATGTTATGAATTGTCCAAATTTCTGCCAGGAATTTGTCATTGATGCATTAAGCAAGAGTTGGTCACATGAAAACATCTCCCCTAAAAGGTCTGAGGGTGGGAAACAGAATAAAATTTATAGGGATTCAGCAGGAAAAACTGGTCACTTTTCTGAGAAGCAAAGAATCAGTTAAAATGCTTAAAATGTGGGTTATGGTGAAGGGGGAACACTGAGATTGCCAGAGCATTGCAGCTGATCTTAACTGTAAGTGCAGAAAGGGCATAATTTTAAAATATATATACTAGTATGTTAGTATTTTTATCTGTTTTTAATTAGTGCCTCCTTTATGCTTTCAGATATATTTTCATAACTATGAAAGAAACAAGCTTCCCCCCCCAAAACTATAGTTAAAAATTTGCGAACTATTAAAGAGACAGAATACAGAAAAATATTTCAAAAACAGGTACGTTAATTTAGTAGTAAGCATGTTAATGCTTTATAATGCAATGAATAAACAAGCTACATTTTTAATACCAGTAAAATAATTTGTTTTATGCTGGTGGAAGAATATAGTATGATAATTAACAAAGAAATTACAGAGCATAAAAAATGCAAACTTGAATATATATACAAATATATATGTATTTGTGTGTGTGTGTTTGTATATTTGTACATATACAAACACACACACATACATATTTGAATATTTGGGAGAAGAAAATAGTGTGTCAGTTAAGAGGAGGCATTGGTATTCTTTTGGCTCAGTGAAATGAGAACAAGTTTATTCACTCTAATTAGTACACTTTTAACTTTTCATTAGTTCAACTATGAATATACACTGTATTAAGAATGGCTCAGGTCTTTATTTTCTGAAACTTATAACATTATATGGGAAAAAAATTTAGAAGTGCCAAGTGGAGAAATAATTTAGGGAATATGGCTGATTATTACAAATAATTGTCAGCCAAATGAAAGTGAAAAAAATTCAGCTTAAAATTCTGTTCTACTGGCATTTGATTCCAGAAAAAAGTAAAAGAATAGTATGTAAGTATACACAGTTTTGAAAGTCCAATAAATGTGGTAATATATGTTATATTTTCTAAAGCTATCCCAAGGTGCTCCTACATTTGACAGTCTTTTCTAAACTGGGATTAGATTGCTCGGTAAGTATTATTAATTTTATTAAACTTAATTAACAGGCATTCCAAATATAAAGAGACAAATTATCTGAACTTTACAAAAATGTCTTTGCAAGACATTGCAAAAGATCATAATAGGAAATTCCTCTTGAAAGTATTAAAATTAGATCAAATTGATAAAATGGTATATAGATGAATGGACAATTTAATCTGAACTATTTTTAATTTCCTATGTTTTTGAACAGGCAAAATTTAGTATTTTTTGTATTTTCAAATTGAGAATTATTCATTTATTAAAAACTCTCAAAAGCTTTCAACATCAATACACTAGAATGTCCACAGCATAGTAATATACATTGAAAGTATAAATGGTAAATATTTATATTTAAATATTTATTTATCAAACAATCACGTTTTCCCTGACAAATATGAACACTGTATATTGGAGTATTTTGGTACTAAATCCAGTTTGCTTCTACATAATAATCATTTATAACAAGGTATAAAATAATCTATTATTTAAATAAATGCTCCAGAGAAATTATATAACATTGAATGTATCTGCAAGCTTACAACAGCATTTATACAATATTGTATCAATATTCATCTATTTATATAAGACACATAATCACCTGTGATTTGCTCAACATGCAATAATTCCACCACCTCAAAACACTTTTTCATTCAGTCTTGGTGGCTTAATTATTAAAACTATATACTTTAGAATAGTCTTTCTCTATTTTATATTTCTGATTGGATAACAATAAATGGTATTTTTTCAAATCTCAATTTTTAATATGAACTTTTGTCTCAAATTTTCAATTTGTTAGTTTTGAATTAGTTGGGGGTATATTTTTTTAATTGATCCAGAAGAAAGCTACTTGACTTTCTTCCAAACGGAAATATTCATTAATGTAGGGCACTTCGGTAATTCTAAAACATTCCACAACGTGAATAATAAATTGCAAGGTTTATATAGTTTTCAGTTCAGAGAGGACTTAAGTCAACCCTCTCAGGGTGAAAACTTACTTTCTGTACCCATCCTGAGGATGTCTGTGCTGTTGTCCATCTCACAAGAGGTTTGAATACCTGCTCTGTCAATGAAAATCATTATGGGTAATCAATTCATGCCATTTATGGTCAACTGCGAGTGAGGGTGAACCCTTTGCTGAATGAAGTGCAATATCAGCAGTCTTCCAAGCACTGCTTCTGAATAAATTCATTTAAAATGACTACACTAAAGCAGTGTTTGATAGGACTACGGCTTTCTTCTAAAAAATACCATTGACATTTGAGACCACTCTTTCTACTCCTGTTCAAGTTAGACGCAGATATTTAACAGTCCTGACAAAATGATTCAAATTTCTACGTATTGCTCTTTACTCCTTTTTTTATTTGATTCCCTTGATTCATCTGAGGATCTCAGAATCAAACTCCATTAATCTAGGAATAAACTATATTATGAATTATTTAGTTTCAACTGTTTTACAAAGTTGCATTGTCGTCTAAAAGATCATTTACAAAAGAATTGAGTTAGTAGTGCCAACTCCCAGTCACAGTTAATTTTGCCTAACTCTGGCCTGAAGATACAG
The DNA here is from genome assembly GCF_035149785.1 of Candoia aspera. Classification (NCBI taxonomy): domain Eukaryota; kingdom Metazoa; phylum Chordata; class Lepidosauria; order Squamata; family Candoiidae; genus Candoia; species Candoia aspera. The sequence goes on along the minus strand of NC_086153.1, from coordinate 117,226,126 downwards.
GTAATCTGTATCTCTGCACTGTTAATAACAAAAGCAAGGAGATAAAACAAGCACAATCGCAATATGAACATAATGAATATCAAAGTTTCATGTAGATTTTCCAGAATTATGTCAGCTATTCTTACGTCAAAGCAGTTACATTTTTTTCTGAATTTTTGAAAATATTATGATCAAAAATGTTCAACTCAAAACCGTTTTATATAATAATTTACCAACTTGTAAGATGTATTTTAAGCATTTTTAAAGACACTGTATTCCTTTTTCTCCTTGTTTGAAAAGAATGGAAATATTCCTATAGCATATATTATCAAATGAGCTAGTGTCATAACGAAACAATTTAGAGCTTTCAAACAGAACAATTAAACTACACAACTCCCTTCCAGTTTTGCAAATGTAATGAGCTTCAGCTGTGAAAAGGTCTCGCTGTATATGGTAGGTAATAAATCATTATCAGAGTGAACACAGCTCTCATGTCGTTCCTTTTGAGTACTGCATAAACCTCATGGGATCTTTGCAAAAATTATTTTATAAAATCATCAGTTACATTTTCTTCAGTGCATCTACGATTCCTATATATTGAGAACTCTTATTTTAAGGATTTATAGTCTATGTTTTTTCACTTTTTTAAAAAAAAAGATCCAACAGCTATATAGAGAAAGGCGAAGTATACTGGTAATTCTGTACTTTCAATTTTGGTAATTTTCGTATGTTCAGTTTTGTTTCTGTCTAAAGGTCCAAAAGAGACCTCTGAAGTAAATGGCAACCTATTACTAATTCACTGATATGGCAAAGTATGAAACCATTTACTAACAGAAGCTGACATGAGCTTTGCTAAATCAATCATTTTTTGTTAACATTAAGTCCAAAGGTTTATTTATTTATTTATAAAAGTGACTATCTCATGCTAACGTTGCTGGAAAAAAATATATACAAAACTCACATGACCCTGGTCATCCAGTTCATTGTTTGTAAGCTTCAGTTTGTCAAAGCTAATCACTTGCCGCATCCAAGTCTCTCCTGAGGCAGGTGAATCCGGATGAATGTACACACGGGGAGGCACAGGTGAGTCAGCATTACCAGCTACCATCCATTTGGAACTGTGATAAACATACCTATAAGGGGGGAACCCTGAGAATTATGACATTCACAATGGAAATACTCTTTCGCAAAAGGTTGTTATAATAAAAGTATACACTATAATTCCCTCTTCCCCATGTATAGGTTTTACTTAATGCTGTTTTATATTGTTTTAATGTAGGGTTTTATTGTGCATTTTATTTCTGCTCTTACTGTACATTGCTTCAAGAAGCTTTGGCATAGAAAGCAATATAGTAAATAAATAATTATTGTTTACTCAATTTCTAAGGCTGCCTACTCTCCAAGAGATTCTGGGCGGCTTACAAGAGGGTTAAAAACTTCAAAATACAAAAAAATTAAAATATTACAACAGCAAAATCTGGGGAAGACAGATTCAAAGTGTGCTACACTCTAGTGGGTTCATGCACTGTCCCAGCCCAGTGTCTTCTGGAAGAATCAAGTCTTAAGGCTTTCCTAAACAACAGAAGGATTGGGGCGATGCAGACCTTGGCAGGGTGGGAGTGGAATGCTGTTCCAAAAAGTCAGGCACGGTGACATATTTACAGAAGAAAAAAGAGAGTTTTTTTTCCCCGGTCAGCATTACTTCTTTACCATAAAGAAAAAATACATTCCCATTCCAAAACACTTTGTATCAACATTTTTTTTCATTTAACTTACTGTTTTCCATAAAATATCTATTATAATAATACAGAGATTTAAAAATGAATTAAATATATTATGTAAAAATTATAACTTAATACTTGATACCCCAAAACAGTATTTTAAAAGAAATATAAATTCAATGTGGATCTTTTCTAAAGGGACAGACATTAAAGTTCTAATTCTTTTCAGAATTATTTTATTACACTTTGTGTATAATTTACAGGATTTTTTAAAATCTACTTAATAAGCTAAAAAGTGAAGCTATTAATATATCGGCAGAGTGGGTTCGCCCAACAAAAGACAGTACCTTTAAAAAACAACAAACGTTACCTTTTTGCATACATTTTGCATACAAACACTAATTCTAAAAGTGTTTCTATTTAAAATGACCCTATTTAGCTGTAATATATGACACAAAATTAAAAAAAACAGCCTTCCATTTTACAAAAGTCAAGTCTCAAACTGCAAACAGTTATAGGATAACAAACATGGAACTGCCTACATCATTCCGCTGAACAACAAACCTTTGAAGGCCAGGGAGCTTCCCTCGTGCATCACTGTTATAACTTAACTTAAGCTTGGTGATACTATTTTAACAGAAACAGTTTAATTACTGAATAAATTATTCAGTATTTTTCTATCTGTAAACTGAATTATATATAAACATATTTCTTCCAAATCCCTCACTGATAATGAAAGAAATTCAAATATTATAATTTGAACCAACAAAACCTTTGCTCAGGAAAACAAAAGAATTAGGTTTGTTAGCTTAGAGGTGAAAATGTGTCTTTGGTACAGGAATAAACTACATGTATTTTGTAAGAGTTACTCCCAGGTAAAGGTGCTAAAACTGCAGCCTAGATATCATTTCCCCAAAGGAAAGGGCCTTTTGTTAATAGAAGGGCTTTTGATCCAGCAACGCTCTTCCCTGGTGAAAGAGAAGGATAGAGGTGGGTTTTGCCTCCCTCCTCCTTGCAATGCAACAATACCTTTATTTCACGAAGGACTGTACCCTGTGGAATTCACCACCAAAAGATATGATCATAGCCATTAACTTGTTTGGCTTTAGAAGGGGATTCATGGAGGTTGGTCTATCATAGACTTATTAGTTTTGAACAAATTTGGGGGAAGTAGCGTCCAAACACCAGCTGCAAAAGAACTCTGGGGAAGAGGGGCATGTCCGTTTCATGCCTCTAAGTGCAGAGAAGCATCTAATATTGAGAAATGAAATGTTGGATTAAGATGGATTTTGACCTAATCCAGGAGGACTATTTGTATGTTATTTATACCACTGAGTGCAAAGGGCTACACGAGAGGGATAAGTCAGCAAAATCAACACCCCCTCCTACTATGGCTCATAATCAATCAATGCAAATGATATGTGTTAACTAAACCCAAACATTAAATCTGTATTTAGAAGACTTCATGCCATAGCTCAAAGTAAATATTCAGCAGAAAGTTTATTCAGAATTATTTAACATCCTTATTTCTATGCAGAATTAAATGTAGATGAGAAATTATCTGCATGACTTGCAAACTTAAGTTTCATTGAAGCCAGTAATGAAAACATCTTTTAAAAATTAGGTTAATGTTATTTTAGAAATATAGACTTTTGTATAAAACCTGCAAATATATTTGCATTCATGATGGGCAGAGCAATCCTAAACAAAGAAATCCTACTGAATAAGATTATCTAGAAGACATATTTAAGATCTGCAACTGAAAATGATCAAGCGCAATTCAGATTCAGAAAAAAATATTTTTATTAATCTGTCTTGAATTATATTTGACTCTTATATGCTGACTACTGAGATTTCTAAGCTGTTATAATAAATGATCCAGAATCATTTATTATAATGCAATAGGATCAATTAGCATGAAGTTTCAGGACATATGAAATGCAGAACTGGGCCTCTTTATAAATCCAAAAGGTAAACCAGGATTGGAGATAGGAGAATAAATACAAGGAAGTTATATTTCTTATATTCAATAATTTGGGTTTTTTTTAATGAATAAATACATGATCACATTTTTCAAACAATGGTTTTAAAAGTATTTCCAATAAATAAAAACACAATCTTTTCCCCAGAGAAATGGATGTGTAAAACTTGCCTAATTTTACAGCAAATATATTCTGAAAACAAATGTATAGCTTCTTAAATTTGTCATTTTCTAAAATATTTTTACATGATAGCAGAAAGCTATCAACCAGGATAGATTTTCTTCACTAGAGAGTTCCAAATGAGGTACAAACCACTGAAAAGACTTTCTCCAATTTCCACCAAATGTGTATAAAATCTGAGTGAGACAGAGAAAGAGCCTGCTTTGGAAGAACCTGACAGTTGGGCAGCTCATCTCAGACAAGATAATTCTTCAAATAAACTGTCCTTATGTCATCTAAGACTTTATAACAAGCCCTCTGAATTGTGCCCACAAACTAGCAGCCATATAAGTATTGTAGTCAAAGAGTCACATGCTTTCTATAACTGGTCTCAGTCTATAGCCTGGCTGAGGCTTTTTACGTTAGCTGAAGTTTCCAGTCTTCAAAGGCAACCCTACACAGAATATATTGTAGTGATCTAATCCAGATGTAACTATACCATTTGTTACCAGTGCTGAGTCAGACACCTTAACTAACAGGCATATTTGGAGCTGAGCAAAGGACTCCTGGCTACCAATGAAAGCCACATATCCAACCTATGAATAAATCTAAGAATATCCTCAAACTAAGTATCTGAACCCCAATTCCCTCATCTGTCATTTTACTGATCACGAGCAGCTAGACCTTGTTTTCATTTTGTTTGCCCTCATCCAATCCATTAGCAATACCAAATTGTGTTTCAAAAGATCAACATTATCTTTGGATTATGACAGATAGGACTAGGTATCATCCAAATAGTGGTAACACCAAGGTGGAAAGCAAAAGACAATCTTCAGAAAGAAACCATACTTCATGCTGCTTAAAACTGATGAAAGGTCAAGAGGAATCACAAGGAATTCACTCCATCAAATTCCCACCGGAAGAGCATTTGCTAAGATAGCCAAAGCTGTTTCCATCCCATAATGAGTGTCAACCCAGATTCAAATGAATCTCAGTAATCTGTACTCGTAAGGGAAGAAAATGTACATTAGATGCCATTACAATACATGCTCCTAAACACTGTGTACTAAAATCTGGAAATTACACAACATCCATCCATCCATCCATCTATCTATCAATCAAATTTGTCATCCCCCATGTCCTCCCACCAGAGGGACTCTGGGTGGTTTACAAAAATATATATATATCAATGAAACAATAAATATACAATATATAAAAATACAAGTTACAAATAAACAATTATTATATATAAAAATAAACAATAATAAACATAATTGAATTCAAGGACTCTTTCCCACTTGGCTAGCTTCCTTATATTAGCTTTTATAAATCAAGGAGGACATAGTTGAATCATTCAAGGATGCACGTGGAATTTGTTATTTTTTCCAGAATTTTGCCTACCTCTTTGGGGTGGTCTATAAACTGAAAAATATCCATCACAATTGGAGAAAAATAGAACTCTACTAATTATACTATTCAAGTCTAATAGGTATGAATGTATTTATCTGCAAAATCCTTTGCTTAACTGGATGCAGTGAGTTACTGATCCATCCTCATTATTTCTTGCAGGCTGAAATATAGACCCACATATACCTGTAAAAGCTCCACCGTGCATACCATGGTGAGAGAGAAGAAAATTACCTTTGTTCCTGTTACTCTTTTGGAGTAGTTTTTAAAATATACGCCTGTTCTACATTCCGTCAAAGTTTCTCAAGTCTTTCACCAATGTCACTTCAATTATCACCTCAATTTCATTTAAAAAACCTCTCTCTCTCTCTCTGGGCATCTGTTTAGCTCCATGAAGCAAGGAGGATACGCAGGAGTAACTGAATGACTACCTTGGCTATGTCTTTGCTACTAGGGATGGCATGAAAGTGAGCTGCCATACATTTACCTCTGTTCCTGCAAAAACAAAACAACAAACGGAAGGATGATGCTAGAAAAAATCAACCCCCCAAGCTTTTTGCAAACAGATCTTTGTAGTATAAGACAAGTTTACATTCCCACCTAGACATATCATGGCTTGGCATTAAATAACAGCAGGTGAACAGGGAGACTTTGTAATTTCTAACCAAGTAACAGCCAAGGAGAGAAGAGGACAACCAATATCCAGTGGAGTAACCATAATCATATCATGACCATGTAGGCGCAATCCTGAAAATGTATCCCTCCTGCAATAAAACTTGTGCAATAAAAGACCCATCTTGAAATAATTCAAGGCAGATCTAGGGTATTAAAATTAGCCAGTGTTTCTCCCATTTCCCTCTCTTTTTAATGCAAAGATCTGGTATGAGCTTTAAAGGGATGCTTTACTTCAACAAAAGCTCACATGAAGCATCTTGTAACTGCTTCGTGAAGTAAACTCCACCCCACCCTCTCTTTATGGCTAAGGCAAAGCAACCACATTGCTTCTTTTAGTTTTTGTGGCCTCCTCTAACATTTCCACTAGCTGGAAGAGACTTCTGCACAGTTCCTAATGGAACTGCCAATCAGGATGTCAAAGTCTCAGTGAGGCATGCCATATCACCTTTGTGTCTTGATGAGGCAAAGAACGTTGCTTCCATGGCACAAACAGATGAATCAGAGCTGCCTGGTATTCCAATAACCTTTAGCCACTGAGTAGTCTCCACATCCATTCACAGTGTTATTCTTAACGGGCCTAGCAAAGTGATTTGCAAACACTAAAGACAATCCACCTCACTTCAGTCTTACTAATTACAGTAAGCCTATTCCCAAGTAAGGGACTGAAGGACTGTTGCTTACATGATGGGAAAAAACAATCTGAGTAACACAGAGAATGTTCAATATATGAACCAAATGTACAAAGCAGTTCAAAAACAATCACCAACCTTGGGATTGTTCATGGGTGAAAAGATGATAGGAATTTGGAAGGGAGTTAAGCACAATCTTTGTTATTTTCCAAATAAACCCTATTTTTTGCAGTTCTCATCATCCCATTTGTTAAATATTACTGTTACTTTACCTGTATCTTTTGTTGTCTACGGGGACAATGTCCATAGCAATGTAATACTGCTGATGAGGATCTAGGCCTGAAATTTTCACTCTCATTGCAGGAAACATCCGCCTGAATATAAAAAGAATACTTAATAAAAAACAGATTTGGGACACAAAACCAATAACATGATTGAAGTACAGCCCCCAAACCTTTCTCATTTAAAATTATCTGCAGGATTTTTTTCTTTTTAAATCATTAGAGCCAGCTCACTCACAAAACAATCCTAATATGTATGTCTCAACCATGTGTTCGGGTTGTTTGTTATTGAAATTCCTTCAAAGAACAAACTCAGCCCCTCATAACTCAAGTATAGATGTGAATTTGCAAGTTAGTTTTTGGTTTGAGATTGTGTTATAACAGTTATAAAACTCACATCACAAGCTGAAGTAGCAACTGCAGCTATTTACAAATACAATTTGCAGATTGCCATTCTGATCCTCAAAAATGTTTTCTCAAAAGTAAATTGGTACAGCTCATTTCCAGGTCACAGTGCTGTGAACATGAAAATTTTCCCTCTAGCATTCCATGCATACACACCCAAATTCATATGTAAACAGATGATCACAACTATTAGTCCTGTCATAGGAAAGGAAGATTGGATGTCTTTATCAGCCACTTCTAATAATTAGCATAGTGAGAGATTATAGCATCAGTCACCTTTTCAGCAATGAATATATGTGACAGAAACAGTAAGCATGGCTTTAGAGATGATTCTCCCAAGACAGGCTTGTATTGCTTATAAAGGTTGGGGGGGGGTGTATGTGTATGCATGCAATGCATGTGTATATATGCATAAACTCAGAAACATGGTTACACCCAAATTATGCTCATTTATACACACATATATATCCATGAAGGTAGTAATCCTAGATGTGTAAATTTAGAGACAAATTCCAATAAAACAAATGGGATTTATTTCTGTATAAACACAATTATGAATTATTTGCCCCATTTTTTAAAGCAAAAAGACTTGTGAAAGTACTTCATTAATAGGTATTATAAAATTACTTCATTAAAAGAGGAATCAAAAATCCACAGGGCAATTTTGCTAATGCCTAACTGAAGTCACTATAGATTGTAGAATTTTATGAAGTACTAGAATGTATTTTTCAAATTAGCTCGAGTAATACCTGTCTTAGTTTTAAAGGATTTTTTTTAAAATAAAGATATGGTATCTTTTCATATAAAAGAGCATAGATACAGTTATATTTTCCTAACATTCTCAATCTTTTCTAAAAATATGAAATCTAAGTTACATTCTAGAAATAGAATTATTAACATCAAGTTTAAAACAAGCAAGAAGCAAAACTAGCTGTGGCTAACTAGTTTTGCAATTATTTTAGCACACCTGTAAGTTAAAAAAGAAAAGCTGTCTGACAGGAAAATTTTTAAGACAAATTTTGCCTTGTATTGTTTAAGCATTTCAATCTTTAATAAAGCTTCTCTGAAAATGAAGAAACATATGGCTTCAATAAAATGTGTTTCTGTAATTTTTAATAAATTCAGATACATTTATACAGCAGAGATTTTTATCATACTGTATGCATTCTTTAGAAAGGTAGTAGTAGTTATTTTTAAGAGAATGTAGTATTTTTAAAATAAAGAACAGGAAGCCTACCATTCCTCACATTCTCCATCATCTATAATTCTAATGCCCTATCTAGCTTTTTAAATCTGAATTTGCTAAATTAATTTTAACATATCAGCAATCTGGATTTGCACCCACCATTCTTAAATATTATTACATGTTAGAGATAATTTAAACATCTAACTTTCACAGCATTAAATGTTTGTATTTAATTAACATAGTGGTGAAAGTTTGAACATGAAAAATGCTTGATACAATACAAAGTATTTAAGGTATCTGAAGCAGGAAACTAACAGCAATCAAGGGTCTCTCCTAAATACTTTGCTTCTGATCTAATCTTTAGATTTTCTACCAGAAAACATCTAGATGAATTTTATTTATACCTCAGGATGCTAGAAATGAATGAAATATTTTCACTGATTTGAATAAAAATACAATAGAGATTAGTATTTTAAGCCTTAACTAATTTAAGACTTTTTAAAAACAGACTGATCGTCATTGCTAATAAACAATTTAATTTCAAATGAATGGCCTGAGTAATATATTCTAGATCAGTGAATAGCTGGGAAAAAGAACATTTCCTATATGTTCCTAAAATCTGTGTCAGTTATTTTAAAATATCTCTATGTCTAATTGTGGGCAATATAAAAGGATAGTTATTAACGCAAATAATTTACACACAATCCCTGTAATTCTGAATATATTTGCTTTTGAACAGATTTGCTTGGAAGTAGTTTGCTTTTAGATTTGGTACCTCATTCCAAAACACGTTCTTACTTTAAGATTTCCTTCCAAATCAACATGGAGAGGATGCATGAGCGTTTCTTAGTTAAGGTCATTTAAAAGTACTCCATGATTAATTATCCATTTGTTTGGAGACCCACCCACCAACGAATTACGTCCGGAGTTGGTTCTGTGACCAAATTTTGAAGAGCAACATGTAACCACCGTATTCTAAGGAAATGTAATTCGGTGCTAAAACCTCCTAGCCAAACCGAACCGCAATGAACAAAGATCCTCAGATTTTAGCGGCCTTGCCGTTTTGAACCGCTGAGTCGGACGACTCGCCCTGTCTTTACCTTCCCGCCTTGGTAATAATCATCTCGGTGCCGATCTCGTGAAAACGTTTCCAGAGCTCCGCGCCCTGCAGGTCCACCCGAGGCACTTGCGGGGCGAGCAGGGGCGAGGCAGCTCTGGCGGGGCCTCCAGGAGTCAGAGAGGGCGACATACCATTTAAGAAACTCTCTTCGCACCCACCTGCAGGAATCAAAAAAGAGGGGAAAGATATAAAAAGGGCAGCAGGGCAAATAAACAGCCTAAAAGCGCTAAGCCTAACCCGAAAGGAGAGGCGACTACCGCAGCTGCCTCCGCGCTCCCGTGTGGAAAGGAAAAACAGAAAATCCCACAGACAACCTAACCATCAAAGCCAGCGCTTTCTTTTCAATGCAAAAGGCGCCCGAAGCGTGACTCACTCGCTCGCTCTTCTCTGCAACTCTCCCGCGCTTCAGGCGCACGTGCCTCCCTCAGGAAAGGGCGCGTGCTTTTCGTGCTGTCCGCCAGTGCCTTTTGGTGCGGATACAGCTCCCTACGTTCCTTTCTCCTCAAGCCTAAATTCCACGCGGGTGTCCGTACACGTGCAACAATTGGGGGAAGGAAACAAGGTGAAAGACAGTCGGTCGCTCGGGAGAAAAACACGCTGGGAAAAGGCGGGAATTCATTCCCCTCCCCCACCGCGAGCACCGCTCTGCAAAAGTAGCGCGAGGCCACCCGGGGCGGCGGGTCTGCTTAAAGAGCCGGCGCGTTCGTACGAAGGACCTCGCGCTTCCTTGCAGCAAAAGGCACCGGAGGCTACCGTCAATTAGGGCAGCTTCCTGGGAAATAATAAAGGGCCTTCATTAGAAGCAGTCCAGTTGGTTTCCCATTCACTCTTTTTAACGATTGTTATCGACAGCCGACCATTTTCAGGGCCATTTGGACTTAAGTCAGCCCAACTCTTAATAATTTCAGGAAAGAGCTCGACATGCCGTATATCTTTTAATTACGGACCCTCTTTTGGAACGGCTTGGAAGCTGGTTTTGGAAACTTCACGTGAGAACCGCGTAGGCCCAAATTCTATTTTAAAGACGGCAGAAGTACTAACTGAAATCTAGACCCGCTTCATTTCTGCACTGACTGCACCTAGGTATGCAAGGCCACCCTGTGCGTATTTACTTGAAAGTAAATTCAGAAAACGAAGAGCCTTCATTTTCATATGTATTTGTAAAGTAAAGGTTCGTGGGTTCTAGGCCTCTTTATCGGATGTGCCCACAAAGACTTCATCACCAATTAAATTAGCAGAAACACAACAAACTTCGTTATTTTGCATGGACAGATTAAATCGACTACCACCTCAAACAGTCCAAACAGAGAATTTAGCAATCCAATCCAAAATACATTTGAAGATAAATCTATAATTTTCAATTAGATTAAATACCAAATTAATGCTTTTAAGAAAACTTGTGGTCACCCATACGTTCTTCAACTTGAAAGAAACCATGCAATATTATATCATTTTAAAGGGGGGAACAGAAACATTGCTATAAATATATTCAGTATATTTTTATTAATTTGCATATACTGAGTAGAACCACATTTAATTAAATCCAACTCAGCTGTTGGGAGAGTTAAAATGTTATAATGTATATTTTTGAAGTATTCAGGAGAAAAAAATATTAGGTCTCATTGTCATAACATTTCAGCCCAATTAAAAGAGAAACTGAACAGTACTAAACATCTGATTAAAAGTGGATCCCCATCCATGTTTAAGTTAATATAAATAATCTTTCCTAGTACGGGTTTAGAGTAAACTGAATTATTTTTCTTAGAAATTAAAATGTAATGTCTCAATAAAATATAAAGATGTTCTAAGTCGAGCTAACTCAAGTTTAAGAACATCATGTGTAGTTCATCTGAGAAAACCCTAAGTGAGTGACCTTCCTAAACATCTGTATGGGAGTTCAATGGAGCTTACTCTCATTTAGTTCAATATTCACTCCCAGATAAACGCTTTAAGGGCTGCAGCCTAAGAAACCTCCCCAATCAGTGATGATGATAAACATAATTCCTTGACTGAGTTCACACAATATGCTCAGCCAGACCAGGCAAGAATTGGTAGATACTAAGCTTAGACAGTACTAACCTTTCTGTAGCTTAGCACTATGGGCCAACCCATTCAGTTTGGTTATATTTGTATTGTGCAAACTCAGCAAACGGATTTATTCAGTAACCAGGTTCACATTTAGTGTGAAGGCACCCCTTGTGTGCTTTTAGTCTCCTTTATTTCCAACTGGATTTATGCTCTCCTTCCTTGGACACCAGGTAAAGCATTAAGATTGCAAGGCTGTTGGGGCCTGCTGTTCCGTCAGCCCCGCTGAACTCCTTCGATCGGGGAAATGTGCAAAGCGGTACTGGAGCTGAAACGCTCCGGGACTCACTTGAGGCTAATCCCACGGAAACCAACTCCTTCCAGGAAAACAAAACTTTTAGGATGGAAGTTACGCCTCACTTCTTACCGTTTTACTGTTGTTATTATTGAATACTGGACAGAGCATTAGGACTCTGCCCAAGTTTTTTTTAAAAATCCTGCATTCTCTGTCACCACGATTGGACCCTGGTGATGCTTCTGAAAACCGGCGTGGGACAGCTTGGCGTGATTTAAACAGGGCGAATTGAAGAGAAAGGACAGACCGCTGAGCCGAGCTCTGACAGGCTTCTCTCGGCCCGGGAAGAGGAAGAGGCATTAGCCTCGGGATTGGGACCTTTGGAGGTTGCGCTCCTTTGGAGCGAAAACACCCGCATGTTTCAGTTATGGAGTGATCAGGCAAGGAAAATTTGGGGGGCAGGAAGGTCTTTCTTAAGCGGAGAGCGGGCTGTAAAGGCAAGAGGACGCAAGAACTTACCGGGAGGTACCTCCCGGGCGCCACAGTTCTTCGCCGCTTCAGGCGCGGCCGAGCAGGTCTCAGCGCCGGAGGGCGAAGCGGAGCTTTGCCCGGCGCCTTCGCCGGAGTCCGTGTCGCAGCTGCTCCCGTGGCCGCCGCCGCCGCTACCTTCGGACGGCGTCTCTTCCCCACTGGCTCCGGCCAGCTTTCGCCGCTTCTGCGGCTGCGGTTGTTGCTGCGATTGCTGCTGTTTTTCGGCTCCGATCAACGCCTCCACCGAGAACGCGTGAGCCTTGAGGCTCAGCATGGTGCAAGGCGAGGCTCTCCTCTTCTCTGCCATATCGGGTCGGCGAATTGGAGCCCGCCCGTCCTCTCTCTCGCCCCCGCCGGCTGCTTTGCTCTTCCAGGCCGCGCCGCTCGCCTTCTCTTTGCTTCGTCCCTCCTTTCGCATCCACCTTCTAGCAGCCTGAAGAGGGTCGCCGAGCGTTCCCCCCTCCTCTTCCCTTTGCAAGCCCAGACGATCCCTGTGTGCCAAAGCGGGGCTTCCCGTCCTCCCCTCCTCCTTCTCCTCCCGTAAGATCTGCCTCGTCTGAGGGGCCAAACAGCTCTGACATGGGTAACAAACGCTCTGCGGACACAAATTAGGGCTTGGAATTGAAATTTGTTGCCTTGATCTGTCAGCACTTCCAAGCAGGAGACCGGTGGGAAGAACTTGCTCATTAGTGTCAGTAAAGTGGCTGGGACGGGGCGGAGCCCAGCGAGGAGGAGGGCTGTCAATCAGGAGGGGCCTTTGGCCAATCAGAAATTAGGAATAGCCTCCCCCACCGGTTCCTTCTTCCTTAGAGGGCACTAAAAGTGCCTGGTTAGGCCGGGAGAGTGCGCTTCGCCGTTTCTTCTTTGACTGGAACCCCTCGCTTTCAGGCTGCTACAACATTTCATCTTTCTCTCGACCAAAGTGGCATCCGAGAGAACTGAAGACAAGTCCCCGCTCTTTCAGGGACTGGGCGAGGTGCTATCTTTCAGTCCTATTCTCAGTTATCCATCTCTAACAGAAGAATAATGCAAACAGGAGTATCGATTGATTTTTTTTTAAATAAACATTTTTATATGTGATCGACAAATAGCTGAGATCTATAAGTTTTAGCTTTGCCTGCTTCCTCAAAAAATATAGGTGGCTGTTAATTATTTTCCCCTAAATGAGCAAATAATGAAGCTATTCTAATAGATATATATCCTAAAAGCAATTATTTTACTGGCTTCCAAAGTCAGCTCATCTCTATCAATGCCTCATGACAGAGTATATCATTGTCTGTCATTGGTCTAGCTGTTAGAGCACCAGGCTAGAAACCAGGAGACGGAGAGTTCTAGTCCTGCCTCAGGCATGAAAGCCGGCTGGGTGACCTTGGGCCAGTCACTCCCTCTCAGCCCAGCCCACCTCACAGGGTTGCTGTTGTGGGGAAAAGAGGAGGAGGGAGTATTAGATATGTTCACCGCCTTGACTTATTTATAAAAATAATAAAGGTGGGATATAAATAAATAAATAAGTGCATATAGGTATGTGTATATATGTGTGAGTGTGTGTGTGCTACTTCATGAGGAGGCAGAGGTTTTTAATTATGTTTAAAACTGCACCAGAGTGCTAAAGAGTCCCCCTTTAGGGGGAGATGGGCGGTGACAGAAATTTGAAATATAAATAAATAAATAAAGATATAGAATCCAGAGGCACTTTTAATTTCTCCTGAGGCATGACTGAGTCCTGCGCAAGACCACCACTGACTGTTACACAACATTCATCCCAGACTGGCTTGAGCATTAAAGATTCTTGCTGGAACTCACAACCACTAAAAACAGAGATAGTGAGTATATGCCACAATAAAGTTTTAGAGTAAGATGTCAGACAATTCTGTGTTGTTCCTCCTACAACAAAATAACTTTGACAAATTAGTAGAATGAGATGCCCATTATTTCTATAGGCATTTCTTTCATTCCAGGTCTCTGGTGAGGATAAAGGTGTCCCAAAGCCAAGAGGGATGGGGTGCCATCCACAGGCTTCCAGGCCCATGTTCCTCTTAAGATCGTAGCTGCTGGCAACGTTCCCCTCTAAACAATGCATGTGCCTGAGCATGAGACTTGGTCTCTTGTCCAAGCTGACTTGCTTCTTCCCCCACCCCTGCAGCGGATGGTCAGCTCCAGGTATTGCAAGCAGCTGCTGTTCAAGAGCCACCTTTCTGCAGAGGAGAAAATACAAAGAAAGAGAAAGAGAGAGAGATGTCAGTGCCCCTTTTTATTGACTCCCAAACATGGGGACCCAAGCTTGGGCACTTTGATGTTGGGAGTATCCAACACACAAACACTTTTGCAGACCTGTGCTGCCCTCAGAGCCCTTCCCAGGCTTCCTTCAAGTATCTATAAACTGAGAAGCATCCATGCCCTCCCCTCATCACAGAAAAAAGCTACTGCCTCTGCCCAGAGCCGCACAAGGCTGTCCCATGCTGGCAAGGCGGCCTTCCCAAAAGAGCCCTTCCAGGCCTGGAAGCATGAGCTCTGCCTATGAAGAGTGGCTTCCTCCAATATCCTAACCCAAGGCCAGGACTTGACTAGGGCCAGAACTGGGCTAGACCACTTGCCCCCAGAAGTGGTTAGCTGGTAATGCTTGCAGGAATGTCATCTGCAACTTAAGAGGCCAGCAGCTTTGTTCAGCAGCTGCTATCCAGAGGAGTACTCTATATGCAGAGAATCCATTTTAGCTAGCAAAGCTTACCATTATCAAGAGGCCTCTCTACATAAAATTCATTTTTCATTGGGTGTGTGCAATGCCTGCATGTGTTTTTTGCTCACATCACTTCCAAAATGTTCCTTTTTCTGATCCTCCCTTTTCTTTTCTTCCCCTGTTTGACTCTAGATGATCTAATGGAAGCAACCAGGCGCAAGCCAACCCAGTTGCTGCTCAGAAGACATGCTGACTTGTGCATCTACTTATCCAGCTTGGAGGGAGCATTGACTGCTGGTGTGTTTAATTGAATGACCAGTATCTCCCTTCCCTTCTTGGGTCTTTTGATGGCAAAGTATTCAATGATGATTTCCCAGGTGATGAGGATACACATCAAGTGAAGAATCCAAATGAGTGTATATATTTTTGCCTAAATGGAATGATGGAGTTGTTGGTATTTATTTGAAACTGGATTCATTATGTCGGCAAATGTTCTAAAAATAAACATATACAACTTATTGAACTATTGCTAAGTTAATTTGCCTAATGAACTGATGCATCCCTTGAAAGAAATTCAGCAACTCCAAAACAACAAACGAACAAACAAAACCCTTTCTAACACTGGGCAGGCTTGACAACTTTGCTTTAATCTGCTCTGTGGGGCTCTATATTTTGCTCAGAAAATGATGTTTGTGTATCATTAACAAAAGATTTTCACTGGCATAAAGAAAGGACATCAAAGCTTCATCTCAACATTCAGTTTGTAATTTCACCCCAGCCTAATATTTTTACTTTTTGTTCTATCAAATAAAGTGTATTCTTTTCAACTGAACCAAATTACTGGGGTGTGTGGTGGTGGTGGTGGTGGTGGTGGTATCTTTATCAGTGTTTTTTCCTGAGTTTGACATTATATTCCAGATCCAGGACATATAACACAACTCCCCATTAGAATTGGAATGCTAACCTCAGTCAGTGCTGTTCTTGCCTGTTAGATATACACGGGCTTTTTTTTAAACCATGGACATTTTAAACATCTGACTTACAATTCAAATACCAAATCATTCCATCATAGCCCTTTGAAATAGACTACTCCAGAGTAAACAAGCTGGTTGCTGATTCCAAACAACCAACCTGGATATACTCAGTTCAGTTGAACTTTGAATTCGGTGCCATAATTCGAATTCTGTAAATGTGAACATTTCCAGAAGAGGAGCTGCCTTAATCTATTGCAGCAAAAAAACCAAAAGATTTAAGAGCATTTAAAAATTAGCACTTTAAGGTGCCATAAGGCTTTTTGTTTTAAATGTGAATATAACAATGGCCTCTTAAAATTCACTTTATTCTGTAATATAACTACTCAGTTGTATATTGTGATATGGTTTCAGTGCTAGTCCCCTTTGTAAGCCACTTTGTTCTTTACTGATTGATTTATTTTACTCTCTCTGAATGAGGAATCCCTCCCCAGGATGAATTTTAAAATCAGTAATCAGTAAAAGGTCCCAAGTTTGCGCTTTGTTTTTGGTTTCGGATTCTGGCAAAAAATGGTGCTTCTTCCAAAGTCCTGCAAAGGAGCACTTTAGAGGTTCCGAGAAGGCACTGAACCCCAGCTCAACTCACCTGTGGCTTCAGTGGCAGCAGAAGTGAGGGAGGGAAGTAAGAAATATTCTAGGAAAGGACATGTACTAGGGAAGAAAAGCTGGAAGATTAAATGCTTTTAAGGCCAACTGCTTTCGGGTGTGCGTTTTATTCCTTTTCACTTTCCTCATAGGCAGGATCCCTAAATCCGCCTTCCTATTCTGGTGCCGCTGATGCCAAAGCCGCTATGAGTCAGAATCAGGCTAGCCAGCCCCGTGCTAAATACCACCCACCCCCGCAAGATTTCAAAGCTGCTCAGAGTCCCACCAGGAAAGGGCAGGGAAGGAAGGGGGCTTCTGGAGCCACGCCAGCTATTCTGTCCTTCCCGGCTGGCCCATTCCCTTGACCTTAAAGAGAATCTTCCGCAGGGTCCAGCCGGCTTTCTCTGGCCCTCCACTGACGCTAGCGAGCATTTTGAATTTATTTAGCATATTGAATTTAGAGAATGAGGCGACCTGTCCTCAGGTGGGCTCCCTACAAGTTTGCTCCCTACAACCCCCAACAAAAGAAAGGGACGTTTTCTTTTTGGGCGAGGATAACTTCAGCGAGTCATCCATATTCTTCCCGCTATGTGAGAGATGACTGATAAGAAAGATCGTTCTCCTAATGAATCCTCAGCTGAGTTTAGTTATCCTTGTACAAGCCATCTGCCTTCTCAACACATTAAACTTCATTCTGAGAAGGCGAGTGCAGTTTTTGAAAAACAATTAAATGGCCCAATGAATTATCATACTTGTAACCATTCACATTTCATACTTGTAACCATTCACATTTCAAGATTGAGAGATTTACTCTCCCTTGATTAAAGAAAGAAATTGCCAGCATGTGCCCCCTTAGTTCTATTTTATTTGGGGTCCAAAGCCTTGGACAGTGTGATAAGTAAGGCAGTGAAACCAAAGAGTTAGGATTTACTTCCATTTCCATATAACCTTTCCCAACCGGACATCCAATAGATTACAATGGTATTACAACTGTGGCTCTTATCACCCCCGTCCAATATGTCACTGAGGATAATGGGCACTATAGTCCAAGAAGACAGCTCCAATTCAGTGAAGACTGTTATGAAGGCTGGGGATGATGAGAGGTTGGTAGTGTAACACATTGGGAGGCACCAAGTTGGGAGAGATTGCTTTGGAGTACCCAGTTCCACCCATTTTCATCATCTTTGCAACTTCACCATTAAATATCGTTCAGTGCTCTTTTTGGTTCTTTTCTTTAATCTTGTACATTGCTTTGGGGGCCTCTGTGAAAAAGTGGTAGAGCGTATTATGCTAAACAAACAAACAAACAAACATATTCAGTGGTGTTGCTTCCCAAGTAAATGTGCGTCTTGAGATTGTGCCTTATGCCCTAAAGAAAAGGTACAGCTATTAAAGAAAATATTTCCTTCCATCTGCAGAGAAAAAAGTACCTAAAATTGCAAGCCCTTTGCACACTTTCTTGAAAATAAGACAAATGCAACACAAGGGATCTTCCTGATCAACTGGGTCAGTTCTGAATGGAGGATTACA
Source organism: Candoia aspera (assembly GCF_035149785.1). NCBI lineage: Eukaryota > Metazoa > Chordata > Lepidosauria > Squamata > Candoiidae > Candoia > Candoia aspera. The sequence continues at coordinate 117,207,908 of NC_086153.1, read as the reverse complement.
CAGGGATTACAAAGATTTTCTTGGTGTCACCAGTAAGAGTGCTGTTTCCCATTTTTTGCCCCCATGCTCTTGGATTTCATTAGATACTTTGCAACTACATGTCAGTATTGCTCATTGATCTTCTGTCACTGAAGAAAGAAAAAGTTATATCAAGCATTGTACTGATATAACTTTCTACACATGCAATGGACGTGAATGCCAACCACCTCCAAGTAAGGAAGTGTTTAGGATGCTAAAATAACTGTTGAAAGAAGAAGAAAGGGCATTTGTTGAATGAATTTAGGATCAGACTATTGCAAATTTATTAATGTGATTTCATGCAGTTGGAATTAAAATGTTTAACACTGGTTTAAAATAATTTCCCATGGGCAAAAAAATAGGAGAGATATTTTTAAAAAAATAATTCTTGGTCTCTGAGAGAGAGACAGAGACAGTTTGGTCTAGTGGTTAAGGCACCAGGCTAGAAACCAGAAGATGAAAGTTGGCTGGATAACTGGGCCAGTCACTCTCTCTCAGCCTAACTCACTTCAGAAGGTTGTTGCTGTGGGGAAAAGAGAAGGAGGAAGGAGTTTTAGGTATGTTCGCTGCCTTGAGTTACTTATAAAGTAAAAAAGGCAGGATGAAAAAATCTTAAAAAAAATATTCTTAAGTCCATAGAGATGTACATTGCATTAAATGAGAGGACACCACCCTCTGGTGTGGGGAATGAAGTCACAGTTCTCGCGATGTGAACAGCTAATAATGGAGTCCATGCAAAAATGCAAACTGCTCCAAACCAAGGACCTTTGAGCTCCAGATGGTTGCCCAATGGATAGTGGCCATATAGGAATCATATAATTCTTATATTATTTATTTCACCTGAAAGTCGGTTCAGCTGACATCAAGGATCCTCTACTAGGGAAAAACCACCACATATCCTTCTCTGGGCCCTTTTATTCAGTTGTCGACCAACTAATTGTATGAAGGACAGAAGACTAAAACAAGTCTTTGTAAAAGATTGATCTATCCTAGGTGAAGGCTGAATTTTCCCTTTTCTTCCCATTTTGTGTTACTGATTTTTGTCCTTGATCCTAAACAAATTAATTTGGAAGTAGATTTACCTTGAGAAGTTTATCCTCAACCACTGTTTGTGCTCGTTTGATGGATTTGTAGAGTAACCCACCCTTTGCTCAAAGGGAGGGAGGGAAGAAGGAAAGTAGGAAGGAAGGAAACCACTTCAAAGGATAGATGGTGCATTTGATTGGTGCCACTTGCAGGTAAACATCTGCTGGATATTGCCTTTAGGGTTTTACGAGATTATTCCACATTAGCACCATCTATTTTGAGTTTAGCCAAAAATAGAGACAACTGTTTTATAGATCGCTCTCCAGTTCCCTCTGCTTGTTATCATACCAAAGTAAATTTAGCCGCTTAATGCCTGGGAATAAGCCCCATTGGGACACACGTAAACCATTGCTTGCGCAATCCAGGATAAGAGATGAAGAACGCAGGCTGCAAGCATGCAACCAGAGATATTTCTTCGCCCTACTTATCCAAATCACGATCTACTTTCAAGTAAATATGAAGAGGCTTACTTCTCAACCCTTGAAATCTCCCCATCCCGTCTGTATTTCTGTCTCCGTCACCACTTCAAAAGAAAAGCAATTTTAAGTCCCTCAGTACAGAGCAAGGTACAGAGCAAAAAATACAGGAGATCAACATTTTTAAAAGGGGGAGGGGGAGAAAAGCGACGTTGTTCTATCTGAAGACGGGCAAGAAGAGGGGAGCGCCCAACTCCAGACCTGCGGTCTAGTGGAGCAAATATATTCGTGGCTAGATCACAGTTCACCCCTCACCCCAATCCCGGGAGCCTGGAGCTTCAGAGTCTGGCTGAGTTGCGCGGGCTCGCGGAGCGGGAAAGTCCGCGCGCCCTTGCGCGCTGCAAATTTTCCTGGGTAGTGAAACTGCCCTTGGCATTTGCCAGCACCGGAAAACTTCACGTTCAGGTTGGTTTCCGTTTGAGCGCCCTGCTCACTTCTCCGGAATTCAGCCATTGCAATACGTAGATTCGTTGCAGCCACACTTCCAGATAGAGGAGGGTAAGATGAGGGTAGGAGAAGGAAGAGAAGACTTTCTTGTTAGCGGTGGCTTCTACTGAGCAAGTTTTAATCCAAATTGGACCATTTCTACTAAAGCGGGTGAGGTAAAAGCGCACCTCCTGAATATCACCATTGCCTCGGCCCAAATCGTCTCGTCCGCAAGATCATTTATTATGTATGTATGTATGTATGTATTTATGTATGTATTAATCAAATTTATCACCGCCCATCTCTCCCCGAGGAGGGACATTTCAGATAGAAGTTGCCTTATCTGGCCCAACATCTAGTTGCTTTGCACACATTTACCTGGGTATAACTTCGTTGAAAATCGGTTACTGGTTTCATTAGTCTTGGAACATAAACATTTAATTTTTTTCCCCTGACCGTTAAGAAGTAGGTAATCTGGTGTCCTCCACATTTTTGGATATCAAATTCCATCAGCCTCAGCCTGCCTGGCTATTAGCAAGGAAGTAGCCAGCATCTAGAGACGGCTTTTTCCTGAACAGACAGTCGACAGTGCCGTTTCGCGATCTATTTGCGACGAGCGCGTTTCATACACCTAACAGCGAAATAATAAAACTTAGAAAAGCCACACCCCACCATCTGTTGGCTAAGGCAATTCTAAAAGAGCGTTTGCTTCTTAATATGCGAATGTATATTGCTGGATACAGGATATGTATTTGAAAGCGTTTCTGAAATCTCAGTAGGAAGCCGAGCACCATTTAGCTGAGAGTGGCCCCAGTTCATCGGAAAGGAAACCAACAGACCTGCGCTAAACGGGTTAGGGACAAGGGGATAACTTTAAGGTTGCGCTCCCAGCCTTTTCTCCTCATGTTCATTTAGCACCAACCGTGCGAGGTAGGTAAGCCGAAAGTCACACGGTGAGCTTCACGGCTAAGCGGGGGCAGGGCCGCAACTAGGGGGTGGGGTGCAACCGGGGCATGTGCCCCGGGCGCCGCGCTGGTGGGGCGCCAAAATGAGCGCTGGGGGGGGGGCAAAATGGGCGCGGAATCCACGTTTGCCCCGGGTGACACAGACCCTAGTTGCGGCCCTGAGCGGGGGACACGGACTAGAGTTTCACCACTCCTGTGCTGACATTCAAACTCTCCCCATAAACCAAGTCATTTTAGAGCTCCAGATGGCGGGGCTTCCTGGGGGTGAGCGCGCTTCGTTGCCGGCAAAGTTCCACCTGAAGCGCAGGACCTGAAGCGTCATCTAGGCATTTCCTTGACTGTTCTGTCTCCGGTCGGGGTGCATACACACGCACACGTACGTATGGCAATCGAGTGTTAACACCGGGCCTTTGATTTAATGACTGCCGCGGGGTTTTAAAGGGCAGATGCAGACGCGTTGGCGTTTTCGCCCATTGCAAAATTCTCCAGCAGTAAATGGGCGGCAAGAACTCCTGGGCCGAATCGTGTGTCCCGCACGTCGAACTGCGTCAGACTTGGTGTGGGAATATTTTGTTTGCTTCCGTTTAAAACGAGCCCTCTGTCGATCTCAATTTTTGTGGACAGAGCATTGTAGAAGTCACAGGTGGCCGTGGGCAAGGGAAAAGACGCTTGTCAGGCGCTCGTCCCAAGGAACCCCGAGGAGCTGGGCCTGGTGGTCAAAAGCCAGAAGCAGAAGCAGCCCAGTTTAGCGGAAGGGGAAAGTGTGTGGGTGCTGCTCTGAATCCTCAATATCCTGAATAAAATCTGTCCAAGTTTGGGAATAATATTCAGCTGATACTCGGTGGGATCCAGTGGGACTTACTTCTAAGATGCTCCCACTTCCTGGATCTCATCAAAATGAATGGAGCGAAATTGTGCTGAACCTGCCAGATTTCGGATAGGCAAAAGGAAAGGTAGAAAGATCAGGATCTACGTCTCAGGATCTGGCCAAGATGATTCTTATTATGGGGTTTGAGGGAAAGTTTGCGCTTTCTCAGACACACTCTTGATTTTTGCATACATCCCAAGACCCCTGGCTCAGATAAAGTTTGAGCCTGTAAGAGTGAACTCTTCCTTCCCACAAGCTCACGTCCAGCACTTAGCGGCAGTCCCTGAACTCCGGGGTGAAAGGAGAGGAAAGGGAAAGATTTTCAGAGTGGGGAGAGATGTTCTTCAAAGCAAGCTGCTGCTGTAAGACACTGGACCTGCTGCAGTTCCACTGACTGGCCTTTTGGTGATGATTCGCCAGAGGCAGTGTGGCATAGTAATTAGAGCATTGAGCTAGAAACCAGAAGATCAAGTCCATTCCCAGCTATGGATGCTCACTGAGTGACTTTGGGTGAGTCACTCACTCACTCACAGCCCAGCCTACTTCACAGGGTTGTTGTTGTGAGGAAAAATGGGACAATGAAGAATTATGTCCTCCACCTTGAGCTCTGTACAAAAGACAGGATATGAACGTAATAAATGAATAAAATGAAGTCCACTGGGCATTTTCCATGGGAGATAAAGCATAGACTCCTCAGGTCATATTCTACCACAGCACATTTATGATCTCCTTGCCAGTGGAAGAGTGGATGGGGGAGCTGGCCACATATGGCAGCATTAGCTGCAAGATGCAAAGAAAGTTTGCCAATTTCCTCTTGCAGGTTTCCTGGCTGGCTAGAAGTACAGATGATGATGATGATGATGATAAGGATTTATTTCCTCACTGAAATGGAAGAACTGGTAATAACAGCAGAACTGGTAGAGAAAAGGGCAAGGAAGATCAAGAATTGGTCGGCACCAGGTGAAGATGAACTGCATGTTTTTTTGGTTGAAACATCTGACTGGTCTGCACCCACTCATTGCCAAGCATTTACTGCAAGGAGGGGAAATTGAAGATTGGTTAACATCTGGCAATACCTACCTGATAATGAAAGATCCAGCAAAAGAGGCAGCACCAGGCAACTACAGGCCAATTACCTATTTACCAGCAACTTTCAGATTGCTAACTGGTGTGGTAGCTGATGCAGTCCAACAGCACCTAGCTGAAAACAAGCTCTTTCCACCTGAGCAGAAAGGAAATCACCCAAACAGCAGAGGCACAAAAGACCAGCTTCTAATTGACAAGATGATCTGGAAAACTGTAAGAGAAGGAAGAGCAACTTGAATGTAGCTTGGATTGATTACAAGAAGGCATTTGACTCCCTGCCACACAACTGGATAATCAAGTGCCTAGAAATAACAGGAGTCAATAGAAACATCAGAAACTTTGTGCAAAGTTCAATGGCACAATGGAAGACACAGTTGCTGGTCAATGGTGATAGACTGGGTGTCATGAGTAAGGATGGCGAGCAGGGGGCTCCCACCCAGACTGTCAAGCACATGCGTAGCACTGAGGAACTGTTCAGCCATTCAAAGAGACACAGATCGGGACCGCCTTAACCTTTGGGGTTTATATGGCTGGGTTTTCCCACTTTTGTTCAGTTTGTTAGGATTCTTGTTAAGTACTACTAATAAATATTAGAGACCAAGTCATTGTCTCAGTGTGTTTCCTGGTAATCAGGACACTGGGAGAGGTTAACATCAAGAGAGGAATCTTTCACTATTACCACTACTGTTTGTCACTGCATTGATTCCTCTGTCAACAGTATTGAACAAGTCAGGCCACGGCAATCAAACATCAAAAACATCTGCCAGGCTATCCTACCTCCTTTACATGGACAATCTGAAGCTGTATGGAAAAACACCATCTGAAATGGAATCGCTGCTCAGCACTGTCCGAATATACAGCCAAGATATTGCAGTGGAGTTCGGACTGGACAAATGTGCCACCCTTACCACCAACAGAGGAAAAATAGTAAAAACTGAAGGAATCAAGATGCCCTATGGAAATAACATTAAGAGTCTGGATGAAGAAGATCACTACAAATACCTGGGCATCCTTCAGACTGACAACATGAAGCACACTGAAGTCAAGAAGAAGGTTAGTAGTGAATACATTAGAAGAGTGAAGAAGATCTTCAAGTCCAAACTCAGTGGTGGAAATACCTTCAAGGCCATTAACACCTGGGCAATTCCAGTCATTAGCTATACAGTGGCAATAGTGGACTGGACTTAAGCTGAACTAGAAACTCTGCTTAGGAAGACCAGAAAAATAATGACAGTGAATCATTTATTTATTCTATTTATTCTTCACATTTCTTCACCACCCATCTCGCCAAAGCCAAATCATGCCCTTCATCCGTGAAGCGATGTTGACAGACTCTTTTTACCAAGAAGCATAGGTGGGCGTGGAATGTTGCAAGTACACAAGACAGTTGAAGAAGGAAAAGGGCACTGGAAGAATATCTGAAGGACAGTGAAGAAGATGCACTGAAGCTAGTACTCCATGAAGGCTTACTGAATACCAAAGAGACCAGGCTGGCCTATAAGAAAGACCCAATGAAGAATAGAAAAGAGACATGGCAGGGCAAAGTGTTACATGGCCAGTACATTAGAAAAAAAAAAAAAAACGACTAGCAGGCAAAGGAGATAAGAACAAGACCTGGCAATGGCTAAGGGCAGGAAAGTTGAAGAAAGAGACAGAGGGGCTAATTCTGGCTGCACAAGTCCAAGCCTTAAGAACAAATGCATATAAAGCCAGAATTGAGAAGACAGCAACAGACAGCAAATGCCGCCTCTGCAAAGAAGCTGAAGAGACAGGGGACCACCTAGTTGGATGCTGCAAGAAGATCTCACAGACTGATTACAAACAATGGCATGACAAAGTAGCAACAATGGTGCATTGGAGTATCTGCAAGAACTACCAGTTGCCTTCAAGCAAGAACTGGAGGGACCACCAAATAGACAAAGTAATAGAAAATGAAGAAGCCAAAGTGCTCTGGGACTTTAGAATTCGAACAGGCAAGCATCTGCCACACAACAACCTAGACTTAACAATTACTGATAAAAAGGCAAAAAAGTCTTCAGAGTGGAGATTGCAATACCTGGAGACAGCAGAATAGAAGAGGAAGAACTGGAGAAAATTACAAAACACAAAGACCTGCAAACAGAAGTAGAACGACTGTGGCAAAAGAAAGCAAAGATAGTGCCTTGGGTGCAAGTCCAAAACATCTGGAGCACCACTTGAACACCATCAGCATTGATAAAACCACCATCAGTCAATTGCAAAAGGCAGCTTTACTTGGAACAGCTTACATCCTGCGACAAAACAACAACATCTGCCTATCCCAGGGATGGACTCAATAGGCAGACAAAAATGTCAAATCCAGTCTAAACATCTGGCTGACTGTGCAACCAAGCATAATAAAAGTGTGGGAAATAAGGATTCCCTAAATCATTACTTCTGGCAGAACAAATCTCTCTCCTCTCTCCTAACCCCCTCTGAAATGGTGGTTCAATCCTGGGCCTTCTTAAGAAGGAAGGCCTGTAATTGGGGAGAAGTCAGTGACCTTCCTTCCCACAAATACTGCACCCTGCAGCCCAGCGAGCTTCTTTGAGCTCCAGGTTTAATCTAGAGTGGGCTGATTCCATTTCCATGCCTTGGACTAATAAGATACTAGGCAAGTTGAGCTTGGCTCCTGGTGACTTCATGGATTGGCTGAGGCAGTTTTCCTGGCAAATGTGTGGAGGTGCCTTTTTCCATTTTCGCCTATAAGCTTGGGCTTTTTTATGACCTCCCATATGTGCATTAACCAGGTCAGACTCTGTTTAGGAGGGGTGTCCGCAGGGTATGGTCAAAAAAGTCAAGATGGTGGCCACAGTGGTGTGATCAAAGCTCCACTTGTTTTTCATGTGCATCTTGACTTTTTTATCACACCTTGCGGACACCCCCCCCCCCCGTTGCTCAGCTTTTAAAAAAAGCAGCAGTATTTTTTTTTTTCAAAAAAGCTGCCACTATCCCTTCCTTTATAGGTAGGCAGCCAACAGGGCCCTCCATCTGCTTTCTAGGTTTCACAATACATTGACCTGGAAACTAACTTAACAAGCTGCCTTTACAACAGGTTAAGCCACCCTCCCCAACACTCCCTAAATTTAACACTAACCAAGTAGCATGCTGTGTACAGGGTGGGGCAGGTCTTTATCAGTGTATTGTGTGAATATTGTAGAACCCTTAAGTAACAGAACTCTGCAGGGCTTTAAAAACTGGGATATGAAAATCTACCTTCTTCATATGAAGGCAGTAAGTAGCATTTTGGAATTATCTTTCCTGTCCTCTCTCTCTCTCTCTCTCTCCCCCCCCCCTTTTTTTTTTTAAAGACAGACTTCGATCTGCACGCTGCTCCAGAGGAAAAGTAAAGGGACATTTGGTAGCCAAAGGGATGAGTATGTCTCCATTCACCAGAGGTGTGCATGAGTTTAATGGAAACTTCAGCCTTCAGATGGGATCTCATATTACATGAAATATTCTTTTAGGAAGCCCTACCTGCTTCAGTTGTCCAGAAGGGGAAAAAAAAAACAGAAAAGAAAGTGAAAGAAAGAATTGAACCACAAATAGAGGTTGCATATTGCATCAGAAAAGTCTGTATGAAAGTTAGAAATGTCTTTTTTAAAGTAACTATTGTAAGCAGATCTTACAGGCTTCCTAGTAGGAACATCTGCAATTTTAATTTTTACCTTCTCTGAAAGATACCTGGGCTTGGTGGAGTCCCAGGAGGGCATGCATAGATGTGAGAATGGAAACAGTGCATTGTCAGAACAGGCGTTCACACACACACACACATACACACACTTGTTTTTTTTGCACACACACACTTGTTTTTTTTAAGTGGTGGGGGAAAATGGGAGGGAACTTTTAATCCCTGGTTTTGCCACTGGGAGATGGTCACCGTGTGCCACCTATTGGCTAAAGAAGCATCTGCAAAAGCAAGGGGGACAGACCCTGAGGGTTCTCTCTCTTGGCTATATGAAAGGCGAAAATGGGAGCCATCCTGAGTCTGAAGCAGCCCATTTACTTGCTTATGAGTTACCCTGAACTCACCGAGGTATTTCTGCACAGAGGCTCTCATGCAAAAAGCTGCTTTAATAAAGGGAGAGGAGGGTCCTGGTTTACTGGACGTCTCACTAAGTTCAGTACTAGGATTGCAGCTTGAGACATTTGCCTTGTATTTCAAACGTATTCTCATTTTGTTTTGTGTTCTCAAAATGACTAAAGGACCCAGATGTTGCAACCTGCAGACAATTTTCAAAGAGCCAGAAATGTGGAGACAAGGAATATTATATGCAAGTTCTTCTAGTTTTACTAAGCTTCTCATTTTACCAAGCCATGAGCAGCTTAAATCACAATGTTTCCAATTTTAAAAATATGGTGGTGGGATTCTGTCAGTGTGAATAACAGATTGCTTATATTAGGCCAGTCATAAAACGGTTTAGTTTTTGTATTGTCCAGATTCCCAGCCAGTTTGAATGCATATTTGATAAGAATTATGACATTTTTAAGTCTAAGGGGTTTAAACCAAAAAGTGGAGCAGTAAACACACTGTTAGAAATTTGTCCCACTGTGTGACTTAGTTTTGTATAGGATTGATCTTCCCATTGAAATAAATTGACATTATCTCTCAAGATCCTTGCCATGTTTCTGCGGGAGCAATACACCGCATTGGGGACTGGAATATCTAATACTAGAAATTACTTGTTTTTCAGCATTGCCTGCTTCACCACCAACCACCCCCAAAAAGGAACGGAATGTACTTTCTCTTGTTAAATATTCTATCTCTGCATCCAGTAAACTGTTCCCCAGAAAGCAAGAGGTGGCTGAATTCATCCGAAGCGAGAGCCTAGCAACTGGCTTTGCAGGAAACAAAATCCTTGAATTTAACTCAGGGTCAGCCGTCGCGTGCAGAAGGGCGGAAGAGCCAACCGGGCGTTGTCAGCAGGATGTGCGTGGTTTCATTTGGGCTGAAAAGGGAAGCAAGAAATGCGTTCTCTCTAGGCGGGAGACGGGTCTGACCAGGGAGAAAGCCAGACGTGCAGACCAGACATGCAACGACCAGGCTGGAAACCCCGGACTCCGCGCATCGCCACAAGCCGAGGGATGCCGAGCGGAGTCTCCCGCACTCCTTTGCTGAGCAGGCGGGACGCGTCTTGCGCGCGCTGTCTGCCAAGCTTAGTGCTCGCACACCGGCGAGCGCTCGGAGCAGACGCGCTTCGCGTCAGTGGGCCGCTGGGATTGGAAGTCGGCTTGGCGGGCCAGCCAGGTTAGGAGGAAAATCTGAGGAACTGAGGCCGCCTGAGAAAGAGCCTGACGATGGCGGAGGGAAGGCCACCGCTCTGTATGTATGTGGCGGGAGTGGTGTGTGTGTGTCTGTGCGCGCGTGTGCCGGAGGCCTCAGAATCTTTCTTCGGGAATGGGCGGTGGATGCCTGTGGCTGGAATGGGTTTCCCTGGGAGCAAAACCCGAGATTGCTCTAACGTGGCGGCTATCGAGGGTGACCCGGGCAGGGGCGGCTTTCATCTCTCCCTTCCGCCCCCCACCTTCTCCCTGCCTAGAGCTGGGTTTGCTACCAGTTCCTCTGGAAGTGGCAGCGGGTGAAGATGCCGCCTTTTCCAGGTCGCTCGTCAAGCTGGGCCGACCGGGGTGCCTGCTGTGCTGAGGGGAATTTTCGTGACGGCATCGCAGCCACGGCTGACTGGATACGTTTCTGGGGATCGCTCTGTTACCACCCCTTGATCTCAGCGGTGCAGGGAATAAGCTGGTTCTCACTGCGCCCTGGGAGGGAAAGGGAGGCAGGAAGGAGGGACCCCCTTCGCCATCCCCCATGCCTTCGGCCGTCTGCGTCCTTCTGCCCACAGAACAGCAACTTTTTTTTTCCAGTTTACCCCTCAGCACCGTAGGTACAGGGATAAGCATACAATTATCATACAGCTGGACATCAAAAGCCTATTCGCAGTACAGTGCCTACCTCGTAATCTCAGTAAATGTTGCTGGTTGGTCCTTCACGATTCTTAGGATAAATACCGCGAAAGAGCTACCTGAACACTCTTCACACATCTGTTGGGGATGAAATTCCTGTTCGATGATATCATCATCATCATCATCATCGTCATCATCATCCCTTGCTCAGCAGCCTTCTGGTACCTTGGTTTCTCCCAAGGTGGTTCCACTGGTATTTTACTTCATATAAGTGAACTCGACTGGAAGGAGAGTTGACTTATATTGTGCCCAGCAGTGTTCACTAAGGCTTCCTGCTACAAATGTCTCTGTTAAGCCACTCAGGAAAAGAGAAGTAGAATCTTCAGCAAATGCATATCATACAGCGCTTAGCTCTCTGGGCTCTAAAGCTGATAGCATCGACTTAAGGAGAAGCATAGTTATGTATATTTAGCATTTTTGACATGGGTTAAGTCCACAATTTGTCTGGAAACTTATGCACCAAACCTAAGCTTCTCCAATAGGAATTAAGAATCTTTTTCCATTAGTCGTACTCACATCACAAAAGCCCCTTTGAGTTGATTTGCTCTTAGGCAAGTGGGTATCTGATGGTAGCCTACATGTATTTCTCTCTTGCGAGGTTCTTCCCATCCAAGACCAAAAGACTCAGAGCTGCTGTTTGAGTAGTTTGTGTGGGGTTGCTCCCCTTCAGCCCCATTTATATCTCCCTGAGCCAAAGCAGATCATGGCACTTTGAGTGGATTTCCTATGGAGTGAAGGACAGAGCAAGATACTTGGCATGCTGAAGTTGGGAGCATTTCTATCGTTGAGGTGTTTTAGCAAAAATGCTTCATGCCTGTCCATTTGGTCCTTTTGCACGTGAAAACACAACTCAACATGCTCCTGATAATTGATGTCAATTGAACTTGGACTCCGCCTGGAGCTATACATCTGACAGTGAAAGCCTATGCTGTATGCCTCTTCTTAGAGGTAAGTGCTGTTGAGGTGGAGGGCTTTGGTCTCTTTTAAGACCATGTTGGATTATGCCACTGACTTCAGTTGATATGCTTCTGACTAGATATGTGTGGGGTGGATTCTTGTTTGAAACGAAAGGGGTTGACACTCTAGGTTGTATAACCTAATGGGCACAGTGGGACTTCCTTCTAAGTAAGCAAACTTACGTGGTTTGCACAGCAAGGCTACAACCTTATCCAGCACTTGGGGACAGGGACAGGATATTTGTGTTACATCCTTACTGTTGATCTCTTTTGAAGTCAATGGGACTTATCTCTGAAAAATTAGGATTGAAGGGTTGCAATGATAGCATCTTACAGGAAGTTTCCCTTCACACAACATGCATAATCTGATTATGGAATTAATCTATGTATGTTCTGGTTTGAGCACTAAACTGAAGCACAAACTAATGAAAGGGCTTGAGTACTCTGAGCCACTAAAATGAATCAAGTTTAATTCTAACCATGGTTAGGATGTTGTGGTTCTGTTAGATCTTTAAATGACATAGTTACAGGTGTTTAGTGAATGTAGTCAGTATGGTACCAAACACATTGCTTGGAATTCAGCTCTAGAGCTTTCAGTAAATAGCAGATAGTGAAATAGGAAACATGAAGAAAATGAAGTTAATCAATACTGAAGCTAAGTTCAGGGCATTTCAGAGAAATTCAAAGGAAAAGAAATTCCCACTGAATTCCATTCAATGTCCAGGTTCACACAAGTCACCAAGCCATAATGTGGTTTGGTTTTGAACAGTGGAACATGTGAAGCCAGCCATTGTGGCTTGTATACTAGTTAACCTAGTTGTGTGTAGGACACCGGATCTTGGCTACTGAAGGCTTAGGGTATTCCAGACAGTGTATTATATTTCTTAAATAAGATGAATGGATTTAGGGTTGGGAAGAATGTTCTAATGCATCAGATTTATGTTCAAAGTAGAATGTATGGAATCTCCGCCTATACATAAATCAGAATTTCAGTCCGGTTCCTGCACGTGCTGGATAGAAATTCTAGGAGTTATACTGACAGTCCATCACATGTCGTGATGTGCACCCTTGTCTATTTTCATGCTGCAGCTTTTGCCAGCCTGGTGCCTGGCAGGCACCAGGCTGGCAAAAGCTGCAGCATGAAAATAGACAAGGGTGCACAACTACACACAGACTGACACAGAATGACTCAACCTACAGATACCCACAGATTGACACAGACCAAAGCAAGGGGTTGCCACCATCTAATCCAATACACCTGTAGAAAAGTGAACTCACCACCCAGAGTGAGCCGCATTTCTCTCCTTCCCGGGAACCAGAGTTTATGGGAGAGTTTGTCCCATGAAACGGGAAGAAATCCAGCATGTGTATGGGTGTGTCGAGAAAGGAGTCAGGCCAGGAAGACAACAGAGAAGCCGGAAAGAAAAACCTCCGACCACAAAAGCAAGCATCACAGCCACAGGCCCAGAAAGCAAGAGGAAAACTGCAGGCACTGGAGCTGCAGGACTGGCTGAGAGGCAGGGCCGAAAGAAGGAGAGGAAAGCAGGCAGCCTGCACAGAGTCTGCAGACCCCCTGCCTGCAGCAGCCCAGGCACAGAGCTCCACAAAGCAGCTTACAAAAGAGAGGGCTGGGAGGGCTGGGGGCCTGGGGGTGGAGAAGAGCCTCTTCTGCGAGTCTATAGAAGGGTTTTCCCCTGCAAATGGACTGAGAACGAGACTGGCTGCAAGAGCTGAAGACCCAGGGGATAACAGAACGACTTAGAGAGCTAAGAAATAGTTAAGATAGGAAAACACAGTGTACAAATAGAGAGAGAGCAATTTAAATTATAAATTTAATTTATAGATTAAGATGGCAATAGTTGTACATGTATAGTAATAGGAAGATTGTAGATTAAGACGGAAAAAAATGGAAGCAAGCTTAGAAGTAGCATGAAGATTAGAAATAAGGAACGGGAGTTTAATTTTGTATAATAAAACAGTTTTTGTGGGAAAAACAAAGGCAGTCTTGGTGTCTGATCTGTACCAGATTAAGAAAAACCCTGACAGTGTCACACCTGTGTTTCTTTTATAGAACCCAGTTCTTTTATCACATTTTCATATCGTCATGGAATAAAGATTCCGCACACATACCCTCCACCCTTAAAGCTAACAAAATTTAATATCCTCTGCACCAAGTCAGCTTTTCCTTACACTCATGTTTCTCAACCTTGGCAACTTGAAGCCGTGTGGACTTCAACTCCCAGAATTCCCCAGCCAGCATGGGAATTCTGGGAGTTGAAGTCCACAGGGCTTCAAGTTGCCAAGGTTGAGAAAAACTGCCCTAGACATTTTCTGAGGCGCCCATCCCTGCAGCCTTTCCTGCCCTCCACATGCACCAGAGGGAGAAGGCTGTTCTGGAGACTGTGTCTTAATACTGCAGATCTCTTTCTGCTGCTTCAGGGGCGACTGAAGCATGGGCAACTGAGCACATATTTGACAGTTGTCCATACTGGTCAGATTTACAGTACTTGCAGCCCAAACCATATGGAGGCCACCAAGTAGACCACTCCCTTTGGACAGGGTTCAGTGGAAAGAGTTTACCTAATATGGGAAACCTCTAGTTGTCATTTTCTCTCTCAGTCCAATCTACTCACAGGGTTGTTGTGAGAGAACTTAGGAAGAGGGATGTATGCCCCCTTGAGCTTTTGAAAGAAAGGCGGGATCTAATCTTCAACCAACCAATACATATTGAATGAGGGAAGGAGTCTTACTCCCGAACAGCGGTGACGCGGAATTGTGGAAGGGAACACATCAGAATTCATCCAGACTTCCTTCTCCGCTAAGGCTGGAGAATAGTCGGTCGGGGGAGGCGGGGGAGAGGAAAGACATTGCCTTTAAAGGAATGGGGCGGAGCCACGCAGGGCTCTATGTTTTGGCCGGCGGCTGCAGTCAACTGTTTTGTTTTTTTAGTCCAAATTACGTGGCCTAGTCGGGGTTCAGCTTTTCTCCCGATTTATTGAATAGTCCAAAGAGCCCAGAGCCTTTGCGCCTCTTACACAGGTGCCTTGAAAAATACCTTTTCTCCTCCTGGAACGCAAAGTTTGGAAGAAGAAGAAGGATGACGGCACCCACCAGGGGAGCCGGAGGGAGAGAAACTGGAAACAAAGCCGAGTAAATGCACCCGGCTCATCGGAGGTTTCGATCGCCATTGAGCCCCGAACCAGAAGTCTCCGCCAACCTCAGACCATTTGGCTGACATTTCCGGTTCTCTTTCGAAGCTGGAGCGAGGGAGGGAGAACAGATGCCCAAATCCGAAGCTGTTCATTGCCCGGATGGAAGAGGGAGAGCGAAACCTCCCCATGCAAGGAGATCGTCATCTTTGATGTTCAAGGTGCCATGCGTGGCCTTCCTAGAAGATGGCCACTGCGGAGGCTGAAAGCTAAGCTGAATATGATCGTGGTCCAAGCAGGAAGTCCCAGACTGCTTATTGGAGCAATGCAATGTATGCGTTAAAAGGGACCTTTCTGGTCATAAGAATACAGGAGCGGGAATCTAGACTGGGAAAGGCTCCGTTTGAATTAGACTGACCTCACTGTTGCACTGGAACGGCTCTATAGCTTAAGGGGACTGGAGCCAGGACCAGGTGCCTCTGGAGCTCTCTTCTTCCTTAAAGAGAGGCATACTGGCCACACTGTCTCTCCCAAATGGGGCATGGCCCCCTCCAGTGCAAGAAAGGAGGTGTGCATAGGAATTGTGGGCGGGTGCCCATTTCCTACCCTCATGTTCTGCGGTGAGGGCATGTTTTAGTATGCCTGTGACAGTTATCAGTGGGCAGCCATACTCTTATTTAAATAAATAGTTTAGCTGGCTGAATAGTTTGCAGTTGCATTTTATTTTTATATATACAAATTGTGTGTGTATACCTACAAGTTTGTATGTATATATTCATTGTAGGCCCCACTGATAAATAAAAGCTAGAGCATGAATATCTTGGTGTCTGCCTAGGCAATGCCTGTCTGATCAGCAACACCTGGTTTTTCTTCTGCCAACTTAGGACACCCTATTTTATTTTATTTATTTTATTGGTTTTATTTCAGTTGTAGACCAGCATAAAACTAATAACATAGTGTTGTTGCAATTTCAACAGGCAAAAAGGAACAAGGAGCCACTGTTTTTCTACAGATATACTCTGTGTTGTAGAATAACAAGGCTGCTTAAAAAAAAAATTGCCTCCAGCCTTGCAAAGCCCCAAACCATCACCTATCAAGCTGTGGCATTTTAATAACAGAACAGCAAATTAAAGTCATTTTAAAAGGTGCCTTGGATTTATTGGTTAGATTTTTTTCTCTCTCTCTGAATTTGCCCTTAAGAGAGCACCTGGCTTTATGGGAGCAAGGTAAAAAAAAAAGAAAAAACAATACTTCAATGAAGATATCTTTTTTTTTTTAAATACGTGAAATGTATGGAACAGAATAATAGTTTTGTGAGTACTCATGGGTGAAAATTCACATAGATCTCTTGTGGCTATAGGACTTACAGTATAATGCACCTGGCTTTTGAAATCTTTTTTTAAAAATGTACTTGTTATTTAATCCAGGTATAATCCTACAACACACTTTGTACAGTTAAGTGAACAATGGATTACTCAGTCCAGTTCTCTGGGTTTGCATGATACACCAAACCATACAAGTGAGGCTAAAATGTGGTTGAGGTTTATGATGGACATTCAAATACTACCCCTTTAGATGTTTGATGTTAGCCAAACTTAAGACTGGGCTGGGGCTTGCCTGAATCCTCTTTTGATTTAACCCACCATTTATCCATGTCTTGTGTCTTCATTAAGGCACTCATTGAGCTCTATAACTTTGATTAAATAAATAAAATAAATACATTGAATTCCTTGTCTAATGTATTGGTTTTGACTGCTCTTCCCCATGTCCTCAGTGGCTAGCCAAACTTGGCTGATTTCAAAAAAGCTAAGAAGACTCAAAACATGGATGGGAAATCACTGGAAAAATCCCATGGATTATGGACTGAACTGGAAAATTGAAAAACATCCTGAAAGAAGGCAATGACAAAACACTTCCATATTCCATATCCCTATCCCTATCCCTATCTATATCAAAGCTGGGAGAGTGGCTCCAACAGATCCCAGGAACAACATCGGAGCTCTCTGTCCAGAAAAGTGCAATGCTAGGAATAGCTAAGATACTGCGCACAGCCCTCAAACTCCCAGGCCTCTGGTAGAGGACCTGTCTGTCTGTCTGTCTACCTATCTATCTAGGTTTCTATTTCTCTCCACAGGCACATTGACATCGATGGAAGTTATGCACATGTGTTAAGGGGAGAAAAGAGCTTGAGATTGTTTCCTGATCAACATTTACTTAAGATCAAAGAAAGCCTCTTAAAGACAAGCCAGATGGCACTTTGTTTATGTTTTGTCCAATGGGACAAGGAGAATAGGGACAGATACTTGGCAGCATTTAATGGGCACCTAAGCAAGCAAATTAGCTTTCAAGAAGCAAATATAGTCTCTCTTCTCTGTTGTTAGTAGTATGGGTCTTGGATGCAGTGCTTGCTTGGTTTTGGAAAAAAAAATTCCAAGCTGTGAAATACAAGGACTGTTTTATTTTGTGCATGTGTTGTGTGTATCTGTGTGTGTGAGTGTATGACAGAAGAAGGAGGAGGAGGAGGAGGAAGAGGAGGAGGAGGAAAGAGAAAGTGAATATATCAGGAAATGTTACAGTTTTTTGATAAAACATGAAAATATGTGAGATTTCCCCCCACAATCCTCAAGAAGCATCTCATATGATGGATGGATTTCTGCATAATAAAGCCAAAGAATCTTTGATCTCCCTGTAAACTGGTTTGAGATGTTTTGATATAAAGGACCCAGATGATTTGGGGATGTTTTCTGCTTTTGAACAATGACCATTTGTGAGCATTTAAGGCAGGGGGTGCATCACTTGAAGGTCCAGGGTTGGGGGCAGTTTTCAGAGCTACTCTGATTTTTTCCTCATTGGTAATGTTTAAAAGTAACAACATGGGAGTATTATTAAATATATGGGGAATAATATGAACAGTACTTAATTAGTTTAATTTTAATTACATGTAAATAGACCCACATTTTGTTTCTGCCTCAGCCCTGGCTCAGACTTGTCTTGGTCCCACCACCTACTTCTTGGAGTGTGGCTTTAGGCAGGCCACTCAAATAAGGCTAAATGCAGCTTCAGCAAAATGTTGTGAACCCCAGTCAAAACACTGTTGGGCACCTCTTTTTTGCTGCACCTTCCTTTAAAATGCAGCTGAGCATCATTAGTGGCCATGCATTTACTTCGACTGCGAAACCTACCATTATTATTTTTAATTTCCTCCCCATCCCATTCTATGTTTTCACAATAATGTCTACCTTCTGGATAAGTTACAGCAAATCAATTTTATTTGACAATTTTTTTTTTCTTTAAAGAAACACTCTTTCATGAGCACTGATGGTGAGCAGGAGGGGGCCTCTATCCAGGGGGGAAAACGCATGCGTAGTACTGAGGAATTAAGCAGGCATTCAAAGAGACACAGATCAGACCCACCTTAACCTTTGGGGTTTATCTGTCTGGGTTTTTCCCACGCTTCTTCAGTTCGTTAGGATTTTCTGTCTTAATAAAGTAATAAACACTAGAGACCTATTCCTCATCTCAGCGTGATTCCTGACTGTTAGGACACACACTGAGCATGTGCAGTTTTTAATTTTAGATTCATTTAAATTCAAAGTGTGGCCCCATTATCATCAAAAGGATAAAAGTCTGTGAATGCTGTCCTTATGGATGGTCCCCACTCGGCTGTGGTTTAGAAGAGCCATGAAGACCCCTTGCTTCCTTTCATCAGATCTGTCATGCTTGCCTGGGGGCTGTGGGGGCCTGGATGGGGGACAACAGGTTGCTGCTGAACCCGGGGAAGACGGAGTGGCTGTGGATTAATGGGTCCTTGATTTCTGGGAAATTGTCATCTTTAGTTCTGGATGGGGTTGCACTGCCCGAGACAGACTGGGTACGTAACTTGGGGGTCCTCCTGGACTCACGGCTCCTGCTCGAAGAGCAGGTGGCAGCCGTGGCTAGGAGGGCCTTTGTGCCACTTCATGTTGTGCGCCAGTTACGCCCCTTCCTGGAGCGAGAGGCCCTGCGAACGGTCAGTCATGCCCTGGTTATCTCCCATATAGACTACTGCAATGCGTTCTACATGGGGCTACCCTTGAAGAGTATCTGGAAGCTACAGCTGGTGCAAAATGCAGCCACGCAGGCGATCTTGGGTTTCCCAAGATCAGCACATGTCACCCCGTTGCTCCGCAAGCTGCATTGGTTGCCAGTATGCTTCTGGGTCCAATTCAAGGTGTTGGTTATCACCTTTAAAGCCCTACATGGCACGGGTCCAGGTTACCTAAGGGACCGTCTCCTCCCCATCATATCAGTCCGTCCCTCCTGTTCAGGCAAAGGGGGTATGCGATGGACCCCGTCTGTAAGAAAACTCCATCTGGCGGGGTCCAGGAGGCAGGCCTTCTCTGCAACAGCCCCTGCCCTTTGGAATATCCTTCCCCTGGAAGTGAGATTGGCTCCCTCCCTCCTGGACTTTAGGAAACAACTAAAGACCTGGTTCTGTTATCATGCCTGGGGTGGGAGAGAGAGTAGCCATTCCTGGGGATGGTTAGTTTCTTAGAAGGACCCTGCTCTGCTTGCAAATCACAGAGAGCTTGCAGCCATCGGGGTTTTTATCGTATTTATTTTATTGTGTATTATGGTGTTTTATAGTTTTATATTTTTATTCATGTTTTATTGTAAATTGCCAAGAGTCCCTTTTGGGAGACGGGTGGTGATAAATTTGATTAATAAATAAATAAATAAATAAATCTTGGAAGAAGGCAGTGGCAAACCACTTCCACATTGCTGCCCTGAATACCTGATGGAAGTGTCCACGAAGGCACCAGGACCCAAGCCTGACTTTACTTTTACATTCTTGACTCCACTGATCCTGTTCTAAACCACAAAATATGAGCATTTCTTTGCATGACAGAGGGACTTTTATGTGGGTCTTCCAGATTCAATTCCAGTGTGATACAATGACTCTTTCTGCTCAAGAATTGCCATGAATTTTGGCTGTTGGAGCTTTTTCCCCTAACTTAAAAATACTCAAGTTACAAGTAGGAAAAAAAAGGGATCCTTGTTTGCCCTGCAATATTTTTGTTCAGTTAGAAATCTGTAACACTTTCATTATACCAAGAATTTAGGTGGTGGATATAGCTAGTGGGATCTCAAGGGGGAAGTTTTTAAGGCTCTGTTATGCTGAAGAAACATCTAAAATGCTAGCCTTCTGAGCCAAAGCCTATTAAACTGAAGGAAAAAAACTGTTCTAATGGCCTTTGGCTTCATCCCAGAGATTTAATTGAATCTGACAGAGACCTGAGAATTAAAAACCCACAGCACAAGGTTCATTGTTTGACATAATGATATCCAAATGAGTTGGCCAGTTAGTGCAGCCCAAGTGATAAAGGAACTGACTTGGCCAAAGATGGTTGGGTTATATCAAATATAATGGTGGACGTTGGAATACTACCCCATCGGAAGAAAGAATGGAGAAAATACTTCTTAAGAAGAAAATGGACATGGAAGTTAAAGCATCTGCCCTAAAAAGGCTAGGGCTTATATAATTCTATTGGCACTAGAAAAATGTGAGATTATGGCACCTTTTTGCAATTCATTGCTAAACTGTTGAAAATACAGTTTCCACCCAGACTAATTATGCACATTCATGGTCAGTAACTCTGTTGAAGACATCCATCACAGGAGATGAATGTCAACTAATGTGAATGTTCTAGCTGTACGTTGACTCATCCACATGTGCAAGTCAACAGCTGATATTGCAGTAATGAAATAAAATCAATTCTTTGCTTGCATATGTGTGAAGTTATAATGGAAAGTTATAATTGCCAGTGTAATTATATAGTAAGTAATAGCAGTAAACAACTTGTTTTTCAACAAATATTATATACACACATACATACACACACACGCGTATATTATAAACCCTCAAATTTTAAAAATGGAGAAAGTCATCCTGCCAAAGTCAGTTTATTAGCTCATGTATTCAAGTGCTGTTCAGTGACTGGAATAAATGAAGAGTCACATTCTTCCCATTCTCTGTGAACACTTCCAAAAACTAATCCTGCTACTAAGAACCTAAATTTATGCCTGCTTTTTGTCCAAAAACCTTTAGATGAGCTCTAGCATATGTTTCTAATGATTTCCAGAAATCATAATGTGTTATTCCTCACTTTCAACAAGTAACTGGCTACTAAGATAAACATCTGAATTAACATCTGGAGGAGACGGGCTGCATCAACCTTTCCCAAGCTGGTGCCCTCCAAATGGTACTGTACATTGCATGAATCCCAGCTATGGGCTTGTAATTCCAGCATCTGGCAGGCCACAGAATGGGAAAAGATAGACTATAGAGTTTACTTAATCAGAAGTGCACCTTTTCAGTTAGGCTTCTACCTGGACTTGATAGAGCTGTGTGGCAATTTGGATATATAGGGAAAATGATGCTGTGAAGCTCATGGGTATCAGTTCAGCATCTGGGCCTTTTCCTACATGTCTTTGGATGCTAAAGCTGGTTTACAGCATGTCATGGAGCCACTATGTGACACTGCATAGTCTCTTAATATTTTTTTTCAACATTACAAACATCTGGAAAACTCAATACTCCCAAATGAAGAGCAAGCAGAACACAAGAATAAATTGCACAAAACAGCAAATTTCATTCCCAAATCCAAACAGTACCTAGCATCAATTGTCTTCCCAGGAGACCTCAGTAGGTCTGAAACTAATACGGAGAATCTCATGTATCAATGTGAATATCCTAGGATATTTGCCACTTTTAAAATAATCTTCTGCAAAGAACGTATAATTCAACTTTCCAATAAGTTGCACAAAAAATAACTGGTCTGAATGAAGATGTATTCAGGTTGTTTACAGAGAAGAAGATGTTTTTGTCCAACACACACAATAGATGAAAGGCTCCTACATTGCAACGGGAGGCCCTCAAATTGATGTGTGTCTTCAGCTGGTGACCTCTGAGAAGGAAAGGGGGAAAAGAGTTGGTTGAAACAAGAGTTTTTCCCTACTGCTTCAAGTAAGCTTGGTACTTGGATGGTTTCTCTTTTTCCCCCTCTATTCTTCTATGTTATATTTTAAAAGGTAATAAATCTGTGTGTGAGAGAGAGAGAGGCACACACACATAAATATTTTCCCTAAGGTAAACTGAATCTCTCCTTGTGACTCAGGGAAGGTTGAGATCCAGACTCATACTGTATTACATGGCTCATTTTATTGAGATATTTGTGTCTGTATTTTTAATAGCCTAAGTAGATCTGATATATTTTATACATCCTTTTTATTGGCAGATACAGCTGTTATTCTTAGCACAGTGAAATTAGCTGTGGCCTGTCAAGTCCATCAAATGACTCGTAAGGAATTAGGTTAGTGATAAGTGACTAACCTGAGCTTTATCTGGGGAAACATATTTTTCATGCCAATGTTTTGTTTCCTTTCCTATATACTTATTTTGAGCTGGTCAATGACGGCATGAAGAACTGACTGAGAGTGTATAATAGATGAAGTCTTTAGCAGCGCTTGGCTCTTCACACTTTCCAGACTGTCTCTGTGAAAATCTTTTCCTTTCCTGCTTTGCTGGTCTGCATATGTGTATCTACGTATGTATGTAGAAGAAGCAGAGGATGGATTGTGTGGCACACAGAGGGAGGGAGGCAGAAAACCTGACCAACTTTAGAGGACTGCGATCCCCCATATTCTGGCAATTAGTTTTCAGAGAAAGTTGCAATGGTATCCAAGAGGGTGTATTTACTTTTTTTTTTAATGGTAAGTATAATCAATCTACAAGTAGGAAACATTCATGAGGGTTGCATCTAAAGACGAAAGAATAAATTGCTCCTCTGGCGTAATAAGACTTTGGGAAGAGGATGCTGTTTTTTGGCCTTAATGGGAGTTTTACTCCAAGAAATTGTTTGCATGAGGAAGCAGCACAGGATTAAAAGAACAAGTAACTGAAGAGGGAAAAAATGAAAGGGTGTGGGGAGGAAGAGAAAGAAAGGGAATTTTTTTGTTTGTTTTGTTTTGGAATTTATCGTTCCGTCGTTAGATGCAACCCTCATGAATTTTTCCTACTTGTAGATTGATTATATTTACCATTAAAAAAAAAGTAAGTAAGAAGAGGGAGATGGCTGGCTGGAGAATTCATCACTGGAGTCCAGTGATCAAGGTTCTGTGAATATCTGTAGGCATGTGTGAATGCACTGGCATGGAATAGGATTCAATGATTCATGATCCTGGGAAACTGGGAATTTCTCCAACCCTTCTTTAAAAAGAGGCCTTAAACTCATGGGAGGAGGGCAAGGAGAGATTGCTGCATCTGGCCTTGGTTTGGGGGCTTCCTATTCCTGCCTAGAAATTGAGTCTTATTTAAGATTCTTTCTTAGGTGAGCGACCTTGTGAGAGACCCTGCAGACAGCAGTTTAGTTTTTGAGTTTAGGTAGTCTTGGATGCATTGAGAACTTCAGTTAAGTAGCAATGATGTCATGCTCGTGCTTATTGTCCATGGGCAACTCAGTGCTGGCTTTTTAATTCAAGCATGTTAGAAATGCCACTGTGGTTGTGGAAAAGGATTCCAGTTCCGAGTTCACATTTATCATGGCACTAAAATGCTTGGCTTTTGCTCTTTTGAACTCTGAATGCTATTTAAGTTGTATGATGATCATTCAGAATTATGTTGTCTGTGTTTTTATTGCTTTTGTGTAAACTGACCAACTCCTTTCTGGCTGACAGAAAGGAGAGCCAGATCTGGCTGCAGTCCTGTGAGAGAGCTACATAATTTCTCACTCTATGTTTATCTGTCTCTTTTCCAGCAGCCTAGGCTATAGCCCACTTAAGCCAAATGACTTGGATGGGGAATAGCCTAGCTTTACCAAAGCGAAATGGGAAAAATGCATATTATATCCAAGGGACAGGTTTTAAACAGGAATGTTCTGGCTATTCCCCAAAATAAAACAAGCAAAGAAGCAAATGAAAGTAAAAGTCCAAATGCATTTTCATTCTTAGTGCTATAGCCAGTTTGGTCTAGTGGTCAAGGCATCGGCCTAGAAACCAGGAGACTGAGAGTTCTAGTCCCACCTTAGGCATGAAAGCCGGCTGGGTAACCCTGGGCCCGTCACTCTCTCTCAGCCCAGCCCACCTCACAGGGTTGCTGTTGTGGGGAAAATAGGAGGAGGAAGGAGTATTAGGTATGTTCGCTGCCTTCAGTTATTTATAAAAATAATAAAGGCAGGATAGAAAATAAACAAACAAATAAATAAATAAAGCAATGGTAGCCCAGATCTTGTATTTGTAGTTGGGTTTGCAGTGATTTTTGTACTTAGTTGTATTTGTTTCAAATGCATAAATCATAGTGTCCATTAACATGACATTTTTGGTACATTCATACATTATTACAATACTTGTTTTGGTATAGACATATTGTTGTTGATTGCTTCTTTGGCTTCCATCTTACTGTGCTTTGGTGGTGGTGGTGGTGGTTGTCACAGATGGCTTATTCTTGCAGTAGCACTAATTCAGGCAGCTGTTACACTGTTGAAAGTATTTGGAGGAAAAATGGCTGCCTAATTTATTTATCCCAAGTTCCCTTAGAATGTCATAAGGTCTGGGGTATTCTTAGAAAATAAAATGGTGGCTGTTAAGAAAGGTTGCTTAAACCAGCTCTGCTGCTACTGTTACTGCTAGAGAAAGTTAAGCCTCTCACCTTCTAAACATGATGGATGTGCACAATTAGTTATCAGCTATGGACTGCAAAACTCAAGATGACCAATAGATGGCAGCCAAGAGAATTAACTATTTCTCTTTACTGCCCTCTAGTGGTCACCTGGGCCTTTGCAGCACATGAAAAATATATTCTTTCTTCCTCAGTACATGCATTTGGGAACATATGAAAATGCTGTCAGTGAAAGTAACGCCCACTCCATATAACTTTTTAAAAAATATATATATTTATATTAATTAAGAGTTTCATATAATAAAAAAGAAATTAAAAAGAGATAAAAAAGGAAAAGAAAAACAAAAAAGTACAAGCAAAGAAAAAGAAAACTAAGATTAAAAAATATATAAATGACTTCCAACCTTTTCTTTTTTATAATAATTTTATTAAATATTACATTATACAGATAAAAATACAAATGACAAAAGATAAAAATATAAAGAAAAAATTAAAAATGCAGAAAAAAAGATAACCTCCCCCTTCCCACCAAGTGTAGATAACTTTAACAACTTGTGTACTCTTAAAGTACACAAACCATCTCTTCATCCCATACCCTACCCCATTCTCCATAAACAGATTTAAAGTCTCAACACTCCATCCTAATCAGCAAAAGTCCATTTATGGTTATGAGAAATAACA
This sequence comes from Candoia aspera, assembly GCF_035149785.1. Classification (NCBI taxonomy): domain Eukaryota; kingdom Metazoa; phylum Chordata; class Lepidosauria; order Squamata; family Candoiidae; genus Candoia; species Candoia aspera. The sequence continues at coordinate 117,182,560 of NC_086153.1, read as the reverse complement.
ACATGTCTATTACAAACTAAATCTAATAAACCCACTTAAAATCCTTTCTTTTATATTGATATCTCATATTCTGTGTTTAAAGAAAATCCCCAAACCTCATCATTCAAACCTAAAAATCCAATAAAAATTATATTTATATTTATATTATATTAATATTAATATTTATGTATATTGTATTTTATATTGGTAATTTGTTTTTATTTTTATTGGATTTTAATGTTTATTGTTATAGTATGAATTTTATTGTAAACCACCCAGAGTCCCTCTTTTGGGGGAGATGGGCGGTAACAAAATTTGAATAATAAATAATTAAAAAATTACCAGAAATACTGTAACAGCATTTTTTAAACACTACTTTAGTCTTAATCAAATAAATTTAAAATGCAACAAATGAACTCTCTATCCCATATCTCATCTCTTATAGACAAACAAAACCTTTGAAACACCATCATTGGGTCCTAGTCAGCAAAAATCTATTAACAATTACTAGAGATAACAACCCATCTATTTTAGCCTTGATCAAATAAACCAACTTTATATTCTTTCCCCTTTCTCCCAACAATCTTTAGTCCTGTCAAATATTGTCCTAACATTTTTCTTTTCATGTTCTCTTTGTCTCTTCTCACAAAATAATTGACAACTTTAACAAATTCCTTTTTAAATCCAGTATAGAAAGGTTATCCACATCACTCTTCTGGTTTAATCATAAATCATCAATTCATTTTGTTCTTCTTTTAGCAGAAAGTCCATATAAGATTTCTAGTCTTTCAAAAAAAATTTTTTTTTTGTTTTTTCTCTCACCAAACAGGTAAGTTTTGCCATTTCTACAAATTCTGACATTTTCACAATCCATTCCTCCACTGTGGGAATTTCATTATTCTTCCATCGATGCCCACTCCATATATCATAGATGAGGGTGGGGAATCAGAGGAAAATTGCAAGGAATTATGCTCTAAGGAATCACATCTGTAGTAGTTGGTCTTTCTTTTTTTCACCTGTGCAGAAGAGATACATGCACAGCATCAAAAACTAAAAAAGAAAAGTGGCTCACAAAATGAGTAAAGAGCTCCTGAGGAGCAGAAGGCTTGCTACTGTTCTTCAATCATTTTCACCCTCAAACGTGCAGAACCTTGAAGAGAAGGAGGCGGCATAGGATGGAATTCTCAGAGAGGCATCCATTAATATATATTTTCCAACATGGCATCAATTATAAAACAGGTGGTAGCCAACAGGTACCATATCACTCATTCTGCCCTAATACATTTTGCACATACCATTCAAACTGCAAGAGAGGCAACAGAAAATTAATCCGCATTATCACCAGGACAAAAATAGCATTAAGTAGGCAATGGCTTACAAGGACTAGAAATCAGTTGGAGGCATCTACAAAATACAGAAATGCTTTTGGCATGTTTCTCTACATTCCCTCCCCTCTCCACCTCTAAGGATAGTATCTGTGGCCAAAACAAAGCACTCAGTACAGAGTACTGAGTCATGCAGAATGGAAGCGATGACTTGTAATGACATAAGTTTTTTAAAAATACGATATTATGCAAAGTCCCACTAGATTTTTATTAGGGTTATAGTATGCAGACAGAGAAAGTTTATGCCTTTTCTCTCCTAATACAATTCCCTCTGGGACATGAAAGGACTCAGGAAATAGTGTTATAAGAAAGGTCTCCTTAGTGCCGATGGGTATTTTTTTTCTATTATTATCTGCAGAATTGGTAGAAAGAACAGGGGGCAAATTTTGTCAGGATCTGGATAACAAATAGAAGGTTTGCTTCTCTACTCTCTGGATGCTTCAATCTGATAAAAACTGCATCTACACTTGGTACTGTATTCATTGAAAAAAAACTTTTTGGATCTTCTATGGATTAGTTATCATCTAAAATATTTAGTGACCACCAGTTTGGGGAAAACTAACCTTATAGAGAACTGAGTCTGGGTGTTGGTCTGACTCTGGGATGCTGCTGATTATCTCACTGGAGTTTGAGGCATGTGGCTCCTTGGGGGGTCAAGAAAACTAGGATTCTGTATTTATAAACAAATACAGGAATTAAAAATGTATCAACAATTCTATGGTGTTTGCTGTCTAGGGAAAATCAAACCAAAGTTGTTTTAGGGTTAGTAATCTTTTCACTGCTCAGAAACATCAAATGTGACCTTAACAAGATTGTGGTTTGCTGAAAAGGAAGTGCAATTTCCCAGTATCTGTGTCAGCTACAACACTTTTCTGAACAATCTGTAATGCAATACTTGAAAGGGGGCAGAATGGGGTTGAGATGCTACCTTACCTCCCTTCTTGTGGATCTAAAATCATACAGCATTTTTTTTCAACTGAATTTAGTCTAACCTGAAAGGATCCATTCCCCCTTCCCTTTTCCTCCTACTTCAAGCATTGGGCAATTCTGGGAGTTGAAGTCCAGATACCTTACAGGGACTAAGGTTGAGAAACACTGCCATAGACTTAACAAAGCTCTCTTCCTACAAAGGGTATTCAGTGAATAGACTGCCATCTGCTGGAGCAAATGGTTAGGTCACTGTGCTGGAGTCCACCAGAGTAGTAACTATTAAAACCAGTGTGATAGATAATGCTAGAGATTTTATTAAAGGCAGCAGGTACTTATTCTAACATTCATACTTTTCTATGAATAATAATCAAGCCAAATGCAAACCATTGTGGCATTCTTGAGGCTTGCCCCAAACTTCTGTGTGTGCGTGCGTGTGTGCATGTGTGGGTGTTGCAATGTCAAGCGGACAGTCAAATGAGAGGCCTGCAGAGCACTGATAAAAGTATTTTCAACTTGGTGGGTCATCCTGTAGTTCCAATAATTATGTACATAGCTTTAGATCTCTGTTTTCATGATGAGAACTGAAAGCACCCACCCTATGCTGGCTAGCATTGAATATCCAGGGTGTTGAGTAAAAAAAAATTCTTATGCCTTGCTAAGTCAGCCAGGAAAGGGATTCTAGGAGATCCGTGGGATTTAATATAAGGCCTCCCAGAATTCAAAGGATATCTCAGAAGTCTTTTATGGTAACTGTGCAACTATAATTGCTCATATCCATTTCATCGTAGGGATCTTCCAGTCAGCTCCTGATCTCACCTTTCCTTCTGCTGAAGTTTCCTGTCTCAACAAAGGTATCCTTTCTGAGGTTCCCTGAGATGCGGGTGGATGAGGAGGAGGGTGACTGAAAAACCATCTGGCTGGTCAATGGAGGAGTGGAAAAACAGGCACCTTAGCAAACAACCCCTTCCTCTTTTCCTTGCTGTCTTTCTTTTCAGAGTAAGGAGGAGGGGAAAACACCTGATGATTGCTGAAAAGAAAGTACAGTTTCTGTGTCAGCCATGTCACTTTGTCCAAATATCTGTAATGCAATACTTGAAATGGGGCAGCATGGGGTTGGGATGCTGCCTCACCTCCTTTCTTGTGGATCTTGATCCATTATTCTGGTAAGATTTGGTGAGTATGTAAGAATGACACGTGTGTGTATGTGCTTAACCAAAGCCTTGCTATATAGTAATCAACAAAAGCATTGTGAGTTGTGTGTCATTTAAAGAGTCACTTGCTTATCTAAGGTCCCAGAAGCACTGATGTTTCACTGCAAGGTGTGTTCATTCCTTACCTAAACTCTAAACCATTGACCAAGGTGGTATCTCTAGCAATCTTCATTCATTGTTCCTGGCCATTCCTGAGCTGCAGAACATTGCGAGCGAGGACCACTGGTAACAAGTGCCTCAGTGAATGGTACAACGAAGACTGACTGACCAGCAGTGAGATCAGGGCTGCAACTAGAGGGGGCAACTGGGGCATGTGCCCTGGGTGCCACACTGGTGGGGCACCAAAATGAGCACTGGGGGGGCACCAAAATGGGTGCGGAATCCATGTTTGCCTTGGGTGACACAGACCCTAGTTGCGGGCCTGAGTGAGATATAACACATGTTGTCTTGTGAAGTTGTGATCAGGAGTCCACAGTGACAATGTAAGAGTCATGGTTAGGACTGCTTGCCTTTTCTAGCAATTAAATGCAACAAAAAACCCACGTTTGTAACTTGTATTGCAGAAGACTTTACTTGAAATAAAGGAAGTAGGACATTTAACAATGTTAAACAAAAGCTGCTTGAAAAGATCTCTTCCCTATATATCCCCCATGCCCTGGTAAGCAAGGGGAGTTCAAGCAGCAAGCAGCCAAGCTGGAATAGGTACAGAATACCAGAATTGCTTTTCCTTATAGTTGCCCATCATTTCTCATGCTAGTCAGACATGATTTAAGTGTTGGAAAAGTTCCAATCACATGCAATGCCTTCTTGATTTTATAACATATAACTGACCAACAGAATGAAACATCTGCTGCTGAGAAAGCCAAAATTACCATCATCCTATCAATTTATAGTCATCGTTTTCCTTAATGCTACCATTAGCTCTATGAAGGGCAAATGTATTGCTCTAAAAGTTATATCTTTATTATGTATGAAAGAAAATACATGGCTGAGGTAATCTGATTTACTTTGTTAACATGTGCAAATCATTTAATTTGGTGTGGAGCTGGGTTAATTGATGGACGTGGCATCAGTTTTCCTTTAACATGGGTTAAAAAAGGGTCTTGCATAAATTGAGCTCTAAAAGCTTCTTTGGAATAGCTTCTATGGCATGACCAGCTTTACCCAATTTGGCCATTAAGGATAGGAGTGGATGACTCTATCAGGTTCAGCCTTCTCCATTTGTTTTCCCAATCTTAAATTGCTTCTGTCTCATTTCTGTATCAGCTTGGACTTTTCTTTCCTTTTTGTTTTTTTTTAAAGCTTCTATGAAGATTTACAGGCATATTTGGGCCATATTTCTTCTAATACTAGATGCACAGTCAGAGTATACATCAAACAGGAAACTGTTTTGTTTTGAACCTGGACAAATCTTTGCATTTGAGGGTTTCTGCCAAACTGCAGCTGGTTCAAAACAACAGTTTGTTTTTCTGGATGTGGCCAAAACAAAATTCTGACAGAGCAAGGCTGGTATGCACGGCTCTCTCTCAGCACTCAGCAGCCCCCAGTGTGGCATCTTCCATCAGTCCAACTATTCCCAATCTTCTCTCCCTCCATTCAGCCACCACTGATACCCAGTGTGGAACATCTGTGACCTGACTGCTTTCCTCTGTTTCCTGTAACTTTCCTCTGTCCCCTTAGCTACCAGTCTCCTTGGCTTGTTCCTATTCTGATTGTCTGAAAGAGACAGTCGAATATCCTTCCACAGCAGCCCATTCCACTGAACTGCCTTAAAAATGTATGAAAAACTACTGTCTCTCCAGAGCCTGAATCTCATTTGTCTTCACAATCATGTTCCCACTTTCAGTGGGGATATCTAATCTACAAACATTTATCAGTTGTTTGTATCTGATCTGGCTTTTCTCAACAATCTGTGAGGAACTTTTGTGAATGAACAAGGCTGGGAATAGTTCACCACATTCCTACAGGAGCAGAAGTTGTATTTGCATCTGTTGGTGATGTGCAGTAACAAAATTTCTTTCTTCCTAACCTAAGTTAGACAGATGGAATGAAGAATACTAGAGTAACTCCATGTGGACAAAAGAGAGAGCGTGGAATCCCAAGTGCGTGTGTGCGTAAATTTCAAAAATATATGTTTCAGAAAATGTATTCCTTTTTCAAGGGTGCTTCTGAAACTTCCTGAGATGGGTAGCTGTAGAAATCAATCAAACAAACAAACAAACAAACAAACTGACCACCATGCTCATATGCAGAGAATCATTTGAGGGAAATGTTTTCTGTAATTTTTATTATTTTTTTTCCAAAGTTAAAAGAGACATGAAATAATATAAAATAAGATTAAAGAAAAAGAAAAAGTGATGTTAAGTGAAAAAGTAAGAAAAGTGTGAAAGAAAATACAAATAGAAGGAAGAAAAAAAAAAGAAAAGAAAGGATATATAAAGAAGCAACTTCCAAACTTCTTTACAGCAGTTACAAGCAATCTTATCCTCTATCCTCCCTCATTAAAATTACATCATTATTCTCTTCTTCCCATTATCAACCCTTTTTAAAGAGCAAATCCATAAATCACCAGTTCATTTCTTTCTATTTTCAGCAAAAAGTTCATAAGAGGTTTCCAGTCTTTAATAAAAGTACCTGTTGTCTTATCCCCGATTAGACGGGTCAGTTTTACCATTTCTGTGAATTCCATGATCTTTACAATCCATTCCTCCATTGTGGGTATTTCAATATTTTTCCATCTTTGTGCATACAATAGTCTGACTCCAGTTACCATATACAAAACCAATGTTCCGTAAGTTATTTCTAATTGGTTATCCATAAGTCCAGAGAATTATTTGACACCAATGAAAGTGAATACCTCTTCCTAGTATCTGATCCTTAACACTCCAATAATTTTAGTACCTGAATCAGAAAATTCTACAAATGGTTCTCTTCCTGCCTAACAATCACCATCACCATCACCATCACCATCATCATCATCATCATCATCATCATCATCATCATCATCATCATCATCATCTGTGACTTCTCCCCGTAAGCTAGCTGACATGGCTGCCTCATTTGCTTAATTATAGCTTTTCTTCTTCAATTCTTTTTCATAATGCAATACAGTATTACTGTTTTATATGGTAAAGAAACTGCAAATGAGACCTTTGGAGATGATCAAAATGTGAACCAGACAGTCCACCTGTTTCTGAATGCTCACAGCTGAAGTCATTAACTACAAATGTATAATCTGCAATGCATCCATTTGTGGGTTTTGCTGGTGTTGTCTGCTTAATTACACTGAAACTTGCTCAGGTTCATTGTCAGAATACGGTACTCTCAAGAATATTACTGGGTCTCCAGAGATACTCTTGGGCATAAAGATGATGTTGGAGGCTGGTGTGTTCCTCTGCAGTATGTCAATTTTCTGTTTCACTTTTTAACACAATATTAAAACAACCTTTTTTGGTTTTGTTTAAATATGCCAGGAGGGGTAGAGATCCTGGCAGAAACCAATGGAGATAACTGTAAGTATGTTCTTGCCCATGGGCACCATTTTGAGAGTCTTAGATCCTAACTATTTTTAGAATTTCAGTGAATGTGTTTGTGCGTTTATGTTTTATCCGTTTGCAGAAGCACACATTGAAACATAAAAATAAATAGAATCGAAGACTGGCGTTCTCAAAACAGTGACCACATAGGATTGAGAGGCTTCAATGCAGCACATTTGTTGAGGGAAGAGGAGTCATCTGATAAATCTCTCAAACTTACACAAAATTCCCCTGTGCTTCATCCACCATAATGGTAAAGACATAAGTGGGATCATTCCAAGAGAAGGAATGCTGTTTATCCTACTGGAAATAGAAATGCGATTTGTTTCTAATATAAAGCTATGAGTTATTAAATTCTTGTATCAAGTTCTACATTTGTCAAGTGCTGGGATTAACAATTGTCAGCTAAGATTTCAGACTGGTATGATTTGTTGAGAGTTATTTAAAAAAAACAGAAGAGAAACTTGTGTGTGTAGTTTGTGTGTGTGCTGGGAGAAGGTTAGTAAGTTGATTTTCAAATGGATCATCTGATAGCTTAGAATAATTGATGCTGGGATTCAGTCCTGAATTTCGTAATAAACAATGAAGTGGAACTTTCTTAAAGCTTGTCTTCCTAGCACTGTATTCATTTTAGCAGATGGTGGTCTTGCAGTGGATAATTATGCTCCATGGAGCTGTTAACAGCTGAACAATAAATGGTACCACTTCATACATGCCACATTTATTACAGCATCTTTATTTCTATGTAAGAAATGCAAGCACACCATATGGATGGATCTTATGTACCATGTTGGATGCAGGATTCAAGACAATAGATACATTCAGGAACACATTTGAAAGTGCAACCCATTAAAAGTCTCAGCTGATACTGACCAGTATCATGTTTTTGACCAGTTCATAATATATTACCATCATGCTGAATGGAAAAAAATTGCTTCACTACATAGCATATTGATACTGGGAATCAATAGAAATTATCATTCTACCACAACTTTACCATACATCTTAGACTGATGGTGGTAATACTCCCTTTATCTTTTGGCAGGACAATACAAAGTGATTGCACAGCAAGAGATTCCACTCAAGAAGAGTTTGGTTGTCTGTACAGATTCAGGCAAACACCTTGCCAAGTCTTTTTTTATACACATTGTGGTAAATTAACACAAGAGAGCCAGTCTGGTGTGGTTTTTAAGGCACCAGGCTAGCATCCGGGAGACTGTGAGTGTTAGTCCTGCCTTAGGCACAAAGCCAGCTGACTTTCTCTCAGCCCTAGGAAGCTGAAAACCTTGCCATGAAAACTGCAGGGACTTGTCCAGGCAGTCACTAGGAGTCAAAATTGACTTGAAGGCACAATAATAATAATAATGCAAAAGTATAAGTGCAAATTATTTTTCAAAAAATGCCAATGGGGGAAAAACAGGGAAGACATCCCCCTCTCAACAAATCCAGCAAAGATGATGATGATGATAATAATAATAATGGAAAAGAATAAGGAAAAGCAAGTATTAAAAATTATTAAAAAAATAAAAAAAATTATTAAGGAAAAGCAATCTGAAAAAATTACAAAATACTGGGACTTGCAAATCAAAGTTGAATGATTATGAAACAAGAAATCCGCTGTAATACCAATCGTGACTGGAGCCCTTGGAGCAATACCTAAAGGACTCCCTCACTATTTGAAAGTTTTGAATTTATCAGACCTGAACACTCTAATTTTACAAAAAAATAAAAAATAAAAAATTACCCAGCTTGGAACTGCTTATATCCTCAGATGCTACCTTAATAATTCTTAGGTCCTTGGTTAGGACTTGAATTATTAAGTTTCCACCAGTCTTAGACTGTGAATCTAATCGTAGATTAACATAATAGTAATAATAATAATAATAATAATTTAAACTTGTATGCCACCCAAAGATGGAGAATGTTTGGTGGTTACATAATATTAAGGATATATTAGAGAAAAAGGGAAAATGGGGATGGAAGGGAATAATGGAATGGAATTGTGACCATAATCCACATCCTTGAGGAAGAGATGCTCTGTGCCACATACAGAGGGAGCCGGATACCCCAGCCTGCCTCCTGCTTGCTGGCCTGTCTTTTTGGAAAGGAATTGGTGGATTCAGCTAACGAGAGATAAAAAATCCCCGAACCATGGCAAGCCTGGCTTAGAATTATATATTAGCAAAGCCAAAGTTAGTAATTGAAATACAACATAAATTTCCAATTTCTCTCAAAAGTCAGCTGAGGTTTCATTTTGTTTCAGTGAGGTACAGAGGTGACACAAGATGATAATTAAGGTTTGTTAGCTATGGAGACCATTCTGAAATCTCCAGAAGTAATCTGCAGATTCAAAGAGATTAATTTATTACAAGTGCTTTTATGTTGCTTCAGTCATATGAGTCTAAGAGTCTAACAGCATAACACAGAATGCATATAATATATTACAATAAATAAAACTCAATATATTGCAATAAATACAAAACAATAAATGCAATAAATACAATAAATACAATAAATCATCATCATCATCATCATCATCATCATCATCGTTCTATATGGGCCACGGAAATCTTCACCTCAGTGAGTTGTGCAGTAACTGCATACATAAGTCTTCATTAGTTGATTTCACACTAAAAAAAAGGACTGCACCCTTCATTCCTAGGTATTTTTACTGCTACTATTGATATTAGCACTATAACTATTGACTGGGCATATCTCAGGGAACAGTGGAACTGCAGTTCTGTACATCTTGGCCCTCTTCCATAGCTGCTTCTACTGAGAAAGGGAAGTGGTGGTGGTGGTGGTGGTGGTGGTGGGGTATCTGATATTTCTATGGATAATGTTAAACATATGTAGCCCAAGTAGCATTATATTTTAAAAGTCAGAAAGCACTAAATATATTTTACTTTCACAACATCCATTCAGGATATGTATCATTGTCTAAGGCAAGAAAAAGGGGATCTCTTATACAGTTTCATGGCTTGATGGCCCTTGATACTTTATCCCCTCTCCCTTTCTCCTTTTGGTCTGTCATTTAACTTGTTGCAAAATTTATTGCAAATTAAACTACTCTAAAATTGCTGAGCATTGGCAGATGGAGAATTAGGATCAGGAAAGATAAAACAATCCAAAAAACGACAGAATGACCTCAATTCGAATTCAGGGCAAGCCATTTAACATCACAGTGATCCAAATATACGCCCCAACCACAGATGCTGAAGAAGCTGAAGTAGAGCAGTTCTATGAGGATCTGCAGCACCTACTGGACAACACGCCTAAAAGAGATGTTATTTTCATCACGGGAGACTGGAATGCTAAGGTGGGCAGTCAAATGACACCTGGAATTACAGGTAAGCATGGCCTGGGAGAACAAAACGAAGCAGGACATAGGCTGATAGAATTTTGCCAGGACAACTCACTCTGCATAACAAACACTCTCTTCCAGCAACCTAAGAGACGGCTTTATACATCAACTTCCCCAGATGGACAACACCGAAACCAGATTGACTACATCCTTTGCAGCCAAAGGTGGCGGACATCTATACAGTCGGTAAAAACAAGACCTGGAGCTGACTGTAGTTCAGATCACGAACTTCTTCTTGCACAATTTAGGATCAGACTCAAGAGATTAGGGAAGACCCACAGATCAGCTAGATATGAGCTCACTAATATTCCTAAGGAATATGCAGTGGAGGTGAAGAATCGATTTAAGGGACTGGACTTAGTAGACAGGGTCCCGGAAGAACTATGGACAGCAGTTTGCAACATTGTTCAGGAGGTGGCAACAAAATACATCCCAAAGAAAGAGAAAACCAAGAAGGCAAAATGGCTGTCTGCTGAGACACTAGAAGTAGCCCAAGAAAGAAGGAAAGCAAAAGGCAACAGTGATAGGGGGAGATATGCCCAATTAAATGCAAAATTCCAGAGGTTAGCCAGAAGAGATAAGGAATTATTTTTAAACAAGCAATGCACGGAAGTGGAAGAAGACAATAGAATAGGAAGGACAAGAGACCTCTTCCAGAAAATTAGAAACATCGGAGGTAAATTCCAGGCCAAAATGGGTATGATCAAAAACAAAGATGGCAAGGACCTAACAGAAGAAGAAGAGATCAAGAAAAGGTGGCAAGAATATACAGAAGACCTGTATAGGAAGGATAACAATATTGGGGATAGCTTTGACTGTGTGGTCAGTGAGCTAGAGCCAGACATCCTGAAGAGCGAGGTTGAGTGGGCCTTAAGAAGCATTGCTAATAACAAGGCAGCAGGAGATGACGGCATCCCAGCTGAACTGTTCAAAATCTTGCAAGATGATGCTGTCAAGGTAATGCATGCTATATGCCAGCAAATTTGGAAAACACAGGAATGGCCATCAGATTGGAAAAAATCAACTTATATCCCCATACCAAAAAAGGGAAACACTAAAGAATGTTCAAACTATCGAACAGTGGCACTCATTTCACATGCCAGTAAGGTAATGCTCAAGATCCTGCAAGGTAGGCTTCAGCAATTCATGGAGCGAGAATTGCCAGATGTACAAGCTGGCTTTAGAAAAGGCAGAGGAACTAGGGACCAAATTGCCAATATCCGATGGATAATGGAAAAAGCCAGGGAGTTTCAGAAAAACATCTATTTCTGTTTTATTGACTATTCTAAAGCCTTTGACTGTGTGGACCATAACAAATTGTGGCAAGTTCTTAGTGGTATGGGGATACCAAGTCATCTTGTATGCCTCCTGAAGAATCTGTATAACGACCAAGTAGCAACAGTAAGAACAGACCGCGGAACAACGGACTGGTTTAAGATTGGGAAAGGAGTACGGCAGGGCTGTATACTCTCACCCTACCTATTCAACTTGTACGCAGAACACATCATGCGACAAGCTGGGCTTGAGGAATCCAAGGCTGGAGTTAAAATCTCTGGAAGAAACATTAACAATCTCAGATATGCAGATGATACCACTTTGATGGCTGAAAGCGAAGAGGAACTGAGGAGCTTTATGATGAAGGTGAAAGAAGAAAGTGCAAAAGCTGGCTTGCAGCTAAACCTGAAAAAAACCACGATTATGGCAACCAGCTTGATTGATAACTGGCAAATAGAGGGAGAAAATGTAGAAGCAGTGAAAGACTTTGTATTTCTAGGTGCGAAGATTACTGCAGATGCTGACTGCAGTCAGGAAATCAGAAGATGCTTAATCCTTGGGAGAAGAGCAATGACAAATCTTGATAAAATAGTTAAGAGCAGAGACATCACACGGACAACAAAGGTCCACATAGTTAAAGCAATGGTGTTCCCCGTAGTAACATATGGCTGTGAGAGCTGGACCATAAGGAAGGCTGAGAGAAGGAAGATCGATGCTTTTGAACTGTGGTGTTGGAGGAAAATTCTGAGAGTGCCTTGGACTGCAAGAAGATCAAACCAGTCCATCCTCCAGGAAATAAAGCCAGACTGCTCACTTGAGGGAATGATATTAAAGGCAAAACTGAAATACTTTGGCCACATAATGAGAGACAGGACACCCTGGAGAAGATGCTGATGCTAGGGAGAGTGGAGGGCAAAAGGAAGAGGGGCCGACCAAGGGCAAGATGGATGGATGATATTCTAGAGGTGACAGACTTGTCTCTGGGGGAGCTGGGGGTGTTGACGACCGACAGGAAGCTCTGGCATGGGCTGGTCCATGAAGTCACGAAGAGTCGGAAGCGACTGAATGAATAAACAACAACAAAGATAAAACAAGCTGGAAATAATTCTAATTTTAGATAGAATTTACCCTTGCTTATTTATTTCTTGCGCTTCCCTTTTAGTATCTGTTCATCAATCAGAAAAAAATTGTACTATATATTTTGTACAGTACTATGTTCTGCATTGGTCATGCTCTATCTCAAGTACGAGTCTGGTTTTGGGTAACACATTTTAAGAAAGACTGAAAGAAACTGAATATGCTTAGAGAAGGGCAACAAAGTTGATCCCTAGAAACTAATGATGAAAGACTGAAGAAAATGGGTGTTTTTTACTTTAAAGGCTGAAAAGGGTTATGATAGCACTCTTCAAGGACTTGATGGATGGGCTGTCATGTAGAAGAAAATCAAGACCTGTTACAAATAATCCCAGAATACAGGACACAGGATAACAGGAAGGCAGATTCTGGTTGAAATCTTCCTAATGATAAGAATTGATTGATTGATTGATTGATTGATTGATTATGTGCCATCAAGTCATTTTCAACTCTTAGAGTAGGCCACATAGATATATTTCCTCCATGACAATCTATCCCTAACCTGGTCTTTCAGGTTTTCCAATGGTGAATGGTAAGAATTGTTTTACAATAAAACCAGCCATCAAGGGACAAGAAACCAGGATTTGTGCTTATGGCAACTAGCACTTAGCTTTCAAGGAATTCTTCTATCTGTAATAGCGGCAGCTAGTGCAAGAAGCTCAATGTTAGCTACATCCTGGCATCTGCAGGGGTACCTTAGCCTTCTGCCTGTGAGTAAGCAACTTCCTTGTTTACAGACAAAATGGAGTCAGTATAGCTAAGTGGGATTCTATCCCTGGTTTAACCCCATGTATCCATCTTCCACAGACTTACCCACCCTGCCTGTTGCCTCATTGCCAGAACAGGCAGGCATGTATTGGAAAATTGGTAAAGACAAATGATTTCAATACACACTTAGATAGACATTGTTAAGTCCTACAGTACTCATTTCAGTGAGAATGGCGCTAACAAAGGAATGAGTTGTACTCTGGTTAACTTATATGCACGATCAAGTCCCTAGAAGTTTGTTTGTTTGTTTATCAAATTTTGCCACTGCCCATCTCCCCAAAAAGCAGGAACTCTGGGCGGTTTACAACCAGGATAAAAAATTAAAATACCATAAAAAGTATAAAAACAAATATAATATTAAATAAATACAGTATGAAATCCAGATGACGATGCTAGTTGGAAAATCACTCACATATGTCTAAGAGGCCATTTAGGGTGCTAACCACCTCCAGGAGTGATTACTCCCCTTCCCGCCCCAAGCGAGGTGGCAAAACCAGGTTTTTAGTTGTTTATGAAAAGCCACAAGAGATGGAATTTGCCTTATCTCTGGGGGAAGAATGTTCCAAACGGCGGGAGCTGCTGCAGAGAAGGCATGCTTCCTGGACCCCGCCAGATGGAACTCTCTTACAGACAGGGTCCGTAGCATGCCCTCTCTGCATGATCAGGTGGGATGGGTGGATGTAATGGGGATGAGGCAGTCCCTCAGGTACCCTGGTCCCATGCCATGTAGGGCTTTAAAGGTAATGACCAACACCTTGAATTGCACCTGGAAGCAAACTGGCACCCAATGCAGCTCGCGAAGCAGTGATGTAGTATGTGCCAATCTAGGGGCACCAATAATTGCTCACGTGGCTGCATTTTGGACCAGCTGTAGCTTCTGGATAGTCTTCAAGGGTAGACCAGGTAGAGCACATTACAGTAGTCTATATGGGAGATGACCAGGGCATGAGTGACTGTGCGAAGGGCCTCCCGGTCCAGGAAAGGGCATAACCGGCGCACAACATGAAGTTGTGCAAAGGCCCTCCTGGCCACCACTGCCACCTGCTCTTTGAGCAGGAGTTGTGAGTCCAGTAGGACCCCCAAGTTCTGCACCAGGTCTGTCTGCGGCAGTGCAACCCCATCCAGAACCAAAGATTTTAAATTCCCAGATACCAAGGAGCCCCCACCCACAGCTACTCCATCTTACCAGGGTTAAGCTGAAGCCTGTTGTTCCCCATCCAGACCCCCACAGCCTCCAGGCACCTGGAAAGGACAGTCACAGCATCACTTACTTCACCTGGGATGGAGATATATAATGACGGATGATCTCACCCAGTGGTTTCGCGTAGATGTTAAAAAGGAGCGGAGAGAGTACCGAGTCCTGCAGCACCCCACAAAGGAGGGGCTGAGGGTTGGACCTCTTGCTCCCTATCACCACCGATTGGGACCAGCCCTGGAGGAAGGAGGTGAACCAGTGCAAGACTATGCCACCCACCCCCAACTCCCTGAGCCAACCCAAAAGGATACCATGGTCGATGGTATCGAAAGCCGCTGAGCGGTCAAGAAGAGCAAGGATGGATGCACTGCCCCCATCCCACTCCCGCCAGAGATCATCCATAAGTGCGACTAATGCCATTTCCATCCCATATCCCGGCCTGAAACCTGACTGAAAGGGGTCTAGATAATCCGTTTCATCCAGAAGCCTTTGGAGCTGCAGCGCCACCACCTTCTCAACCACCTTCCCCAGAAAGGGGAGGTGGGAAACTGGATGAAAATTGTCCAAAACAGTAGGATCCAGCAATGGCTTTTTGAGGATGGGGTACACCAGTGCCTCCTTAAAGGCTGTCGGAAATACCCCCTCTCCCAAGGATGCATTAACCATTGCCTGGACCCAACCACATGTCACATCTCTAGCAGCTTTCACTAGCCAGGAAGGACAGGGATCTAGTTGACAGGTGGTGGCGTTTACAGCCCAGAGGGTCTTGTCCACTTCCTCAGGCCCAACAGGATCAAACTGCTCCCAGATAACAGGGTAAGCCCGTTCCCTCAGGATCTCCCCAGACTCTGCCTCACTCATGGAGTCCAACCTAGAGCGGAACCAAGTGATTTTATTTTGCAGATGCTCAGAAAACTCCTCAGCATGGCCCTGAAGATAGGCCACCAAACCCCCCTTCCCCTGGAGGGATTGTGTGACCTTAAACAGGGTTGCTGGGCGGCATTCTGCATCTGCAATAAGAGCGGAGAAATACTGACGTTTTGCCGCTCTTACCGCCACAAGGTAGGCCTTAATAGCAGCTCTAGCTTGTGTTTGGTTGGGTTTGGTCTTTGTCTTCCTCCAGCGGCGATCTAGGCATCTCTTAATCCTCTTCAGAACCCTCAGCTCCTCTGTATACCATGGGGAGTGTCAGGTTCGATGGGACAAGAGAGGCCACAGAGGTGCAATCCTGTCCAAGGCCTCAGCCGCTTCCCTATTCCAGGCAGCAGCCAGGGCCTCCGCAAGACCGTGCAGCAGATTACTATCCTAGTTGCAAGTAAGTTCCAATGAAGCCAGAATTAAAGTAATAGGCAGAGGCAGTGGAGTGGGGGAGGTCTAAGGACAAAAGCAGTATTGTGCTGTTGTGATACAAGGCTCCACCTTTTTCGTATGGGCTTTGTGATGTTGCAGGTATGTATGAAAGGGGCAATGCTTAGGTCACAATGGCACAGCACTGCTGTCATCATTTTGACAAAAGGTTCAGATCCAGACCTCTGACAAGAAGAACATCGTACAGCAAATACTGTTGTGCATGGAGTATACATGTGCATACAGAGAATGCCTATTGCTGACGATACCACTTTGATAGTTGGAAGTGAGGGAGATTTAAGGCTCAAGGACACATCATGGAGTGTTCTTGGAGCGGCTGCCAGAGCAGCTAACACTCTTAGGGTCTTGAGAGACTTCTGTGTAAGGTGGCACTTTTAATCATAGCAGTGGCATTTTGGATTGAGGTAAGGCACCAGGCAGGGGGTAAGCAGAAGCAGCATGGTAAGCGTAGGATATAGAGAAACAGTGGCTTCTCTGATGATCTTAGGGAAGCAGCAATTCAATTGGCTGGAAGAAGTGATGCTGAGCATTTTAATCTTTGGGCAGGGCTAGTGTTTTAAAGTGAAAAACAGGAGTGTTAAGCTTATCTTATATTTTTGAGGGCAATACAAAGTGAAAAATCATGCAGCTTAACATCAGTGGTTTTGTTACTGAATTTTGTCAGGAGTTCCCAGGGGCTGAAAAATCAGGGGTTCAGTGACACATAACATTAAACTGGTCAATTAATTATCTGCATTTTGTATCTACAAAGACTCTTCTCTATTAAATGCTAAAAATCCCTTCTTTATTTTTCTGTGAGGTGGTAATAGTGCTTTCACAAAATACTTTTTTGGGGGTATTTCTAGATGCCACTAAGAGTTAAATGGATTCAGAACAATCCATAGATTGTATGTAATCGTGTTATTTAATAAATGGAATAGCTTTGGCTAGTGGAATTGATGCTACCCCTCCATCCCAGGTGTAACCTCCTCCTAATCTTAGGTAGATCTTAAAGGTGAGATGGATTTTTTGGGTCAAGCCATGAATATTATATTTTGAACTCAGGAGCCCATATTTTCACTGACCTTAATATAATCCCTGTGATGCCTGTGGAACTACATGGGCCATAAGTTAAAGCAACATTTGGCCTGAAGCATTTGTGTCTGTTCATTGTTTCCCAAAGAGACTTTCAACATTCTTGTTGATGAGGTTCACCAGAAGGCTTTCAGCTCTAATGGTATACTGGAAACAATACTTGCTATTGGGACCAAGGCTGCTTAATTACATACGAAGCCAAACTTTCTTAAGCAGCATGAATGTGGAAGAGCTGAATCAAATCCAGTGGAAATTTGGAATCTGACACGAAGATTTCTCTGAGCATTATCTCATTTCATCATCATTTGTCACATTTACACAATGATATAAATGGACAATAACATGAGTCAACTGGCTAGAAAATGCCATATGGCCAAATATGAACTTTTTTTGAGAGTTTAGAATTCCAGAAGAGGTTGTTCCCACCTACATTTCCATGAAAATGAGTTTTTTTAAAAAAAAAATTGGATCTTAATCATTCCAAAACTTTTAACTCAAAATTTTTATAAACTATTAAGGGCTGCAATCCTGCACCAGATTAACATGGGAGTAAGCCCTGTTGAATTCAGAAGAACCTTTGATAACCATGCTTATGCTTGCATAAGTTGTCCTCTTGCATGAGTATTTCATCTCTGAGTGAAATGTAATCTAATGAGATAAGTTAGAATTAAAAGGAATGATTTCCATTGAATGGATTACAATGCAAGAAATTCACATATTGAGTGATACATAATGCTTGTTGATGTAAGTATGGCAAAATCTTCTTGGAGAATGTTTGGCAGATTCACTTGAGCACTTGGCAAAGGTGAAATTATTGAAAGTCAGAAGCCATTTCAGAAATAGATGACATGCTTTCAAAAGTCAAAGTCCATTATACTGTGTAATATTTTGTACACCACAAATTTGTACATGATTTGGCAACAGAATGTATAAAAACCCTGATTTCTTTTTTCTTTTCTTCTCTGCCATAGACATAAGATTAAGAAGTGAAGAAAACAAAGTGGAGACTATTAGCTGTAGGTTTTAAGAAACAAAAGTGAGAGAAAAAGAGCATTTCTAGAGCTCAGCGTGAAAGGCTGTTGACAATGGCACTCAAGAAAGACTAATAACTGGTTGTTGCTGATCGTTGTCAGGTTCCTGCTCTAAAACATCAGGTGTGTGAAACAAGATTATTTGGGGGGAAGAAAATGCGAGTAGCACAGGAAGAAGAGCAAACAATACAAGGTACTGTACAGGTTCAAGGAATTGGGGAAGAGATGGAATTACATTACAGTCAAGAAGTGATATCTCTTGCGCTCATCATTAAGTTTAGCATTGTAATACTGAATGTATTATTTTATTCACATTATCAGAATATGACTACTTAACTGAACCCACTCCTCTCAGTATATTGCAATCCCACCATTTATTTGATCCATGTATCAGTAATTGTGTACCACTGAGACTTAAGATTCCTGCATGCTTATTGAAGAATGATTCCCATTGAATTCAAGGAGACTTTTGAGTAAGCATGTTTCAAAACGGAGTAGGGAATCTGAATTAAATTCAACCTAATGCATCTAGACAAATGTCTAGGCTTGTAATATCCCTTAGTTTACTTAGATTTCTTCAGAATAAATCAGAGCTCCCCAAAATTTCAAAAGTTGAGAGTCTAAAACATTTGCTTTATTTATTCACCTTATGTAGTTATTGACATACAAACTACAGCTCATGTACTGTACTGTACTGTACCTTCTATAAGGACTCATGGACCCATTTTATAACTCCCTATTTGATAAATTACCCAGGGAATTCTTATCTTTTTTTATGTACAGTTGTTGCTATCTGATCAGTTTGATTCAGTTTCTTTGAACATAGCTACATTTTGTTATACTGTCTGTAAAATTAGGCAGACTTTGCCTGCTGATGATCCCACCATTAATATTATCGTGTTTTGTTTTATTTAATTTTAAAGCATTTTTCTTTATATTTGTACAAATTTGTATTTTATTTGTAATTCTGGTCTGTAACTATAATAAAATATTGATTTATAGTTATTTATTCCCCATTCCCACCCCTCTTCAAATTCTTGCAAGAATATCTGTATCATCAAAGCTCACTTTCATCATCCAACATGCTTTCTGGGGCATATACCAAAGATTCCAGTTAAGCCTTTAAGGTCCATTAATTTCCAAGTCCCATCATCCTCACAATTGGCCATACTGACTAGAGCTGGTGAGAGTTGAAGTTTGATCATACATATAGGACTATTTCCACTGGTGCATCAGATGCACCCCCTTTCTAAAGCAGGAGGCCTTAGCAGCAGTCACTCATGTCCTTATTACTTCTAAGTTGGATTACTGCAAGATGGCCTACAGAACTGCCTTTGAAGACTACTTGGAAACTTCAACTGGTACAAAATACAGCAGGCTGTATACTGGCAGGTGAGAGCCACTAAAGCAGTGCTACACTAATATTTAAGATGCTGCATTCATTGTCAGTTTGCTTCCTGGTACAATCCAAGGTGCTAGTATTATGTATGAAGCCCTCCATGGCTTAGGTCTAGGCTTCTCATAGGACCATCTCCTCCAAATGGAATCTACTAATCCCGTTCAATCCATTCATTCAAAGACGGATGTTCTGGGTTTCTCTTCCTTTATGGATTGGGGGGAAGGACCTGGAAAAAGGTCAATAGTTCAATAGTTCAATAATTGCCCTATCCCTGCCCTCTGAAATCTGAATGGGAGATTGCATCCCTATTTTTTCATAGAGGAACAAAGAACTGGCTGCCTAAGACAGCATTTGGAAATTAAGAGCCATGGCGTGTATTGCTTTTAACACTCATGTCTTTTCATCATGTCTTGTTTTTAAATTATTGTTTAATATTACTTTGATGATAGATATTTATATTTCATGAGTTTTTATTTGGATGTTAGCAATCCAGAATCTCTAGAGCTGGCAAAACAGAAGTATTAGTCAAACATACAAACAAATGCCTAATGTTGCTCTAAATAATTATGACCCACCCTAGATACTGGATTAGAGCTGCCATAATTCACACCTAGTATAAACTCATCTAGAAGGCATTAAATTGAGGAAGGCTGCTCTGTGCAGACAGATTATTACTTTTATTTTATTCATCTTGCATACTAGGTAACTGGATACTTTGACATACCCCCGTTTTAACTGTCTAATCTTTTGAAGCCTATCTGCATCATGTTTGCTTCTGCCAATTTCAGAATCCTGAGAACAGGCATTAAACACAATTTAGTGTTCCCTCTGGCTGACCTATAAAAGAGTGCAAAAATGCCATTTGGAGGCATGCCCTGCTTCCTGAACTGCAGCTCCTGGGGAGAGAGAGAAAAAAAATTGCCCTGTTTCTCCACAAATTGGTGAAAATGCTATTGCCATCCCCTGCATGCTTTCAGTTCTGTTTCTGCTTAAAAAATCACTCCAAGCTATGAAACTGAAAAGGATGTGTTCATATTTTTTGCAAATATATGTTTTTTTACAATAGGTCTGGCTATGATTGTTTGTAATGTGGCAACAGGAGTAGGGGAAAACTGATTAACTGGGACAGTTTTGGTTGTTTTCATATCCTTGCAGTTTTTGGGGAATATAGTAGGCCAAGCAAAGAGAGTAGAATGACACTGACAAGCATTCTGACTATTTAAATTTCTGGAAAATTGCTTGGGAAAGACTTGGTTCCACAATCCAGGCATTGCCATAGGGACATGTAAAGAAATAGAGTACAGGGAAGCATCTTAAAAGCTGTGGAGGTTATCAGCACATCACACTACAGAGGAAATTATGTTCGGCAAGCAAATTTTGAAAGTGGGAGGTGACAAGGTTGGGAAAGGGCAGAATAGATTTTGCCCATTAGTAGGAGATTCTAATAACTCAAAGCATCTGTATAGCCTTCACTGAAATAAAAGAAGAATGCTAGTAGGCTATTGCTATAAAGCTTTCTTTACTGTGATTATGCCCCTAGCCTTGTGACATGGGGAGTAGTGTAAGTAATTATATTCCTTTGGTGTTTCAGAGAAGTCCCAGTGATTGTAATACACGCTAACTTCATCTTAGCCACAAACCAGTGTGTTTCCAATTTACAAATCTGGCAATTTTTCAATAAGTTGTTGCACTTTGTCTGATCTGTTCTCAAAATACGGAAGTGCTTGAAGCATGGCCACCTGCAATAACAGATTACTGTTCCCTAAAATATTGTCCTACACCTACAATGCGGAGGCGCAAAGCTTCTCCTAAAAAAAAAAATTATTTGTTATTTCTTTTTGCTAAAAAGAAGCGGAAACTATCCCAAAGAAAAGCTAGTTTTCAGCAGCTTCTTTGTTCCCCAAATCAACTGGCATCAAAGTCTAATGAAAACCTGTTTGCGGACACTGGATCTAGTCCAAGGTACACTATTGGCCTGTGCTAGATTCCTTGGGGACATGACTCATATAAAAAACATGAGGCTGTCATCATATGGCTGGTGGCTCCAATAAATCAAATTTACTTTGAAAATTGAAGCATAACAAAATTTTATTAGGTGAAACTTCGGCATTTCTCACAGCCATCTTGCACATATATATTTTTGATTACTTGCAGCAGTTTAAAAGTATGCCTCAATCCTATTCAGAAGAACAGAGATCTCAATGATATCTTTTTAAAAGGTTTTAATTGGTGGCAATGGGAACTGTGAGTGTACAGTATGCATATATAATGTTTGTATGTTTAAAAACGCACTGAATAATAGTACTGTATGAAGAGACTCAATGCTTATTTGACTTTGAGATTCCATTCTTAAAAATAAGTGCTTCCCCTCACCACTCAAGAAGGGAAGCACTTATTTTTGAACCATTAAGGAGAGTGAAGCAGCCCATTCAGATGTTAGGGAGCACCTGCCTCGTTCACATTTCTGAAAGGTAATCCCTTCCAAGTTGTGTCCCAGTTATGATCACTTGGAGTTTCTTGACTCCCAATCCACTGACATCCATCGAATAAGGACTTCATACACACACCAGTAGGCAAAAGGGGTGGGGTGGGGGTTACTGTATGTTTTCTGTCTCTCAGAAGAAACTTGCCCTTAGGCACTGTTACTACCAAAGTGTCCAAGGCAACAGAAAACTGTACTGAGAGAGGCTTCTGAGAGGGATCACGCAAATATCCCCTGACCCTGTTGTAGGTGTGAGGGGGTCTCTTTTTTCTGATTGAAATGGACACACAATCCCATTCTGTAATGGAAGAATTTTGTAGACTCTGATGAAAGGCTTAGTGGAGATGTACCTTGCCAGAAGACTGAGGCAAATATGAGTAGGGATCTTTGAGGTGCCTACAGTCAGCTTCTTTATGGTAGGACTGCTTGTGCAACAAAACATCTTCAGAACATCTCACTGCACAGAGTGCTTCAAGAGCATTCCCTTCTAGCTTTTTATGGTGGGGTGAGCCCTGCTCCACATCAACCCTAATTGTACAAAATCTGTCAACGATTATTTAGAGCAGCCCTTCTCAACCTTTTGACCCTGGAGGAACCCTTGCAATATTTTTCAGGCCTTGAGGAACCCCTGTACATTCAGGCTCAAATATAGGCCAGAAATTACAACATTATTATATTTGTTTGATGTGTAGGCCTATATATACATATTAACAAGCTTCTTAAACTAAAGAATGAAACTTACCTCTTTAATGTGAAGTTGCCTGAATTTGAAATAATTTTTTAAATCAATCATGATCTCCCAGGGAACCCCTGGTGACCTCTTGCGGAACCCTAGGGTGCAACAGAACCCTGGTTGAGAAACCCTGATCTAGAGGGTGTGCCTTCTAGGTTTTTATATGGAACTCTGGAAGTCAGTAAGAGGTTTGCAGTTTGAGGAGTGTCTGCAGGATTCAGAAGACAGAGGAAGTGAAGGAAAAGCCAGTCCTGCAAAATATCCAAAAAGGAAAAAGAAAACCGTCACCAGCTAAGAATGTTCTTTGGCAAGCAAGAACATTACAGGGCTGCTGACAGCATTTTCCTTTAAATGTGTTACAGACTAGCATAAAGGATTTAGCATATAAGTTTACATAAAAGTTTTCCAAAGATAGTAAGAATTAACTCATAAAAGCCTTTTTTTTTTTTTTACTATAACTTCCAGATAAAAAATAAGCCCTCCTGAGTCAGGGGACATTTGAATGATCCCTCTATGAAGCATCCACCTTACTTTACCTAAGATGACTATAAATCCAGAATTTGCATATATGAGATGTGGCCTTATACCAAATCAGACCAACCTAGTTTTAAAGGGCAGCCTCAGAATGTTAAAAATGAATGAAGTACAAATTTAGTTCAGCATTGTCTATGTTGGCAGCAGTCCATATGGTTTTGGACTGGGGTCCCCCCCACCCCCCCCAGCTCTGTGCCATCCTGGATGTTTGGAACTAGGAACTGAACTTCAGATTTTTTAGTTTAGAAAACATTGGCCTATAATCCTTCCTATCTCCACAGGATCATCCTACATCTAAAAAATTTTCACAGATGTATGCTTTAAAAAAATGGATAGGAAAACTTTATTATTACTATATTATTTTATCATTACTACAACCATGAAATATTTTTGACCCACTCATGAATCGTGCCAACTTTTAAAAACCTTTGACAATTATTTTTTGCATGTGTCTTTCTTTTATTCCAGACAGAACATCTTGGCCTGATTTGTTTCCTTAAAAGTTATGATACAACATTCAGAGATCTTGTATGTGATCATCTGCCAATCAAATTTATATGCTGCTACTTTTTTATTTCAACAGTTTGCTTGAATTCTGGACTATTTATTTTGGATATCCCTCTACATTGCTTCTTGTGAAATTTTGCTTGCAAAATCAAAAACACTCAAAAGGGGGATGCATGGACATGTCAGTGTGCATTCAGATCAGCTAACATTTACAGATGTAACCCTTTCTAGTCACTTCCAGACCTTGTATGAGGTTTCCTAATGTTAAAATAAGATTTATTATCATTGTGTCTACTACACATATTTTTGCTATTTTCCCCTCTCTAGATACAACTTAATTTTCAGCATGTCGCAAAATGCTTTTTTACAACACCGTGACAACAAATTTACAACCTGAAGACACGTGCAAGAAACAACTGTCAGAAAAAAAGTAGTACGTCAAATTTTGTTGGCTCTAGGAAGTTCATACATAGAAGGATGACAATGAAAGTCGTGAAAAGAATAAGGGATTATTTAAAAGATTGATGTACAGATATTGTGCCAAAATGCTGCTGCAGATGATTATAAGATGAATCTATTATAATCAGACAGCTCATCTTTCTTTGAGTGATGAATTTCAAGTTGAAATAATCATTTGGTAGCTAGGAGTCTATGCAGCACTTCCATTCATGATCCTGGATCTCCAAAAACATTGAATGATAGTGCATGTCTGATCAAATAGTGATGTTTCACAGATGAGTCAATTATATATAGTGTATGTGCTCTGCAAGCAGACAGTACATCCCTGGCATTGCCAGTTAGATGGATCAGATAACAAGTGATAGGAAAGATTTGTGCTTCAGACCTTCAAGAGCTGTTACCTGACAGGATAGAGAATGCTGAGAAAGATGTACAAATAGTCTGGCATAAGGCAACTTCTTAAGTTTCTAATATAATTTAACCAGAATTGTATATACAGTAGTGCCAAAATCTAGTTTCCAGAGCACCAGTAATTTTCATGATTAATGCTATTCAGATTGGTTTCCTTTATAAGAAGTGTGTGTGTGTGTGTGTGTGCGTGTGCACGCGTGTGTGTGTGTGGGGTGATAAGCATAGACTGAAATAAAAATTACTGACATAAGGTTAATATACTGTATACAGCATGAGAGAGAGGAACTGAAGTCTGCTATGGAAGCTCACTGCTGCCGGATGACTTGGGCCAATGACTATTTCTAAGGAATAACTAAGCTTACATAGTATACTATTTCCTAGCCCAAATTATTTCATACTGCTTTGCTCAGAATCAGTTATGAGGAGGAATCCTGCATAAGCTTTCTTGAGTTCCTGGAGGAAGTGAGATACAACTGTAATGAATAAACAGGACTCATATTTGGATGTCTCAAAACTCTGTATGTTTCCCTTAGTTGGTGAGTACAGTATATTCACTCATAAAGAGGTTTCTAGATAGAGATCCTAACTTGTATAGAATAATGTGACTATGCTTGAGGAAAATCTGGGCTTTGGTAGTGTTTGTGGCATATGGGCCTAAACTGACTGGCACCTGGACCACATGAAATGTTGCCTGCGGTATAGGCATGACTAAGTCTGGTAACCTAGTCTATACCTTCTCTTACTAAAAAAGCCTTTTTAAAAATTCTGTATGCCACCTAGAATTTTCAGATTTGGCAGCCTACACATCTAAAGAAAGAAAGAAAAATTAAAATTAATCAAAGCCATATTTAGCAGTGTAGGTATCTGTAGCATGTTGATGCTGATGACCATTGAACATGATGAGGATGAAATGATTTGGGATGATACTGAAGTGAATGCTTGAAGGAGTATTTTAGAAATGTGTATAGAAATGATAATGAATCAAATTTAGAACAGAATAGAATAGAATACTTTATTGGCCAAGTATGATTAGACATACAAGGAATTTGACTTCGGTGCAAGAGCTCTCAATATATTTACATAACATCAGAAAATAAACAATAATAAAGTAGTGTTATTTACTAAAACTATACAATCAAGAAAGAAAAAAAATTGAAGGAAAATAATACTATGGCTATTAACTAACACACACTCATATTTAAAGGGAGAATTAAGGGACAGTATACTGCATCTGTTGTCTAACATATGTTCACATTTAACAGAGCATTACCGGTCACATCTTAGCAGTCATGTCTTACCATACATTGTCAATCATTATATCATGCTACATTAATTAGGAGTTCAACAGAGGAATGGCATGAGGGAAAAAACTGTTTCGATGTCTAGAAGTTTTGACATCTATAGTGCCGTCCTGATGGTAGAAGTTGAAACAGTTTATGTCCAGGATGCGAAGGGTCTGCAGATATCTTCTCCGTCCTCCTTTTGACCCTTGCAATATACAGGTCTTCTATAGAAGGCAGGCGGATTGCAATAATTCTTTCTGCAGACTTAACTATCCGTTGAAGTCTGTATTTGTCCTGCTTGGTTGTGGAACCAAACCAGACAGTTATAGAAGAACAGATAACAGACTCAATTCCTCTGTAGAACTGTACCAATCTATCCTGAGATAGATTAAACTTCCTAAATTGACGCAGGAGGAAAATGCTTTGTTGTGCCTTTTTGATGATAGTTCTGATGTTAAGCATCCATTTCAGGTCTTGAGAAATTATGGAGCCCAAAAACTTCAAGGACTCTACTACTAATACTGGGCTATTGAATATAGTAGGAGGAGGGGAAGAATTTAGAAGAATTCTTTCTAAAATCCACAACCATCTCTACAGTTTTGAGTGTATTCAGTTTCAAGTTGTTATAACTACACCACAGGGCCAGTTGTTGTACCTCCCGTCTATGTGCTGACTCATCCCCATTCCGAATGAGACTGTGGTGTAGTTATAACGACTTGAAACTGAATACACTCAAAACTGTAGAGATGGTTGTGGATTTTAGAAATTCTATAAATGTTAAGTGTCCAAGAAAAAACAATGAGAAAGAAAACATATATGGTGAGAATGTTAAAAAAAATTGTAAGCTTGCAGGTATGGATGAAATAATTGGAGAAATGTGAAAATATAGGTGTTTGTGGAGGAGTTGTGTGACTTGTTTGATGTGTAGTGAACACTGCATCTGTGCCTGTCAGCTGGAAAATTGCTGTTATTGTTTCCCTCTACAAAGGGAAAGGTAGCAAGAATGAACTCAAAAACTAAGTTATCTTAGGAAAGTCTGGCAGAATTTTGACTGAAAGGATACTAGAGGAGGCAAAGAACAAAATTTGGGAAGTGCAATGTGGCTTTCCATCAGGGAAGAGATATGCAATCCATATTTTTGCTGTTCAACAGACTATCGAGAAATATACGAATGTGAGATGAAAGTCTATTGTACATCTGTTGAAACTACATGGTCCGTGAGTAGGCTTCAGTTATGGAACTTATGTGTGAACGTGGAGTTGAAGGTTGGTTGCTGATTGTGAAAAGAGAAGTATATGTATGAAATAAACCAAGCATATAAATACATGGAGTGCTTAGCGAATGGTTCAACAATGAACAGGGAGTAAGACAAGAATATGAAATACATGAGGAATGCTTGTGGATGACATCAGAGGAGTCTTGGTTGAAGATGTGAATATATGTGTACTATGTATGCAGACAATACTATGTTGTTGGCTAAGAACCCAAATGAATTGGAGTACATGATAAATGATGCAACTAGGAGAATTGATATGAAAATTAATGTATCAAAATCACAGTAAATCATTGAAAGATTTATGTAAATATTAAAAAAATTAAGTAAGCAGATAAATGTATGTATTTTTGATAGCCTCTTTACTAAACATGTGACAATGGATTTATAATTTTTAAGATGTACAGATGCAGGTAGAAAGATAGTAATATGCAGTTTGTTGCAAGAAAGGGTTTGTCAGAAGTGAAAATTGCTATGTAGAAGGGTGGCCCTCTGCCCCTTTTGTTATAAGGGAAGTGAGATCTGAGTATGTCAGGAGAAAATTCTCTTTCCATTGTTTATCTTATGCTTTTAATTTCTTTGACTTAATATTTTCTCCCCTCTCTCTGCACTTTGCATAACATTGCTTAAATCGTGGAGTCCTTGGTGCTCTCTGAGCCTTGTTGTTTTCTTGCAGACGTTTCATTGCCAGACTAGGCAACATCTTCAGTGCAAAGAGGGAGTGGGCCTTGCTCTCAGTTTATATACCGTGGCTTAAATTGAAATGGAATATAGGTAGTCCTTGCTTAACGACTACCCTGTTTAGAGACCATTCGAAATTATGACGGTGCTGAAAATGTAACTTTACGACTGTTCCTCACACTTACTACCATTGCAGCATCCCCGGGGTCATGTGATCCTATTCCTCAACATAGCATGATTGCCAGACCACTGGTTCATTGTGAAGTTGTAGCTAGGCAGTTGCAAGAGGTCTTCTAATTCCCACTGTGATACTGGTCTCTGTGCTGTATTCTGGAGCTTGGGTTTGGTTGAAAAGGATCTTAGTTTGAGTACTTGGGAAAATAGCCATGTATTATCTTACAAAGTCTGTACTGAAAACAGGTTGTAGCCCAAAAAAGAAAAACACACAATGGACAACAATTAGCAAAAATAATTATTTAAATAATATACAAATTTGGAATAGTAAATATATACACAAAGATCTAATATATAGTTTGGAATTCTTTAAAAGACCTGTAAAAATACAGTACACTTATACTATTGTTTCCAGCAGATCACGCTCTTTGGATGAGACATTTCTGTGCCCTTTGTTGTCCAGGAAAGGCAAATTATGATTGGCTGGTTGTTTTCTTCAGTGCTGCAAACAAATGAAAATGCCTGCTCCTGTGAATGAATAATGAATAAATTTGTGTTTCATTATTTGCTCCATATGAATAAGTTGAACTATACATACACTTCTCATCATTCTAATTTTAAAGCAACTACTGATCAAACTGGCAATCATTATGAAATTTGAACTGATTTTTAAGGCTTTATTTGTCAACATGTGGAAGTTTTGGAAGATGGGACCCTATAAGTAGATCAGGAAAGTACAACCTCCAGGACAAGACTTTTAAATAATGCTGTGCCATACGAACCAAAAAGTGTCCTATGGGACCCAAAGTATCTTTATTTTCCACAGAAGAGAGACCACATTGATCCACTGAGCATTTGGTTTTACGTTACCGAGACCAAGAAGCATTAAAAAGAAATGACAAAAAGAAAGCACTATTGAAACAAATGGGTTTCTGCTAGCATTTCCAACACCTGATACGTAGCAAAGTATTCCTTTGTAGGGTGTTCAGTTTACAATGAATGGCAAATATTCAGATGTACACATTGGTGCTTGCCATTGCAAACAAAAGATGTTAACGGCCATTGCTCAAATCAAGCCAACAGTATAAACAGGATGATGTCTAAAAGCGTGGTATGGTCCACAGAGGGCTAAGTATGTTTGAAGGTTAGCTTATTAATAAAACATAACTGGCCTTGAATCAGCTTAGAAGAAATTTAAGACATTTATCAACATCTGCCCAAACCCATTTCCAGTCTCTTTGGACTCTGCTGTGGATAAGCTGATTAATAAAAGATGATGTCTTAGGAAGGAAGCTTAGATCTCGTTAAGCAACGACAAAACGAAAGGCAGCATTCAATCTGCATATGAAAGGGTAAAGTAAAAGTAAATGAGTTCACCACTCCATGCTCAGCTGCCAGCTTCTGATAACAATTCATCTGACTGTTTTTGGGATGAAGTTTGGATAAATAAGAAAGAATTCCAAAAATTACGTGTGGAATTAATCTATAAGAAAAATCTTGGCCCTGTCTTAAAAAACAGAACAAAACAAAACAAAAGCTGAAATCCCTCCCCACTTGCCGCCACCCTGAAATTGAATCCAGTCTCTTTCTGATTTCTTCCTTCCCCCGCCCCCCAGTGTTTTTTTTTAAACCCTGCAGCCCTGTTTGTTTGTTTTTCATTTGTTTCCTTGATCCTTTAGTTTTTCCTTTCCCTGGGGCTAGAATAAAACTCTCTTATTAAAATAAATGCCACATCTTGCCTACTGATAGATTATTGCCCAATAAACTGTTGTCCTTGGAAGCCAATTAACAAAATATAGCCAATGTTATGATACTTTACTTCATTACAATGACATGTTTTTGCTTCAACATCTGTGGATTATATGCTGCTTTTAAGAACACAAAAAGTAACTTGCTGCATCAGACCAAAGTTTCTTTAACTTGCAAACATTTGGCTTCCAGCAATAGTTGGATGCCTCTGGAAGCTCACGAGTAGAACATGTGGCATGAAAACTGGACAAGACACAGTTGAGGGACCAATGGTAACCAGGAAAAAGTCTCTGTGCTTGAGCCACTGATTTCAGTCTGATCAGTGAGATTCCCCAGAACAGAACTGTATGAACATCAGAATTCTCCTGCTGTCTATTGTTAGTACCTAGAATCAGAATACAGAAAGCCTCTGAAAATTTATTTAGCTACCACAAGATGTGATGCTGGCTACCAGCTTGGCTGGCTTCAAAAAGGGGTTGGAGTGATTCATGGGGATCAGTAGCAACTGCCTTGATAGCAGTGTGACCGTCTCTGTAGGACATCTGTTTGGTGACTAGTGGTCTTCCTTGTGCAGTTCGTTGGCCACTGAGAGAATGGGCTGCTGGACTAGGGTCCAATCCAGCAGGATACTGCTTATGTTCTTACACTATTGTGGCTACTAGCTGTTGTTGAGAGCTCTCATCCATTTGTTTTAAAGTTAGTGGCTAGCACCAATTCTTGTGCTAGTGAATCTCATGAATTAATTCAAGTTTTTTTTTTAAATTTTGAGAACCTCTGATGAGTACTCTCACAAAATGGATGTCATGTGATGTGGCCAATCACAAAACACCCATATAACATCAAAGCACATGCATCCCCCACCTCATTCTGCCCTAGCAATGGCATTCATCACTGGTGAATGCCTCTGGAAATACAGGTTTTTCTGGAAACGGAACAGCATATGTTTATTCATATGAAATTAACACAATTTAGAATTAAAATGATTTCTTCATCCTTAATTTATGGATCTATATCTGTGTGTCTATGCATGTGTGTGCACACATTGCTTAGGCTTGTACAAGGATTATGTATTATTTGAGCAAACTTTTATTTATTTTCTATTTTTTTACATCAAATTCCAGGCATATATTACAAGTAATTTCTGGAGCTCTTCTACATTTATCTGGCTAGAATAAGAGGACTACTTTTTGAGAAGCAGTCCTCTTATTCTCAACTATAATTGTTTGACTGGTCTTATTCCCGGTGTTAATCATTACTTATCTTGGGTATTGATTCCTGGCAAGGAGGAGTTCTGGTCTTTTTGTTTCCTTTTTAGCTTGTTATTGTCTCTTTTGTTCAGATGAACAATCAAGCAGTAAACAATGCCCTAATCAAGGAATGACCAACTCAGAAAAACAGTCAAGAAGCAGACAACAGCCTAATCAAGGTTAATGGCCATTGCTCAAATCAAGCCAACAGTATAAACCAAGGAGAGAACAACACCCCGACCAACACAGGCAGGGCAAGCCACTGTCTGTAAACAGAGAGCAAACCCCACTCCCTTCTAGCACTGAAGATGTTGCCTAGCTGGGCAACGAAATGTCTGCGAGCAAACAACCAAGCTCAGAGAGCACGAAGGACTCCACAGGGCTGAATTTATTTCATTTAAAGAACAAATATAAAATGCTGAAAAATAATCAATAAACCTAAACTGGGAAACCCTCGAATTCAGTTTTTAAGATCACTGAAGCCGCAGAGCTGCTATCAGTGGCATGATATGTTCTGACTAAAAGAGGATACTTAAATTTAGTTTAGCATTTTCATGCAGCTGGAGATTTCAGCAGTTCTGAATTTTTTGGTTTCAGTAAGAATGATCAGGCTGACATAATTTAAGAAGATACAACAATGTAGGTTATGAATCAGCCCTTGTAACCAGAATACTTCTGTGAAGAAAGTGCCTATGCATAACTAAATGCTAGCTGCATTAATCCATAGCCACAATGCCTTTGCATGGTACAGGTATGATTAGAATTAGGGTTGCCATTACGTTTCATCTTCACCATGGGACCTCCAGCTGCATCAGCTAAAACAAATAGCAAACATTCTCCTCCATAGTTTCAATGACATAATCTCACTCTCAAGTGTGCTAATAGCTCTAGGAGGGTGCCTCCATTAATGTCAGAAAATGGAGAAAAGAGACAAATATCTTCTCCATGTGGCTGCATTTTCAACAGATGTGATTGAGAGCTGGATCCTAATTTAAAGGTATTCATTCATTTTTATATGAGTGACTGTCAGACAGACAAAAAGAGAAGACCCATCTAAACCCATGAAATCCAAAAGAGATGGTGCCCCTTAGATGTTTCATTTGCCAGTGTATACTTTAGATATCCAAAGTTTACCTTTGCTACCTGCTAACTTGCTTTTTCAAATATGTGTATCATATAGGCACATTCCACCAAGTGTAATTGCCTCTGGCTCCTTGTGTGTACGCTGGAGGGCAGATCTAAGTTTTCTCTGGTCTAGTGTATGAAATGCCTCTGGGTGGCGGGGTGGGGGGGAAGGACCAGATGGTGTTTTCCACTGACCATAACATTCTGTGAGCATTTGCAGCAGAATCAAGACTAAACAGTCAATTTTAGCATTGTTCTAGCTTTCTCCCTTAAAAATGAAATTCGAGAATTCCTTTGAAGTGGACAGAAATATTTAGTTTATAATGGGGAATTCATGAGGACTAGCAGTTATGGACAACCTCTTTGATGCAGACTTGTAGCCATGCATAACTGGAATTTGAGTGCCACCTACTAATCATTCACAGATAGTCATGCTGAAACACAGTATGTCTCTGGATATTGCAGAGGTGCACTCCAATCTTAGCAACAAGCGAGTCTGCCCTGTCACTTGGTTTGTGAGCTGCTACTGTGCTGCTGGTCCTATGATTCCCACCTTTGCCATAGTACTTGGTACTCCTTCAAAAGTATATTCTAACATGTGTCTGTAGTAATGTGGCATATTAAAATTTAAAAGGCACAGTATGCCCCAATTGCTCTGTAAACACTTTGCCTGTTCAGTCTGGAATCTGTTAAAAAATATTTTAGGAATAATTGAAACATTTCACACATGCAGAACTGATTCAGGGTATTTTTAGATCTAAACCATCTGAAGCTCCCATCGTTTGTGAGATGGATAATATTAAAAAAACCTGACATTCCTTTGGACTGGAGGAGGATACCTGACCAATATAAATAAGTTCCAGATTTATTTATTTATCAAATTTATATAGCCGCCCAACTCACGAAAAAGTGACTCTGGACGGCATACAGCAAGACTGTAAAACAGTTAACATATAAAAAACAAATATTATTTAAAAAAAAAATAGGCTAAGAGAGGACAGCAGATGTTAACAGCAATGGAATCACCTTGGTACCTCGCTGGTCCCCTGGGGCCCCCGGCCCTGATGGCATAACCAGGTTTTGAGGGACTTCTGGAAGATCAACAGGGATGGAGCCAGCCTCACTTCAGGGGGAGGAAGTTCCATACGGCGGGCGCCACGGCAGAGAAGGCCAAGGAGGAGACAGAAGCAAAGTACAGCATTTGTACACAGCAACACAGACGGATGGCAACTGACACTCTGGGGCACTATATTTGTGTGTTTTACTGTACTTCAAGTTCAAAACCCCACTGAGTGTTTAGATAACTGTTCAGTAACTGCACTAATCTGAATGCGGCTATAAGGAAGACCTTCTACACCAAGAAAGTGGAGGCATCCAGAAGATGATTCAAGGACAAAATCTTCCAGAACATCTTATTTTGACTTGAGACAACAGTAATTGGAATTTTCATTTTTACCCAATCTTTCCCCTGCAGCAAGAGGACAGGGGACAAAGAGAAGGCAGATCAGCAGCTTGCTTAAACAGAAACATCTTCACCTGGTGGTGAAAATCTGTATGTGAACTGAAAAGGCAAATCTCTCAGGACAGGCAGTTCCATACTTGGGTAGTGCCACAACCAAAATATCAAACAAACAAACAAACAAACAAACAAATAAATAAAACCCATTCTTTTTCTATTAATCAAAACACAGCAAGTGGACAGAGATGCAAGTGATATAGTATCAAAAAGCATTTGATTAGACCTTATGCATTTGGAAGAGTCATTGGAGTATTAAAAGGACAGAGGCCAAAGGAAACAAATGCAGGAGGAAATTTTTAGGTTTCCTGCATTAATACAGTAGCAGTTGTTAACCAAAGTGTACTGTGGCAGATCCAGAAATTAACTCCAACAGCTTTAGGTGGAGAAAACCTGCTGACCTCCAGGCCTCACTGCTTCCTCTGTCCAGGACACATAGTCCTTGTTTAGCGACTGCCTCACACAATGACCATTCACAGTTATGACAGTCATGAAAACGTAACTTTGCAACCAATCCTTTTGACCTTAGCAGGTCTGTAAAGCAAAGGAAAGCTGAAGTAAGATCATAAGTACATTTGGGGTTTCACTTAGTGACCCCTTCACTTAAAAACTGAGTTGCCAATCTCAAGAGTGGTTCCTGAACGAGGGCTGACTACCTGTATTTTGAGCACAATACTGAGCCCCTGCACTGGACCTGATCCCTGAAACCACCGGGGTAGCTGCAACACTGTGGGGCTGGCAAGGCCCCTCCCCACTTCCCCCTGGGTTGGGCATACAGCTTGCTCCCACACAAAGCTTTGCTTCCCTGGGGCTCTGAAAGAGAGAGATCGGACCAGGCTGTCAGTTATCCTCTACAATGGCTTTAAATTGTTGACAGCTGCCATGCAACATCTAGAGTTTTGTTTCTGACTTGTAAAATCTAAAACATAAAAGCAAAATAAAATAAAAATGTCAATAAGACATTTCTCCCTCTCCTTAGTAAAAGACAGGCCACATTTTCTTGAGCTTTCAGACCTATTTGGAAACATCAGGAAAACATATTTTTTCTCTTATCCCTTTTATCTGTCTGGGGAATATTAAATTCTAAATTCCCCAGATGATGGAAATGAACTCATTTTCAGTCTTAGCTCATATAACTTTATCCCATTTGGAGAAGCAGAGTGAAAATTCCCTGCGAAACAAAGGTTTTTCTTCATTTTTATTTTTCACAATTCCAGTCTAGTCTATATAAACTCTGTGGTTCTTCCTCTTACTAGAAGTCCATCTCCACATCAACTTGGCTTCCCGTAACACTGAATAACTACATTTAGCTAACATCATCACATTGAGACAAGAGAGTTAAGATTTTGTTTAACTGTTTGTTAAGATTCATTTCTCCTTCTAAGAGGAATTTAGAACACACTGCTTTGTGTGTATCTACATATATGGAAAGGGCAGGGTGTTGTAATAATGTCTTGTTATTGGAAAGGTGTGAATCTCATACTAAAAACTGCTTTCTTGTATCCTGAAAATTGATGATGATGATAATAATACCCTTTTAGCCTTCTGGAAGGCCGTGAAGACCTGGCTCTTCTCAAGAGTGTTGGGCTAGGATGGAGGTTGAGTCAGGAGGCTAAAGGTTGGTCTGGTGGGAGGGTGTTTTTGTCTTTATTCTTGTTTTTCCAGGTGCTGTGAGCCACCTAGAATTATTATATGAGATAGGTAGCCATATAGTATAAGTTCTTTATATAATATTACACACACAATCATTATCACCCTAAATCAGTCCACTGTAGGATAAAGCCCAGCTGATTTCCAGCTCCACTGACAAGCCACAAGACATTCCAGTTAACACCTTTGAACTGAGTTACATTGTCTGGGTCTTTTAAGCTGAATTGGCATCTAATGCAGAATGGTTGTTGCTCAGCATGGGCCATTGCCTTCCCAGAACAGGAAGTGGGAGGTGAAGCCGTTAATGGACAGCCAGGACCACAGAATGGAGCAGAGTTTAACACAGTGGAGGAGCTGTGCACAGAAAAAGAATATTATCTTAGATAGCTTTAATAAGCATGTCAGAGAAACACAGTTTATTGATCTTACACACTCAGCCCTCCCAAGCATAAAGAATTACATGCTTAGACATAGTAAGTTCTAAGGTAAAGTAAAAAGAATCTTACCGACTTTTATTCTTGGTTCTGTTACATCCATCTCTGGTGGAAGAATGATGTTGCTTGTTTCTTCTGTTCTTTAACTATACTTAATGATCTCTTAGCCCTATAGCTGCTAAAAGCTGCATGGAAGAAAGGACTAGGTACATGGCTTTAGGCCCAAGATGGAGAGAGAAGCAAAACATGCTTCTTCCGAGATGGTGAAGAAGGAGGAAAAGAGAGAGAGCGGAAGTGGGAGTGGCAACAAACAACTTCCTCACACATAGAGAATTGCATCATGGGATCAACTCAATTTACATTCTAATGCACATGCTAATTAGGCATGCTGGATTTGCCGGGACCTCCAACAGGAGGAGAATTGTCCAGTTGTGGGATGTGGTTGCCTGCAATCTGGACTAAAAGCTGTCTTAAGCACTGGACGGGAGCAATTTAAACAGTAAGTGAGGATATGCCATGAGCATCTGAAGGTGATCTGTTAGGGATCTGTGTATATTTAATAGACAGGATATGAAAGGTAACACTACAGATTTAATCTCTGTTTCTTTGGTAAATAATGATATTATCTAAAAGGAAATGGGAGACATGCACTTATCAGCTCTACTGGTTTCACATCAGATTGTTATCCATGCCTTTCTTATCATATTCTACAATGAGCATTTGTAAATTGATTTAAGAGTTGTTTCCCACTCAAGATTAACACTATGGTGAAAGGGAAGTATATCCAAGTGCTTTTGGCAAAGTATCACATACATACATACATACAGAAACGTGTGACTTTTATTCTGAAGAAAATTATGGTTAGTGTTTTTAAAAAGCCTGAACTCAGGACACACAAGCTGTTAAATTCTCATTCATACCAAAAACATTTTGATTAAGGAGTTTGTACAATGTGTTATTTATTCATTTTTCATTTGACTATAATAGCAAACAGCTTCAAAAGTACAGGCAAAATCTAATTCCTACTTTTTATAGAGATGCTAAATGCTCATAAGATGACACATGGAGAGCTGCTTAAGGTTTTCTGGCGACATCCAAAACCACAGAAAACAAAGAAACGTGACTCTGGGGGTTCTGATAGTGATTATAAAATAGGCAAACATTTGACTTTCAGTGCAATAGATTTTTTAAAGAAGCAATGGCTGCTCCATTTAGAACAGGGGGTTGGAAGGGCTGATTATGACAAGGGATAAGGATTTGAGGAGGAAACTCCATTCTAACTCCCCAGTTTCCTTCCTGCTTTGCCAGTCCTTCTTTCCTTCTGCATAAAGGAAGCCTGGACTGACACTTCATCTATTGTGCTCCAACTCCCCCTATTTAAATTGCTCAATGACTTATCCTATGTGAAAAAATGTGTGTGGTTAGACCTGATTAATGGACCCAGGTATTCTAGTAGATGAACTTGAATGGAAACTCCTTCTGTCTTTAGCCATGCCACATTTCCAGAGAGGCAAAGCATGGCATGGCCACAGTCTTCCAGCTGGAGCATTTCTTGAATGGCCCTCATAAATCAAAGCTGTGCTGCATCTTTTGCTTTTGAAGAAGGCATGGGGTAGTTGAGATATCACCAAGTTTCCAAGTAGCTGAAAAATGGCACAGAAAAAAGCATTGGGGAGTTTCATACAAAAATGCATTTGGGTACAAAAATGCTTGTATTTGTGAAAGTAACATTCAAGAAAAGGCAAAACACTACGCTTTCTTTGGGAAATATTGCTTAGAAGATGCATAGGTAGAGAAAAATTGCGTGCAGAAATAAAATAAGTTGTATATAAAATTAATATAATAGAGGAAATCATATACAACATTTTGGAAAACACATGGAACCCACTTTGACTTACTTCTGGCATTCACCTGAACATTTGGAGGACTTTACACTTGGTAGTGAAAGGGATGTGCCCATTCCCTTTCTTCCCTTTCTTCATGACTTCTCTCCAATTAGCCAGAAGGCATTGGCTAGAAATTCTCTTGATGTGATCTGGGACCCAGCTTCATAAGAGTTCTAGACCACATTTAAGCCAACACCTTTGGTTTAGACCTCTTAGAAGGCTGGGAAGAGTAGAGAGCAGACGGAATGTGCAGGCCTATTCTTTCTCCAGTTTGAAGCACAGCATTCCTCAGTGAACGTCTGTGACTGCTCTAGAGGGAACCAAATAATGAGTGGAAGTATATGATACTGACATGGCCAACCCACAAAATAACTAGCTCCTGTATGGTGAAAACTGCACTATGAGACAAATTATTTTAACTTCTTTATCTCAGCTGTTTAATATCTCTTTTTAATACTAGGCCATCTAACTGGGCATTACAGTCTTTGGCCAAAGTTTTTTCTGTTTTTAATCTGCATGCTCAGGTTTCAGAGTGTTGAATGCTGTTTGACCTCTTTACCTTAACTGTGCATGTGCATCCATCTAATGGTGATTGTCACTCCCACCGTGTTGCCCAGCAGTGTAATAATTCCTGAGATGGGTTGCATGGACATTCTTTTGCTTGCTTACTTATAAAGGCATTTATGCCTCTTCAGTTGTTGAGACTCTAAGCGGCTCATCATTATTGGCTCAATTACCTTCTCTGTACTAGCAGACAATCTATTTGAAACAGAACGTTGATGTAGGATGGGAGAGGAGGCAGAGAAAGCATTCTCCTTAGATCTGATTCCATGTCATCCACAAGCAGAAACTACTGAAGTATAGCCAATGGGAACAGGATTGCTGTAGTCTGGAATGGAAGCTCTAAGATTCAGTTGCAAAGGTATGGATGAAACTTAGACTTGGCCTTCATTTATTAGTCCTTTTGCCATACAGTATAGATAAGTTCTGCGTACCAGATGCCTATCTCCCTAATCATTTTGTTTATTATAATAAGAGTTGGAAATGAACACTTTTCTTTAGAATAAACATAAATGTAAAGCTGGATTAAAAAAAAAAGATAGTTAGGGTGGGGGTAGGGTGGGTGATGAGGGTTGAAGTACCATAATAGAGCTTTCCAGGCTGGGGAAGACAGAACTGGTCTTCAAGGTCAAGAGGGTCCCCTTATGGACCCCTTTTTATTTAGTGATCTTATTTGGCAGCCAGTAGTATTGGCATTAGAAGTGGTCTAAATCAGAGCAGCTACTGCTCTTTCTATTTCCCTCAGTGCCTTGAACTGATGGAGCATCCTTATGGGCCAGCTTTCTCCAACCTGGTGGTCCCCTGATGGGTCCTAGGATCTACAATACAGTCTATACAGAAATAGCTGGTTGTGAAGGACAGTCATTACATGTGCCATAGCTCAAAGGTTTCAGAGCACTGGGAAATTAAAAAGGCAGTGGAACAGAGGCAACTTTAAACCTGAAGGTCTGCAATGAACCTTTCTTGGTCCCCAGCAAACTTTCCAGATTACCACATGCTACGGCTGGCCTTGAAAGTGCACGCACTAATTTCTTTTCTCTTGCTATCAAAAAGGTTTGCAGAAAATTAAATACAGTTTTTATCACTTCCCCACCTCTTTCAGTTCGGTTCTTTTTCTCCTGACTCTGACCTGCGCAGTTCAGGTTCTTACCTGACTTGCTTTGTCTCCATAATGAAGGAGGCCCTCGGCTTTCGCTAGACCTGAGTAACTTAGGATTTCCTATTGCCCTCGTATTTCCTAAATGAGGCTCATCTTTAATTTATTTCGCGCAAGCACCAGCCTCAAGAATACTTCACTATTAAAGTTACACTCCTGAGTTTAATGTTTCTTTCTCCATGCATTCTTTCCACTGTATAAAGCGGTCTATGATCTAACATTTTGATCTACATCTTAGTAACCAGAAGTGTTTTTCTATTGACATACCTCAGTCACATTCGAGAACAGACTGTGATATTACGCTGTACGTCTGAAGTGGGGAATAGTGTTTCCTACAGACATAGAAATTAGAAGTGCATTAAAAGCAGAATATGAACACATGAACTGAATTCTTTGCATATTATTCATTTAATTTTTATCCTGCCTTTATTATTTTTATAAATAACTCAAGGCAGAGAACAT
This sequence comes from Candoia aspera, assembly GCF_035149785.1. Lineage (NCBI taxonomy): Eukaryota > Metazoa > Chordata > Lepidosauria > Squamata > Candoiidae > Candoia > Candoia aspera. Next base: position 117,142,588 of record NC_086153.1, on the reverse strand, counting down.
ACCTAATACTCCTTCCTCCTCCTCTTTTCCTCACAACAGCAACCCTGTGAGGTGGGGGCTGAGAGAGAGCGACTGGCCCAAGGTCACCCAGCTGGCTTTCATGCCTCAGGCAGGACTAGAACTCTCTTACTACGCCTGATTGGCTCGGGCTGAGAGGGAGTGACTGGCCCAAGGCTACCCAGCCAGCTTTCATGCCTCAGGCAGGACTAGAACTCTCCTACTACACCTGATTGGCTCTTGGGCTGAGAGGGAGTGACTGGCCCAAGGTCACCCAGCCGGCTTTCATACCTAAGGCAGGCCTAGAACTCTCCTACTATGCCTGATTGGCTCTTGGGCTGAGAGGGAGTGACTGGCCCAAGGCCACCCAGCCGGCTTTCATGCCTCAGGCAGGACTAGAACTCTCCTACTACGCCTGATTGGCTCTTGGGCTGAGAGGGAGTGATTGGCCCAAGGTCACCCAGCCGGCTTTCATGCCTAAGGCAGGATTAGAACTCTCCTACAACGCCTGATTGGCTCTTGGGCTGAGAGGGAGTGACTGGCCCAAGGTCACCCAGCTGGCTTTCATGCCTAAGGCAGGACTAGAACTCTCCTACTACGCCTGATTGGCTCTTGGGCTGAGAGGGAGTGACTGGCCCAAGGTCACCCAGCCGGCTTTCATGCCTAAGGCAGGACTAGAACTCACAGACTCCGGGTTTCTAGCCCAGCACAACAGGATTTCTCTTGCTGCAAGGAAGCTGTTTACTAAAAGAGAATGGTCATTTCCCAATCTTTTAAATTTCCTATCAGGTTGCCTTTATTTACTGCCAAGAAACTGTTTGGGTAACAGTTAATAATAATCTGTCTGGACTACCTCACTATAAACATTTCAGTGTTTCATCACTCCTATTTTATTTAATCTCCCTTGTCATCAGAATCTTATGATTGGAGACTTTTCTTTTTAATTATAGTTAAAAGCTGCTTTGCTATCTTTTATACTTCATTCTCCAGAGTCATATCTAGGAATTCCCAACCTGACAGAAAAGCTAATCTGAAGGCAGGTCAGGATTTACTGGCAGATCCATGGGTGATGTGCAGTAGATCAGCAAGGCTCTGTGACACACAGTTGAATAACAAAAGCGGGAACAGGACTCTCCTCCTGTCAATTGGACTGATGAAATGAAGAAAAAGCCTGGAGAAATCTAGAGCGGATTCTTGGGGGCTGAAGATTGCAAATGCCCTTCAATACTCAAAACAATTCCAAATTCTGAATTTAGAATGTTTATGTTCTATTATGTGTCTCCCAGGTTCTGGTTTGAAGAAGGCTTGCTCTGATGGCCTAGAAGAAGTGTTTCTCAACCTTGGCAGCTTTCAGTTGTGTGGATGTCAACTCCCAGAATTCCTCAGCCAGCATAGCTGGGAATTCTGGGAGTTGACATCCACACAACTGAAAGCTGCCAAGGTTGAGAAACACTGGCCTAGAGTCACCAGAAACTGTGGAAATTAGGCCCATTTGACTCTTTCAGGTACAGCCATGCAATAATTATCCAATTTGTCATGTTAGTGCCACAAAATAAGCAACTGCATAGGCAACAAAGCACAAGTAACATTGTATTGAATGATGTGTGGAAATATAAGATCCTTCTCTTTGGGGGGTTTGTGAAGTTTATTAAGAACCAAAATATGAGAAAGGCTTAAATAGAAAGAGCCCATTTCTTTCCTGATAAAAATCTCGGTGATGAAGAGACAGAGCTTAAAATGTAAAAAGCAGAAATATTGGGAGACAGAGTGGTTCAACAGATGGGGATATTTATTTATTTATTTATATTTATTTATTTATTTTATCAAATTTATTACCGCCCATCCCCCCCAAAGGAGGGAGTCCTTTAAATATTTGGTTCCACAATTATATATATAAATATAATATATTGCATTGCATATTTGGCTCCACAATTATATATAAATTATGTTTATATATAATTGTGGAACCAAATATGCAATGCATTTGGAAAACTTATACTTTCTCAGCCCATATGACTGGAATCAAGGTTTATTCTCATTTTGCCAGATCTGAGGACTGTTGATCTTGCTTCTTGGCTTTTTGGCTAAGATCAGCAACAGGATGTGAGAGGACTGTTGATATATAAAAATAATACATGACTCTGAGCATGGAGCAATCTACTATATTTCACAGGAAGCCTAGTCCTGAAGGCTATGCAGCCCTGCCCAATGAACAAAATAGAAGTTAGTTTCATTTCTCTGGGAAAGACTGAAATATGGAGCTCCCACAAGAGAAGGGTGTAAATCATTTGCCTTAACTTATCTAATGGAAGAGTGCTGAAGTTGGCAGACTAAAATAAATTCATCCACAACCGAGAATGCATGTCCAATTGCCTACAAATGTATCCAACACTAACAGCAGGGAGAAACACTCTCCAGTCTTATTGAATTGGCAACTCAGAGGGCTGGCTTGGAAACGGCATGTTTTGAATAACATTCTCTGCGTTCCGCCCCCCCCCCCAATATTTCTAGTTTCTAAGAAGTTGGAACAAACTTTTCAATATTTCCCTTTTTTACTTATCATGAGGACTAGTAACAGAGGTACTTGCAGTTAATGGCTACTTATGGAGTCTCCTGTTCTGCCACAGAATGCCCCCTTTCTCACTGAATTAGAGAAGATTTTCAGAAGAAACTCCATCATGTACACTGAAGAGTCCATATTTTGACTCTGCCTTCTAGAGTCAGCATAGTTTTCTTATAATTACAGTTATTCAAACCTTTATTTTGAATTATCTAAACCTAAATTCTTTAGAGATATGAAGGATCAATGGAAAATCTCGGCCCCCCACCACCAATTTTTCATTTCTTTACCCTTATCGCTGGGATCTTTAGGGTTATAACTGTCATGTTCGCCATTCCAGTGTTGCTGGTACATTGTAACGTTTCGCATGTCATTTCGCTGATAAGTGTTTCATCTGGGAAGGGAGGAGGATTCCATCTCGTGGGGCTGTTATCTGTTGGCTGCTGGTTTGGAATGTGTTTGGGTTATCTCATGTGTTCAAGGTTACTTTCCCAGGACATCAGTAGAAACGGTTACCAGCACCTGGGGGGGGGGGAGTTTGCAACGGCAGGGCGAGGGGAGGGATTACGTTTTGAGCCGAGGGTTTTTAGTTTGTATTTGGCACGCTTTTACTCATTCTCAGCTTTCTCTGTATTTGCATACTATTCTTCTAATAAATCAGATATCATTAAGTACCTGCTTGTGAGTCTGAGTCTATTGGGATAGGCAATCATTACATGAAGCTGAGAATCCAAAATTTTTTTTCTGTTAGCCCCTTTCCAGATTTATTTTGTGAGGGGAAGTGCTAGCAATGAGCAAACCAAATCCACAAACCATGGAAAGCGAAGAATCGAGTGAGGGGGAACCCAACTCTACAGTAATAAGAACGGAGAGAGTCCCTCCTCGAGAGACTTCAGAAGTTCGGGAGGGGTTGAGCTTCAGCCTAGGAGACAAGGAGGTTGGAGGTAAAAGAGCCCCTGAACCGACCGGCGAGTCACCAGGCGAGTTGCTCACCTGGGATGAGACACAGGGAACCCTACCAGGGACGTCAAGAACGTCTTGGAAGCAGCGGTACCCGTTGTCCCCAACCGTGGTGAGGCAGGAGGGAAAGGAGGATTCCCAAACCCCTGATCATATAAAACTGGTGGAGGCTAAATTGGAGTCCTTAGAATTTATGTTTCGGAAAATGTCCATGGACTGGGGTCCATGGGAGAGGAGGAGAGAGGAGTCCAGTCATAGGTATTCGACTCCTTCTTCACCCCCACCTTCCCCAGAGGAAAGGAGTAGGACCCGGCACCGAGAGGAAGTAAGAGCACCGAGGGTGAGAATTTCAAGGTCCCCTCCTCAAGAGCGGAGATCCCTGGGGGCTAGGAGGAAGCCCGACCGTCCAGCTGTGGCGAAGGGACTGCCTGGAGTGGGGGTAAAGGACTTTACCGTTAAATTTGATGGAGATCCAACTAAGCTGTCGTTTTTCCTTACCAATGCAAGGAGTTATATGGACGAATGGGAACAGTGTTTCCGCTCAGAAAGAGCCAAGATTAATGCCATTGCCACTAAGCTCAAGGGGCAGGTGGCCGATTGGTACGTGCAGTTATGTCAATCGGAGGCCCCTGAGCTGGAGGAGTTCAAGAAATTCCTGTGGGCGCTAAAATTACACTTTGAAGACCCGTTAGCTAAGGAAAGAGCAAAAGGGGCATTGAGGGAGCTGTGCCAGGGGCCACGATCGGTGGCAGACTATGCTCTGGAATTTAAGGCTTTGGCTGGGAAAGTGGAGGATTGGTCCCAATCCACTTTAATAGAACTTTTTAAGGACGGTCTGAATATGGAGGTCCTCAGGTGGTCGCTTGGCCGAGATGACCCGGATTCCCTATATGAGTGGATACAGCTGGCAGGGAAGGCTGAGCATGCCCATGAAACTTTTGCTCACTGGAGGGTGATGAGATATGCTAGGCTCAGCAAGGGTTCCCGCACTGCTGCACCCACTGGAAAGTCCGGCCAATGTGCTTGGGAACAGGAGAGAGAGTGCCGCTATGGGAAGGGTCAATGCCTCCGATGTGGGAAGGAAGGTCACCGAGCGGCGGCGTGCCCGAAAGGAAAGACCGAGGAACGTCCGGGAAAGTCATCGGGGAAATCTCCCTCTTTACCCAGGAAAATGAAGGCGGCTTTGGCTGAGACTGAAGTGGAGGAAATTCCTTACTTCGGGGATGAGGGGGAGCCCGATATACTCCAGCCGGGGGGAAACACCAGCCACCTGCTTCAAAGGGCGCCTCTGGGCAGGTGGTAGAGGAAGGGCGCGACCATGTTTCGGTGAGTGGCAACTATCCCACACTGACAGTGAAAGTGAAGCTAGGCTCCCGCACAAGAACTGTTGAAGTGTGGGCTTTGATCGATTCAGGGTGTTCGCGTTGCTTGATGCACCCTGACCTGGTGGCTGCTTTGGAGTTACCCAGTTTTCCACTAAAACGTCCCATGATTTTTACCCAGCTGGATGGTTCTACGGTGGGGGGGGAAGCCAGTCACCCATTCCATGGGCATGGTGGCGTTGCAAATGGGCAGGCACCGTGAGGGGCTGCCATTTGTAGAGGCACCTATGCGGGGTCCTTTAGTCATTCTGGGGATTCCTTGGTTGGTCCAGCAAAACCCATATATAAATTGGGTGCACAGGACTTTGACTTTTGGGGATGGTTTCTATCAAGCCCCTGGGGAGGACGACGCTCCGCAGGCTGCAGTGGGGAGGGCGGCGGCAGCAATCCCGCATTTCGCTGCCACCCCACTGGAGGGCTTGCCGGAGCAATACCAAAGTTTTGCAGATGTGTTTGGTGAGAAGGAGGCGGACCAACTCCCACCTCATCGAAAAACTGACTGTGCAATAGAGTTGGTCCCAGATGCACAACTGCCCAAACCAAAAATCTATGCCATGACACAAAAGGAACTGGCGGCGCTGCGGGAGTTTGTGGACAAAAACTTGGCCAGGATTTTTATTGACCCAGCAAATTTGCCAGTGGGCGCCCCCGTTTTGTTTTGAGTGAAGAAGGATGGGACATTGAGACTTTGTACAGATTACCGCGGATTAAATGCGGTTTTGATATTAAACAAATATCCTTTGCCAATAATAAAAGACATGTTAGCACATCTGGTCAAGGGGAAAATCTTCTCTAAGCTGGATTTGAGGGAAGCATATTTCCGTATCCGTATATGGGAGGGGGATGAGTGGAAGACTGCTTTCAATTGTCCTCTGGGCTCTTTCCAGTACAAGGTTTTGCTGTTTGGTTTGGCGGGGGCACCCGGGGTGTTTATGCAATTGATCAATGAAGTGTTACATGAGCATTTGTTCAAAGGGGTACTGGTCTATTTGGATGATGTTTTGATTTATACTGAAACAGTGGAGGAACATGAGCGCTTGGTGAAACAGGTGCTTAGCAAACTGAGAAAGGCTGAGCTTTATGCTTTTCTAAGTGTGAATTTCATAAGACTCAGCTTGACTACTTGGGGTACAGAATTTCAGACAAGGGTTTTGAAATGGACCCTGCGAAGATTCAAGCTATTTTGGAGTGGGAGTGCCCGTGCACTCACAGGCAGCTCCAGAGTTTTCTTGGCTTTTCCAACTATTATCGCCAGTTCATCCAGGGGTTCGCAGAAATTGCATTGCCTCTCACTGATTTACTATGTACAAAGGGGCTGGGGGACACACAGAAGGTGAAGAACCTGGGAGCATTGCTCAATTGGACACCTGAATGCCAGTTGGCTTTCGACAAACTCAAAAGCCTGTTCACTGCTGAACCTATTCTGCAACACCCTGATCCCACTAGACCCTTTGTGGTTCAAGTGGATGCTTCCGATTTCTCCATTGGAGTGCTCTTGTTGCAGGCGGATGCTGCGGGCTGCCTGAAGCCCTGTGCGTATTTGTCCCGCAAATTTTCTGAGACGGAAAGGCAATGGCATGTTTGGGAAAAAGAGGCTTTTGCAGTCAAGGCTGCTTTGGATGCATGGCGCCACCTCTTAAAGGGGGCCAAATGTCCTTTTGAGGTTTGGACTGACCATAAGGATTTGGAAGCGCTTAGTACGCCCTGTAAGCTCAGTCCTAAGCAAATCCGTTGGGCTCAATTTTTCAGTCGCTTTGATTTTAAATTGAAGTTCATTCCGGGCAAGAAAAACTTCCTGGCTGATGCGCTTTCCCGCCTGCCCCAGGATTCGGTCCAGGCACCTAACATTGTGGACGTAACCCCAGTTGGGTTTGCAGGCTGTCACTCACAGTCAGACTCAGGCGCAGCTGCCCTCAGCTTCAGTTTCACCGGCTGGGGGAAGAACGTCGATTCCTTCGCAATTGCAACAACAGTTTCTCTCAGAACTGAAATCTGACACTTGGTTGCAAGCGAATAGAGACAATGTTACATTTGACCAAGGCTTCGCATGGAAGCAGAACCGCCTCTATGTCCCTGACAGTTTGCAAAGGGAGATTTTGAGTAGATCTCATGATGATAAAGTGGCTGGTCATTTTGGCTTTGTGAAAACCTTACACCTGGTGCGCCGGCAATTCTGGTGGCCTACATTGAGACGTGATGTCAAAGAATATGTTGCTTCTTGTCCTGTCTGTGCCATGTCAAAACGGAAGGGGGGCAAACCGCAAGGCTTGCTGCAGCCGGTGGCCAGTCCCTCCCGTCCTTGGGAGGAGACCTCCATGGATTTTATTGTTGATTTGCCTCCTAGTCAGAGAAAGACTGTGATTTGGGTGGTGAAGGACTACTTTTCTAAACAAGCCCATTTCATTCCATGTGCCTCCATTCTGTCTGCTCAGCAATTAGCCCATCTATTCCTAGTCCACATCTACAAGATTCACGGGAGCCCCTCCCGCTTGGTCACAGACCGCGGAACACAGTTTACTTCTCAGTTTTGGAGGGCATTTTTAAAGCTGGTGGGCACTAAGCAAGCATTGTCCACTGCGTCACATCTGGAGACTGATGGATCTATAGAGGCTCTTAATTCGACCCTTGAACAATTTTTGCGAGCATTTGTCAACTATCAGCAGGACAATTGGGTTGATCTCCTGCCTTTTGCTGAAGTGGCTTACAACAACACCGTCCATCAGAGCACAGGGCACACACCTTTCCGTACTGTTTTTGGCCGGGATTTTGTTCCCATTCCTGATCTGCCTCAACCCACTACACCGCCCTGTTCTGCTTCTGATTGGGCTGCGCACCTGGCTGATTCCTGGCCGGTAATTCGACAAGCGTTGGCAGATGCCCAGTCCGCCTATAAACTGCATGCTGATAAGAGATGGGCCCTCCAACTTACTTTTAAAGTTGGTGATAGGGTCTACCTTTCCACCAAGTTCATTAGGTCTCCTCAGCCCTCGAAAAAATTGGCTCCTAAATTTGTTGGTCCTTTTCCCATTGTGGGAGTTGTGAACCCTGTCACGTTTAAATTGGATTTGCCACACAATCTTAGACATTTACATCCTGTTTTTCATTGCAGCTTGCTCAAACCTGTGAACCACTCCGATCTGTGGCATCTGCAACCTACACCTCCTGCGCCAATCATGATTGACGGTCAACAACATTTTGAAGTGAAGGAGGTCCTTGATTCTCGTAGGCTTCGTGGCACCTTGCAGTATCTCATTCGCTGGAAGCATTTTCCCCACCCTGAGTGGGTGGCTGCCCGCGATGTTCAATCTCCTGTTTTAGTTAGACGTTTTCCTATGAAACCTGCTCCTTAGTATTTTTGGGGGGGCGGTATGTCATGTTCGCCGTTCCAATGTTGCTGGTACATTGTAACATTTCGCATGTCATTTCGCTGATACGTGTTTCATCTGGGAAGGGAGGAGGATTCTATCTCGTAGAGTTGTTATCTGTTGGCTGCTGGGTTGGAATGTGTTTGGGTTATCTCATGTGTTCAAGGTTACTTTCCCAGGACATCAGTAGAAACGGTTACCAGCACCCGGGGGGGGGGGGGGGAAGTTTGCAACGGCAGGGCGAGGGGAGGGATTACATTTTGAGCCGAGGGTTTTTAGTTTGTATTTGGCACGCTTTTACTCATTCTCAGCTTTCTCTGTATTTGCATACTATTCTTCTAATAAATCAGATATCATTAAGTACCTGCTTGTGAGTCTGAGTCTATTGGGATAGGCAATCATTACAATAACATGGAAAACATCTTCCATTTCAGGCTTACAACAAGCAGCCCTACCTGAAATATCTGTTGGCTATGTTCTGATGAAACAAAATTCAAAATGGCTTGAATGTGTTTGTTGTGTTGCTCAGAAGGTTCACATTTGAAAAATAAATAAATTAGAAAACTTGAAGTGTTCTGATTATTATGGCCACAGGAAACAATGGGAACTTGATATGACCCTTTTGCTCCATTGATTTTCAATTGCGAGCCTGTTGAGGGCAGAGGGAATGGACTTGAGGACAGGAAGAAGAGATAATGGTTGGATAAAAGAGAACTGAGCCTGGGGCAGGAATGTAACCTAAGAAAACACCTTGGACAAAACCCTCCCTAGTTCTCACAAAGATAAAGGGAGGGAGGGGGAAAGTGCATTCAGATATGCAAGACTCTGTTACTGTAGCTTTACAATAAAAGTAGTACTGACCCATATGACATTGGATTCCTAGTCTGATCTACCTTGAAGGGCTGACAGCCACTTGAAGTAGCAATCCTCATCAGTAGGGATGACTACTAGCCAGCCAGTTTGCGGAAAGATTGGCAAAAGGGATAGTTTAAAAAAACCCACACATATAAATCCCAGATGACTTTGACAGAAAAAAGAATAGTCTGAGAATATGGAATAAACCCAGGCTGTGCCCCAAAACACCTCTATGGATCTCAGTACAAGAAGCATTTTATAGAAAAGAAACAATAGGCAAAGACAAATGGTTAATGTATCAGGAATTATTGGAGAATCACCAAGGAGAATATAAAATTAAATCAAGAGAGCAACTAATGGCAGAAGGATACAGTTGTCCATGGTTTTCCCATTTATAGTTTTCAGAAAGATTTTAAATGGATAAAAAGATTTATGGTATGGAGCAAAGTAAGACAGAATTTGAAGTGCAATTGTGTATTGATGATGAATATGTAATTGCTAAAATGTATAAACTTTTGTTGAAATTTGAAATGGAAGAACAGGTTAAAGAATGTATGATAAAGTAGGCTAAGAATTTTGGTTATACTATACAGATGGATCAATGGGAAAATATGTGGTCAAAAGGGTTGAAATTTACATTATGTTATGATCTTAAAGAGAATTTTTATAAAATGATGTATTGTTGGTACATAACACCAGAGAAATTATCTAGAACGTATGTTGGAAATGTGAACAACATAAAAGGATATTCTATCATGTTTGGTGGACATGTAAAAATTTTTGGATTCAAATACACACATTGATACAGAGGATTTTAAAGATTAATATTCAGTTGAAGCCAGAACTTTTCCTTTTAGGACTGCTGTATAAACAGTTAGAAAAGAATGATGTAAGATTATTTCAGTATATGATTACTGCAGTGAGATTATTATATGCACAAAGATGGAAAGATTTGGCATTACCCACCATGGAGGAATGGTTGGTGAAATTGACAGAACTTGCTGAGATGGCCAAACTGACTTCTTTGATTAGAGAGAGGTCATTATTGACATTCAACAATGACTGGAAACTCCTTATGGACTTTTTGCATAAAAAAGAAAATGATTTTGTGACTCATGGTTTTGATGATTAGAAAGGTTACAGAAAGAAGGAACCCAGGCAGCCACTTCCATTACTATAATATTTATTTATTTATTCATCAAATTTGTCACCACCCATCTCCTCCCACCGGAGGGACTCTGGGCCGTTTACAATAAGGTAGTCAGTTAATACAATAAGCATAAAATACAAATACAATATATAAAAATATAATGACTATTAATAAATAAATATAAAAATAAGAATAATATAAGGTTTCTTCAAATATTTCTAAACATTATATAGCCTTGTGTCATGAGCACTGATGGTGAGCAGGAGGGGGCCTCGATCCAGGGGGGAAAACGCATGCGCAGTACTGAGGAGTTAAGCAGCCATTCAAAGAGACACAGATCAGACCCACCTTGACTTTTGGGGTTTATCTGTCTGGGTTTTCCCACGCTTCTTCAGTTTGTTAGGATTTTCTGTCTTATGTAGCAGTAATAAACACTAGAGACCTATTCCTCATCTCAGCGTGGTTCCTGACTGTTAGGACACCTTGGCTGTGCTGGCTAAAAAAAAAGAGGGTGGGAGTGTGGACCGTGCTGTTTAACTACATGAATAATGTTAATTAAAGAATGAAACAATAGAAACCATACATACTACTACTATTTTGCCAGATTCTGCCAATAATATGAGCATTTAAATAAACACACTAGAAGCTCATCAACAAAACACAAGTGCCAAAGGCACAAACTTACCATCCAACAATGAATCTGATAGAGATAGTCTTTTCCAGTTCTTAAATGCATCCTGAACTTAGTATCAGCAAGGCACAAGAGTAAGCACATTCACCAAAACCTCAACAAAGCAATCAAACCAATATTGAGACTAAGCTCCACATCAATAGGCATGAAAGCTAAACTTCACCAACCAACTAAAACCAGCATACAGAGATGTTTTTTTGAGAGAGTACTATCTTGGCTTTTTCAGATTTACGTGTATGCCTATTGTGCATGTTCTTGGGCCCTTTTGATGCATAGTTTTCACAATGCCTTTGAAATGGGGAGTTGTGCAGGTCACCATGCCACTTGCCTTGGAAAACACCTTGCTCAGAATGCTGGTTGGTGCACAAGAGACTCTGGCTTTGGCTGCCCAAAAGGAAGAAGGTGTCTGTCATCTCACTTTCCTCTAAGAGTGCAGAGTGGAATTTTCCATGCTAGGGACAATCTTCTCTCTGGCAATGCAGCAAACCTGTTGCTCCAAAAGGAGGTTGGCATGCTTGGGACACCATGGAGAATTCTATGTCAGAACTGGAGCCTTGGCTGCTACTGCTTGTTGGCAGAGTGCTAGGACAGCATTTGGCCCAGGAGAGATCAGAAAAGTCACACACCAGGCATTTCTATAAAAATAATTTTATTTACAGAAAGCAAACATATTTAAAGGCTTTTTGCTGAGAGGAGAGATTTCTCTCAGCTGCATACTCTCTGCAAGCCTACACAGAAGGGAAACTGAAACTAAAACAAGTTCAGGCAAGTTCCTCCCTTAGGCAATGCAACCATTAACACGTGAAAAGGGGACAATTAAATTCAACCTCTTCACCCGGCTAAAATGATTAGTTACCATAGTAACCTTAATCTGTAGTAGAAAACATATTAACATTGCTACCAGGGAGGAAGCATCTGCTGGATAGACCAGCCCCTCCTTAATGCAGTCTACTCTCCTTACCTCAGCATAGGCCTCTTCCACAATCAAGAGCTGATGACCATCCCTTTTGGGTTACACAGACTGGCAGGCATGAATGTTGCCCCAGAGCTTTATCCAGGGCATAAAGTTGGGCTGCCAAGGCTTTGCTCTCCTCAGAGTCCATCTTCTCCTGGAGTTCCAAGAAGATAAGATCAATTAGTTCAGTATGGCTTTATCCATGCTTAAAAGGTTTGTTATGAAGCCATAAGTCTCTACTCTATGTCAAGAAGTCACACAGTTGTGTTTCTTCACATGCCTACATGACCACCTGTTCTTCAAGCAGCTCCTTTAGCAGCAAGTTGGTGGAACACAAGGGGGACACCTGAAAGACAAGCCTGTTTAAAGCAAAGAGGACTCTACTTAACGTATGTGTGTAAAGGATTAGTAGGCAGCACAATAGCAACATCAATGCAGGTGATGCCATGATCTTCCCTGAGAACCAAATGATTTGAGAATGTTAGTTTGCTTTTGATGCAATGAGGAATATGGACCTGAACATTAATGTATTGAGTGAATGACTGCAATTTTTAAATAATGAAAACATGAGGGCAAGTAGATGAATGGGTATACCTTGAGATAATGTTAAAGACATAAAAATGAGAATTTTTAAAACAGGCAAAGTTTAAAAGTGATCTGTTTATCGAAAGAAGTGAAAATGGTTGAGCATAAGAATATTTGTCTGCCTACTTTCTTATATGAAACAGAGACTTGATCATATCAGGAGAAACAGAAAAATAAATTGAATGCACTGGGAATGGATAATTTAAGAAGTGCATGTGGCAAGGCAAGAAAAGATGTGGATTGAATACAAATGTGAGGGGCCAGAACAAAGAAGTATATATGAGGTTTGATCCTATAGAGCGAATTAATGAAGAACAAATACAACAATAAATATATGAGAAATGAGTGGGCTGAAAAAAAGGGAAAGACTAAAAAAGTCATGTTTGTATGGGGCTGATAAAATGCTCAAAGAGAGGTGAGAGGTTTGATGAACAAAAGGATGGTTACAAGGATAGAAAGTTATGGAGAGAGATTATGAATGGTATTGGGTAGGTGAATGATATTTCATTATCTCCTGCTTTTGATTTATTTTGCCCGCTTCTTTTTACCCATTTTTTCCCCTTTACTTTGTATAACACTGCTTACTCTGGAAGGAGATAGCATCATGCTGTGTGTATAGGGATGATTAGGAGCAGGGGTTGACAACCTGTGGCCTACGGGCTGGATGTGGCCCACCACCCAAAATCATCTGGCCCATGGTCCCCAAAAGAAATATATTTGTCCAGCCTGCAAGAGAGTGGGAAAGACAGCTCACTGCCTCCTCGGGCGGCCATTTTGGCAACAGCTTCATCAGTCATCTTGGCATGGGCAGAGCAACATGTTCCCCAGAAATGGCAGTGGTGGTGGCATGGCCTCTGACCCCTATATTGAAGAAGGTTGCCAACCCCGGACTTATGGCACAAAAGTTTCATTTCAAACACAGAATGCTCAAAAGAGTTATTCTGAGCTTGGCATTATTCATGCCTGGATGATCTTCTAAATGCTTAGTAATCTATGTTATGGACTACTCCTAGTTTATTGCAAAAGTCAGTGGCTATTCCCAGGGGAGGTGACTTATCAAACACTTTGGATTCCTTGTAGAACATCTAGATTTAGCAAATGCACTATTTCCACGGTCACATTTTAGTTGGACCCTAACAATCTGAGTTATCTTATTTATTTGTTTTTAAACTACTGTAATCATGTGACTGCAGTTTACAAAAAACAGTCATAACACAATAATACACAACCAATCATGACAAATTAACCGGAACACATAAACAATTCTATTTTAAAAAGGCTTGTGGAAGAGCTCTATTTTTCCTTGCTTCCAAAAGTCCAGTAGGGTTGAAGTTAGCCTGATCTCTGGTGGTAAACTGTTCCCCAACAAGGAGGACATAACAGAGAAGCATCTTCTCCTAGCCTTAATCTGTGTGTGGGTCTGGGTATATGCATCCCACCAGCACACTAAGTGAAGTTGTGTGATGGTGGGATGCATATACCCAGACCCACACACAGATTAAGGCTGGGAGAAGATGTCTCAAAGTCAGTATTATTGAAGAATGGAAAGAGAGGGTTAGCTCTGGAAGGAGAACTCCCATCCTGGAAAACATCATTTTGCCTTTGTGCCTCTGAGACCAATCTATTTTGAAACTGGAATTCCAACATCAGAAGGGGACAATAGAGGTGTATCAGAGCTGGCTCAGAGAGTACAGTGAAGGAAAGCTTGGACCTCTCTGATCCAAATTCTTTCTGGATCCCAAAGGGTTTGCTAATCTAAAACATCTCAGGAGTTGGTGCAAATTCTTTATTGCAGTGTTACTCAACCTTGGCCATTTTAAGATGTGTGGACTTCAACTCCCAGAATTCCCCAGCCAGCCTAGGCTAAGGTTGAGAAACACTGCTTTACCGTGTTATTAAACTGGGAGAGTCCTGTTTAAAAAACAGCCAGAGAGGTCAAAACCCAGTTCCACAGTGGCTATTTTTTTCTATTACTCTTCCACTGAACTTTTTTCAGAATGTTTCAGCATCTTCCTAAAGAGATACAGTTCCATTTATTCAATGGAACTACATGACTTTCTTTTTCTTTTTGCTTGGAATTACAAGCAAAATGGACAACAAACTACAATGATTTGTTGGAGCATCCCGCTGGAATAAGCTGACAGGCCTGGCTTCTGTAAGGTGAGGAATACAGTATATATACTGAATTCTGTACTGTAAAGACTATTCTGTATTGTGAGGAATATATACCATTTGTAGTATATTTGATATCAAGTCTGCTTCCCAGGCCAAAATGCTGACAGGAGTTTTGACGCTGGAATAAAAACACCAGTATTATCTCTCTGCCTTGATGAATTCATTCACAAGTACAGTAAAGGCAATAATGTTCCCCAGCTGGAAGTGAGCTCAAGTTTCTTTAAAAAAATGCTTATGGCATCATTCACAGAAAACAATATATTATTTTCTGTGGAATGATATTGTTCCAAGTAATGCCCTAGTAATATTAACCGCAGCCTATCAATATATGCACATCAGGGAAAATAAGGGCTTCCTCAAATACACATGAAAATTAATCGCTTTCCTGATCTTAACTCATTTTCTCATGCTCTTTGGACTACGGAAGGGTTATCCTTCAGGGGGTTGCACTCCAGGGATTAACATCTGTGTAAATGTGGTAATATGAAAAAAAGCTTCCAGGATGAATCCATGAATTGTTCTCATTGACATTAGCAGACACTTTAACTTGGACAAGCCTCCTTTGCAGGTGCACCAATGACCACACACTCCTTGGAAAGATTATTTTCTTAAGATGCTGTGCAGTTTGTCAGGCTTTTCCTGGACAACCTCACTGTTCTAAGCAGCTGCTGGGAACAGTTGTTGTTTAGTATTAATTTTTAAAACCCAACTTCTCTGTGCAAGACATTACTGAAGAAAAGCCCTCTCTTCCCAAGGCAACACAGAAATACAAAGCATACATATTATTTGTAGGTGAACACTCATAGCAAGCAGAAAATGTAAAATCCCTTACAAATATGCTTCTTGCAACACTGCTTTTCCTATTTTTACCTTCACCCCTAGTGTGGAACCTTAAGGCAAAGTTATTTGTTGTTTAAAGCATCTCTGCATGTTTGTTTAAAGCATGTCTACAGTATTCAACACCTGTTGGGATTAAGGGGCCAAGCTTAAATCCATTGAACCTGTCTGTTAGCATTGCCTGACCTACAGAATCCTATTATATTATATTATATTATATTATATTATATTATATTATATTATATTATATTATATTATATTATATTATATTAATTTATCAATCAAAGTTGTCACCGCCCATCTCCTCTGAACAGAGGGACTCTGGGCAGTTTACTGCATAAAAGCGTAACTATACAATAGAATTCCAATATAAAATATAGACTAAACCAATTTTAAAAACTACCAAATATAATAAAATCCTGATGGCTATGGTCTCATTCAATCCTTGCATAGGAGGGGCACTTCAAGGCACTAGCCAACCCCAAGTATGATTATTCTCCTCCCTGCCCCAAGCCCGATGGCACAGCCAGGTCTTCAGTTCCCTCTGGAAGGCTAGGAGCGATGGGGCTAATCTCACCTCCAGGGGCAAGATGTTCCAAAGGGCAGGCGCCACTGCAGAGAAAGCCTGCCTCCTGGACCCTGCCAGATGGAATTCCCTTGCAGATGGGGTCTGCAGCATGCCCTCTCTTCATGACCGGGTGGGATGGGCTGATGAAGCGGGGAAGAGGCAGTCCCTCAGGTAACCTGGCCCCATGCCATGTAGGGCTTTAAAGGTGATAACCAACACCTTGAATTGGACCCGGAAGCAAACTGGTATCCAGTGCAGCTCACGAAGCAAAGGTGTTATATGCGCCCTTCTAGGGGCACCAAAAATAGCCCGCGTGGCCTCATTCTGGACCAGCTGAAGCTTCCAGATACTCTTCAAGGGTAGCCCCATGTAGACCGCATTGCAATAGTCTATATGGGAGATAACAAGGGCATGAGTGACTGTCCGAAGGGCCTCCCGATCCAGGAAAGGGCGTAACTGGTGCACAACACGCAGCTGTGCAAAGGCCCTTCTGGCCATGACTGCCACCTGCACTTCGAGCCATGAGCACCAGGTCTCTCTGGGGCAGTGCAACCCCATCCAGAACTAAAGATGACAAAGTCCCGGATATGGAGGGACCCTTAACCCACAGCCACTCCATCTTACCAGGGTTCAGCCGAAGCCTGTTGTTCCCCATCCAGACCCCTACAGCCCCCAGGCACCGAAAGAGGGCAGTCACAGCATCACTTACCTCACCCAGGATGGAGATATACAATTGAATATCGTCAGCATACTGATGATACCTCATCCCATGGTGACAGATGATCTCACCCAGCAGTTTCATGTAGATGTTAAATAGGAGAGGAGAGAGAACCAAACCCTGTGGCACCCCACAAAGGAGGGGTCGAGGGTTGGATCTCTCGCTCCCTATCACCACCGACTGGGACCGGCCCTGGAGGAAGGAGGTGAACCAGTGCAGAACCATGCCTCCCACCCCCAACTCCCTGAGCCGACCCCAAAGGATACCATGATCGATGGTATCGAAAGCCGCTGAGAGGTCAAGAAGAGCGAGGATGGATGCACTACCCCCACTCCTGCCAGAGATCATCCATAAGTGCGACCAATGCTGTTTCCGTTCCATATCTGGGCCTGAAACCTGACTGAACGGGGTCTAGATAATCCATTTCCTCCAGAACCCTCTGGAGCTGTAATGCCACCACTTTTTTATCCAGTACAGTAGGGTCCAGCGATGGTTTCTTGAGGAGGGGTTGTACCAGCGCCTCCTTAAAGGCAGTTGGGAATACCCCCTCCCTCAAGGATGTATTGACCATCGCCTGGACCCAACCACATGTCACCTCCCGAGCTGCCTTCACTATCCAGGAGGGACATGGGTCTAGCTGACAAATGGTGGCATTTACTGTCCTGAGGATCCTGTCCACTTCCTCGGGTCCAACAGGATCAAACTGTTCCCAGATAACATGGTAAGTACGCTCCCTTGGTATCTCCACAGACCATGTGTCACACTTGGAGTCTAACGTAGAGTGGATCTGAGAGATTTTGTCTTGCAGATGCTCCGAAAACTCCTCTGCACGGTCCTGTACGTGGGTCACTGCACCCACCTTTCCCACAAGGGATTGAGTAATTTTAAACAGGGCCATTGGGCGGCATTCTGCAGACGTAATAAGGGTGGAGAAGTATTGGCGCTTCGCCGCTCTTATCGCCACCAGGTAGGCCTTAATAGCGGCTCTAACTAGTGTTCGGTTGGATTCAGTCTTTGTCTTCCTCCAGCAGCGCTCTAGATGTCTCTTAGTCCTCTTCAAAACCCTCAGCTCCTCCGTAAACCATGGGGAGCATCGGGTACAATGAGGCAAGAGAGGTCACACAGGCACGATCCTGTCCAAGGCCAAATATTATATATTTCTGTTCACGTTGGCAGATTCTTCCAGTTCCCTTAGATCCATTCCTTTGGAGACAGCTAGTCTTGTCACTACAGTTGACAAATTTATCTGAAAAAGTTTATTAACTGCACTCCTTAAATCATGCATAGCCATCATGTTGCATTATCAAATGGTGGGCAATGGTGGGCATTCTTTGACCTGAATTATTTGAATCATGCTTGCACCAATTCCAGAAGTCCATGTTTCTTTCTAAATTTGATATATAGCACTGTGAAGTGAGGGCAGGGGAAGGTATTAAAGTGTTAGTCTTCCCGTATTTTGTAAAACTAAAAGGGCAATCAATAAGTGGATTTTTCGTTTTTGATGTTCCACTGGAACAGAATACTTGCAGTTTTGTGCCTTAGGGCTTTGTCTAGGTGCTAGTCAAATCCATGCGCACGCCTCATCTATACATCTGCTCTCCTGCCTGTGCTGTTTGCTCAGCTTAGTGGAGTTTTCTTCCTGCATGAGAAAAATGAGAAGAGGTAAGAATTTCCCTTGTTTTTCAAGCCATTGATGAGACAGAGTTGGGAGTTACTTTAACCCCAGGTCTTATGGAACAGACATCACAGTATGTCTGAAACTTTTCTGCCTTCATGTTCTTTTGTTCTGATATCCAACTGACCTCTCACTGAGTGTTCGTTTCTTTGGGCCACCAACAGCAATGTTTCATTAGCAGCCTTTGTTTCTTTCCTCGGCCCCTGCTGTGAAGTTCAAGAGTCTTTGCAACGAATGGCTGACAGAGGAGCCCAGCTTTTCCTTTGTTATAAGACAACCCAAGATTTTGTTTGGCACAAAACACAAACAGATTGCAATGTAGCCCAGGGTGGCTCCATATGGCCCAGCTGAAAACTGCCTGCTTTTCCTGATGGGTTTGTAAACATCGTTCCATTTGCTGTGTATTTAACTTGCCTAAAAAAGTTGCACTTGATTCCTGGTAACTTTGTGGACATATCCAAGCAGATCTCCTGGCAACAGTGCAGAAGTGGTAATTGTTTTATTCCAGAATGTTTTTTTCCCCTTCAAATTCCCAGTTTTACCTTTAGTTCTGCCATTCCCTGGTACTCCTCTGAGCAAGTACTAACTAGGCCCGAGTTAAGCTACCTAGCCTAGACTTGGTGGGTCAGATGCTGCCGCTTTCTGAGGTAACTTGCCTAAATCCATCCGTACGTGCCTCCAAATCCTAGAACATATTACCTACATTTTCTGTTTTGGTATGATTGCAATTCGTAGATGCTGCCTCTGAATTGGAAAGAAAAAGTCAGTCTTTGGTTGTTCACTGGCCACCCCAGCTTTTTATATTTACAAGGCCTGAGCATTACATTAATGAACAAATGAAAGAAAGCAGGGAGAGGCCCAGGCTATACTTCCTCCCACTTTCTTGTATAATGAACTATGCTGGGCCGCTGTTCTGGTTTGGACACTTCCACTGGACACTTATAAATGGATGCACCCTCGGCTGAGTTAGAATAGATGGTGGGAACCATGTGGTTCCATTCCCGAGGATTTGCATCGTCTCAGATGGATGGTCCCCACACATGTCCCCTGTTCCACAAATAAAACTTCATTTCCACTTCATTTTCATGGCCACAATCCCTGCCTTTAATTTCTTCCTGCGAGAGAAATTGCAACCGTTCTTCTCTCTTTTTTTAGGATTATGAACTTCTCTCTGAGATACTAACTCTGGAAGGGGGGAAATGTTCTTGAAGCCACTTGGAAGAACATGAAAAGAAATCCTTCCTGGATCTTCATACAATGACCAACTAATTGCCTGGAGCAAACCAAATATCATGAGGCTAGGAGGATTGTGTTTACTGCTTGGCTGAGTGGATTGTGGAATCTGGACTGCTTGGAGCAGAGATGTATAAAGCCTCATCTGATCTTGCATCTGTCCCCAAATTTTACACATGTAAAAACGATCCTTCCTGAACTGCTGTGATGGCTGAAATGGTCAGCCAACCTGATAATGCTGAGATTGGCCTTTTCTGGAAACTGGGCTGCACTCTTGAATGAAATCTAAGCTTGACAATGGACTGGATGAGAGGAAACCAGCTGAAACTAAAGTTTGGGGTTCTGTTGGTAAGGGAAAAAAATGAAGTGAAGCTTGCCCTGGATGGGGTTGCGTGCCCTCCAGAAAGAGCATATTTGTAGCTTGGGGGTGCTCCTCGTCCCTCAGCTGTCCCAGGGTTTGCAAGTGGTGAGAAGCTGGACATTGCTTAGAGGGGAGGCTTGTGTTTGTACTTTTTATCTGTTTCTTGGGGAAGTCATCTCAAATTCAGTGTTGTCTTCCTTTCAGGTAAATACGATAACAGCTGGAAGGGGAATGAAGAATATATTTAATTAATAGAAGCTGTTATACTTGAATGTAAAATCATTTTGCCCAGATCTGCGACTGACCCCAAATTCTAATCTGTTAAAGTTCTAACTTTTGCATTTTTGTTGGCAACGTTTTAGAACCGAATATAACAATTTTTATGGATTTAACCTGGATTTATGCTTTGTTTTCTTTTTAAGAAATTCAGAGGGGAGAAAAAGTATATTTAGTCCATGTCATTAATTGCTTCATAATATTTCTATTAGCAGATTTTTTTTCCCCAGCAGGTTTTAGTTGAAGTGTTCCTGAAATATGATATTAGCCTGGGACAAAAGTTAATAAGAAAACATAATGCTATGGAATTACAGAGGGCATAGTTATAAAATTTGCTGTAGATGAAAAATGAATTCTTCAAGGACAGAACATTACCAGATCTGGGGTACCCTAAAATCCACAGCTATTTGGTCTTGCTAGGGTTGAGTTGGAGCCTGTTCCTGCTCCTCCAGGCCCCTACAGCCTCACGTATAGCAAAAAAGTCTTCCAGCCACACGTCCAGGCCAGTTTCATTCATCTCTGAAGATGAATGAAAATACAAGTAGGTTTTCCAAGGAGGAATGGGAGAAATTGGGAAATTTGCATCACCTCAGTCCTTGCTTGCATATAGCATTGTGTGTATACAGGGAAGAGGCAGGGAAAACCACCTCATGGAAGAGAGTCATTAAGGTCCAAGTCTTTACCTGTTCACCTTGTGAACTGAATATAGTTCACACGCATACTATTGGCCATGTGAAATCATGGCGACTTCTTTGAGATGGCTATAATGCCCTCTCCATCTGTGATCTCCCCCCCAATACCCAGCTATGAACTCCCTCATTGCAATTAGGCAAGAGAACTTAAATTCCTCAAACCTAATAGCTATTGAGGCTGATGGCTAAGTTAACTCTTCTTCCCCTGGCTGCAACTCCTTCCATTAAGCCTTTGGGCCAGATTTGGCTATATATTCCTCTGAAGCCAAGGATGGTATTTGCTCAACCGAATTGCTACAAAGAAGGAGCCCAGATGAGAGCGGCCATATGCTAGATGGGTGGTGTCTTCAGATTCTGCCTGTATTCCATAAATCTGTAGTTCCCTCCCCATGACGATGTGTAGAATTGTGCTGTAGCATGCATACAAAAGGATAAAACTCATTGGTTTCATGAGACCTCTGCTGCCAGATGTTTGCTTTTCTTCAGTAAGAGATTATTTTCTGTTTAATGAGTTTCTCTGGATGATGGATGAACTACTTTATTTAGCATGAGGTCTGTTTCACTGTAAATCAAGGTCCTTCCTCACAGCCCAGTCTGTTCTCTCACCTGCTTGCTGTTTGGTTTTGGACTTTATACACGACTGACAGCCTAATGTTATTGGACATTTCCTAATGTTATAGTAAAAAAAAAAGTCTTATAATGTGTTCTTTATTGCCGCAAGGCATGGCTGAATTATTCACAGGCAGCAAATGAAAGAACAAGATTGGTATTCCATTCCATTTTATGTATTAAAAATGAAGTTTTTATCTTGAGTTCATAAATCTAAATGTAATAATATTGCTTATCTCCAGACACTCTTTTCAGCATGTTGGTTTTAACAGACAAGTACAACACTTCAAATGGGGAAACACAGTGGGTAATATTTATATGAAGCTTCCAGCCACCATGGTATTTTGCTCATGTGGAATATCATGGCATTTTGCCTGGATCAAGTAACCAGCAGATTAACACATTAACACTTTAAAAAACATATATGTGCAATCCATTCTGAATGCAGTCTTAGACTTCTATTAAGAATACCTATTCCCCCCAACACCAAGCTGTAGTACTACTTCATATAGTTGTTCAGATGAACATGTTGCTAAAAATTTCAGCATGTAAAACTGAGGGTACATACATACAGGTAGTTGTCAACTTCGGACCATTCATTTAGTGACTGTTCGAAGTTACAATGGCACTGAAAAAAGTGACTTATGACCGGTCCTTGCACTTAAAACCGTCACAGCATCAAGTGATCAAAATTCAGGTGCTTGGCAACTGCAGGTATTTACGACGGTTGCAGCATCCCGGGGTCACGAGATCTCCATTTGTGACCTTCCCAGCTGGCTTCTAACAAGCAAAGTCAATGGGAGAAGCCAGAACCACATGATTCATTTAGCAACCACAGCAAAAAAAGTTATAAAATTGGGCATGACAAACTCAATGACTGCCTCACTTAAGAGTGGAAGTTCCATTCCCAATTGTGGTCATAAGTCAAGGACTACCTGTAGTGCTTTGAAATAATTCAACTTTTTTTTTCTT
Organism: Candoia aspera; assembly: GCF_035149785.1. Classification (NCBI taxonomy): domain Eukaryota; kingdom Metazoa; phylum Chordata; class Lepidosauria; order Squamata; family Candoiidae; genus Candoia; species Candoia aspera. The sequence goes on along the minus strand of NC_086153.1, from coordinate 117,119,972 downwards.
TTCTGAAAAGGACTTTCAAAGTAGCTAGTAATACAATCACATTCAGTTAATTTATTTTTAAATTAAGTTTATAACCTATCTTTAGGTTTATTATGAATAGTAGGAGAATGAAAGCTGAATGCATATCCTTGGAAGTGCATTTCATAGTCTGAAGGCCACATAGGCCCTCTCCTGAATATGAGATAAATGAGCTTCTGCAGTGGGGGTATCTTAAAAAAGGCAACTCTGTATTGTTAGAATATAAGAACATAGTTTAATAGAATCATAAAGATGGGAGGAAATGTATTGTGGCATGAACTTCAATGGGCAAGAATTGACTTTCTCAGATGCATAAAGCTATACAGAATGTATATTAGACATGCAGTACATACTAAATATCTAGAGGCTGGAAATGTTTTGATCAATTATAGTTTGCTGTGTGAGCCAAACAGAAGTTTGTGTTGATGATGGTTTCTTGAAAAGAAGTTTTGGTCCATGGGTTATAAAGCTAGCTTTTTTCAAGAAATAATAGTAGATTGCAACACACAAAAGCCTCTGCTGTCATATATTTGTTAGCTTTTAAAGTGAAACAAATATTAATTCTAAAGAATAATGACTTGAAAATGGAGTAAATATACAGTTTTGATTCTAGACATAGATTATTTATGGCTTATTACAATGAAATACAGCCATCATTGAAACTATTGCATAAAACTATATGTGTGTGTGTGTGCCAATATATATCATTTTGTGGTCTTCCCTTCCCTTCCCTTCCCTTCCCTTCCCTTCCCTTCCCCTTTCCTTTCCTTAATCCCCTTCAACTTCTCCTTTTTCTTTTCTTCTTTGTTTCATTTCATGAAATAAATAACAACCCCCCCACCAAAAAAATTACAGTGATTCCTTGAGGAAGAGCTTATCTTTCTTCTAAGATAATTAGAAGTTTAACTAAATTCAGGCAGGTTCAGAATTTACAGCTTTGGTTTTCTTTTGTTTTTTCCTTACAGTAGCCATATAGGGTGGGCTATGTTAAGATTTTTTTTCCGTCCGTTCAATCGTGACCGATTTTCTGAGACTGCCTGGACAAATCCCTGTAGCATTCTTGGCAAGGTTTTTCAGAAGTGGTTTGCCATTGCCTTCTTCCTAGGGCTGAGAGAAAGTGACTGGCCCAAGGTCACCCAGCTGGCTTTGTGCCTAAGGCGGGACTAGAACTCCCGGTCTCCCGGTTTCTACCCTAGAGCCTTAACCACTGCACCAAACTGGCTGTCTCATGTAAAGATAGGTGAACTAATAAGCTTCCTGATTAAGTGGAAATCTGAACCCAGAGATTTCCAAAACTCAGGTCTAATATGCTGTCTGCTGTCTCATACAAACTCCATGCCGATTTCACATGAACGCATACAAGCTCCACACAAACAAATGCATACACTTGTGAACCAATGCTAATACATTTCCTCCACTGGAAGAAATATGGGAAAACTGTTAAGCAATATCCTGCGGACCATAATGTTTAGCTTTATAGATCCTCTTTAATTAGGCAGTGGATATGACCTGATAAAGAGTAAAGGCTTATTTCTAAATGTATATTTCAGAAGCTAACAGCTAAATCTACCCTCTTATTGCTATGCATCGTTTGCGGTGAATGTAACAAAAGATGCAAGTACAGGAGCCCTGCTGAGAGCTCTGTAGATCAGATTCCTTGTTTATGTTAACAGCTGCAAGCACAACATTCAGGGTTAAGCTGGAACTGAAAGCTCTTTTCTCTCCACTTCCTACCAGAGCTAAGGGTTTTTTTTGTTTTTTGTTTTTTAGGATTTCTTCAAGAACTTTACCCTTATATTTAGTGGCCAAGGTGTCCCTGTTTAATGACTAGTCTTAGGCTACCGCCAAAATAAAAGATTATTCCAGGAACATTGTTGTTGTGATTCCAGGAACTTCGTGGTAAACCCTGCCTGGCCCACAATCAATCCACATTCCTGAATTGGAAAATGTATTGGACTTGAGAGCCAGTGATTGTAACGCTTATGTCCTTCCCAACTGGGTGCTTTATGTCAGACTGTTGTCACTCCACCTTCATCAGAACAAGGAGCCTTTTGCATGGCTGAGGATCACAGTGGTTAATGGAATGATATAAATTGGATATGTTAGCGACAAAACTTGAAACAAATTAGACTCCAACAGTCCTTGAGTTTAGAAATAGAAAAAGACTTTATTTCGCTCTCTCTCTGAGCTTCTACGGTTTGCAAAGCGTGGTGGACTTTCCAGGAGCACGATGCAACGTGTCCAAAAGAAAAGCCACCCCATACAATATTTCAAGTTTATTTTTATACATTTTCCTGTCCCGTCGCTCCTCTTTATCCGTTTCCCCATTGGCTGGGTACTCTCAGACTTACAATCTTCCGGCTGCCTTTGTTTTAAACCATTATCATATTAGGTGATGTGTTTAGCCATGGCCCTGATAAGTTTAGCCATTACCAGGTGATGAGTTTAGCCATTGCCATGATAAGTGATGAGTTTAGCCCTTATCATTTGATGAGTTTTCCCCACTATCTCCTCCTGACTTCGTGTTGGTTTAAGTATTTAACATGGCATTGCTTTTGCTCACTAGCTTGAACTTATTTACACATTAAAATCTTTACCTCTCACAGATAGAGCCACATCATGGCTACTAGATCTAGAAAGCAAAGGTCTGGGTAATCACTAGATGATAGCAAATACTGATATCTTGGCTGTTATCTGCAGGTCTTCCAGATTTGTATAATCCAGATCTGTTGGCTCCACCCATGGATTTTCAGTTTTTTTTTTCCTGTTTGTGTGTGTTAATTATGCTAATCCTATTTTAGAGCTTATACTATAATTTGTTTCAGATATCTTGCCTCAGAGTGGCAGAACAATACCACCAGATTTTAGCAACAGATGTCAGAGATGTGTCCCAATGATCCAATGATTCTGCAAAAGAGTTTGGGAGCTGATGCAACCTTGGAGACACATTTACTTACTCTACCTCATCAGTTTCTCTTACTAGAGACATACTAGCTCTTCCATACAAGTGTTTTCTAGAACTTTTAAATCGTTAAAAGAAAAACTTAAACAGGATTAAAAAAAAAACCTTTCAGTATTTTATATTATAATAGATGGATGGATAGTCTTAGGCTATCCCCAAACAACAAAATCCTTTCTAATAAAGCATTTCAGCTAATGAGTATGTAATATAAAGATTGTTGTCTTTTCTTCTGGCTATCTAAATCACATTGAAACCTGGCTTACTATTCTCTTACAATAACATTTTATGAGGACATTTTTTCATAATGATGCAGTTTTCCCCCTTTCTAACATCTGCTAATAGAGGACCATAAATTATCTTTCCTCAACTGACGACCCATCACTCACAGAAAAAATCTTGAGGTTGTAATGTATCCAAGTCATGAGATCAGAACTGTATCATCATTTGTTTTTGCACAGAAGAAAATTATACAGAGATTTTACAGTTACAAACTATAAAAATATACAATCTCATACATAAAGCACTATCAGTACCGTATATATTTATATCACATAGAATTACATACATGCAAACCTATCAGAGAATCACGTCCTGAGTATTAACTGTTTTCAGTTCCAAAGCTCTACAAATGATTGACAATTTCCTACAAAACTTTCAGTGCCTTTTTTGTTCCTCACATATGCCTGCATTTTACAGGTAATTTTTGCACATGACTGTTCCATACAAGATTTTTTTGAAGTCAGCTTTCTGCAACGTCTCAGTTTTCACTTTTTTTCTATGTTATAATGAAAGAATGCTACTTAAAGCATACATCTTTGCAGTGTCAGAATGATTTTCATGGTTTTCAGATGTTCTTTTTATCAAAATAAAACTGAAAGCATTTTTCTTTAAAAAAAACAGATCTTCATATGTTGTTACTTTTTATCTGTTTTTAACATCATATGCTATCCAGAGTTGTTTTGAATTAGGTGGCTTTACAAATTTATTAAATTAAATATCTTGAAGAGTATTTACAATAATGATTGCTTATCACCACAATAAGGTATATTAAACAATTTAAATATATATTAAAATGTAAATATATTTTTGAAAAAAAATATATTCCTACCAATGTGTTGTTTGTAAAATCTAAGTATTTAATATCCTCAAAAAAGACTAGTTCCTAGTACTTTTTAAAGCATTACACAGAACTACCTCACTTTGGGCTCACAAAATTTCCTATTGCATGATTACTGTAAGTTTTCACAAACCTGATCTCATTTTTACCTCCAAATAAAAGACCTTAGGATATTGCTTGATATCCCAAATAGCTGCCAACTATCTATAGTTGCGTTAAACAAATTGGTGCTTCATAAAGTTGCTTCACATATTCACCTATCGGTAAAGAATGTGCTGTGATGAGATGCTATACTCTAGGTGATTTGTTCAGCTGCACAAATGCCAGTATTATAAAAAATCTGTTTGTTAGATGAAAGGTCAGTGAAAATTCTGCTCCAATTTCTGGCTCTTTGCTGTGCTCTAAAGTAAATTTCATCTGAAGTTTTGCCAAACTTGTCAGGCTTCATGCAGTCACAGCTGTTAATCTTGGCTCTCTGGACACTTAGCCGTTCATTCAGGAATCGGTGTACTAGGCAAAAGGCTCTTGGACAACACATGGTAAGTGTGACCTCTTCGTTGCAGACAAGAATGAAGCCATATACCCAGGGAACATTTGACCATTGCATTACATCAAAGTCAAATTCTTAATGTAGGTCTGTGCTTCTGAGTTTAAATTCTAGGCATTTTCCTCCCAACTTTGTGAGTCAATGAATATTGCCTGTTCTCTTGATGACTTTGGGAGGCACCTGACCTACGTTGACATAATACTTCTCTCTAGAGTTGGAATTGTTGGCTCCTGCCTCACCAGCTTCATTCCTTAAACCCACTCCTTCCCTTTTTTCTCCTTCTCTTCCCCCTCTGAGTCTGGATGTGTCAAGTATTTCTCACCTTCCCTCCTTCTGGTTATGAGGGGTTGAAGACAATGTGTTCCCCTTTCTTTTTGAAGCTGATGAGATCTTCCTCTTTTCAGACTTATGTATCCCTACCTCCTCCAAAACCAGACAGCAGCAATAGGGTCATTACCATCTCCTCATTTTTTTTTCATTAGAAAGTCCACCTTCCAGAACTCTCCTTCTCATCTTCAGAGGAGTGGATTCTCTCTTCCGCCCAAACATGTATCCAAACAAATTCCTTCCCCCTCAACAGCCTGATTCTGTGATAAGGTGGTCTGGGCTTGTGCTGATATTGCAAATGGCACTGACACAGAAGACTTAATGCATGGACATCATTTGCCACTTCCCAAGAACAATAAGTGTCTAGGTAGCCCTTCCCAAAAGTCAAATATTTCACCCTGCCCCACCTATTCAAGCTTGAATCCTCTTCTTCCTTGCATGCTGTTTCCCCCACCCCACCAAAGTTGTGGATGGTGATGGGGCAGAATGCATGGGGGACAAAGGTGTGAGGTTCCATCCAGCCTCTGACTCAGAAAACGAAACTCTTCCTGAGTCAGAGGGGGAACAGAAATTTACCAGTCAGAAACTGGGAAAGCAAAACCAGAAATGACTCAGCAGCGCAGGAGAATTCACAGATGCTGGTTGGTCAGTCTTTGGAGGAGGATTTGAATCCTCCAATTGCGCACACGAAAGACGTGCCAAAAAGTGTGCAAAGGAGAAGGCAGCCCAATAGGCTACGGAAGGGAATAGGTGCTCAAAGGATTGGCATAAAAGGCAGATGCGCAAAGAGCAAGCTGCCATTCCAGCAGAAGAGTCTTTACCTGTGTCGGAAACATCACCTGTAGCTGGAGGGGAATCAGCGCCAGTGTTTCCTATCGGAGAGGACTTGGATCCTGCTACTGCTGCCACAGAGGATCTTCTCCCTGCCGAACCCAGCAACCTCAGCCTCGCATCCAGCTTCAGACCTCTTCATCGTCATTGTGCGCATTCCAGATGCACTTCCAGCCTTGCTTCAAGTTTCCAGCCATGTCCAGAGCCTCCAGTACAGCTTCATTGTGCTTTTGACCTTCAGCCTTGCCATGGATCTCCAGCCCAGCCTAGCTGCGCCCCAGTTGCCCAACATTGTTCAGGAACTTCAGATCTATCTTTTTGCAAATTGGGTTTTCAATCTAGTCTAGAACCTGTAGTCCAGTCCAGCCGTGTTTCAAGCTCTTTGCCTAGTCAAGAACCTCCAGTCCAGCCTAATCATGTGCCAAGCTTCCATCCCAGCCCAGAATCTCCAGCCAAGTCCAGTCTTGCTTCGAGTTATCAGCCTTGTTCTGAGTCTCCAGCCTCAGTACTCAGTCCAGTCTGAGTTGCCTAGTTCAGTCCAGTCCTGCCTCTAGAGCCAAGACTTGCCCAGTGGTTCCAGTTTGGTCTTCTCCAGTTCTCTGGTGCCAGCCTAGTTTGAGTGGTGTTTTACATCGCGTCTGATCGTCTATAGTTCCAGTGGTGCCATGTGCCCTAGCTTCTTCCAGTCTTCCAGCTCCCGTCAGCGAATCCTGCTCTGCTGTTTTACCAGTCTTCCCCTGCAACCTTGCCAGTTTCCTCGCTGTTACCCAGTTGGTCTTGATTGGACACAGCCTACCTCTTGACCATAAGGATTTATTTATTGTAAATAGTTATTTAATAAAAAGTGTTTTTGATAATAAACCTGCCTGGCCGCCTCATAGTCTGGACAAAAGGTTAGGTTAGAGGTATTCCAGGACCAGGAGGGAAATTATAGGAAATGGTCCAATAAATTTAACATGTAGCTTAAATAGTTGAATGCTGGGGGAGTATGGTAGAAAGCTAGGTGTGACCTCCAATAATGATGGGAAGGGTCTTCATGACTATGATGGTCAAGAGAGTACTTGTGGAAGCTTTAGCATGATTCAAGTGATCCTTAAAGAGGTACTGAGCAGCTTGAAATTTCTGGAGAAAATAAGAGACTTCTGGGTTGAGCTAGGGCTAGGATGCATGTAGCAGCAGGCACAAGTGGTAGAAGTGGGTGGCCTGAAATGGCAATATTTGAGTAGAGCCATGAATTGGGTTATTCTACCTCATTCCTAGGTGGAAGATTAAGCAAATTATCTTGCTGGATATTTTATATAGGAACATTAAAAAAAAAACTCTATTAGATGTAAAGCTTCACCTGTTCTTTTCCCATCATCTATAATTAGAACAAGAGAGAACAAATGCCACCTTAGAAGATAAAATATGTTCTTCCCAAATGCCTCTTTCTCCATAAGTATGATACTGTCTTGATACTTCAGAAGGGAGGATTGTAGAAGGACACTCACAAGCAAAGTGGCCAGGTTTTCCACAATATAGATATAGGCCACGTGTGCATTGGCAAACTTCTCGGGCTCTGCTAGTTCTGAGCTACATGGCATCAATTGTTGAGCTTTCTGATATATAGGTAGAGAGGAGGAGGGAGGGGGGAGCAAACAAGAATAGTACTATCTTCTCTTCTTACCTGTTCTGTGCTATAGTTCCTCAAGACTTCTATTGAAGCAGACTTGAATTAATGTTCACATAATCTCTCTCTGGGGTGCCCTGATGACTGAGTTTATTGCTTATTTCAACTCATGGTCCATATCCCGATCTAACAGCTGAAACTCAGGAACATGCTCCACACCAAACATGTACTCTCTCAGAAGTGAGATATGTCATGCTTAGCAGTTCTTTGCTTCATTGCAGTCTCCAAATTAGCTCTCAGGTATGCTACAAAATTAGCATAGTTGTCCAAGTCCAGGAAGTTCTGCATCAGAAGGTGGGTGTTGCTCATTTTGTAGCTCTATCAATTGTTAGGCTAATTATAAATCTTACTCAAGTGGGTTAGTGAGAGAACCATTAGGTCTCAGAAAAATATATAACTCACGTCGATTGAAGAAGTCTGTACACTTTATTGGATTCCGACCATATTTGTCAAACAGGCAGTTGAGTATTTGGCTTCAGATGGCCATGGCCACTGTAGATTCTCTAGCAATGGGCTGGAACTGGTATGGACATCACATGTCAGGCTTCACACAAGCAAGCCCTTATATGGATCTATGCTCATGAGTTTACAGTCTAGGCTTTTTTCTTCAACCTCCATTGTTCTTTTGATGGCCTTCAGATATACCTGATCTGTGTTGACACAGTCATTCTCTCTAATTTGGGGCTGCTGATTCCTATAAAAATATTAGCATTCCCAAACATCTATGATTGGAGACACACACATACATGCACTCACACACATACACATATATAAATCTGTTCATAGATCTGCCATCTGATGGGCAGACAAGATAAACATAAGCACTGAAGAAAGAAAGAAGGTCACTATAAAGGAAGTCTCCATTTTATTCCACAGGCTCCAGCAATAGCAGACATGTTAGATAAGTGGTACTGCAACTACCCAAGATGACCTTAAAACAAGGAAACTGTAGTCTTTGGGTTATTACTGAGTTTCAGCATCCAGCAACCTCAGCAGTATGGGCAATTGTAGGGATTCTGTGGTTGTGGTTCTGCAACATCTGGAAGGTCACAGATTTCCCTGCCCTGTCCTAGCAGTTGCTTTAATACTCCCACTCCTCTCCTCCTCCTCCTCCTCCTCCCCCAGCTCATGGCTTACAGATTATATAAACAAAAATTATAACATTTACAGTGAGGTTAAAACCAATCAAACCAATCATAACAATGGTAATGATAAGCATACCAGCCTTCACATCGAAACAGAAGGACACAAAAATGACAAGAAACAAAGAATAAAACATGAAACAGAAAGCAAAATGGCATCATGTATAGATTCAAGGAAAGGTGCTCCAGAACAACTGTTCTTAAAGGTTTGTGGAAAACCAGCAAGGAGGGGGCCAGCCTGATATCTATTGGGAAGAATACTGGTGCTGCCATGGAAAAGCAATGCTGTCTAGCCTTAGACTCCCAAACTTCTTGGAAATGTGGGATTACAAGAAGCTTCTTCTTAGCTTTTCCAACTGGTTTGGCTGGGACTGGTTGGAGCCACTGGTCCTGAAGGTATCTAGGTGCCAAGCCATGAAGGGCTTATAAATCAATACCAGCACCTTAAATTGTACCCAGAAATGAATCCATAAATAGTGTTGGGCCTGCAAAATCAGTGTTATATCCTTCCAGCAGCAAGCACCAATAAGCTTGCTGGTCACTGCACTCAGGCCAGTTGCAGTTTCTGAGTAGTCTTTAAAGGCAGCCCCATGTAAAACACTTTACAGTAGTCAAGACAGGTGATGACAAGGGTATCAGTTACTGTAGTCAGGTCCTGTTGCAAAAGGTATGGCAACAATTTGTGCATGAACTGTGGCTGGGCTTAGGCCCCTCTAGGTACAGCCTTCAACAGGAGCCCATGGTCCAGAAGGACCTCCAAATAGTAGACCTGCTCCTTTATAGGTAATGCCTATCTGCCAAGCAACAGAGAACCCTAATGGTCAAACAGCAACTCAGTCTTACTAGAGTTCAACTTCAGCTTGTTCTCTCTCATCTATCCTTATACCCCTGGGAAAGGGCATCAATAGCATCTCCCTTTCAGTCTGGGGTAGCAATGTACAATTGAACATCATTAGTATACTGATAACACCATACCCTGAACTGCCAAACGAACTCAATGAGCAGTTTCATGTTTTCTCGTGTTCAAAATGCAGGGTAAGGAAATGGATCTCTTTGGCACCTGAAATATCAGAGTTAAACTCTCCTTCCCCACTATCACAGACTGAAACTGCCGAACTGAGGAAGGAATGGACATATTGCAAAACAATGCCTCCAATTCCCAATCCCTATAGATAATCTATAAGATGCCAAGATCGATGATATCAAAAGCCACCAAGAAGGACAGCAGGACAAGGAGGGGGCGCCCTTCTCCCATGCAGGTCCCAACATAGATCATCCAAGAGAGCATCCAATGATGTCTCTGTCCCATACCTAACCTGCTTAACCTAGGATGCTAACCTGATTGGCCAACCCTGTCTCAACAACCGTCTTCAGAAAGGAAAGTTGGGAGATAGGACATTACTTATCTAAAGCCCTTGGATCCAGTGATGACCTTTCTTTATTGAAATCACAGCAATTAAATGATAGCTTCATTGCATACAATTCATTCTTTTGGACAAACACATGTACAGGAAGAAAGGTAAATAAGTAAAATGTGGCTGAACTCTAATATCCCACTTCTGGATCTTTTAGGCAAAAATATGTAACACTTGGATTTTTCACTGAAGCAAAAAGAAGTTGGTCCTTAGTAAAATGACAATTTAAAACAAGACTTTTATAACCTCAGTATGTGGAATACACACACTATCTACATTCTGCATTAATGAAATTTCAGTGAGAAGATGCTCCAAATGCTTTCCCTGAAGAATCATTTGTACCCTCTCACATGTATGTGACTCAGTTTGCAGCTTCTACATATTACATCAGCCTTCCCCAACTGTCTGTACATCCGGAGACCACCAGATTGGGGAAAGATAGATTAATTTGAATAAAGAGGCTGATTTAAATGTTATAGTCTCAGCATGAAAGTAGCTAAAAGTGCTCTGGTACTTAACATTTGACCTCCCCTACAACATGAGCCAACTGCTATGATACAAGGACTCCACACCTCTGTTGCTCAGATATGGCAATAGCCAGAAAGTATAGAAATTTACTAAAGAGGTAGAATTCTGCTTAAAGCTCAACTGGCAATGGAATTAAGGCTCTTGTGACCCTCATCACCAGCGTTGCTACTTTCAGAATGAATGGCCAACTGATGAATAAGATAACTGCATGCACATGATTCATGGAGACCATACTTTAGATTTCTTGATATCCACCAATTATTAATTAATATAAAATTCAATTTGCTTTTCATCCCTAGAGATTTGAAAAGTAAAGTTTGGCTAGATAGTTCAATGGAGCTTAAGTTCCTTCTGGAAACTATCCACCAAAAGTTCCTTTGCTGCTAACTTTCTTCCTGCCCCATATATCCTGTCTCTCCTATTTCCAGGTGTTCCAATAGAAGATTTCCCTTCTGCCAAAACCATCACTGGCAGCCCAAAATTGGGGAAAAAGAAAATATTCCCCATGTGCTGGAGATCTGGCTGGTAATCCACTGAGATCATAGAAGAGCGCAGAAAGGAAGTTGAACACAGATATCAAGCAATACAGTATTGGCTGTTGAAGTGTCTAAACATCCTTGTCTCTGCTCAATATGCATTTCCCAACAGGGTTCTGAACTGGGGAAGGCAATATTAGTATCAGGGTACTTATTTGCTGGGCATCACAAGACTGGGATATGTTTTCACAAGCAGTTAAAATGAAGGAAATCATATGGGAAGGTGGTAGGCTCCCATTGTTTCCACATAAAGTTTCTGGAAAACACATGGCAAAAAGGAGGAATTAACTATGGTTTTTATGTTGTTATTTATTAATTCAATGTATATAGCATGTGACTCGGAGCAGTGTATACAATTAAAATGAAATATTTATCTATCTATTTATTACTGGAGGTGATTCAAACCTGGACAATCAAAATGATCTTGGGGAAATGCATTCCATGGCAACAGAGAAGGAAGTAAAGTTGGGTTGGGAAGTGGAGCTTATGACGAAAATTTTCTCTTGGCCACCAAGCAGCTTTTGTACAAGCTTCATGAAACTACCCATTTTTGGGGAATCAAGGCAGCAGTCCCTAAGGCATAAAGGGATAAAGAAAGCATGCCTGAGAAAATAATCAGGAAAGGAATAAATTTGGGCTTACCCCACCCACCCAAACTTTGGAAAGAATTGGAAGTGTGTGCTGAAATTTGGGGATGAATACGGAGCCCAATTGTGTACATGTAGAGACACCCCACCCCCACCCCACACACACAGAGACTCATTCGCATGAACAAACAATAGTGGAGGGTAAAATAGGTATACACACCTGCCCAGGGGGCCCATTTAGGTCAATGTATTCTCAACTCGTATATCAACGGAATCCAAACGGCATCAAAATCAAAACAGGCTGGTCTTATAGAGAGTGTTCAAATATGAACATGTTTTAGATTTCACTTATAAGCAGATTTATGGGCCAAACTAAATAGGAAGTAAGGGAATTTGAGCAGCTTTTTGGTTTTTGACTACAGTGGGAGGGTCTCCAAAGACTGTTGGAACAGTAACATAGAATAGAGGCCTTAATCTCTCTTTGCAAAATGTTTGCAATACACACAGAATAAATCTTGCATCTTTTCAAGGAATAGAGGTACTATTTTTTAAAAAAGAAGGGAAACTTAAATGTGGGTGCTCCATCTTCTCAAATATTTGTAATCCCTTCTGAATTCAAGCAGCTTAAGTCTCTACCAAGCACTTGCCTCCCCATGTCAGCTTTTTCTCCCCACAGTCATATTTGTAAGCTAAGATCAGGTGAGTGGGGAAACTACAAACATGTTTGTTACAAGGTCTTGGAGATACCAGCAGTAGAAGGGGATCTAGCAATACACCTCCACCCACCTTGCCATCATTTCTGAAGCTGAAATAATACTTCTGAACATGCATATTATTTTCTGCAAGGATCATGTCACTATAATGTGAGTTTCTGTAGCTCATCCCAAGATACTCTATAAATATGCTTGGGATCACAATTGCCACTTTTCTCCAAAGGTATGGTCTTTGCCCATGCTGGCTGGAAATTATGAGAGCTCACAGTAGATGGCAGCATCTAGCTGATCTTGGCTGAACTTGAAAGCTGATCAGGGTGACATCTGGTTAGTACTTGGATGGAAGTCTACCAGAAAATTCAAGGCCTGAATTTTAAACTGAGATGTTGAAAAAGCGTACTAATGAAGAAGGCAATAAAAAAACCACTTCTGAACTGTAACCAAGAAAGCAATATAGATGTGTCCCTGTGGTCCCTAGAAGGCTGAGCTCAACTTGAGGGAGACTTTACATCTGGAAAATTCAAGACTGAGGAAGGCTGTTATAATGGATGCAGCGTATCTGAAGATATGTCTGTCAGTCCACAGTGCACATCATAGCACAGGCATCTGAAACTGTACCTTTCTGTGAAAATACTGAAAAGAATGCAGTACAGATAGACTTTATTGGACAAGGATCTGATTTCCTCCATAGCCTTAAAAGGAAAGGCAAATTTCTCACCCATGCTCCTTAAAAATGAAAGTGGACAGTGAAATGAATACTTAGGTTTCAGACCAAGAACACCGGCCTGAAAAAGATAGTCATAAATCCCATCTCATTCCTTCTCTCTTTTCCTTTAAAGTAAAAAGGGGAATGTGTTCTCTCTCAAGGATAAACTGTGCTCAGAAATTATAGACCTGACAGTATGTGTGCTCCGTGTTCCTTTATTCATGTAGTGTCAGGTGGCAATTTTTTTCAACTGGGAATTGTGTGGTTGTTGTTGCTGCTGCTCTGCCCCAAGCCTCTGAAGATGAAAGGTGAGCATGTGATACAGTGATGTCAGCAGAACAGACTGGGCTGATATTTTGGGTCTTTTCATTTTTAATGTTTAGTTATTTACAAAAAATAAGCATATAGTTTCCCCCCCAAAATAATGCATCTGTTGTATAGATTAATTTTAGAAAATACTGCTGAAATTTGCAATTCTGATGCCTATTTTTGATGGCTTGATCCCTGGGAGTTCTGGGGTTTGCAAAAATGGGGCTGGAGGCTGCACAGACCACACATTTCTGCTCTAGTCCAATGCTAGCATGAAGCAGAGCTGCCATCTCACTGTTCACGTTAGGCACAGTGGAGGACCCAGCCGTATCTCCATTGCCGAGCTAACATTCCCTTGCCTATCTGGTTTAATAGGCACAGTCTTGCCTATTATCTTCAGAAAGCAAAATGCCTTTGGCTGGCCCTGCGCAGGGAAGAGATACGAGGAACCTGCACGGACGTAGAGTACTAAAGCTCAGAATGATATGAGCTGCCAGGAATATAAAATATAAGAAGAATCCAAGAGGCTGTTCTGTTGCATGAAGAATGTGGGGAAGTAAAAACAGAAAAGGGAGAAGGTAGAACTGCTTCATGCCTTCTTTGCATCTGTTTTCTTTCAGAAGAGGGAGAAAGGCCTTTATAATATGATTTGGGAAAAGGGAGGAACATAGCTCAGGTCTAATAAAGGTACAATAAAAAGTGATCTTGTTGTCTGCTACTTTAAGCAATGCTCCAGAATCTTGAGAATACTCGGCTCTTGGCAGTTATAACGAAAAGAAAACATGTTATTAAGTTTCTCCTGTGACAGAGACCTGGACTTGTGACAGGCCAATACAATTCTGGTAACATTAACAGAAGCCTTGCCTCTATGGAAGTTAAAAGCTTCGTTTTACTCTTTGCTAGTGGATCACCCTTGGAGTATTGTGTTCAGGTCCAGGTGGCATTGTACTTTAAAAGTGACCTGAAGAAATTGGAAGAGGTACAGAGAAGAGCTACCTGAATGGATCTGGAAACTAAGCTTTATGAGGCCATTAAAGGCTCTGAGCATATTTAGCTTGCAAAAAGGAGGACAATGAGTCTGTTGGTGCATGAGGGGGCAGACCTGTTCTCTCCTGAACCTGAATTCAAAATAAGGACCAATGGTTTGAAAATAACAGGAAGGAGATTCGGGCTAAATATTAGAAGAATTTTCTGATTCCAAGAACTACTCAACATTGAACAATTTGCCTAGAATAATGATGGGACAACCTCTTGATTGATTGATTCCTGCACTGAGGTGATGTCTGAACTAGACGAACTATAAGGTTCCTTTCCAAATCATACATTCTGTGGTACTAGATTTCTAAGTAACAAATCCTGGTTTCCCTTCAACCTAATGGCCAACTCTCTACTATGCTGTCCTGCGCACTGCTTTTCCCAAAAATAATTGCCTGAGGAGAATGCATGAGTTGCCCACAGTGCCTGAAATGAAGGTTGTCATTTTGTTTTAATTATGAGGCAGGGTTTTTGTCTTTGTTTTTAAAAAGCATCATTACCTACCTGCTGTCCTTTTCTCCATTTTGGTGCCCAGTAGATACTAAGTTTATTAACAAGATAACATGCCTTAAGTAGGCAAAGAAACTTAACAACATTTTCCTTTCCTTTATATTTTCAGGAGCATCACTCAAAGTAGCAAACTTGTCCACTATTTGCCACTTGCAGGCAAGAGGCTATTTATTGTTCACACACCATGTTTCTTCTAAAAATGCCCCTCAGCTGAAATAGAGAACGTCCCAAGGAGGCCTGGATGGCAGTTGCAATTTCAGCCTAGAGTATACTTTCTGCCCTACCTCTCTCCCACTCCCAATCATCACAACAGCAAACTCTTGGCAGAGTGCTGGAAAGCATTTGGCCTGAGAGATCAGAAAAATCACACACCAGGCATTTCTATAAAAATAAATTTATTTACAGAAAGCACAAAAACATATTTACAGGCTTGTGCATTCACACGCGCTCAGAGAGCACCGGGCTGCTTACTCGGCTGCAAAAGTGAAACTAAACAAGTATCAAGCAAGCTGCCCTCCCCCAGGCAATGCAGCTATTAACACCCAAACTGAGGACAATTAAGTTCGACCTCTTCACCCTGCCGATACTTAAGGAAGTACTCAATTACCATGGTAACAAATGGTTTGTCCGGGCAAAAACAAAGAAATTCCAACACAAACCACAAAGAGATTGTCAGGATATGCTTTCCAGGTTCACCTCTGGCTATGCAATGTAGTGCACAAAGTTATCATTGATAAACTCAGAACATTCAAAAACAGCCAGATTCTCCCCAACCATCCCACCCCCTCACCCTTGGCCAAGGCTGCTGCTGTTCAAGACTGCTTGGGAACCTGATTAACCAGCAATAATGAGTAAAAGCTGAGGGACTCCCTTGTGCGAACAGATGCATTTGCAAAAATAAATGAATAAATAAGGAAAATAAATAAATTAGAAAGCCACCATGCTAAATGAAGCCATACTGCCATCTTAGGTTACCATCTGTATCTACTTTTTCTTGACATTGTCCCTTCTATCATTCCTTCCACCATGTCTGAGGCCAGCTGGCATCTCTTTACTCCAAACATGGCTGGGGCTGCACCAGGACCCCAATGCCCCTTTCTCATGATCCTGGGCCCTTAGATGATCTGTGAAGAGACAAAAGACACGTGGATGACTTGTATCTCTCATTTCTCCAACCTTTTAATCTCTCACTCAGCACTATTTTGGTATCTCTCTCTCTCTTTCTTTTTCTTTTCAAAGTAAATTCTTCGATCTGCTGTGGTTCAAAAAATACACAAGTCCTAGATCTGACAATAAATTTACATTTAGTTGAAGAAAGAAAACAATTACAAATGGGAAACAGATTTATTCACACTCAGTGTATTAACGAAAACCTCTTTTAGTAAAAACAACAAGACCCAAAGAGCCTTAGTATACAGTGTGGAAAAAAATAATGGCCCAGCAGGTCCACTTTTTATTAACAACTCATCAGTAGGCAGGTTGTAATTCATAACAAAGAATTTACCCTAAGGAATGCCACAGGATTGTGAGCTTTTTAGTTGCTTAAGAAAATACATATGTTGTTCCACTTGGTTTCCTTTCAATAAAATCCACCGGTTAGCACTTCATTTTCGAGCTGTTCTGACAAATCAGGTGAGGGAGCTCGGTAGAAAAAATAGAAGCTAACTTTTCAGCTGTAAGTTTTAAGAATGTTTTTAAAGTTAAAGAAATGTTCTAAATGATGAGGAAGCCATGATAAAAATCTGGAAAATGGTATTTGCTGAGAACAGCTGAAAAGTATATGTCTGCTTTTATGTTTATGTCAGTAACGTTTTTTCCCTTCAAAATAAGTATTTTAGGGATCATCTTTTAACATTGATATTGGAATACCCTTTGCCTATAATTCACACACACGTCAGGCAGACACACACATAAATATTCAATACATTAAACCTCAGTATTAGTGATATATTGGTAATTATTGATCAATAAATTTCCACTAAGAGGATTCATGACAGTACTGGACACACGCTGGATGAAGTTTGCTGTTTATTTAGTGGTAGGAGAAATACTTAGAGGGATCTTGTAAAACTGGGGGTGAGATCATGTTTCTACATATATTAGACCAGCAGTTCTCAAATATTTTGGTCTCAGGACCCCTTCACATTCTTAAAAATGATTGAGGACCCCAAAGAGCTTTGGTTTATGTGGGTTATATCTATCAATATTTACTGTATTAGAAATTAAAACTGAGAAATTTTAGAATATTTATTTGATTTTGTAGATCCCCTGAAAGGGTCTTGGGGACCCCCAGGGGTCCCCAGACCAGACCTTGAGACCCATTGCATTAGACTCATAGAATCCAGACAGATTTAATTATAAGTAGGTTTTATACAAGAGCCAGTTTTGTGCTGTGATTAAAGGCACCAGGCTAGAAACCAGGAGACTGTGAGTTCTAGTTCTACCTTAAGCACAAAGCCAACTGGGAGACTTTGGGCCAGTCACTCTCTCCCAGCCCTAGGAAGCAGGCAATGGCAAACCACTTCTGAAAATGTTGTCTAGAAAACTGCAAGAACTTGTCCAAGCAGTAGCCAGAGTCAAATCTAATTTGATGGCATGCATGCACATACACACAGAAAAGGCTTTACGTATCCTAGAATTACTGTATGAAGTAACTCATCAGAAAAAAAAAAAATCCCAGAATTGCCATTATGCCATGGGAAACTTACTGGCAGCAGCTCTACAAATGAGATTCTTCAGCACAGATGCAATCTAATTCTTGTTGACTTGCTACACTGCTGTTAACAGAGAAGGCTGTTCTTTCCATCCTGGATAAATATATTCATATTCAAAGTACATATACAAATACAATTTGTACAGAAAGCTAGTAGTCTCTGGGCCTACACTCTTGAAGTTTCAAGTTTCAGCATACTGATATTAATTATCAAATGCAATTGGATTAAGCCCCATTGACATGCATGGGGGGTTGTATGTGAACTGTTACATGGTGGTGGTGGTAGTGGCTGTTGTTTAACTTGAGTAGGACTTAAACTGAGGGTGCTGCTTATTTGTTTTTTGGTGGTTTTTTATGCTTTATGTATAATGTTGTATTTTACATTATATTTAATTGTAAGCCAACATGAGCATTTTTGTAATGCACTTTGTCATGGAAAGTTGGCATATGAGTATAGTGATTTTTGATGTGTCATTCAATCTTGTATTTCATAATATCATCACCAAATTTTAACCAAATCCTTTTATTCTCAGGACTATGAGACGTCACTAGGGGTTTCCTGGGAGATAATTATTTATTTAAAAAATTATTTCAAATTTGGGCAACGCGCTCTCTCAGTAGTGAGCAGAGACCAAACAAAAATCTAATTACAACTGTTTCTGAGCTCTCTGGTAGTGTGCTGTCGGACTGTGTTTATGTGGTTGAATCCATTCTTGATTTTTGACGCAAGATAGGGGAGAATGCTGATAATAGGTGAACACTAAATTGCAGGAAGGGAGGCATATATTGCAGGAAGAGGAGGGAGAAGTGCATTTTTCAAGAAATTAATGGACTTGTCCAACTTAGTCTGTGATGTCAGTCTTCTCTCCCGGTCTTTTCCCTGTGGTTTTCCTGTAGTTAGTTTATCCCATTATTTTAAATAAATTTTGTACACATTTATTCAGTCATGTCTGAGGGCCCAATGTGGTGATTTTTGAAGAGGAGGTGCATGAGAGAAGAGGGGGATTCTAGAATGGACAATACTGATAAGTTTAATGATGACCATGATAATGAAGAATTTAAATCTTCTCAGGCATTTCTCTGCACTGGTACATCAGCAAATTAAAAAAAAGTGTGTCTTTACAATGAAAGCTATTTATCAATAGGTTTTACATGGACTGGTGATCCAAGTTGTCCTTTTCCATTGTGCAGAGGAAGAATTCTCAACAGGGTGTTGAGCTGAAGGCAGAATTGCAAGGGTATTTTTGAGAAAATAGTGAATTCCACATTTTGCTGCTTCGAAGATGGAGAACGGTTGCAGAAACTAGCATACGTACTTAGCAGACATCTTTCATCACATGAACCAGCTGAACAAGTCTCTGCAAGGCACTAGAGAAAATGTTTTGACTTCAAGTGACAAGATTCTTGGATTTAAAAGAAAACTGAATGTTTGGGAAAATCATGTTTCCACTGCTGCTTGGGCTTGAGAGTGAGGAAGGATATCAGAAAGTCACAAATCTGACTGAAAGCCACCTGGAGGTATTGCAGAACAAAATTGATCAATACTTTCCCTCCCTTTTCACACAATGTATCACTGGGTGAGGGATCCTTTCTCTGCATCTTCAGCTCAGCCTGAGAACTTCACTTTGAAGGAGGAAGAGGAAGAACTTTGTGAGTGGCAGTGTAATCGTACACTCAGGACGAATTCATTGATCTGCCCATGGACAAGTTCTGTATTTCTGTGAAAGAGAAGAATCCTCTCATTCGTAGGAAGGCATTGAACATTTTGTTGCAGTTTTCAATTTCTTACATATGTGAGAAGCTTTTTCTTCTTTAACAAGCATCAAAAGCAGACAAATACCTTATTTCAGTTGAAGATGAGATCTGGGTGTGCTTATCTCAAGTTCAGCCCAGAAGTTCAGGATTTGTGCAGCAAAAAGCAAGCACAGGTTTCACATTAAAGAGGTAAGTTTCATTCTTTATTTTCAGTTTAAGAACACTGCTAATGCATATATGCAGGCCTACACATGAAACAGATATAACAATTTTGTAACTTCTGGCCTATACTGGAGCCTGAATGTGCAGGGGTTCCCTGAGGCCTGAAAAATATTTCAAGGGTTCCTCCAGGGTCAAAAGGTTGAGAAAGACTGGCCTAAACCATTGTCTGTGCTTTATAGTGTAAATGTGTTTCTAAACATGGTATTAAATAATATTTTATATAAAAGTATTTTCTGGTAGCAAATATGAAATGCTTAACAATTCATGAGCTATAAAAATGAAAGCATTTATTTCTCTGCAAAAGTAGTCCATAATACTACCACATTACTTCAAATCTTCATTAGGAGAAGCGTTACGTATAAAAACACAGGTTGAGAGAAAAAAGTTATCTATTTTAAATAATTATAGTAAAATCATAATATTTTACACTGGGATAACCAAGACATTTTTCTTGCTGGTACAAAGGGCAAGAGGGAATACGGAGAAGGCAAAACACACACACACACACAAGCACACATACAACCCCCCCAACCCTGTCCAAATTGCCCACATAAAGAGGAAACCTAGCTTGGGGGGTCACATGACACAAATACTCTATATTGTCCAATCACTTCTTCCTTCCTCTGTATTCTCCCCCACCACTAATCACTGCCTCAGATGGCCGCTTCACTACACCTAATGGTAGGATGGGCTTAAGAAATAGAGGCCATAATTTATATCATGGATTTAATTTATACTCCAATTGTCCAGAAGAAAGATTCTGGAAAAAATGTTGAAAATATATCATTAAGGCAAGGAAGAACATCATTTTTCAATATAATAATTTTATAACATAAAAAGGGTTGGAAAATCAAGTTAGAGAAACCATTTTTCAACTTGGACAGTTTGGGGTATGTGAATAAACTTGTTAATCATTTGTTGTGATATCCTCATGGTACACAACTTTCTGGTCACTATAGTGATTTTTCTCCCTTGTTAGTACACATGACAGGCTGTGTTTGCCCAAACAGAGCTACTGAATTTCACTTCCACTAGTTGGGCCAAGTGTCAAAATTACTAACGAAAAAGTGAATATAACATGCAAAGTACAAACGAATGCTTAGACCATCTCCAATCTTACTGGGTTTTTCTCTTCTCAAGGTTCAGAAGTTCTGTTTCTTAGCAATACTTTTGTTGTATTCACAACAGGTTTCGATAGCTCTGTAGAAATACAGCCACTCTCGTGTATGTATATAGAAACAAATAGGCAGCTGTATTGTGATCATCCTTCCAGTCACAAGTGGTTCGTGTATCTGCCCTAGTAGAGATCTAGCTTGTTTTGCTGCAAATATCATATGTGGAGTTGCTACACTTTGTATTTATAAGCTTCTGAAACTAGCTTGTAAACTAGGCTTTAACAAAGGAAAACATATGGTAGAACACCCTGACCCAACCTCCAGAGGTACTGGAATGGTTGTTCTCAGAATTTCCAACCAGCTTCCAGACATCCTTTAGGGCATCAGGTTCAAGAAGGTATGTTGCATGGAGATGAGAGATTAAACTCATCAGTGCTTGTCATTCTGGAAGAATTAAGGGAACTCAGTTTTCTACATTCTTAATATTAATGTTTGATTCATTTAACTTGTATGCCTTCAATTTCTGAACTGTATAAATTATATTTTGGAAATGCTTGAGCATATTGAACTTATTTTAGCCACTTCCAGCAGAAGCAGAATCCTCCAAATCTAACAGCAGAGGAGTTGACCTTCCACCTTAATAAAATGGAGGAGGTGGTCTTGTTCCAGTAGAGAAGCCACCCAGGTAATCCATTACATTTTTACCAGGAGCCCATATGATACGCCTGCCAAATAAATTGCTACATTTTGTATTTATAAGCTTCTGAAACTAGCTTCTAAACTAGGCTTCTAAAATGTGTGAAAATACTAATAAAACTGCTCTTATAATAAAAGTCTACTGGTGAACCATAAATACAGTAGAAAATGTTGAAATGTGTTTAAAGTGCTGCGGAAAATCACTGAATTTGCAGTGGAAACAAGGAGACCTGGTGTCTCAAGAAAGAAATACCAACTTTGGTGGACGGGGGCAAACATATTTTATTCGGGAATGTACTTGCCCTATTTCTTTAGCAATTGGAAATTTGAGGGCTAGTTAATTTTTTTAAAATTGTTCAATCATTTCTGATTCTCGGAGACTGCTTGGACTAGTCCCTGCGGTTTTCTTGGCAAGGTTTTCAGAAGTGGTTTGCCATTGTGTCATGTTACCCATTTCAATGTGCTGTTAACATTGTAACGTTTCACATGTCATTTTCTGTTCCGTGTTTCTTCACCCATCCTGGGTTTTTCCATTCCTCCGCCCTCCGTTGTTTTGAGGGCTTGGAATGTATGTTTGGGTTTGCGCTCCTGCTCAAGGTTACTTTCCCAGGCGCGTCTAACGGTTCCTAGCACCTGGGAGGGGGTGGGCATGGACAAGGGATTGGGCTGGAACTTGCTCACAGGCAATGCTTTTAAGTTTGTATTTGGCGCGCTTTTGCTCATTCTCAGCTTTCTCTGTATTTGCATACTATTCCTTTAATAAATCAGTTATCCTTAAGCCCGAGCTTGTGAGACTGAGTATTTGGAATTAGGCAACCATTACATAAAGCTGAGAATCATTTCAACCATCTTCCGCTAGCCCCATCCAATCGTTGGATAAGAGGGAACGCTAGCGATGACCGACCATCAGCTCCGCGCAAGTGAAGGGAGCGAGGAAGAGCAGGAGGCGGCAAGGATCCGGCCAGCTCTAACCTCGAGAGCACAAAGAGCGGCACGTCGGGAGATGCGGGATGTCCAATTAGATGAGTTGCTGATATCCATGCAGGAGAGCCTCAGGAGTGAACACAAAACTGTAATGGAAAGAGCACCTGGGAGGGGGTCTCCACAACTATCCTGGGAGCCCGAAATTCCCCTGTCACCGAGGGTGGTGGTAACCAACCAACCCCTGGAAGAGCCGGTCACTCCTGCTCGTATGAGAGCATTAGAGGACAAAATGGATCTAATAGTGACAATCCTTAAGGATCTCTCCAGAGGTACAGAACCCACCCCGGAAGATTGGGAGGAAGAGCCGTCACAGTACCCAAGGCATAGCACCCTGCCACCCAGGGGGAGAAGCAAGACCCGATCAGCCTGTCAGGTGGGGGGGCGAGAGGCAAGACCTCCTAGGGATCGGCCACCCATGGGGGCTTGGCGTACGCTGACATTCGCGGAACCGCCACAGCCAGCTGAGCCGGCAAGAAACTTCCCACCGTTTGGAGTGAAGTTCGATGGGGATCCCACTACGCTCTCCTTCTTTATCACTAATGCTAAGCATTATATGGAGGATTGGGGCCGGAACTTTCGGTCAGAACATGGCAAAATCAATTTCATTGCCAACAAACTGAGAGGAAGGGCAGCTGATTGGTATGTGCAACTGTGCCAGACCGAGGCAACTGAGTTAGAGGACTTCGATGACTTTTTGTGGGCACTTAAACAGCATTTCGAAGACCCTCTAGCCCAAGAAACAGCTAAAAACACCCTGAGGAAGCTCTACCAAGGGTCCCTCTCAGTTGCTAATTATGCGCTGGAATTTAAAGCTTTATCAGGGAAAGTAGAAGACTGGTCTGAGCCAACTTTAATTGAAATGTTTAAGCAGGGGCTAGAACCAGAAATCCTTCGTTGGGCACTAGGAAGAGACGATCCTAAAACGCTATACGGGTGGATTCAGTTGGCGGGCAGCGCAGAAAATGCCCTGCAAACCTATGCCCATACCAAAGAGCTTAGACAATCCCGACTTGCTAGAGGAGCGCGCACAACTGGACTTGCCAGCCGCCCCAAACCGAAAACCTGGGAAGAAGAAAGGGAACGACGGTTCTCCAAAGGTCAGTGCCTGAGATGTGGGAAGGAAGGGCATCGAGCCACGTCGTGCCCCAGACGCCGTCCAGAAGAACGACAGACGAAACCTGCAGTAAAGTCGCCTGCTCCTGCTCTACCACGGAAACTGAAAGCTGCCGTCGCAGAACTGGACCCCCCAGAACTACCCTTCGGAGAAGAGGAAGAAGAGTTGCAATTTGAGCAGCCGGCGGGAAAAGCCTACCACCTGCCCTGAAGGGCGCCCTAGGGCAGGTGGAAGAGACCAGGCGTAACCACGATTCGGTGAGTGGAAACTTCCCTACACTGACTGTTAAAGTTAAACTGGGCTCAAAAACCAAAACTGTGGAAGTTTGGGCCATGCTAGACTCGGGCTGCTCCCGTTCCCTTATGCACCCTGATGTCGTAGCGGCTCTGGAACTGCCCACGTTTCCTTTGCCAAGACCTATGATCTTCACCCAATTGGATGGAACTATGGCGGGAGGGAAAGCAGTCAATCATTCCACGGGACTGGTCGCCTTGCAGATGGGCTCCCATCAGGAAAAGCTGCCATTTGTTGTAGCTCCAGTGGGGGGTCCTCTGGTTATCTTGGGGATGCCCTGGTTTGTGCAACAAAATCCTTTTATCAACTGGCTACATAGAACTGTGACTTTTGCGGATGGATTTTACAAAGTACCCGAAAAAGACCTACTGGAAGACATGGAGGGTGGAGGGGTAGCGTATACTACTGTACAAACACTTCAACCTCTTGAGGGACTACCCAATCAGTATCAGGATCTTGCTGAGGTATTTGGGGAAAAGGAAGCAGATCGCTTGCCACCCCACCGAAAAACGGACTGTGCCATTGAATTCTTACCAAACGTAAAATTGCCTCACCCAAAAATATACCCCATGTCTCCCAAAGAGCTTACTACGCTAAGGGAGTTCATTGACAAAAACCTGGCTAGGGGTTTCATTGAGCCTGCTAATTCCCCGGTAGGAGCCCCTGTCCTATTCAGGCCAAAAAAGGATGGGTCATTAAGGCTTTGTACCGATTTCCGCGGGCTCAATGCGGTCTCAATATTAAATAAATATCCTTTGCCCCTGATCAAAGATATGTTATCACATCTGGCCAGAGGCAAAATCTTCTCTAAACTGGATTTGAGAGAAGCCTATTTTCGTATTCGCATAAGGGAAGAGGGTGAGTGGAAAACAGCATTTAACTGTCCTCTCGGGGCTTTCCAATACAAAGTCTTACCCTTTGGTTTGTCTGGAGCACCTGGGGTTTTTATGCAACTAATCAATGAGGTCTTGCATGACCACCTATTTAAGGGGGTACTGGTATATTTGGATGATGTATTGATTTATACTGAAACCATGTCAGAACATATCCACTTAGTGCGTCAGGTACTGGCTAAATTGAAGAAAGCAGAGTTGTACGCTAAACTGTCAAAATGTGCCTTTCATCAGTCACAAATTGATTACCTAGGCTATCGAATTTCAGCTAAGGGCATTGAAATGGACCCTGCAAAAGTAGAAGCTATTGTGGCATGGGAGCCTCCCCGTACCAGGAGACAATTACAAAGTTTCCTTGGATTCGCTAATTTTTATCGGGCATTCGCCCAAAATTTTGCTGAAATCGCCCTCCCCCTTACTGAACTGTTAAAAACCAAAGGACAGGGGGATATGCGACGTTCAAAGAACCCAGGAGCGCTCCTTAAATGGACTCCAACCTGTCAGCAGGCGTTCGACGCGCTCAAACAAATCTTTACCACAGAGCCAATTTTACAGCACCCAGACCCCTCTAAACCATTCGTTGTACAAGTAGATGCTTCT
This sequence comes from Candoia aspera, assembly GCF_035149785.1. Classification (NCBI taxonomy): domain Eukaryota; kingdom Metazoa; phylum Chordata; class Lepidosauria; order Squamata; family Candoiidae; genus Candoia; species Candoia aspera. The sequence continues at coordinate 117,094,634 of NC_086153.1, read as the reverse complement.
GATTTTTCCATAGGAGCACTCTTGCTACAATCTGACCACTCTGGTGCCTTAAAACCCTGTGCTTACCTCTCTCGCAAATTCACTGACACTGAGAGGAGATGGCACGTTTGGGAAAAAGAGGCTTTTGCTGTAAAAACGGCTTTAGAAACGTGGCGACACCTATTGGAAGGCACTTCCAACCCTTTTGAAGTCTGGACTGACCATAAAAACCTGGAGGCTCTAAGCACCAGTCGCAAACTCAGTCCCAAACAGCTGCGCTGGGCTGAGTTTTTCAGCCGCTTTGACTTCACCCTTAAATTCATACCAGGCAAGAAAAACTTTTTGGCTGATGCACTCTCCCGCCGACCCCAAGATGCTGGCCCAGGGCCAACGGTCCAAGGCACCGTCTGGACCGACAAACAATTAAGTTTGGCAGCGGTGACTCGCAGCCAGACCCGAGCGCAGTCAATGCAACCTCCAGCCGCTTCGCCTCCCAGCCACTCGCAACGCTTGTCAATTCCATCCGATTTGCAACAACAGTTGCTTCTCCACCTTAAAACAGATACTTGGTTACAAACCAATAGAAACAGTCTAACTTTCACTGACGATCTTGCCTGGCACAACGATCGTCTCTATGTACCAGATGCTATGCGAAAAACCATACTCCAGCGCTGCCACGATGACAAGCTGGCTGGACATTTTGGCTATTTAAAAACTCTTCACCTTGTTCGCCCGCAATTCTGGTGGCCAACCTTGCTTAAAGACCTTAAAGCGTATGTCACTGCTTGCCCTGTTTGTGCAGCAACAAAGCGCAAAACGGGCAAACCCCAAGGTCTCCTTCAACCCGTCACCACCCCATCTGTCCCCTGGCAAGACATATCCATGGACTTTATCGTTGATCTACCCCCTAGTCAACGCAAAACAGTCATTTGGGTTGTCAAAGATTTTTTCTCGAAGCAAGCTCACTTCATCCCATGCGCTTCTATCCCCACCGCACAACAGCTGGCCCGCCTCTTCCTCATCCACGTGTACCGCCTCCACGGTATCCCTGCCCGTTTGGTGAGTGACAGAGGCACACAATTTACGTCACAATTCTGGCGGGCATTTTTAAAACTTCTGGGCACCAAACAGTCACTCTCCACCGCGTGGCATCCGGAAACGGACGGATCTACGGAGGCGGTTAACTCTACACTGGAACAATATCTCAGAGCTTTTGTTAATTACCAACAGGACAATTGGGTCGACCTACTCCCGTTTGCAGAGGTCGCCTATAACAATGCCGTTCATCAAAGCACTGGTCAAGTTCCTTTTAAAACAGTTTTTGGACGCGATTTCGTTCCTATTCCTGAACTTCCTCATCCACAACCGCTGCCAGCTTCCCTTACTGACTGGGCTGACTCTCTCAAACACTCATGGCTTAACATTCAACAAGCTCTCCTCCATGCCCAAGCTACTTACAAACGCCATGCCGATGCAAAGCGTTCCCCAGAACCATCTTTTACTGTCGGAGATAGAGTCTACTTATCAACTAAATTTCTCAAATCCCCACAACCCTCCAAAAAACTTGGCCCTAAGTTCGTGGGACCTTTTCCAATTGTCGCACAAATCAACCCTGTTACTTTTAAACTTGCTCTGCCTCACAACCTCAAACGTTTACATCCTGTTTTCCATTGTAGTTTACTCAAGCCCTACCTACCGTCGGACCGCTGGCATCCCCAACCCGTTCCACCACCTCCGCTCATGATCGACAACCAGCAACATTTCGAGGTGACATCCATCCTGGACTCTCGCCGCCAGCGCTCCACTTTGCAGTACCTCGTTCGCTGGAAACATTTCCCTCATCCTGAATGGGTCGCTGCTGCAGATGTGATCTCCCCTCGTCTTGTAGCCCAATTTCACTCTGCCTATCCTGACAAACCTGCTCCATAACATTCATTTGGGGAGGGGGCAATATGTCATGTTACCCATTTCAATGTGCTGTTAACATTGTAACGTTTCACATGTCATTTTCTGTTCCGTGTTTCTTCACCCATCCCGGGTTTTTCCATTCCTCCGCCCTCCGTTGTTTTGAGGGCTTGGAATGTATGTTTGGGTTTGCGCTCCTGCTCAAGGTTACTTTCCCAGGCGCGTCTAACGGTTCCTAGCACCTGGGAGGGGGTGCGCACTGACGAGGGATGGGGGCGGAACTTGCTCACAGGCAATGCTTTTAAGTTTGTATTTGGCGTGCTTTTGCTCATTCTCAGCTTTCTCTGTATTTGCATACTATTCCTTTAATAAATCAGTTATCTTAAGCCCGAGCTTGTGAGACTGAGTATTTGGGATTAGGCAACCATTACACATTGCCTGCTTCCTAGGGCTGAGAGAAAGTGACTGGCCCAAGGTCACCCAGCTGAGTTTGTGCCTAAGGTGGGACTAGAACTTAGGTTTCCCGGTTTCTATCTTGGTGCCTTAACTACACCACCAAACTAGCTCTCAATTAAATCATACAGAGGAGCAAATGGCTAGAGCTGTAACCCTGATGGAGGCAGATAATGGAGGCAGATAATGGAAATCAGACAATTGTCCTTCCTTGAAGTGTGAATGGAATGGTGTGAAAGGAGGCAGTACAGTAAAGGGGAACAATAAACTCTAATGGGCAGTGTTGGGAACAGATTTCCTGACCTTTTGTGGCAACTGCGGCTGGCATCTTCAGAGGCAAAGTAGTCTGCCATGCTATGCACTAGACCCTGAAGCCCAGCCCTGCCCAACAAATACTGCCCATGAAAGCCTACACCAATAAACTCTAATGTTTATAGTGATAGTACCTTGCAAACTAGAACCACAGCGGTAGAGAGGAATGCAGGGGCGCCATAGTAAAGGTCACCCCAATCTTTTATCAAAGGCATTCCGATATAGGGGTGACCTTATGATTTACAATAGTTCCATTATCATTCCTATGTAATGTAAAAGCCAATGTATATAATCTGTAGCCTTGCTTTGTTCAGAGCTCTTCCACAGTTCTTTAGCAAGGAGCCCTCTGTTGTTCGTGCATACCAATAAAAGATGCTTTGCTGCATCTATCCCCAATTGTTTGGTCCCTAATTTAAGTGAGCATTTTGCTCACAACAGTCTGGCATAGTCAGCAGGATCAGAAGGACAAGAGTGGGGGTAGTCCAGCACACATGGCCCACCCCTGTCATTTTTCACAGGCTTGTGGTCCCTGCTTGTGCCTTTTTTCCTCTCTGATCCAGAACCTGTTTGGAGACACGTGTGGGGTCTGGGGGGACATGTTGAGTGTTACGAACCCTGCAGGAGCGGATCTGGGTGGGTGGCTCTGATAGCAAGTCACTAGGTCCTGCCGCTGACTCTGCAGGAGCAAGTGACGTGTAATGAAATGCTGGCTTTCTGTGAGTATTGGTGCATCAGGATGGTGTTGATGCTGATCAGTGCACCTGCACATATTTGTCAGTGTGCGTCTGAAGGTGCCTATTTATTTGTGCTCACTGGTCCTTACCTATGTTCAGAATATCTGCATGTGCATTATTCAGGCATAGAACATGTTCAGATGTGATGCTACTAGTAGAGAAAGAAGGCATGTAAGGAGTCCCTGCACTAAGGGAATGCCATCTGCAAGGCCCTTGTTCTTGTGCCTTGAGGTGATGGCCATCCTCCTTGGAATAGCCTCCTCCTGTATATAAGGATTGCCCCCTGCCTATTAAGACCTGGCTCTTCCAGAGGGCTTTTGGAAAAGAGATAAGATGTTGAGCTATTCCCAAGTTGTGGGCATCTTTTTTAATGTGGTAGGAACAGCACACCCTGGGTGTTATGCGGTTCCCTACTCTTCTGTTATTTGTATAGCTTTTAGTTTTATTACTGTATGCAGACAGTCAGCTATTCAGCTATTCCTGAACTGAATAGAATAGAAATCTGAGTAAATAAGGAAATAACTAAAATGTTTTTCAGGAGTTCTTCCTCCAGCCTTATTCAGCATTGATTTAAACAACTTTATTTATTTATTTATTTGTCAAATTTGTCACCGCCCATCTCCTCCCACTGGAAGGACTCCTGCTGTGTCATTTCTCTCTAGTTACTAGGGGCAATATGGCTTCGGACCCAAAGGGGAATCAACCTGAGTCCCCAACAAATCTGATAATGGTGTAATTGGTTAGCTTCCCTTGGTCAGCAGTGGCTTTGTTTCCCCTGAAGATCTAAAGCTACCTCTGGTAGAAAACATTATCTTTCTAAGCCAATCCCAGTCAAATTCTCACTGTCGTTATAAAGTTCTCTGAGTCTTAGGATGTATCCTAAAACTCACCTCTCTCTCTCTCTCTCTCTCATCTCTTGGAGAAAATATATCTGTCTGGTTGCTAAGAGTTGACACCAGCTTGATTGATATATACATAAACACACACAGACACACACATATACTGTACATACATATATCAGATCAAATAAAATTTGAATATGCATGGAGCAAACAGATACAATGCCAAGCCCAGATAATATCCTTTGACCAAGAAATTTTGTACTATTCTATTTAAGGAAATACTTCCTTCAAAGATAAACTGAGTAAGCTGTTATCATCTTGGCATGACTGCTTCTGGATCTCACGCTTCACTGCTAAAGGACCCTATATGATGAAGATGGATGGTGTGGGAGATTACCTGAGGTCATTCACCACTTGATATGTCCCTTCCTCCCTCCCCCCCTCCTAAGTTTATGAGAGGATTGTGAGGAGTAGATGGCTATATATAAAAACCTTTGTATGGAGCACCAGTTTCATGGAAGACTTCAAGCAACATGCTGCGTCTGTTGAGTCAGAGGGGAGGTATGGTCAAGGCTTTGCATTGTCAAGCTTGTGAGCCACTGCCCTGCAGCATCTGAACAGTATTGCAAAAGCAGTAAAAGAAGGTGGTTTCTAATTACTGGACCACTATAAAGATGCATTCTACCTTCCTAGGCTTGTGGTGCGCGGGCCTGGCCAACCACCTTCTGAGAGTAGTGGTTAGAAATATGAACACTCTCAGTCAGACCACAGAAACTTAATGGACAGTAGAAGTTCTCTTCACCTTGCACCTGACCCAAGAAGAAGCGGTTAATTCTTTTAACCCTTCACGTCTCTTGCCTCGTGGTTAGAAGCACACCTTGCCAGAGGGACCAAAGCACTTAGTACGCATGGTCCATAGTCTTTGTAACACCAGTGCAAGCCAAATTATTTGAGTGCTACAAACATTGCACAATTTTTAAAAGAAAGGGCAAATACAAAAGAAAGAACCAGTGCCAAAACACATCAGTGACAATTTCATACAGTATGTGTTTTCATTCTCTCTATATGAATTCAGGTGTTCTTGGGAGGCAACCATGGAAAACCATGGGAAATACAGTTGGGATTTGGCCTGCTACAAGGCAACAGGCTCCTGTCTTCTGATCAGTGGAAGGCAAATGTACAAATTTCATGGTAGGCTTAAAGACCATGCTGCAGGATGAAGCTATAGAGAACACAGTTCTGATTTAAATTTAAGATGGGTGGTCCATGACATAGAGTTATCTCATATATACTGGCAGGAATGACCCAACACATTTTAGTCTTCGTGCTAAAGAAAAAATGATGCCTTCTTCCCTTCCAGTTACAGAAACAAACTAGGCTGGCATTGAATTTTACTTCAGCAATGTTGAAGGGAAGAGGTAAGACCATATGCAAGAGACGCAGACATGGAATTGACAGTACAGGTAGTCCTCACTTAACAACCATTCATTCAGCAACCGTTCGAACTTACGATGGCGCTGAACAAATGTTACTTATTACTGTTTGAAGTTCCAACCATTGCAGCATCCCACAGTCACCTGATTGCGATTTACGATCTTCCCTGCTGGTTTCCCATAAGCAAAGTCAATGGGGAAGCCAGCAGGAAGTCAGAAGTCACAATCATGTGAGGTCCTTGCTTAACAACAGCAACCGCGAACTGCTGGGATTGCTGTCACTAAGCCATGGTGTCACATGACATCACACTTTATGACCACATCACTTAGTGATGGAAATTCTAGTCCCAATTACCATCATTAAGTGAGGACTACCTGTAACTTTTATCAAGAGCAGAAGCTATAAACTGTTCACCTTCCACTACAACCTGTAGTGGAAACCTGGCAAATGGGAAAGGATCTCATTAAATGTCCCTAGCCCTTCCATATAGAAGTTGATCTAAACTTGCATGTGTACTTATAAACATGCATTGCAAAGAGTATAAGCTTTGAAAAGAAAAACTATACTTCCTTCTATAGATTCAGAGCATATGCATTATTAATACCACTATGATGGGGCCTTAATGGATAAGATCTTGGGTTCTGCAGTGCAAGGGGACCCCAAATGACTTGAAATGGCTGTTTTAGGTGCTTAATTATAGCTGATTGATTGACTGCATGGAAGGTTCAAGGTGGGAATGGAAGTGAGAAAACTCTGGGTGGTGTATTGCTTTCATGCCCACCCTGAAATTCCAAAATCCCTCCAGAAACTCCTAAAGTTGGCTCCCAAATGTTAGCGTATTTGGCAGCAATTAAGGATGGGAATAGGAGTGCTTTGCTCCTGGAAGCCTCCCTCTTCCATTCCCACTCCTCCCAAAAACTGAAGACAGGCCAAAAAAAAATCCACCTTGCCTCTTCTGGTGACATTACCATGCCACTGGATGGCCTCCTCAGCACCCCTGGAAGGCCAGAAGGTAGACTTATGGCCCCTGAACTTTTAAACATTGTCTGCACCTGGCCTTGACACTCATGCATGAGCCAAATCAACATGTAGCAATCTGAGGAAGGGAAAACTGGTCCAATTCACTTGCTCATTTCTTACTTGACTGATATTCTGAAATGGTACATTTCCTTCTGTCTGTGTATCCAGTGTAAGTATCACTTCCTTAAGTTCCTTGCATACCGCCTTTCTGTACTTCTGGGACTTGGGTGGTATTCATCTTGTTTATTTCCCATATTCTGGGCACAGGCAATTCAGGCCATGTATTTTATGGGCCAATGTTCTTTTGGATTCTTCATGGAGTGATTCAGCAGGCCCTGTTTCAGCAATATTCCCATTCTCTCCAGTAGCAAGTCTTTATCTGAGATACTTACTTTCATTTGCACTATTTACAGAATTCAGTTTAAAGCCCTCCCAATGAAGCTCCACATGTTTTGGCCAAAAACATTTGTATTCATCCCGTGAAGTAAAACCCAACTCATGCACGCGGTTATACAGGCTATAATCCCAGAAATCAAATCTCTCCCACAGAAGCTATTTGCATGGCCAGTCCAAGGCTTGCAGTATTCTCCTTTCCCTTTCCAGTCCCCTTCATGGACTGGAAGGGTGGATAAGAATACCACCCAAGTCCCAGGATTCTGAGCTTCCTTCCAAGATTTTCAAAGTCTGTAATGGTATGGTTCTTTGCAGGACCATTTTTCCCCAGGTGTATTAACAGGAAGGAATCATTTTCAGTGGACTTAATAATTTATTTATTTATTTATTATTTATTCAATTTCTATAGCCACCCATCTCAACCAGTGACTCTGGGTGGCTCACAACAATAAAATAATTAATAATAATAATAATAAGCCTTGGAAATCAGCCTGGTCTTTGATCCTCACAGCTAGCACTCTTCACAAGCCAGTGGATCCTGTCAGCATGTGTGTGTTTCAATTCCTTATAGATGAATTATACCATGACTCTTCTTTTTAACCTCTTACAGGATGCAGTTGTATCTTCTCTGCCCTTTAGAGAATCTTTTTTTTTCCTCCCATTTTTCAGTGTCCCATTTTGAAAGCTCCAAGCCTGTTTCATTTGCAGGGGCTTGAAAACTATTGCTGAATTCCAGCAGAGCAGACTATCTTCTCTGTCTCTTTATTACCATTCTTACTGTGATCCACAGGGTTTGGTCTTCTGTTTGACCACCTTCCTTATGAAGAGGTGCTTCCACTGCCGGTTCCTGTTTCAGACCCTTCTTTCTTTGGACCAGTAAATGCTCATTCTTTCTCCTCAGATGAAGCATGCCATTTGCTGTTCCAGGCCTTTTACTTCTTGTTTAAAGGCTGTTACAGACTTGCATTTCCCACAAATATGTTCCAGGCTGGAAGATAAACATGCCACAAGCATTGCAGGTCACAGTGGAAAACTCCTGTCCAGTCATTGTTGTCCACTCTTGTTTCTGAAGGCATATATTTCTCCTTCCTTCCTCCTTCCCTCCCTCCCTCCCTCGGCTTTCACGTTAACCAAGTAGAAACTCTTAAATTAGAGGGGAAAATGGTTAGTTGAATGACTGCAACATACTGTCCCTTAAAACATCATTCAGTATTAGTGCAAGGAAGCTATCTGATCTGAATCAGATACAGCAGGCCTCACTGCAGAGTGAGACAATGCCTCAGGTGGCAGATGCTTAAGAATGCAGTATTTTAACTATATACGTTGAAATTGAATAAAGTTTTCATAAAAAAAAAGAATGCAGTATTCTGCTTCTAAAAGAGACTAGTACAGTGCCACCATAGCAGAACATTTTTAGAAATCAGCTTTTAAAACTCGTGTTTTATCCTTCCCATTATGCAGGTCACCAGATGGTTAAGCACCTTATCTTGATTTACACTACCAATTCTGCTATCATGTAAAGTCTTTTGGGGGGGAGATGGGTGGTGATAGAACTTTGAATAATAAATAAATAAATAATCCTTGGCTCATGTCTACACAATATAAGTAAGTGACCAACCATATTACTTGGCAGAAGATGATTTCTTCTGAAAACCTAAAAAGCTTTTATAGAGGAAGCCTAAAAGGAAGACCTGTGAACTACTTAATGTATTTCATAGTTCAGTCTTTCACATAGCCCATTCCCATCAGTTCTTTCACTTTTCCTTTTTGCTAGTAATGTGAGGAAATGTCAACTATGTGAGGACTGAAACCTTCAAAACTGGTGTTGGTCTGAAGGGATGCTGGGGAGCTAGAGGTTTGTACTTGGATATTTCCAGTAATGCCCTTTGGAGTAAATTGTTCTTGGCTAGTGTTACCTGCTGTTCCACCAGCAATTAACTTCTTACAAAGGTCTGGTTGTATAAATGTGAAACTCCATATTTTTGTCTGCAAGGCAGTTCACAAAGAGCTCACACATCTCTTTCTCATTGTTTGTATTTAATATAAGGTGGAGCATAAAGGAAGTGGTGAGAAGCTGAAATTACAATTCATACCTGTACAATCCTTGTTTAGAAGATTTTGGAAAAAAAATCATGATTGGCCTGCAGGGAAGGAAGAGGAAGGAATGTCCATGGAGCACAAATTTTTGCCGAGGCAAAGACTCAGCTCCTGTCAAATCACACACATTGAACACGAATGCTGGTCTGCTACAGTGTACATTTGTGGATCTGCACAGGGAAACCATGGAACAGGTAAGATGAATTTTCAGCATGTTGAAATGTTTCTTCTAAACCAATTAGGCTTTCCCAATGTTACAATTACATGTTATGATACAGCAAGCAACGTTCTGAATTTTCCAGAACTCGTCGTCTGGCTGAAAGTTTAGCAAAGAGGGTAAGGGCAGGACTGCATCTGTTTTTCAAATTGCAGGCCAAGAGAAAGAAGGGAATATAGCTAGAGCAAATTAAATTTAAGTCAATATAGTTAAGAGGGGTACAGTTAATAATTCTCAACTTCTGCTACCTTAAAACAGACAGTACCAACGTTTTGGAACATTTAGAACCTGCACTCAAGGCTTTCACTGGCTATCTCCCCCAGATTATCCATTCCTTTATTAAGGCAATAAAATCTGTACTAGTCACAGAATTGTTTGGTTATCTGTGCTATTAAAAACTGTAAGCTTCCCCTTCACTTTCAGTTTGGAAAGCTGTAATTTGAAAGTTCTTGGTAAGCTGGACTTTCCATAAAAGAGTAATTGCCTACTATCAGGTCATTGAGAGAGTTATTACTGCAATAATTCTGACTGAAATGGAACTGGAAATCCCTTCACAATTCTATTATTTTAGTTTTTATAGAAATAAAAATTGCTTTGCAAGTGGTGGAAAGGGAGGGGGAGAGTGGTAGCGCCACCTGGGGATGGCTGGCACCATAGCACCACTTAGTGATCCATCTCCACTTGGATTTTACATTTGCTTTTATGTTTATTTTAATGTAATTTTTATCTGGCTATGTTTTAATGCTACTTATTGTAAACCGCCCAGAGTCCCCCATTGGGGGAGATGGGCGGTGATCTACATTTAATAAATGAATAAATAAACAAGGAACCACCAGCAAAAGGAATGGAACTCAAAATAAGTGATGAACTGATCTGGGATGAAAATGAAGTGAGGGAATGCTAGAAGCAGTATTTAAGAGATTTATATGGGAATGGCAGTGATGTGTTGAAGAGTGGAATTGAAATGAATGCTACAAATGTTAATGCCCATTAAAAAATATGAAAAAAGTCATAAATCCTGTGAGAATGTTGTAAAATGGTATGGCTGCAGGTATAGATGTTTGTAGAAAGAAACCCAAATTCCTATGTATACAAGAGAGCTTCTTCCTACTTGGTTATATGAAAGTGTGATCTGATTATGTCAGCAGGAGAAATACAAAAGTAAGCTGAACACAGTGAGAATATATTACTTTAGAAGTGTCTGAGTAATAAAAGAAAAAGTGATCGAGTCAGGAATGAATGGCTGATGAATGAATGGGGACTCAATACAGTATGAAATAAGTACATTGTGGGTCTTTGGTCCTACAGAAAGAATAAATAAGAATCAAATCATAAAACAAATGCGTTATTAGCGTGAATGGGATTAGAGGAAGGCTAAGCAAGTTGTGTTTGGATAAAGGTCATGTGATCCTCAAACACAGCAATGAGAAGCTTAAAGAACAAAATGCAATGCATGAAGCACATATGGACACAGTGGAAGCAAGGATAATCTGCAACAATCAAAAGGTCTGGAGAAGCATAGCATTGCTATAGAAAGTAAGGAAGATGACCTTGACAGATATATACCCTTTACTTAGGCAAAAGGGGATGAAGCATTTTTAAAGTCCAGAACAATGAGATAACTTTCAGAAGTGGCTCAGGCAGATGAGTCCTGAATTCACTGAACTATAAGGAGGAGGAGGTACAGAACAATCAGACTTGCAAGATTCTGTTGTTGTAGCCAATCTCAGTAAAAGTTGTTATAGCCTTCATGTGGAATTGATTTCCTGGTCTGGTCTATCTAGTGAGTCTGACAGTTGCTTTCTTTGAAAGGGAACACCATGATGGATGTGGATATGGATATGGATATGGATATGTGTGTGTGTGTGTGTATTAATCAAACTGATTTTTCTCCTTGACCCATCCAATTTTTGGAGTACAACTCCATTGGAAAACCATTTAAAGGTCACTCAGTTTAAAAGAGGTTGCATGCCTCAGCAGCGGTGCATCTGTTTGCTTTCACTGGCATTCACACACACTTTCTGTGCTTGACTTCTCTTACAGATAGTTCTCCTAACAATAAGAGGAATGTTTCTTTGTGTATGGATTCCTGATACTGGCCTAGTATTCTCCTGAAGTGAAAACACATCTGCAAAGCTTTCTTTCTCTTTTTCATATAATAGCCCAACATTTGTCAGATTAAAAGATTTACCAAGTTCAGAAGCTGATATGCAAAATATTCCCAAATGGCTTTTGCAATGTTTTTGCCAGCCCAAGAATGACAAGGAATCAGTCCAGCCAAACCTTAAGTTCTTTATTTGCTCACACCGCATAGACAGGATCTTGCCAGACTAATTCTACTCTACTCTAACCTGAAGGGAAATAACCTGGGAGGCTCTAGGATGGGGCTTATCTGAATCTCTTTGTCTTCCCACGTTCCATCTCTGGACTGTGTTTTCTCTTATCTCGCTCCCCTCCTTGGAATGCGCTCCCTCCTTCCTGAGAACCAGCAGCGTTACTGTTTTTCACTATGTGGTATTTTAGACAGTGTGTTAGTAGGGCTCTAAGTCAAACTAACTTAACCACACTTACTGAATCCTTTCCATGTATCATGGAGACACTAAGGTGTCCACCGGTATCCACAGGGTCTGTGTGCCTGGGTAAAAAGTGCCAAGATGCCAGCTTAAAGTGCACAGTCACCCACCACCTTGACTTTTAAAACCATTCCCCTAGAGATGCCTCTGAACATGGCCAATAGCAGCGGAATATTGCTGTTGTATTAATGTGATTCTTTACTTCCTTTGAAAATGAGATTTTTTTTCCTGCCTCTTTCATGGAGAGTAAAAGAACTTCTGTAATAATTCATAAGAGGAGGGGAAAGATAGTTTGCCTTACTGTGTGGGCTGATTTCCTTTTCTTTAATCTTAAAAAGGAGCTTCTTTAATCTTAAAAAGGAGCTTGACTTTTTCTACCTTGCAACTTCTTCCATGCCTGTGCATTGTTGATCAGGTGATCATCTCTGGAAAGAAAGTGTAACCCAGAGGACAGCCCTCTTACAGACATTTTTAAAAATAAAAGTTATTGGGCAAGAAAATCCTCATTATCCATATCCAGTATGAGGTGAGCTCTTTTTCCCTCCACATTTCTGCTTGATTTATTTCTAATTTGCCCCACCCACATTGACAAATGAGGCAAATTAAAAAGGGAGAGAACAGCTTGTGTAGATGGATGTCCTCTACATAAATTCCAATTATGATGTGTGTTTTGTGGCATTTTTTTAACAGGTTACTTTACTGTTTGACATTTTATCTCTCTTTTCCTGGGCTGTGGACATGTAGGAGATTGTAGGAATTTGACTCATTAGTGTTCCTGAATTGACTCTTCAGCACAGACAGTAGAAATACTATAGTTACAAAAAGGAAGGTGACCTGAATTTAAAACAACTGCATTTTCCACCAAAGAAAAAATAGATTAAAAAAAGTATAAATACAGACAAAACTTCTGTGCCAGCTTAGCTAAAATGAACCCTTGAGATCGCCATCCCTGTAAATGTGTACATAGAAGACATATACTGTACGTTTATGGCTGTGTTCATATATACCTGCCAAAAGGCATACTCCAGAAAGATAGGGCTACCATATCTGGCTTATAAGAATTGAGATGACCACCAGGTGGAAGCAAAGGGGTGGTTTTCTATATCATTTCATTGCCATCTAGTGGTACTATAGATTTTTGCAGCCCAGATACAGTAACCCTAAAAAAAGAGTAAGGCCAGGAAAACAAAAATTAACCAAATTAGTCATTACTACTTAAAATTAATTCTGTGTAAAATAAGGAATCTTAAAAATATCCTGCATCTGCATATATCAGTCATTTCCTCTCACACAGAGAAATACACGTGTGTTATTCCCCCTGAGATCCATATGACTTCCACCGTTGCCTTATTTTAAAAAGTCCTTAAAATCTAGCTTAGCCCTGGGCTTATTTGGATAGTGGCATCCTTTAGAGTGCTCTTGCCTATATGGAGATATTATGATTCTCTGTATCACTATAATCTTTTATTCGTTTTTAATTTTGTATACCACCCACAGTCATTTTTAATTAAATAGCCTTACAAATCCAATAAAAGAAAAATAAATAAATAAATAAAATAACAGTATAATAATACATGCACCTCCTTTCTTCTCAAAGAAACAACAAAAGAGGAAGAGGGAAAGAATGAAATTGGCAATAGCTTCCTGAAAGGGGCAAATACGCTTGCAGGGAAAGGAGAGAGAGGGAGAGGGAGAGGGAGAGGGAGAGGGAGAGAGAGAGAGAGAGAGGGAGAGAGAGAGAGAGAGAGAGAGAGGGAGAGAGAGAGAGAGAGGGAGAGAGAGAGAGAGAGAGAGAGAGAGGGAGAGAGGGAGAGAGAGGGAGAGAGGGAGAGAGAGGGAGAGAGGGAGAGAGAGAGAGAGAGAGAGAGAGAGGGAGAGAGAGAGAGAGAGGGAGAGAGAGAGAGAGAGAGAGAGAGAGGGAGAGAGAGGGAGAGAGGGAGAGAGAGGGAGAGAGGGAGAGAGAGAGAGAGAGAGAGAGAGAGAGAGAGGGAGAGAGAGAGAGAGAGGGAGAGAGAGGGAGAGAGAGAGAGAGAGAGAGCTCTCCCTAATCTTTAGGCTAATCTTCAAAAGCACTTGCAGCTTTCAGTGTGATTACTTTTTTACTACTCATTTATGCACCAGCTTCTATTCTTCTCAGCAGCAAATGTAGGATAATTACCTCACCTATTCACAGATAATAGGGGCAGGGGGGCAGTGGCATTCTTGGGTGGTGAAAACAGGCAAGATGATGGTTGCAGCAGGGTGCCCAAAGCACCTCCTTTTGTACATGCATGTGACGTTGATGCATGTGCAGAGTAGGGCTTAGATCATGCTGCCATGACCATCACCTTGCCTGGTTTGACCCCACTCCCACCTCTGCAGATTCCACTCTTTGGTGGGGGTGAAGTCATATTCCAATCAGATGAATATAACATTGCCACCCAGTGTCGCTTTTATAGTGAGATGGGCGGTGTATGAATTTAATAAATAAATAGATAAACAAACAAACAAACAAATATTATGTAACAGAAAATGTATACATTAATGGTGCACTTCTTCTTAAGGGAAGGAACTTCACGTGGAGCCAAAGAATTAAGTTAAACTCAGGTTAACAGCAAATTTCAATATGTATAGGCTTACTCCCATCAAACTGCAGTTCAGCAATAAATATGTTTTGTGATTCATCTTACATTGTTTACTTTTTAAAAGAAGTATTAAAATGTGATACTTGTTTTCTTTTACTCTCTTTTAAATCTGCCTTAAAATCCAAGATTTATCTGAATTGTGGTTAGAATTTTTCACTTTTTAGCCAGATGAGAAATATTATAGTAGGGAATTTTTTAATTAGTAGCAAAGATATTTCAGGACATGGAAGTGAATTATAGAGGGAAGGAAGCAAACAAACAAACAAACAGGATCAGTTTAAGAAACAGTTCAGATTTGGACTCTTGAAAATCTTTTCATAACTATAAATATCCTAATAATAAATTGAATTGAAGCTCTTAATCAGCTTTGTTGGTCTGAAGTTAAACAAATTAATTAGTGGCTCCAGGCATTAAGCAATAATTATGTGCTGCTTGATGGTTGAAGTAACAGTACACTTGAAGTACCTTTCAGGTTTGGGGCGGGGATACGTTGTAATAAGCACTCATAGCATTCCCCAATTGCTGGAGTGTCAAATACAGAACTTATTTATCACAGTATGTGACACATCTGGTACATGGTTCAGGAAACAACTGCTTTACTTCATTTCTGTCATCACCTTCCAACAGATTTGCATCACATTCCAATTTGGACAAGAAGGCTCGGACTTTGTTCCATAACTTGGTTCCTTCTCCTTGCATGGCAATTAGTCATTTCAAGCTGGCTATTTCAGTTTAATTGCAGAAAACACATGAAGAGTTGCTCGCATTCATTAATGTCTCTTCAGGACATCCTTATTTTGCTTACAGAATGGCTGGAGCAGTTGCAGACACCCGATCCATCCAAACGTCGCACCCCGACGCTTAACAGAAGAATGCAGCCCCATCCTGCTGAAGCCTTGATCAACTGTTCTGACCTGTGTGGCTGACAGTAGGCCTTTTGTTGAGTAGCAAATGATTCATTTTGGGCATAAACAATGGTCAACATAACAGAGTCCTTGAGGTTTGACTTGGCAAGTTATGTGAATAGTGATGCGCGAATAAAGCCCAAAAAGCTTGAATTACACTGCAACCCACAAAAATTTTCAAATTAAAAAGCCATATTTACAACCCCACTGTGAACTGTGATTTTATTTAATTTAATCCCCTCTCATGACCAATTAGGTAGGCACTACTCCATATGCCCAGACCAAGGGAGGAATAAAGAACCATAAGCCTAATTTTAAAAGAACACTATATCACTCCTCCAAAGACAGAAATTATTTTACCATCTGTAGTGCTGAAAATGGAATGTTTTTTGTTGAACTTCCTTCAAAAGCCATTTTGTCCTGCTTGCACCTCAATTTTCTCCTTGTTTTTGCAACATAGTAAGGTTTTATAAATATGAACTATTTCACTGACACATACTGTAATAAACATAAACTCCCAATTCTGCTTCTGGAATTAAAATACTTTGCTTAAATCTAGTAATTCAAGAAATCAAGAGAGGTCCTGGAAATAATTTTTTATAAATAATAAATGTGAAATATGTAGTGACTGCACATGTCAATGCTTTATACAGTGTTTGGTCATCCTCTTCAATTACAAAAACTGGTGAATTTTCAGTGACTTTCACAGATTCTCATGTTGTAAAAACCAAAGCTATTTAGGCTGTGTCTGCCCAAAATAATAATTCAAAGAATTTATTTATTACATTTATATAGCCGCCCATCTCACTAAAAGCAACTCTGGGCAGCATGCATGCCTATTGTTTGATTCATAGCTGCATTCATTCATATGCACTTCATACAGCCTCTTGTTAGATCTAAAATAGTTTTAGTATCTTCAGTTCTACAAAGTGAAAACTTGAGTATTGAATAATTTGTCTCCCATGGACAAATTAGTCCATACTAGTCCTCATTATCTATAGTGGTGTAAGAGGCCTGCAGGCCACCTGATGATTCTTAAATATGGGGCCTGCTGACCAACTGGCAACTCTAAATATTCTACAACGCTAAAGTCACTATTGTCTTCCAACAGAGCCTGGGGAGGGGAGAGAGAAGTTCCTGTGTCTCTAGGCCATCCTTGGCTGCTGTTTCTCAGAGAAGTAATTCTCCTGACTGGGCCTGAGATTCAAGCCCAGTGCTCCAAAACCTTGGGAGAACTGGAACTAACAGGGTAAAGTTGGTGAGGAAAGTATAGGTAGAATCCTGATGGGTATTTGCTCAGTTGTATAACTCTACCGTTGCCTCTGTTCCCTGTTCCTGTACTGTATCTCTTTCTTGGATCTGCTTGCAAATTGAGGATTTGGTCTATAGATCTAAACCTTCTAGGACTTTTTGAAGCTAGCCTATTTCTCAAGGTAATGTCCCTTTTTAAAAGAAAGCCACTCAGAAATTTCAAAATTAAAGCAAAAGTTTAGTCAAGCAATCTTTGATCTAAATTTCTTTTGTTTTTTCAGATCACTGAATCAGCTTTTCATATGTTCCAGAAACATGGACAGGAAGATAAATATTTGGTTAGCATTTAATGGAGCTCCAAATATTTGCATTGTCTGAAGCAACATACAAACAATTAGGGCTCTGAGTGTGTGTGTGTGTGTATGTATGTATATGTGTATCTTGTGCTACAGTTACCCAATTTAAAATATACATTTTTTTTAATCCATTCAATTGTGTCCTTGCAGTTTTCTTGGCAATGTTTTTCAGAAGTGGTTTGCCATTACCTCCTTCCTCGGGCTGAGAGAAAGTGACTGGCCCAAGGTTACCCAGCTGGCTTTATGTCCAAGGTAGGACTAGAACTCATGGTCTCCCAGTTTCTACAGCAAACTGGCTCTTAAAATACACATATCCAAATGTTTATATTAGTAAAATTAACGTACAAAAACACATACTAAAAAAAAGCTTATAAAATGCTTACATTAAGCAAAAATCCACGTTGAAATAAGGTGCTGGGCTAGAAACCAGGAGACGGAGAGTTCTAGTTCTGCCTCAGGCATGAGAGCCGGCTGGGTGACCTTGGGCCGGTCCCTCTCTCTCAGCCCAACTCACCTCACAGGGTTGCTGTTGTGGGGAAAATAGGAGGAGGAAGGAGTATTAGGTATGTTGGCCGCCTTGAGTTATTTATAAAAATAATAAAAGTGGGATAAAAATTAAGTAAAGAAATAAAGAATAAATTATAAAGTAAAGGTTAGTAAATTTGTCTGTTTTTACCCAGAATGCAGCACAGTTTCATTGACTTAAAAGATACTCCTGATCTTTTTGATGATTAGAAATTTTGCAGATTTGTATGCCAGTCACTGAAACTTTGTAACCAGTGTGATTGAATTAGAAGTTAGGTTACTAATGGAATTTGCAATCATCATCATCATCATCATCCATCACTATATAAAAGCTACTGTAATGTTTCAGTTGGGTTTGGAATCTATTTTTATGCCATCTGAAATAAAACATTTTTTTGGTATCATGTGGGAATTTATTTTCCTCACCACTTCTTTCTTTCTTTTCTCTGCAATAGGTTAGGGAGAGATAAATGTTGGTTCATCTTGGAGAAAAAGAAATATTTCTGTTAAAAGGGTTTGATCTAAACAACTACCAAGACAACACAGAGGCAAGCAAAGCCCCATGAGTAAGATGAAACCAAAGATATATATTTTATATTGATAATATTCCTCTCTGATACCCAAGCAACAAAACAGATGAATTGCCTGATGCTAAACACTGGAGGATAAGATTACCAGCAGCTACAGCAAGAATCAGATTGTTATATGCCAAAACCAAGGTGGGAAGCATGCTTGTGAACACCAGGTTTTGAAAAATATGATTGAGAGGAAGCTTCTAATCTGAGAGGAGTACTAGAATCATATATGTGTAAAGAGATGTTGAGTCTGACTCTGCTCTAAGTAGAAATTCAAATTAAAGCATCCCAACAGATGGCTGAGCAACTGTTACCTGAACATACAGACAGAAAAGGAACTTACCACTTCCTATAGTAACTGCTTCTATTCTTGAATCACTCTCAACAACTTTTTGAGGAATATTCATCTGAGCATAACCTTCCTGTGATTTAAGACCATTATTCCATTTCCTGCATAATGGGACCATAGAGACTAGGTCATAGTCCTCTTTTGTGTAAAATCCCTCCAAGCACTTGAAAAATACTATTATATCCCCCTTTGATCTTTTTTTTTCTCAGTGCTAAACATACCCAGTTCCCTTAGTCACTCATTTGTCATGCCCCTGATGAAGAGAAAAAGGAGAAGAGCAATCCACCAGACACTGGATGCTGAGGGATTGGCCCTCATGCCAGGCTGAGGCAAAAACAGGCCCTGTTCTGTCTCTTTGCCCCTGGAGACTCAGCCTCTTATGGAGTCTTAACCGCACCACTCACATGATTGTCATAATCATATGTTGGAAAGCCAGAGCACAGGTGAGATGCTTACTAGCCTGGCGGGCTGCCCTACATGGGAAGAGGTTGGTACTAGAGGATCTGCTTGAGTACAGTCTGGGAACCTCCAATATTTAAGATTCTGCCCCAAAGCATTCAAATCCTGGAACAACTTGCATGAGATCCCAAACTCATATGCTTCTTGCCTTCTCTGTACAATATAGAAACCTTGATTACAGTACCTTCCTAATCCCAACAAAAGCTTTCTGCCCTGTCTTCTGAACCACAGCCATCTATAACACAATCTGGCTTCTCTTGATCCTACAGAACGGTGACTGTGACTCTGATGTCAGCCTTCTGATTTGAATGCAATCTTGTTTATACAGTACACTTGAGGGCTTGAATATTGGTAAGGTAGGGGTGAGCAATATTTGAAAGATTGGGAGGCACAACTCGATCTTCTAACCTTTGGGGAAGCTGCAGAGGGCTCTGATGACATGGTGGCATTAGGAGAAGGAGTGAGGATGATAATTTTCACATTTGAAGGATGGGAATAAGAGTGGGAGGCTTTTCTTGCTCCTCCACAAATCTACTGTCTGTAGACTTGTTCCTCACCCATCTACCCTATTCTGGCTTCCTTTGCTCCCCTGAAGAAGCTCCATAAGGCAAACTTATTTTTCAGATTTTTTTTTAAAAAAATGACTTGGAATTCTGCCTTACTAACATGGATAGTAAAAACCGGCCAGATTCCTACTGATTAAAAAAATAGAAAGTTTTGTAAAGCAGTTAGTCCTGGCATTCTCAAACTTTGCAAAACTACGACCCACTTCAATGTTAAATGAACTTAGGTGACAAGCCTTCTCCATCTCTGGCAAGAATTAAATATACCACTGTTAATTTACATGTCACAAGGTGTTCTCAAACCTTGTGGTACTGAAATGGTCCACTACGGGCTTGCACAGACAAAAAGACAAGCTGATCCCAGAACAAGTTTTCATGGTGCTTCCACCTGCTTGGGGAAGCCTGATCAGGTTTTTGAAAAAGTGACCTCTGCCCAGCCCCCAGTTGCTCATGATGCCTCCCCCAACAAATCCCAACTGCCAGTCTCATGGCCCTTGAATTAATTTTTAGCATCTTACTTGCCAATCAGAAGTCAGAATGGGTTTCTTTAGAATTGAAAATACTTGCAGGCTGCCCCAACCCACTGAGACTCTGGATGATAAACAACAAAGCAAGAAGAAAAGCAACAATAAAGTAAAAATAATCAAAAACAAACTTGCTGCTATTAGCAACCAACATACAAATCGTGCATTGTTATAGATTATCAATGGATCATTACAGTAAAATACAGCTGCTATTCACTGATATATGTCTGTGATTGTTGATCCATCATATATACCCTATATATTTTTGTTGTTTTCTTTTTCTTTTTTGTATTCAATCAATAAAAGCAGACAGACACACACACACACACACACACACAAGGAATAATAAAACGAGAATAAAGTCAAAAGGTTAAGCTTATCTGTTTATTGGATAGCTTACTAGTTTTACAGGTTTGGGGAATTTGATGATGTTTCATTGTTTCATTTCAGCAAAGCATTTTGGTGCTTTGACATTTTGGTTAGCAAATTATTTTAAGAATCAATTACCATCTGAAACTTGGAAAGCAATGGAAGTTTTTAAAACCCCATGCCCGTGCATGGGAATGTAAAAGAGGGTTGGAAAAAGCATTAGTTTTCTTGATCCTCAAGTGTAGTAATCCTGATTTGGATTGGTCCTCCATGTATTTAGAGTGAGGAAAAACGGAATGGTGGTACGCGGTACAATTTTTCTGTATGGTTTGATTTGACCATTATTTATTCTCTTTCTTGAATGTAGGCATCTTTCGGTAAGTGATTCAGTAAGTAGTAAGAAATGCTTGAGATAAGAAATCTGGGTTTGATGGTTTTAAAAACATGTTTCATTTTTTTTTTAAATACCCCACATTGAAGCTTAGAGTTCAGTGTGTGTGAAAGAGAAAGAGAGAAAGAGAGAGGAAGAAACAATGAATTGTGTGTGTGAGAGAGAAAGCCTTTCTGTCTAAGTTTGCCTTGGACTCTGCATGGAGTTAGCTGTCCTACCTAGAGAGGCCATTACATTTTCCTAAGAAAAGAGGACAAGAGAAACAAAGAAGGGTGATGATGGGAAGTGTTTGCAAGTGTTGTTGTTTTTAACAAAGGTTACTCCACCTAAGTCTGTCTTGTGCCTGCCTCCCATTCACTGCCCCCACGTCTCATCTCTTGAGATGTTGGGAGAATAGGCATAGATCCAGACCCCCAATGGGTGGTAGCAAAAGGTTAGAGAAACTATTATCGCCCAGAGTCCCCTGAAGGGAGGAGATGGGCGGGGACAAATCGGATAAATAAATAAATAAATAAATAAACAAACTTCTTGCTGCCATGGATTTTTCTGCCCAAATATGGTAATGCTAAGGGAGAGGAAACAGAACAGACAAAAAAGATGCACAAAAGGTGTTTTCTCCAGAGGGGGAAGGTGGAGAGCAAACTTTTAAAAACAACACAATTCCAGACTTTGGGCCCTCGAAGCTCTGCCCCATCTTCACATCAACTGCCGCTGCCATCTTTTGCAAAGTATTGCACAGAGGTAACAATTAATCTTTTGGAATGGTAGTACACACACTGTGCAATTCTGTGAATCCTTCTGAAGGACTGAGATGCATCTTTCCCACAGCTCTACTCTGCTCCCATCCAAATTTTAGCTTCAGTGGCTGCTTTGCATAAAAGAAGTATTTTTCTTCTCTTTTTTCTTCTTCTCTGTATGTATATATAAATAAATATACACATACACATGTCATGAGTACCCATATCTGTTAGTCATTGAACATGCTGGTTATTAATCATTTTGAAAATTTATGATTTGGCAAAAGCACAGCCCTTTGGCCCCAGAAGTAGTATTTTAAAAACTGTGTGTGGAACAGAGAAATAACAATAACAGAAAGGCAGAATCTCAGGGCAGGTGGAAACTTTCAATTTCATATTAATATTCAGAACCAGGTTGTCTGCTATGGAACAAGTAATCTCAGAAGAGGATTATATATCGCACATCGGCTGGATATCATATGCAGATCAAATGCTTTTCATGCCAGGGCAGAAACCCACAGGAATTTGCCATTTTTTGCAGATGTACATTTGCTATATGGGATTGATGTGTTACAGAATTTATTGATCCAGAGAGGAAGGGAAGTTCAAGAGCTGGCAAAACCAAGACTGAACAGAACAGATGGCTGTCCAGACTTCTGTCCACAGAATGGCAAGCCAGCAAGGAAACTAGGAGGAGAGAGCAAGCAAAGTCCAGTCAAACCTCTGAAGACCTTTCCTTCATACCTGACACTGAACACTTAATGCATTCTTACACACACACACACACAGAGACACACACACATGTCTACCTGCAAAACTGCCTGCTAACTTTTTAAAATAATTTTTTTAAAATGTGATTTGAAGAAATCTGGATTTGAAGAGAGTTCTGACTTGATTACGGCAGGATACAAAAAGATACAAAACTCCTTAAATCACATGCTTGTGCCACACAATCCCCCCCCACAAAGGCAGATTCTTTAAAGGGTTGCCAGCAGGATGACGTGAGTGCCCTTGCATCACTCCCAATCACCTTTCCCCTTGAAATCCAGAGTTCTGCCCAGCCCAATTAGAGACCTACAGTAACCAATTTTTGTAATCCTGTCAGGGAATTGAAGCCATTAGTGGACAGCTAGGACCACTGAATGGAGCAGAGCTTAACACAGTGGAGAAGCTGTGCACAGAAAAAGAATATTACCTTAAATTGCTTTAATGAGCATGTTAGAGAAATACAAGTTATTGATCTTACACACTCAGCCCTCCCAAGCATAAATAATCACGCACTTAAACAAAGTAGGCTTAAAAGTAAAAAGAGTCTTACTGATTTTATTTTTGGTTCAGTTACATCCATCTTCGGTGGAAAAATGAAGTTCCTTGTTTCTTCTGTTCTTTCCCTAAACTTAATAAACTCTTAGCCCTATAGCTGCTAAGAGCTGCATGTAGAAAGGGGCAAGCACATGGCTTTAGGCCCAAGATGGAGAGAGAAGCAAAGCATGCTTCTTCCCAGATGGTGAAGAAGGAGGAAGAGAGAGAGAGAGAGGAAGTGGGAGTGGCAACAAACAGCTTACTCACACATAGAGAATTGCATCAGGGGATCAACTCATCTATATGCTGATGAGGCATGCTCATTTGTTAACATCTCCAACAGGAATGAGTCCAAACCAATCTTTTGATACCAATGGGAATTTGATTTCATGCTCTATTGACTGTTTATTGTCAACTTTTTATTAATGAAGTCATTTCAGACAAAACAGGAGCAGTGTGAATTGTTGTAGTACAGATCCTTCAGAAGGGGCATCCTGTATCTATTTTAGTAAATAAATATAAATGCCGTTATATTGCTTTTTTTAAAAGTAGCTTATAAAAATTGGCCTGAATCTATGGCAGACTAAGATGAGACAATTAGCAAAATGAAGCAGGAAATGCTGTTTTGTTTAAGATCACAAGAAAGCAAGCATAGTTTAGCAAACTTTTTTTCCCCTTTGGCAAGAAAAATAACACGCAAACAATGTGTGTCAGAGTTCAGAGATGATAGATGTGATAAGTTCCCAGCCAATCAGCACACAGGTGGCTTTCCTGCCAAATTGGCAGATCCACTTTTTCTTCCTTAAATTTAATTCTGGCCGTCACTGATTTTTGTACAAAGTTTCCATGACTTTTATGCAGGACCAATATGTGTCTTTTGAGTGAACCCTGCTGCATGCTTCCTCAACTATTTCTAGGGCTCCTATCATTTCTCTTACAAATCCTTAGATCCCATTACAAAACCATTATGTTGTTTGTGGTGGAAGAAAATTTTATTTCTTCATTTGTTAGACCTATATCCTGCCATTTCCCCAAGGAGGCATACAAATGTTCTCTATAGCAACCTTGTGAGGTTGGTTGGGCTGCAGGGCAAGATTAAGACCAACTGATGCCCTGTGCACAGCCCATCAGTGGTGTCCCTTAATGGAAGCAAAACTCATGCCATGAGAGGGAAACAAATGTGATATTGGATGACACCTTCAAACCAAACTTTTAAACTTTACTCCCTCAGAAAGAAAATGTTCTTTTTAAAAAACTAGCCACCTCTGCCAGCCCTGCTGCCCTGTGCTCCGCTCACCCTGCCTCCCCCAGCTGACTTTCTCCATCTTCTTCCTCCCGCTGCTGACAAGGTGTGCCTGGCCTGGCCCTTCACAAGGCAGCTACTGGCCAGGCCAGGCCAGGCGCACCTTGTCAGCAGCGGGAGGAAGAAGATGGGGAAGGTCAGCTGGGGGGGCAGGGTGAGTGGGGCGCAAGGTGGAAGAGGGGGCGGAGTACAGAGTGGCCAAAACGGCAGAGATGGGGGGAGATAGGCGGGCAGGGGGAGTCGAATGGGAGGCAATCCCTTTCCTTTCTGTGGCCCAGAGCTGGGAGGTACCAGGCTGGGAATTGGTTGGATTGGGGTGGATCCTTGCCTAACGACCGGATGGGATTCGGTTAACAATGGCAATGGGGAGTGCTGGGATTGCCATCGCTAAGCGATGCAGTCACGTGACATCACGTTTTATGTCCACATCGCTTAGCGATGGAAATACTGGTCCCAATTACTGTTGTTAACTGAGGACTACCTGTAACAATAATAATGTTCTCCAAGACAACATAGAATCTTTAGTTGCTCTCTTTGGGCAGCAATGATCAATATAGTGCCCTGTATCTGCACCATAATGCATTCCTTTTTAGATGTTCATCTTGAAGTCTCTCCTTGTCCCCTCAATGAAGTATAAAAATATATGGCAACCTCTGTAATGTAAGGAGGTTTTTTCATCCCAAGATGTCAGACTTGGCTCTTCCCCAAACAGCATAGCAGTGATTTAAGAAGATGTATATATTTGTGTGTGTGCATGCACACACACAAACACACACACATGCATATAACTCCACCACCACCACCACCACCACCCCAGTCTCATGTAATGTGTTAAAATTATGTTTCTGCAACAGCGGCTTCCTTTCCATTTTTAGCACATTAACCAATGCTATTTTATAATCAGTCATCATTTATCTTACAAGGGACGGGCAAATGATGAAGGTAGAAAGGAAGAATGTATACTGTACAGGAGAAGGATTGCAAGCCTCACTGCTCTCTCTTTAATCTGCAATTATTTGCCTTGAACAACATTTCTCTAGCTGAGAAGCAGGCCAGACCTGAGGTTAGATCGATGAGGACTCTTCCAAGTAGTAGAGAGTT
The DNA here is from genome assembly GCF_035149785.1 of Candoia aspera. NCBI lineage: Eukaryota > Metazoa > Chordata > Lepidosauria > Squamata > Candoiidae > Candoia > Candoia aspera. Next base: position 117,069,341 of record NC_086153.1, on the reverse strand, counting down.
CTTCAGGGCTCAAACTTTCACGCGTGCGAGCTGAGAAAAGAAGAGCAAAAGGAGATGACCTTATTACAGGAATGTGGCTGTAAACAGCATCGCTCCCTGAGAAAGCTCAACTTTTTCAGGGAGCTGAATTCACTGAGGCAATTTGTAGAATTGTAGAGCTGGAAGGCAGCTAAGAGGTCATCAAGTCCAACCCCCTGCATATCGCAGGATTCACTACACCATTCCCACTAGATGACTATCCAGCCTCTGTCTGAAAACCTCCAGTGAAGAGTAAGAAACCACTCCATGTGGTAACCTGTTCCACTGATTGACAGCTCTTCCTAATGTCTAACCTCTAGCTACACCCTTGAAGTTTCATCCCGTTCATTCTAGTCACACTCTCTGGAACAAATGAAAGTAAGTCTGAACCCTCTACAGTGTGACAGCCCTTCAGATATTTATAGACAGCTCTCATGTCCCCTCTTAATGGTCTTTTTACTGCTCCTCACTTGGCTTCCAGTCCCTTCACCATCTTGGTAGCCCTTCTCTGGACTTGCTCCAGTTTATCAATGTCTTTTTAAAACTGTCATCTGTTTTGTGCCATTTGCTGGAACTCTTTAGAGATCTGTTCCTTCTCAAACAGAGCCTTCTCTGTCTTCCACCAAGCTCTCGAATGAAGTCCATTATGGTTTGGGTGTGGCCAACTGTACCTGACCTATAAACATCCTGGCACACAGGAGAGAACAGAAGAGCATCCGAGTTTTCTATACCTCTTTGCTGCCATCTATTAGTCATCTGTGGTTTTTCAGCCCAGCTGCTTTAGCCTCAGATTTGAGTATTTGGATTCACTTTAATTCTGCGGGGTTTGTTTTTTACTTTTTTTGGATTTCTCTATATTTTTGTACTTTGTGGGCCATCAAATAAATTAAACTGCCCCTTTTGCAATGTATAAGAATTTGGGTCAATCACAATGTTGAGACTAAATTACTGATTTTAGATCTGCTGACTATATAGGGGCATTTGTTATGCATGTGTATAGTAAAATTTGTATTTTTAGAAATTTGCATTTACCTCAGTACACCTGTGTGTGCACATGCACACACCCACCCACACATCCACACACAAAACTGGGCACATTAGGAGAAAATAGGTACAATAATACATATATTAGAGAAAAAAAAGGTCACACAAAAATGCCTTTCATTTTTTTTAAAAAGTTACAAAGTGCAAACACACCAAGAAAAGTACACGCATAGTCCCAGTTTTGTGTGTGGAAACTAGATTATCACTAGTCATAGACTTTTTTTATTTGGGTGGAGGATTAAGGGGCAAAATAGATGCCTTAAGCCTTGCAGAGATTATACCGTCTGCCCAGTGGCTTGGCAATAGCATCTTGCAGACCTTGACACCTTCAGACTCTGTACATACTTAGACCCCCTTACTGAAATATCAGCCCAATTTTTCCCATTTGCAGGGGCTTTGAGGGATAATATTACTCCCTTAAGCTTGAAACCTTGAGATCCACTCCCCACCTCCAAAATGGAAAAAATGGGTCCAAACATTAGCTTCTGCTCATTCCAGCGATATGCATTGGCTGAAAAAAGGTTGCCTGTTCCTCGCCTACAGAATGAAAGAACTAAAGGCTTAGAAACCAATTAGAGGCCTATCCAACTTGTCCTGTCCCAGGCCAAACACGCACAAACACATGAGAAAGATGGTTCCAAGTTTAACCAATAGCCTTTTAAAGCAAGTGCCTGAACAGCAGGGAGAGCATGAGCACAAATGCACACTCACTCACAAGAGTGCCAAGAAGTCCCAAAAGTCAGGCAAGCTTGCCTTATTAGAGTCCCAAAGTTTCCAAGTCCAAAGCAGCAGGCGAAACAGTAGTCAGAGTGAGGTCCGAGGGTCAAAGCATCACAGAAGGTCCAGGATCCAAAGTCCAAGTCATGGGATTCACAAATCAAGATTTGAGGCACACAGAGTGTGGGCTGGCAAATCGTTGTTTTGAATGGAGAGGCTTTGCTTGCTGCTCTACTTAACTAGGGCCAGTGCTGGTGTTGTTCATCACAGCTCCTTTCTTGTGATGAGCCTTGCAGAGTGCCTGTGCTCTGCTCTCTTCTCTGTGTGGCAAGCCCTTGCATTGGGTGGAGGCGGCATCTCATCTTCGGGCACCGATGGCAACTGCTCCTGTTGATTACTGGATAGCCCTGCCTCAACTGCCTGCAGGTCCTCAAGTGGTGGTTCATCAGGTAACTCCAGAGCAGGCTGCCCATTGTTGGTCTCCTCATCTGAGTCTGAGTTCACCGTGACACAACTCAACAAACCAAGTTTTTTCCCTCTGTCCCTGGTGCTAGGGAAGACTAAAGATAATGTACAATTCTCATCTAGTTTAAGATGAAATTGTACACCAGCCAAAGAATTGGGAAGGACCTGAGGATACAAGTTTAAGCAAGTCATTTGGAACATGCTTGCCACCACTTTCTGTGTAAATAAACTCCAGATTAATTTAAGCTACCCTGATGCCATTGCACAGTAAATGGTTGTGGCTGTTGTCTCTGAAAATGCAGGGGAAAAGAGCCGTAGTTTAATTTAGCTGATTGGTGTTTAGCTAATGTTGGCCTCTGTAAATGGGAGTGGTTTATTCCATGAAATTATTATGTGACATTGGAGCTGTCAGTTCTGGGGCATTAACTGACATCTTGTATCAGGTTAGGTTAATAATCTCCAGCTTGGTTCTGCTTGAGCAGACCTCCATGCCTCAGGTAGAGATCAGTAATGAAAACGTAACCTCCAGGGGAGCATGATTAAATTCTGTACGACCAATAGCTTTGTAAGGCCGTCTCACCATAAGCAGGACTAGAAGCTCTTGTGTCTTCTGACTGAGCTGCCTTTGGCAAGTCGTGTCTCTGGGAGGCAGGGCTGTAAGCCCATCCAACCTCTCGAAGATGCCTGCAGCAATCAAAGGGACTCCAGATGACAGCATCATTAATCCTGCAAATCAGAAAAAGGTATCACCAGGCTTGGAGAAAAACCATAAAAATCTACAGATACCTGCTTGTTTCAGAAAGATATCTCAGGAAGAGCCAAGGAAGAGCTTTCCACACACTAAACAAGTTGGAAATTACCTAGTGGGCAAAGTGATCAACAAGGGTTCTTTTGCCAAGGTGATGGAGGGACTGCACATCCCCACTGGTGAGAAGGTAATTGGCAGACGGTTACATGAGCATGATTGGCAACTGCTTTCATCTCACAATAGCATATGATAATTCATTACTTCTCTTCTCTTTTCTTGTTCGTCCATAGCTTTATTTAATTACAGTAGCAATGCTCAAGTGAAAAGTATAAAAGTAATGCACTGACTTGCTAAAATGTTCCTAAATAGCTTTGGAAAATAAGGACATATATCATACAATATATGCTCCATAGGTTTGTCTCCACCACAAGTTTCCCCCAACCCCATTGGTGATTCTGCTGACACTTGTTTGAGTAATCTTAGAGCATTTCAAGTGACTTTAGGTAATCTGTGAGTGCAGTAATAGCAGAATAGTTCAATTCCCCCATGGGAAAGTCTGCACTCAAGTTATGTATAAGAAATGCATAATTTGAGAAATGTGGTTTTAAAGTGATATCTGAACATATACCTAGAAGGATGTTTGCTAAGACAGTTATGCATTAATCAAACTTTAACATAGAACTACTTATTAATGAAAATAATGTTTTGATTTCATTACTGGTCTTAAGAATTATGCATATTTCTTTTAGTAGACTGGATTTAGTATCTCAGCAACAATCAGCTCTTGGTGAACTTGTTTATTTTTGTTTGCAAAATGGGGTGGCTCTTGATAAATTACAGTGGGAATTGCCTGTATCAGGAAAGATTCATTCCTGGCCTTTCTGTGATTTAGGTAGCCATAAAAGTTATTGACAAGAAAAAGGCTAAGCAAGACTCATATGTTTTAAAAAATATGAAGCGGGAGTCTCGGATACACCAGATGATTATGCATCCTAATATAGTTCAACTGTATGAAACTTTGGAGACGGAGAATTCCTATTACATGGTGATGGAGCTGTGCCTTGGGGGTGATCTCATGGAGAGAATATGTGAGAAAAAGAGGCTAGATGAAGAAGAAGTAAAGGATTATACTAGGCACATCATGGCTGCAGTAGAGTATCTGCATCATCATGGCATTGTCCACAGGTAGACAATACTTCTTCCTTTTAAAATGGGGGCATGATGACATATTTCATAAACTGATGTTGCCGGATAGTTTGCTGGAAAGATTCTCGCCTTCATCTAAGAAAACTTAGTATCTGGAGAACATTGTCACTGAATTCCCTGTGATTCTCCTTAGCAAATATTAAGTCTACCTGACTGGGAGTGAATGAAAAAATTAAAATCATAAGTGCCAGGTGCAAACCCATATTCTTAGTTTGTTTCTTGGTGGCTATAGGTTGGACAGAAATTGAAAAAGCAGAAGAGGAAATGAGGATGTTTGTTTTAATCCCTCTAGTAGGAAGTATATATCATATGGGAAGTGAATTGGGACTGCCCCAAAATAAAATGGAAATTCTTACTTATTTGGGAGAATAGCTAAACAGGCAGAATATTATATATTTGTTCATTAAAGGGGTATTTTAAACATTAAAAAAAATTAAAGTCCTCAAACCAGCCTGTTAAAAAAGCTTGTGAGTTTCCAGGAATCATGAATGTTGAAGGGGCTCTTGAAGAAAAAAATGTAGGGGGGTTAGAAAAGGAGGAAAAGAAGTAATTAGTTTGCACAGGCCACTTATAACTTAGGGAAAATGGAAAGGGGAAATATCCAAAGAAAATAGCTGAGTGATACTATTATTAAAACAAATAAAAAATCACAATAGGGTAAAGAAGCTTAAAGACATGTAAAAGCACCATCAGCAGGTTTTAATTGTTGACAGCTTAATTTAACTTTCAATTCTTACTTTTTTAAAATTTTGTTTTATGTTTTTTATTCTAAATCCTTGTGAGATTACAACAGCCAGTTTTATAAAAAATAATAAATAAATAAATAAGGATACAGAAGCAGAAGCATAATTTATGCTTTTCCTGGTGAAACATTCTGGAAAACTCAAAAACTTATAAACCCTTTTGAGTTATTTTTCTTGGCTATAATAACAAAAACAAATCACCCAGCTATGAATTATGGATTTTTGAAGTTTTACAAGAACATACGGGTTTTCTAATATCTCCCATGCCTCATTATATGAATATAAAATGTCCCACTCATTTGGTCTTAAACCTGAACCATTTACTATTATTAGATAAGATAAAATCCTTTCCTTCTCCTTGCCTAAATCCTCCTTGTCTAAATCTGCTATTTTCCTATGTATGGAATTGAACATGAAATTCATTCCATCCAATTATTACATTTTATATAATATTTTAATATAATATTTTTATTGCAGAATGTATGCCTCCTAAACCCTTAGGAGTTTCATTATACAGTAGTATAATACCTATACACATCCCAAGATCTACACTTTTTCTGAATTTTGCAAATTTTTTTGTAACTTAAAAAAATATATTTAAAAGGAACATGTACATTGCAGGAAAACATGCAAATTGACACACTGTTTTAGGAAAAGTTGCATGCAATCAGTACAATCACCAGAAAGAAAAAAGATATATATTGTATTATTAAATTTGGGTATATTAGAACTACTATAAAGAACAATGAATATTATACAAATGTTGAGGCAGAAATTTTAGCCAAAGTATTAAACAGTACTGAGGGGGAAACTGAAATAATTCTCAGAGAGAAAGGGAGAGGGAGAGAGTGAAGTAAATTGCATCTCCAAGATCCTTGTCCAACACCAGATTCAAGTTCTCACTTTAACCATAGAGTTTACTGGGAGACTTTGGGCCATCTGTTAATGTTTAACCCTGACTCTGGTTGCTGTTGTGAAATAAAATGAGAAGAAACCACAATGTGTGCTGCCTTTCGCTTCCAGCAGTCAGGCAGATATAAAGGCCATACATGTGATGTTTGTGTGGTTTGTGTGATACAATAAATCTCTAAGGACCCATCAACTATATTCCTACTAATACCATTAAGCAGGCACACTGTGAAAAACCTCAGTTATTGAGATTTGCAGTGCAAAATCTTACATTTCAAGACAGTGTATTTACTCTCCCTTTTGCCTTCTTTAGAGATCTGAAGATAGAAAATTTTCTTCTGGATGAAAACAATAGCATCAAAATTGTTGGTAGGTAGATATGCAACTCTTGTTGGTCATTTTGCAACAGTATGTCCTGGAAAGTATTTATAATGTACAGATTTATGTCTTCAGTTATTTGGGGCACCCAGAATGTTTTCTGGACTCCTGACTGGGTTTAGACCAAGTTGATGCACCACTGCATGCTACGGTTGCAAGTGAAAGATCCTGCCATGGCCTTCCCACCATTGCTGGAGTCCTTCCTACCTCTTTAGTTACCATGCATACAATTCCTTGGATACCAGAGAGGATCTCCATAGATGCATGTTCATATTAATTGAGGAGACTAGATTGCAGTTCAAGGAAAAATATTTTTCAAGATGAACGACATCTGCAGAAACTCTCTATGTGCTGTGCTAAGACTTCTTTTTCAAAATGTCGGACATGTTGGAAAGATGAAAGCACTTAAGAGCCATACTGCTTATTCTGGTTCTTTGCGTTTTTTTCTCTTCTTCATGCCACACTTTTTTTTAGGAAGAAAAAAGTTTACTGCTTTTTATTTCATAGTACTTTCTCTCATTTTAGCATGTGTTTTGAATGGTGAAATGCTGACATAAGTTTCCTTTTAAACTGTCATCACCAGCACGATCTGAGAAAGCTCACACTGATGATGCTCGATGCCTTGAGGCCATTGTTCTTCACCTGAACATTTATCTAGGCACTGATGCAGGAAGAAGACTGCTGTAATACTTTCAAGCCCTTTCCTGTGCTACAATCGCTATAAGTAAAGTTATGAATTCCCTGTAGTTGGTGTAGTTTTTTAACATCACTATTTTAAATTGAGCCTAATGAGAAAGCCTAAAATCGAGGGGCCACAGAAAAGTTTGCGTAATTAATACAACACAAAGCTTTTTGCATGCTCACGTACCCCGACTAAGTGCACACAATATACTAGATAGGCTAAAAAGATCTTGGGTAGCTTCTAGTTCAATGTATTGTGCAAACCCAGCTATGGCCCCAGCATCTTGTATGAATCAGGCCATCACATTAACCCATCATGTGTTTTATTTCTTTGGGCATAGCAGATGCTGTGTACCCTCCAATTGTAACGATTGCCTAAACCCAAATACTCAGTCTCACAAGCTCGGGCTTAAAGATAACTGATTTATTAAAGGAATAGTATGCAAATACAGAGAAAGCTGAGAATGAGCAAAAGCGCGCCAAATACAAACTTAAAAGCCTTGCTTGTGGGCAGGTCCCGCCCGGTCGCCCGTCAGGACGCTCCCCCTCCCAGGTGCTGAATGCCGTTAGATGCGCCTGGGAAAGTAACCTTGAACAGGAGCGCAAACCCAAACATGCATTCCAAGCCCTCAAAACAAGGGAGGGCAACAGAATGGAAAAACCCCGGGTGAAGAGATACGGAACAGAGAATGACATGTGAAATGTTACAATGTTAACCAGACATTAGAATGTGAACATGACATATTGCCCCCCCAAAAGAAATTAGGGAGCCGGTTTGTCAGGATAGGCAGAGTGAAATTGGGCGACCAGACGAGGAGAATGCACGTCTGGAGCAGCCACCCATTCAGGATGAGGGAAATGTTTCCAGCGGACGAGGTATTGTAGAGTAGAGCGCTGGCGTCTGGAATCGAGAATAGATGCCACCTCGAAGTGTTGCTGGTTGTCGATCATGAGAGGAGGTGGAGGAGTGGGTTGTGGGTGCCAACGGTCCGATGACAGGCAGGGTTTGAGTAAGCTGCAATGGAAAACAGGGTGTAAACGTTTAAGGTTGTGAGGTAAATCGAGTTTAAACGTAACAGGGTTGAGCTGAGCAACAATTGAAAAAGGACCGACAAATTTAGGACCAAGTTTCTTAGAGGGTTGTGGGGACTTGATAAACTTAGTTGATAAGTAGACTTTATCCCCGACTGCAAAGGATGGTTCTGGGGAACGCTTTGCATCAGCATGGCGTTTATAGGCAGCTTGGGCATGTTGGAGGGCAAGTAGAATATTAGACCATGAGTCTTTGAGAGAGTCCGCCCAGCCAGCGAGGGTGGCTGGGAGCGGTTGAGGATGAGGAAGTTCAGGAATGGGAACAAATTCGCGTCCAAAAACTGTTTTAAAAGGAACTTGACCAGTGGTTTGATGAATGGAATTGTTGTAAGCGACCTCAGCAAATGGGAGTAGATCGACCCAGTTGTCTTGCTGGTAGTTAACAAAAGCTCTGAGGTATTGCTCTAAGGTAGAATTAACAGCCTCTGTAGATCCGTCCGTTTCTGGATGCCAAGCAGTAGAAAGTGATTGTTTCGTACCCAGAAGTTTCAAAAATGCGCGCCAAAATTGTGACGTAAATTGTGTGCCTCTGTCACTCACCAAACGGGCGGGGATACCGTGGAGACGGTACACGTGGATGAGGAAGAGGCGTGCCAGCTGTTGCGCGGTAGGGATAGAAGCGCATGGGATAAAGTGGGCTTGTTTGGAGAAAAAGTCTTTGACGACCCAAATGACAGTTTTGCGTTGACTAGGGGGTAGATCAACGATAAAATCCATGGAGATATCCTGCCAAGGGACCGACGGAGTGGCTACGGGTTGAAGGAGGCCCTGGGGTTTGCCCGGTTTGCGCTTTATCGCTGCACATACAGGGCACGCAGTGACATATTCTTTTAAGTCTTTGAGTAAAGTTGGCCACCAGAATTGCCGGCGAACGAGGTGCAAAGTTTTTACGTAGCCGAAATGCCCAGCTAGCTTGTCATCGTGGCAGCGATGGAGTATGGTTTTTCGCATAGCTGCGGGTACATAGAGACGATCGTTGCGCCAGGCAAGATCATCGGTGAAAGTTAACATGTGTCTGTTGGCTTGCAACCAAGTATCCGTTTTTAGGTGGGAGAGCAACTGTTGTTGCAAATCGGAGGGAATTGACAAGGGAGGTGAGCTGCTGGAAGGCGGAGCGGCCGGAGGCGGAGTCGATTGTGCTCGAGTCTGGCTGCGAGTCACTGCTGCCAGACTTAATTGTTTGTCGGTCCAGACGGTGCCTTGGACCGTTGGCCCTGGGCCATCATCCTGGGGTCTGCGCGAGAGTGCATCAGCCAAAAAGTTTTTCTTGCCTGGTATAAATTTAAGAGTGAAGTCAAAGCGGCTGAAGAACTCAGCCCAGCGCAGCTGTTTTGGACTGAGCTTTCGGCTGGTGCTTAGAGCTTCCAGGTTTTTATGGTCCGTCCAGACTTCAAAAGGGTTGGAAGTACGTTCCAATAGGTGTCGCCACGTCTCTAAAGCCGTTTTTACAGCAAAAGCCTCCTTTTCCCAAACGTGCCAACGTCTCTCTGTTTCAGTGAATTTGCGAGAGAGGTAGGCACAGGGTTTTAAAGCGCCAGATTGGTTAGATTGTAACAAAATTGCGCCTATGGAAAAATCAGAAGCATCGACTTGTACAACGAAGGGTTGAGAGGGGTTTGGATGCTGTAAAATTGGTTCTGTGGTAAAAAGTTGTTTGAGCGTTTGGAACGCTTGCTGACAGGCTGGAGTCCATTTAAGGAGCGCGCCTGGGTTCTTTGAACGTCGCGTATCCCCCTGTCCTTTGGTTTTTAACAGTTCAGTAAGGGGGAGGGCGATTTCTGCAAAATTTTGGGCGAACGCCCGATAGAAATTAGAGAATCCAAGGAAACTTTGTAATTGTCTCCTGGTACGCGGAGGCTCCCATGCTACAATAGCTTCGACTTTTGCAGGGTCCATTTCAATGCCCTGAGCTGAAATTCGGTAGCCTAGGTAATCAATTTGCGACTGATGAAACGCACATTTTGACAGTTTTGCATACAACTCTGCTTTTTCCAATTTAGCCAGTACCTGACGCACCAAGTGGATATGTTCTGCCATGGTTTCTGTATAAATCAATACATCATCCAAATAGACTAGTACCCCCTTAAATAGGTGGTCATGCAAGACCTCATTGATTAACTGCATAAAAACCCCGGGTGCCCCAGATAAACCGAATGGTAAAACTTTATATTGGAAAGCCCCAAGAGGACAGTTGAACGCTGTTTTCCACTCATCCCCCTCTCTTATGCGAATGCGAAAGTAAGCTTCTCTCAAATCCAGTTTTGAGAAGATTTTACCTCTGGCCAGATGTGATAACATATCTTTGATCAGGGGCAAAGGATATTTATTTAATATTGAGACCGCATTGAGCCCGCGGAAATCGGTACAAAGCCTTAATGACCCATCCTTTTTTGGCCTGAATAGGACAGGCGCTCCTACGGGGGAATTAGCAGGCTCAATGAAACCCCTAGCCAGATTTTTGTCAATGAACTCCCTTAGCGTGGTAAGCTCTTTGGGAGACATGGGGTATATTTTTGGGTGAGGCAATTTTACATTTGGTAAAAACTCAATGGCACAGTCCGTTTTTCGGTGGGGTGGCAAGCGATCTGCTTCCTTTTCCCCAAATACTTCAGCAAAATCTTGGTAGTGATTGGGTAGCCCCTCAAGAGGTTGAAGCGTTTGTACAGTGGTATACGCTACCCCTCCACCCTCCATGTCCTCCAATAGGTCCTTTTCGGGTACTTTGTAAAATCCATCCGCAAACGTCACAGTTCTATGCAGCCAGTTGATGAAAGGGTTTTGTTGCACAAACCAAGGCATCCCCAAAATCACCAGAGGACCCCCCACTGGAGCTACCACAAATGGCAGCTTTTCCTGATGGGAGCCCATCTGCAAGGCGACCAGTCCCGTGGAAAGATTAACTGCTTTCCCTCCCGCCATAGTTCCATCCAACTGGGTGAAAATCATGGGTCGTGGCAAAGGGAACGTGGGCAGTTCTAGAGCCGCTACGACATCAGGGTGCATTAGAGAACGGGAGCAACCCGAGTCTAGCATGGCCCACACTTCCACGGTTTTGGTTTGTGAGCCCAGCTTAAGTTTAACAGTCAGTGTGGGAAAGTTTCCACTCACCGAATCATGGTTACGCCCGGTTTCTTCCACCTGCCCTAGGGCGCCCTTCAGGGCAGGTGGTAGGCTTTTCCCGCCGGCTGCTCGAATTGCAACTCTTCCTCCTCTTCTCCGAAGGGTAGGTCGGGGGGGTCCAGTTCCGCGAGGGCTGCCTTCAGTTTTCGCGGTGGAGCAGGAGCAGGCGTCTTTATCGCGGGTTTCGTCTGTCGTTCCTCTGGACGGCGTCTCGGGCACGACGTGGCTCGATGCCCTTCTTTCCCACATCGGAGGCACTGACCCTTGGAGAACCGTTGCTCCCTCTCTTCTTCCCAGGTTTTCGGTTTGGGGCGGCTGGCAAGTCCAGATGCGCGCGCTCCTCTAGCGAGACGTGTTTGTCTAAGCTCTTTGGTATGGGCATAGGTTCGTAGGGCATTTTCTGCGCTTCCCGCCAACTGGATCCATCCATATAGCGTTTTGGGATCATCTCTGCCCAGAGCCCATCGAAGGATTTCGGGTTCAAGCCCCTGCTTGAACAATTCGATGATTGTTGGCTCAGACCAGTCTTCCACTTTTCCTGCCAAAGCTTTAAACTCCAACGCATATTTGGCAACTGAGAGGGACCCTTGGTAAAGTTTCCGCAGGTCATTTTTAGCCGTTTCTTGAGCTAGGGGGTCTTCGAAATGCTCTTTAAGTGCCCACAAAAATTCATCGAAGTCCTCTAACTCGGTTGCCTCAGCTTGGCATAGTTGCACATACCAATCCGCTGCCCTTCCTCTCAGCTTGTTGGCAATGAAATTGACCTTGCCGTGTTCAGACCGAAAGTTCCGACCCCAATCTTCCATATAATGCTTGGCATTCGTAATAAAGAAGGAGAGCGTTGCGGGATCCCCATCAAACTTCACTCCAAATGGTGGGAAGGTTCTTGCCGGCTCAGCTGGCTGTGGCGGTGCCGCGAATGACAGCGTGCGCCGAGCCCCCACAAGTGGTCGATCCCTAGGAGGTCTTGCCTCTCGCTCTCCCCTTTGATGGGCTGATCGAGTCTTACTTCTCCCCCGGGTGGACAGGGTGCTGTGCCTGGGGTACTGTGACGGCTCTTCCTCCCAATCCTCCGGGGTGGGCTCTGCCTCTCTGGGCTGATCCTCTCTGGGTAGATCCTTGAGGATCGTCACTATTAAATCCATTTTATCTTCCAATGCCCTCATACGGGCCGGAGTGACCGGCTCCTCCGGGGGTTGGTTGGTTATCACCACCTTCGGTGACAGAGGGACTTCGTGCTCCCAGGCCAATTGGGGAGACCCCCTCCCCGTGGTTCTTTCCATAACAGATCTCTGTTCACTCCTGAGACTCTCCTGTATGGATGTCAACAGCTCGTCCAATTGGGTATCTCGCAACTCCCGACGTGCTGCTCTTTGCGCTCTCGAGGTTAGCGCTGGCCGGCTTTTGACCACCTCCCGCTCTTCTTCGCCTCCCTCACTTACGCGAAGTTGAGGTTCTGTCATCGCTAGCGTTCCCTCTTATCCAAGGATTGGATGGGGCCAGCGGAAAATGGAAAAAATGATTCTCAGCTTTATGTAACGATTGCCTAAACCCAAATACTCAGTCTCACAAGCTCGGGCTTAAAGATAACTGATTTATTAAAGGAATAGTATGCAAATACAGAGAAAGCTGAGAATGAGCAAAAGCGCGCCAAATACAAACTTAAAAGCCTTGCTTGTGGGCAGGTCCCGCCCGGTCGCCCGTCAGGACGCTCCCCCTCCCAGGTGCTGAATGCCGTTAGATGCGCCTGGGAAAGTAACCTTGAACAGGAGCGCAAACCCAAACATGCATTCCAAGCCCTCAAAACAAGGGAGGGCAACAGAATGGAAAAACCCCGGGTGAAGAGATACGGAACAGAGAATGACATGTGAAATGTTACAATGTTAACCAGACATTAGAATGTGAACATGACACCAATGGAGTGTTGTGTGAACCTCCATGGGGTAAAGTTGAAGGCAGAGAATCTTGTAGAACACGAGGGATCTCAGGGCCACATATTTGTCTCCACCAATGCTATAGGTGCAGGCATAAAGGGTCTAATTTGTATTTTTTAAAATATATGAACAGAAGAGGAAATTGTTAAATATCTGAGGGTCCACTTACTTTTTGGAGTGTGAACCTCAGCTTCCATCAAAGTCAAGTGCTGCTGTTATCTCAAACAAGTTGTGCAGCACTGTTTTAGAGGAAGAATCGTAAGTTAAAGGCAGAACATGCTTTCATGCAAAAGGATCAGGTTCAATTCAGTTCAGTGACTAAGAGAGATAATCCAGTGGTCTGACATCGTATAAATCTGCTTCAGCAAAATAATTCCTTAGATATCTTGTGATTTTTCTTTTTCTTGAAATGATAATTCTTGAAATGATAATTTGAAATGTTCTGGTTAGCATGTCAGAGTAGGACTGAGAAAACCCTGGTTCAAATGCATAGATTGAGTGGCAGTGGGTTCAAATTAACCTCCCTTATAGGGGTGTTATAGGGATAACACTGAGAAGGATAAATGACTTAGGACGCTTAGATCTTAATGGAAGAAAGGTAGAAGGGAAATGTAGTACTAATAAGTTATGTAGTATAATGTGATGTATCACAGCAGAATAATTTGACTCCAACATTCAGTATCCACCATTCATAACATCACCTGGAATGCATTTTGGTTGTGATGGTCTATTAACCTCTTCTTAAAATTAGGTTCAAGTCATAATAAATTGACTCAAGTAATTCTCCATTCTGAAGTTATCATTAGAAAGAAACAACACCACCCCAATGGCTGCTTCTAAATTATTCAATTCTGCCCTACTTAAAAACAACAACAACAAGGGAGTGTATTATTATGAATTGTGAATGCACAATTTAGTGTTCCAGACCTGACTGTGTGAAGCCTTCATTTAAATGCTCTACTATGAGTATGGTATGGTTGTTCTCTTGCTTTTCCACTACTGAAACAGACATTAAACAAAATAAGTAAGTGAACTGCGCTAAAGTATGAATTGTTGACATGATGAGAATTTAAGCAATGTACAGGCATAGATGGACCAGGCCTTAGTGTTTGTTTATTCATGTAGCAGATCCTTTTAGAACAGAGGTTCCTAAACTTTTTGCCATCACATCTTCCTTTAGTGCAATCTTAATGTATACACCTCCCCTAAAAATTCAAACACCAAAATGAACACAAATGAACAATGAAAACAATACAATGAAACTTTGGGAAAGGTGGATTTATTGTAATAATGTAACTAAAAAGTTCTTCACACTTCCTCTGGACTCTGTCTGCACCTCCCCAAGGGAGTACACCTCACAATTTTGGAAACACTGTTTTAGAACATTGTTTATATCAAATTTTGGAATGATTAAAGCTTCTAGACTTTGTCATGCAGACCGTTAAAAATGAAATAATTTTTTTGCCTGTTTGTTTCTTCAGATTTTGGACTGAGCAATATCATAAAGTTTCAGGGCCTTTCCCAAGAACTGTTAAACACCCAGTGTGGGAGCCCAGCTTATGCGGCCCCCGAACTCTTAGCTCATAAGCAGTATGGGCCAAAAGTGGATGTCTGGTCCATGTAAGTAGATTATGAATGTTTTTACCTCTCCTACAGTACTTTTAGGGGAGACAAAGTGCTCTGTAATGTTCATTTTATCCCTCATCATAAACCTGTAGAATAAATTATTTTCATTTGATACGCACATACACACACACACACTCATGATGGGCCCAAAGACATTTTTTAAAATCTGTGGCTGATGAGAGATTGAAAGGCATGGAAAGCTTCTGGGCACAAATCAGAGCTTCTGAGTCTCCCTTCTTATTGCAGCACATTATCTAAAGGCTACTGAGACCATCCAGAATGGCCTTGAATGGGTACAAAGAAATGCAGTTTTGTAAGAAATAGAAGATCATGTGCTGATGGAATTGTGAATGCAAGACTTCCTCTGCTCCTTGGGGAATTCTTTTGTAGCCCAAGTCTAGCACCCCAACCAGAGAATCAAGGGAACAGTCTAGAAATACATGGTAGTTCTTTCAGAGAACTGAAGAACCCATGATAAGAATCATCACTGCTGCAGTCAGCATGCACGGTTTTATTTTAGTTTTCTTTTTACACCTATTATATCTTATCACACCTTTAAAAAGTCTTTCTGACTGGCAGTGACAGTGGGATGACTATGCATAGTCATAGACAGAGTTTTCTGTCTGTCAAATCACCTAAAAGTGTGGTTTATCCAGAGTGAGATGATGAGCTAGGATGATAAAATACAAAGGAAATAAACATGCTACTCCAAGATGCTGTTGTAAAATAGGCCAAACTCTGACTACATAAACACCTTTCCTACCAGTTGTTTTTATTTAAGGAGAGAGGTAAGTGCAAATCAATAAGATGTCAGTGTCTTTCCCTTGGGGATCTAAAGAGCTCTTGATAATCGTTGCCAACAATGAGATCATGAAGTCATTTCAAAAAATTTATAGAGACCTCAAGCATACTATTGTAGAAATAAGTAATACAGCATTGTTCTGAATACTGAAGTTGATAGAATGTTTAATTTATCTAGAACTTCTACAAAGATTACACTATAGACACAGAATCAAAAAAGAGGAATATCCTTGAAGAATCAATACCGCCACACCCTTCACCATACCAAAGTTTTATCTTTTATGAAGGAATAGAGAAGAGAGAAAATTTTGGGAAATTTTGGAAGGGAAGGAATCTACTGTTAGGACCTACTAACAATTATGAGGCAGAAAAGGCCCTTTTCCTTTCCTTCTTTAAAAAAAAATGGAAATGCATTTGCTACTTATGTAACAAAGTAACTCATGTACTTCACCTCATAATGAATGCTTTTGGTTTTTCTGATCCTTAGGGATGCATTTATTAGGTATGAATATGAGCTAAAAAATACAAACAAATCCTAAGTAGGAAATGGGATTTCTGATCCTATAGATGATCCATCTGTATCATTTACAGATGGTCCCTCAACAATCCATCGTAGATGTTGTACGTGAGGAGCTGCAGAGGAATATGTTCCATTGTCAATGTTCATTCCAAAACTGAACACCGTTACGTACAAATCTATTGTTCACTGTCACACCAATAACTAAGAATTGACATGCTACTCTCCACTACCTCTTTCCAATCAGCCTACTGTTTAAGATGATAATCCAATTTTATCTCTGCACTGGAGGATTTGCTCATTCAGATGCATTCCTCAGTGCCATTTTTACTGTACTGAATGCAGGAAGCATTACTTCTATGTAAATATATAAGAGGGGAGATGCATTGAGTTTATTTGTATCATTGTTTTATATGATTGCTTAATTACATTGAGATTTTGTGCCCATTATGTACAAGATTACTGACAATGTTACTCTGATCATTTATGTTACATATTTACATTGTTTATTTTTTTCATTGCTAATTTGATATCAGAGTTCAGTTAGGTAGGAAAGGGGCATGCATATAATTGAATCCATTATTCAACATACCTAGGATTCTTCTTCTGTTTCTCATAGTTGCAATATAGTGAGTCACTTCTATTACAATGCAGTCATAATTCTCATACCCACCCTGCATAGGGAAAAAGTGGCTTTAAATTTTCAGCTGGTTGAGTGTGTCTATCTCAGTCTCCTTCCTGCTCCAGTCATTTGTGTTCTACATTGGCTTGGTGACTTCATTGGCTCTGCAAAAGAAGAAGAAAGCACTGTCATGTCTCTATATAAGGCCAAGCCTGAATGGCTTTTTGCATAATGAAGATTATGGCATGCTTTATTTATGAATTAGCCCAGTCTTCCTCCACCTGGTGCTTTCGTGATGGCTGAGTCTGACTAGCATATTATTAGTGGCCTGTAAATATTAATTTTTACTGACTTATAGAAGCATTGTATGTGCTATGTACATATAATGTTTAAAGAAAGGGTTGAACATTTCAGAAACTTTCTTAACGTTTGTTTCTCAATTTGCATTTTGCTTTTCTTGTTCTGTTGACGTGTGTAATAGATGGCTACAGTATTTAAAAGCAAGAATATAGATCATTGCTTGTTGTAGGAAATAACTCACCCATTTTTGCTTGGTATATGTTGACCTTGCTCGGTAAACCAGATAGGAATCACAACCAGATGAGCTAATTCCACTTTATTATGAAGCTAAATTGACAGAATCTTGCAAGTCTGAAAGCACAAATGCCACCCCCCCCCCGGTCTCCTTTACAGCCCAAGAAACTAGGGAGGGTCTCTTCTGAGCCTCTTGCCCCACCCACCATCCAGTTGTGGGCTATGCTGTCTCTTATCTGACCATCCCTTGGCACTATCTCTTGGCCCATTCTCCCAAGGTCTTTCCTGATGGGGTTTTTAAAGGTTAATAAAAGAACTCCAAGCAGCTAACAACAATCTTGCGAAGTAGAAGCATGAACCAAAAAAGAAACTTGTACATTAAGCTTAATTACGTTCAGAAAACAATTCAGTCTTCACATAGTAGTTAGATGAAGAGAAAAAAAAAGTAGCTTATATTTATTCAGAAGATCTGGATACAAGTAGATTCATAGTAGAAAGCACTTATTCATCACTGGTTCTTTGTAGATACATTTCTATTGGAAATAGAAATGTCTGTGTGCAAGCAAGATGGAAGGACGAGAGCTGCATTCTGCAGCACCTCCTGCTTGCAGGTGTGCCCAAGAGGTAAAATGGAGATTGTTAATTCCCAAACCCAAGAAGGAGGAGGAAATGGAAATCAGGTGACCCATGTGACATCCCACAAGCACAATAGAGATGCATTTACTAGAAAGATCACCTTATGACCCCTGATAATTCCAACATTTCCCACGTGCTATTATAGTATAGGAAGCCCCAGTGATGAGCAGGTTTGATACACAAAGGGAGGGGGCAATGAATTAGGTCACTTTCATAGCCATTCTATGTTGTCTTCCTCCTGGACAGAGGAATCAGCACTTTTGCCATGCTAACTGGCACTCTGCCCTTCACTGTGGAGCCATTTAACATCAAGCAACTTCATCTCAAGATGGTTAACGGGGAAATAAATCCCATCTCTCCCAACATTTCCTCTGGTAAGGAATGGTTTATTTTATATTTAACATGAAATATGACAAATGCAAAATCTGCTTTTTTAGATTATAACCACCATGGCCAGTGGTCAGGCTGGTTAGGAATTCTGGAAGTTGTAATCCAAACACATCTGGAGGACACCAAGTTAAAACAGGCTTATATATGTTGCAATTTCTATGTAACATAACAAGAGCAGCCATTTATGCACCGCCTTCCTTCAAGACAGTGAGTGAGTGACTGACTGAATTTTTATCCTGCCCATTCTGTGAGGGCTCTGGACAACCTACACAGAGGCCTTTTTATCCCAACAACAACTACCCAAGTTGGCTGACAAAGAGTGATGAACTCAAAGTCACCACTGAATTCTGTGACTGAGCGGGGACTTGAACATGGGTCCTGCAGGTCTCCCTAGTGCAAGGACAATATCTTAAGCACTAGGTGACACTGGTGGTCCAGTTTCTCCAGTGAAAATAGCTGATGAATCTCTTCTGGGTTGGCTTATATTCACAACAACCCTAAATACATATCAGTATGGCTAGTCCAACATATAGTTAGGCTAATATATAGCCCAGGCACCTTTGTGCATCTGCTTCTGTCTATAATATTTTAATGTAGCTCAGATGAAACAGAATATATTTAAATATTGAATGCTGTCCTCCAGCAGTTTTGCTTGTTTGTTTATCTGTTTTTAAAGTCAGGATTCTTGGACTTACCTTAATTATGTGGTGACTGGGGTAGCCATTCTTTCATTATACAATAATGTCTCTGGGGCTTACAGTCTCCCTGGCTTCCCCAAGGGACGATATGGCAAAACTAACCGCAAGGGATTTTTTCATATCAGGATGTGAGCAGTCAGGAGCAATTGCAGCGTGATGGAGAAATAGGTAACAAAGAACAAGAACTATAGACCCACTACCTTACTGGCACCAAGAAGGAATTTTCACTGGAGAACAAAACTGAAAAGTGGAAGACCAGTTTCAACACAGATTTAAGCATTAGTTCATTCAAGCTAAACATAGAAATATGAACTTGTTTTAATTCACAGGGTCCTAAAATATGAAATGGCTGATGGATTCCACATGTTAGCAAAAGCAGAATGACAGGATTACAGTACCTGCCAGATGCAGAGGAGGTTCAACAACGTCATTCTCAGCTTAATACAAGCTGCACTTCCTTTTATGCAACCATTAAAGTTCACTTAGTAAAAGCAAATGTGTTTTGTTAGCCCTGAGTAATTGTATATTTAATTTTTAGAAATAGCTAAAAAGAGACAGCCAGTTTGGTCTAGTGGTTAAGACACAAGGCTAGGGACCAGGAGACCGTGAGTTCCAGTCCTGCCTTAGGCACGAAGCCAGCTGGGTGACCTTGGGCCAGTCGCTCTCTCTCAGCCCTAGGAAGGAGGCAGTGGCAAATCACTTCTAAAAAACCTTGCCAAGAAAACTGCAAGGTCTAGTCCAGACAGTTGCCAGGAGTCAAAAAGCTGACTCAAAGGCACCAAAAGAAAAAAAAAAAAAAAGGACTATAACACATAAGATTATCTGAGTTGGATTGGAAATGATTTGTTTTTTTAAAAAACATCCATTTTAAATTAAAATAAAAGGATTCGTACTGCATCTGCTTTGTTAAATCTAACACCAATAGAGCATGCGTCCGTAGTAAGAACACTGAACATTGAACATTTATTTTATTTTGCACTGATCAGCAGAGTTCTACAGGGTTTTTTTCTTGGGCCTGAGACCTTCTGCATGCAAAGCATGAGCTGCAGAGCTATGTTTAGTAGAGATTTGTCCTATAAATCACAAATCAATAAATAACACATTAATCAAATATTTTAAGTGGAAATGGCTTAAGGCCTAGGAAAATAGATTTGAATGCCGTCCATTCTTTTCCTTTTCTTTTCTAAAATATCAGCGTTTTTATAAGTTTGGCTTCTTGCCTAAGTTTAAGGGAAGAATAGAATGCTATGATTCCTCAGTAATTGAAATGGATCCATGATAATGTTGAAGATTGGCTCTGGGATTTTTGGAAGGATGAATAGACAACAGATAGTTTCTTTGGGTATTAATAAGAAAGTACATTTCTGTATGTGTATGTAAGCCTATTAGAAAAATAGGTCTACTAAAGGAATATCTTTGTTGGAAGTGAATAGCTTCTCCCTCAGAATCTTAAATTCAGCTGTGATCCTATTTCTCCAATGTCGGAAATTTGGACCAGGGTGACTTTTTGTTCCTCGATGATGTTGTCAGAAACAGAGTTTCTTTAATCCTCTCCATTGTTATTCGTGGACTCTGTAGGGTGCTTCACAATACCGATACCACCAAGACAATTTGTTATAACTAACACTGTTTTTTGGGAATTCCTTCACAGGAGCTATTCATTTTGTGCACTTTTTGCTTGAACCTGATCCAGCAAAGCGACCTTCTGTTAAAGAGGCAATGAAAGACAAATGGCTAAATGATAATAGTATCAGCAAACCACCAAATCTGTTCATATACAGAAATAGGTAATTCATGGCAAGTTTATCATCCCTTATTTCTTCATTTTCAACAGTAATGAATTTGCTTGGAAGGACTCTATGGCCATGTGGTGGGAGTGGCTTTGACCCTCCTGACCACACCCTTCAGGTCCCATTATCCCACCATGCTTGAAGCATTCTATTTATGGGCTCTGTAGTACTTCCTGTTGCCATCATCCACTTTCCTGAAGGAAGAAGATGCCTTGCCCTGGTTCCTCCCTTTTAAGACTGGCTTGCGAAAGAGATGAGCCTCTTACAGCCTGAGCATACTTTTTATTATTTATTTATATAGATTGAAAAAACATCCAACTCCAAATGACTTTAAGCACTGTACATAATAAAAACCAGAACAATAAAAGAAGCAAATGATAAGCATCCAAAAAAAATAATAATTACCCTGGTCCTAGTGGCTGTGGGATGTACAGCCAAAGAACAGCAATTCTGTCTCCTCTTGAGGAGATAAAACAGAAATACAATCTATAATTTAAAAAATCAATTTAAGGAAGAATGAAACTTCTCCAGAATAATTACAACTGTATGAAATTAGACATTTGGCACTCATAAGATCACAAATAGTTCTTCAAACATCGTTCTCCCCTACAATGCTACGTGGAGACTGGGGCACAGATGAGTGAGGTGAGATCTGAGGCTCAAAAAACTTAGGGTGGCACAAAACTTTAAAGAATGGGATTTGCACAAAGATACAAGAATTATTAGGGACAATTGCCAGAATCAAGCAAACACAGCTCCCAGAAAATAAAGCATAGCATCCTGATGAAGAGATCTAGCTTACTGATCAGCTACTCTGTGATTTAGCATTAACTTGGGCAAACCCTGTTTCTTTCAGATTTCTGGTTGTGTATTAGAGGCTTAGGAGCAATTCAGCCATACTCTTGGATCACCCTTGGGCTGAAAAGTCCCCAATTTGAATTCCCTCTCATCTCCATTGTTCAGAGAAACCAGCTGGGAAACCTTTGGTTCCCCATCCCATGGACTAGGACCACATGGACCCACTTCCCCTCATCCAGAATTCTACCCTTCCTTTACCTGAGGAGACCAATGCTCCTGGGTGCTGTCCCAGCTGCCGCCTTCTGGGACTGCTGTCTCTTCCTCTAAGAACCAATCAGTTTCTCTGATTCCACTCACATCTCCCTCAAAATCTCTCTCACCAGATCTCAAGACAAGCTGGGGCTGGGAAATTTCTTCCTGGTTTTGCTCAGCATAGCTCTTCTCATCCCTCCTATCTGGAGACCAGGATTCTAAGAAGTCGATGTTTTTGTTCTCTTTAGCCCAAAGGAAGAGCCGGTGGTTCACCCCCCATACAGTAGATGTGCTTGCATTTGAAGTCCGTATGAACTCTCCTGCCTGATTGTTCTGAGGGGTTGCATACTGGAGATATCTGAGGGTTTGAATGACGTGCACAAAGGCAGGAGTGATCTACTTTAATAGTATTGATACAAAATACAGTCTAAATCCAATAAACCCCATTTTTAGAAAGAAAAATAGAAACTGTATTTTAATAAATGGTTCCTTGGCATCTGGAATGTAACTAGAGAGTAAGGAAGATGACCTTGATAGAAATATGCAAGAACTGTTACCTAGGTGAAAGGGGCTGAAACATTTTTAAAGTCCAGAACAATGAGATAACATTTGGAAGTGACTCAGCCAGATGCATCCCTAATTCACTGAATTATAAGAAGAGAAGGGATAGCACAATCAGACTTGCGAGGTTCTGTTATTCTAGCCGACCTCAATAAAAGCAGTTTTAGCCTTTATGTGGAGTTGATTTCCTGGCCTGGCCTATCTAGTGGGGCTGACAGTAACAGCTCATTTAGTGGCCTCTGTTTTGACAATGAGTCCTGAAACGTATCATTTCCAGAGTGCTAGATGTCCACTGTAAGCCTTCTCAAACTCACATCAAAATGTTCTAGGTTCTAGAGACTGAGGGAGATCTCACCCCAAGGCCCTCAGTGAGTCCCCTCTGTTACTATTGTCAGGGTTACCCTAGGACACCTGATAAATTTAGAAGAACAAATTGTGTGTGGGCAAGGAGAACAGGTTGGAAAACTTGGTGAAATTGGGGGAGATTTTCAGACTGAATTTTGAATTGGAATCACAAAACATCACATTCTTTTCTAGTATAGAAGAACACAGTTCAGTTTATTGAATTCTGTTCCAACCTAAGATACACAGGTTTGCCTATCATTTTGTATCTTCTTTTCAGGGTTCTCCCCAATGAATTGAATCCTGTTGTTTTGAGTTACATGACAGAAACAATGGCGTTCAGTCTTTCAGATGTTGTGACTGTCTTGATTAAAAACAAGCCATCTTCTATCATGGCTACATATTACTTATTGCTGAAGAAATTAATTAGGTATCAGACAACACATACGGCAGAAAAGGTAAGACGTGACTTAATGGCATCTTTAAATGAATTAAGGAACACATTTTGCTTATATCTTGGCTGCATAATTATTTGTATAATTAATTACATGGCTATGAAATGTAGGGCCACTGTGGATGATCATCTGGAGAATCTGTAATTGTAACAAGAAATAAGTAACCTGACTAAAGCTGGTTAAATCAACTAGATCAGTCTAGCAGGTCAATCTGTTGTTAAGGTGATATTTGAATGGGGATTTGCTTCTTCACATATACACACACATACGGTCAAGGCATGTGGTTAATGTACAATCTTGTCCAGAATATCTGTGAGGTGGACATGGCTCAGAGGTTCTTTTTCCTAAGAAATAGAGTGATGCAGTCTGTGGAAATGCAAGGAGCTCCAGTTGCAGTTGAGATTATCTCAGAGAATGTTTTCGCTGATAGAATTTTCAGGAAGTGAACTTTTAAGATGTTCTAGCTGGCCACTGATAGAAACAAGTTGATAGTCAAGTTCAGATTTCCCTATATTAGCATCCTCCTGTTGGATTAGTAAGTAAAGATGTACCTGAGCTGAGTTCAATCCTGATGACTACATAGCTACATAACCATAACTACAGATATGCAGTTTTCTTGGCAACAGAGGTCGTTCATCACTGCCTTCTTCCAGGATGATTTTTCCTATTTTAGTCTACAGCCTTAGTATTTCTTAACAGTCTCCTATCCAAGGACTGATTAAGCTATTAAGTCAGTTATAATGTCCATATTAAAGTGCTGTTTCTAAATTATGAGGAATATAGTCCCAATGCATCTAAAAACATTAGGTTGAGGAAGGTTAGATAAGATTATTCTTGGGTCTTTTCTTTAAAATAATTATTATATTCTTATCCCATCCTCGAAAGGACAGGCTGTTAGTACAGCAAGGGCAGCACAGGCCTGCTTGTGAAATGTGAATTTTAAATGGTTTTCCTGTGGCAGGAATTACAGCAGCACGTTGATATATCTCTCATTTTTAAAAAAATCCAAAAATACTGCTTTCTCTACTTTATGATATGGGAATAACTACCACAAGCATTTGCACATATGAAGCTTAAGCACCTCTTGCTTAACTTGGGGGGAGATGGGTGGTAATTAAATTTGAATAATAAACAATAAACAAACAAACAAACTTGGATTTGCAACATTAAGGTAAAAGTCGTCGTTGGGGAAGAACCTCAATTCAGGGGTAATGCAAAAATGCCAAAGTCTCCTTCAAGTCATGCTCAATGCCTAGAGGTTTTATGGACATGTTTACATACTTTATTTGGTAGTACTATGGATATTGTTGCTACTGCTTTTGTCTATGACGTTTTTCAAGTTCCTAGGCTAACATATGACTTAAATCCCAAGCAACTTCAGATAAATTTTATAGCGGGCCTGGGGACCCCAGGTCAATACAGAGCAGATCAAATGGTTAATCTGAGTCTGTCTGTTGCTGCCATGAGGGGTGGGGGGATTTACTGGTTTTTTGTACTATGGGCTTTTAATTCTGTAAGCTGCCCGGTGTTACCATGTGTGTTTGGATGGCCATATAAATTTGTTTAATAAATAAATAAATAACCACTACACTACTGAAAGGCTATTGTAACATAGTTGCATCAGAGATTAGGGAGGTAAACCTGGTGAAATATAAGAAAAGACTTTTTATTTTAAAGCTGTTTTGATGCTGGCATATATGTATATTTTGATGCTTTAGCTTTGTAAATGGAATTAAGTTTTTCAAAAAGGATATGTGTCCAAGAAGATGTGCTCATAGAGAAGCAGCGGAGAATTGTCCAGTGGGGGGCTTAGTAGCCAGCAATCTGTACTGGATCCTTGGCAAGCCACTTCGGAAGTCTCCCAATCTGGCCAAAAGTTTCTTATTATTGCCTTAGAGACCAGCCAGCATCAGCACAGGATGAGAGCCATTTAAGGGTGCAGGGCAGAAGTGCCTTAACACTGTTCTAAAGATTAGGTATGGTCATAAGCATTATCAGATCCTGCTAAGCTGCACACATTATGAGGGCAGGAGAAATCATACCTTTAAAGAGGAATAGAGAAAATTATGTCATATCTTCATATTTCCTAGAGGTAGGAAAGTAGATCATGATTTATTAATAGGTCTTCTGAACATTTGTAAAGGATTCTTAAAGGAACCTGACTCCCAATTATTTAACAACTAAAGCAACAAACAGGTTTTTCTTTTTAAAAAAAAATTGCTATGGAAAAAAGAAGGTGAGTGGAACAAGAATTGATTTTTGTGTGACCAGACTGTGAGTAAGTAAGATGTACAGTATTGTTTTTTATGAGTCTGCTTCCTTACCCCATTTGCATTGTCTTGCACTTGGATCCAGTTGGTGATTTCAGGAGCCTAATGAAAAAAAGAAAAGCAAATCCTAAAAGTCTTAAAGTCTGCTAATCTCTGGCCCATTCTGAAAAGAAGTGAATTCAAACCGGGATCTCCTGCTTTCAGAGCAGATGTGAGTAATTAGTATCATCTGCCACTAAGCAATGGCTCAAGTGTGATTGTTCACTAGTACTTCATTCAACAAGTGCCTTTTGTACTCATACATAAGAAAGAAGTTGTCTTACAGAGGAACTATCTTGTACCTTATGCAGTCATTCACCTTGCCTTCCATGACATTTTAGGAGGGTCTGTGTCATGTTTTCACACTGCTGTTAGGTTTTCATTTTGTTACTGAATTCATGTACTTGTAGTAAATTTCCTTGATGATTCATTCTTATAATAGAAAAGGTTGATAAAAGTTCCATAAAGAATAGTGTAATAATATCTGTTTTATATCAAAAATGTAAGGACTGAAGTAGACCTCAGTGGGGATATGAAATGTTTTAATGTTTTAATATTTTCTATTTCTTGACCTCTCTGTGGAATTTTGAGGGTTATATTTCATGTTTATTTTTTTTTTAACCTGACTTTTTAATGCAAAGATATGAGGGGTGGGGTGTATATACTGAAGAGAAATAACTTCAGTGATTTTTCCATCCCCTCTCAACTGCTTTCTGGTAAAAGTTAGATAAGGCTGATTCCTGAAGTTATGGCACTATGAAAATGTCAGTTTGTTGGTAAGGCATCCAGAGTTATTAGTCATCTCTAAACTTCGTTTAAGTGTCTCTCAAACCGAACAGGGGAAAAAAAATATGCAGGCGTCCACAGATCATAAAATCAATTCAGATAACTTTTCTAAATATAACTTGTGACAGAAATCTGTAGCAGAAGATATTCTTGCTCTAAGACATTATATACTTGGTTTTTATTATTCCCTAAGGGTTATTATGCATGCCAGGAACAGACAGATATTTAAATGATTGCCTTTTTAGACATTAGGCTCTAGTAGAGTTTTTGATTTTTGCTTTAGTTAAATGGAGCTTCCAGGTAAATTATAGTAAACTTAAGGAGTGATTGCCTGTTATTCCAAAGTATATGTCATCAAAACAATAAACAATATGCTTGAAGAACTGCATATTTAAAAAGGGGGTAAGAATTGCATAAAAGTCTATATTTTAATTTTAATGTGCATTTAAAAGAAAGCATTTATAATCTGCTGTGGAAACTGAATAGAATGAAGTGCTTTAAAATGTGAACACTTTCCAAAGCAAATACTTTCCATCCACACTTGTATATTTGTTTGTATTGATATTCTTTACAAGAAATTTAAAAAACTGTTGGGGGCGGGGAACATTCAAATGCTATGTTAGGTAGTATAAGATGGTTAGGAGGACTTCAGTTGTTCCTTTTACATTTAAACTGTCCACAGTCTCATGATGAAGGAGACATTTCCCAGAAATCCTCTGTGATCACATGGGCATCCAAGAAGCAATGCCGTATAAAATGCTCCTGTATAAGATAAATCCCAAAATTTTTGTTCTTGTACAAAAGAAGCCTGAGGTGGAGAGACATGCACTGCACACACAGAGATATTCCATGAGGGGGGGGGATTAAAATAGCACAGAAAAATAGAAAATGGATCACTAATTTAAATTTACCTAATTTTTTTATGAGCCTCATGTGGCTCAGAGTGGTAGGCGGCAGTATTGCAACTGAAACTCTCCCCACGACCCGAGTTTGATCCCAGCGGGAGCTGGATTCTCTCTCTGGCAGCCAGCTCAGGTCGACTCAGCCTTCCATCCTTCCGAGGTTGGTGAAATGCGGACCCAGCTTGCTGGGGAAGGTGACGACTGGGGAAGGCAATGGCAAAGCACCCCGCTATAGTCTGCCAAGAAAACGTCATGAAAGCGGCATCCCCCCAAAGGGTCAGACATGATTCGGTGCTTGCACAGGGGACCTTTCATGATTTTTATTGTTGTATAACAATACTGAAAACACCTTGATGTACTATACAATATGTGTCCATTGAAAACATAATGAATATCACTCTATCCATTTTTGTAATATTTTTTACAAGTATTGTAATGTGTAATTTAAATTGTTGACCTGTCAAATATCAATTCTGATGAATCATCAAGATATTTTGCTATGTCTGGAGGAGGGGGAGAGGAAGTGAGGAGGAAAGAAGCCCACTGAGATATTACAGATGCTCAAGACAATTGGGAAATATCAGAGACTGACCTCCACAAATGTTATTGAATAAACAATGCACAGTGCAAACCTGCATGTGTAAATGCAGAAATAAATCTCACTGAGTGGGATGGGACTTTGTTCTAAATAAGTATATGCCGGATTTCAGTTTAAAAGCCTCCAATAAGTTAAATAAGTTTCCAGTACATTTTTATACTGAAGCATTTGTATGCTCCAGAGCAGTGTTTCTCAACCTTTGCAACTTTAAGGTATGTGGACTTCAACTCCCAGAATTCCCCAATTAGCCATGCTGGCTGGGGAATTCTGGGAGTTGAAGTCCACACATCTTAAAGTTGCTAGGGCTGAGAAACAGTGCTCTAGGTGGAATTTCAGAAACACTTCTCTAGCATTTATGCATCTTATGTGGCTTTCTTCTGTTTTTGTGTGAGAAAACAAATGCCCATGTTTCTCTAAGCATTTATAATGTGGAAGGCATATGAGAAATATTTTAATGTTCCAGTGAGGATGATTTAGGGCCATTTAAGAATCCCCTGACCTGCATATGAGACAGATATGAAAGTGGTGTCTGTACAGGACTGAAAGCCATTCCATTTTCCATATCATTACCATTACAGATCTGCTCTCTATAGTCCATTTGACTAGCGCTTGGCAAGGACTGAAATATTAAAAACTCATGAGTGATTTCAACTCCATTTGTGGACTACTAACTTGAGGTCTCCATTTTATAACTTCTTTCTATATTAACTGTAGACGTTTCCCTTGTGAATTTATTGCAACTTGTACTTCCTTTACATTGCCATAAATATTTTGTTAATTGAATTTTAGTCCTTTTGTGAAAGCTATATAACTGAATTTATTTTCTCCTTGACATTTGTTTATGCAAGACATGCTAGCAGTTAACTCATATCATCAAGTTGTTAGAAGAGAAATAACCTCACACTTTCATCTTCATTGTTCAAGGAGTACAAAAACCTAATGACCAAATGACCTGCGTTTATGGAATAGTTATCACCAATAAATAATACCCCAGACCAATCTTTCATAGCTCTTTGTATCAGTACAGATAGAAGAATTTTCAACAGTGGACAGTTCACTAATTCAGACAATAAAAATATTTAAGTTCTATAGCATACAAACATTTTGATACACTAAAGCTTGATACAGCCTGTTGGTTTCAAATGTTTGAAAATACTACTCACAGAAGCATAGAATTGGAAGAAGCTTTAATGGCTATTGAATTCAACCTCCTGTCCAGTACAAAATGAGTTTAAACATTCATGGCAAGTGACTATCCACCTTGTGCTTTGACATCTCCAGCAAAGAAGGAACCACCATCACGATGGACAATTGGCTCCACTTACTCTTTGACTAGAATCCATCTTTTTGTTGGCCATAATTTTTCCACCTGCAGTTTGGGATGGCAGAGAACAGGACACGGCTTTCTTCTTGTTTCAGCTTTTCAAGTACTTGAAGAATGCCATTATACCTCTCATCAGTCTTCCCTTCTCAAATATTTGGTTCCACCAAACTGCTTCTAGTTCTTAGTATCAAGTCCCAACTCATCCCCCATCAACCTCACTTTTTTTTTTGAATTTGCTCTAGTTTCTCTGACTCTTCTTAAAACATGATATTGAAAACAGGTTGCGGGGCTCGAGATATGTTCTGACCAATGCAGAGTAATGAATACACATGAAGTTAGTAGGGGATTTATTTTAAAACCATATATTCTGTCTACTGAATTTAACATCCATCAGCGGAACAGACTTTTTCTCTCACCCTAGGTGGCTCCCAAATCCACTCCAGAATGTTGCAAAACCTTTTATCATGCAGGTGGGTGCAGGGGGAACAGTGTAATTAGAAGTCTGTATCTGTAAGGTCAGCTGTTCACACAGCACTATCATCTCTAACACATGTGGTAGTTGAGTCTGGCATATCATTTTTTTTTCTTTGTTCCAAAGAACTGTAGTTTGAGTTTTGAGAAAATGTGATTTCTCACATTAAATCTGGGGAATAATATTTGATTCTCCCTCATCATCTAAGTGTTGTGCTGTGTTCTGCTTGTCCAATAAAACTCTCCTCTGGAAAGACCCTGAAGGTTTAATTTACTGAAGTTTAGCATCTCACTCTTTATAATCTTGACTGCAAACAGCTGGACACAAAAGATTTTGCTTTAGGCATGATAGTTATTTTGTCTGGTGAGAAAAACCTACTGGAACTTTTGCCTTGAAATGACTGCAGGCAACCCAGAACCATTTTTTCCA
Source organism: Candoia aspera (assembly GCF_035149785.1). Classification (NCBI taxonomy): domain Eukaryota; kingdom Metazoa; phylum Chordata; class Lepidosauria; order Squamata; family Candoiidae; genus Candoia; species Candoia aspera. The sequence continues at coordinate 117,039,444 of NC_086153.1, read as the reverse complement.
TGATCAAGTCTGAACCATTAATTGTTGGATACACATAAAACAGGACCTGTCCTGTTACACATTGTGATTTCTCCAAGCAACTTGCATTTTATCATTTGTTGTAGAAAGAACAGCCTAATGCCATCCAAAACTGTATAGTTCAGTTTTGCACAAATAGTATTCTTGCCAAAGAGCTTCCTATCCAGGTGCTTAACCAATTAGGTCTTAAGAAACCAGATCGTGAAAAGTTTTCGGATGGACAGTGAATAAAATGACTGTTGTGTAAAATCTTAAGATGAAAATTTGTTTTCTTAGCTAGGAGTGTGTAAAATCCTGAGAGATGCTTTGACTGAATTGGCTAGAATGTTTATGTTATCTAATATTCTCCACTGTTGTAGTGTAGATGGAGCAATGCATTTTTTAAAATGTTACAAGATTGTTCAAGCACAGAGAGTTCTGGAAAGGTTTTTTTTTTTTTAGTTTTGAAAATATTTGATACAGATGGACTAATCAGCAAAGTTTCCAACTCTGGATGTTTCTCTACTTTCCTGAAGTTACAAAATGCACTCAAAAGTGAGAGAGCCAGTTGGCCTACACATTTTACTGGTTTTAATCAAGTTGTTGAAGTGTTACTATAAAAGCAGTGGGCACTGAAGTTTAGTATTACAATAGCCAAGTGTCATGTCAAAATACTATTAAAATGTGCCTAAATTATAAATCTGTCTCAGCCTTTGGATATAGAAAGTCCTAGGTAGGGTCCAAAGCATCTTGGGCTTCGAGAATCAGATAGAAAGTGAAATGAAATGCTTCTTTCTGCGTAATGCCATGGAGTGCTATCTGGAAGACAATTTGGATAGATAATCAAATGGTTTGATTCCATTTAAGCAGCTTTTATGTTGAGGATTGCAACCTTCAACTTCTTGAATAGTTATTTTTTCTGGGAACTGCAGTTATTAGCCAACGGCTAAATGGAGTCTGAATGTCAGGAGAAGTCTATCTCTGGGTGTACCCCAGTGCTAGAAACAAGCAACAGACAGTAACTTGGACTTTTATATCATGCTTGTAAGTCTTCTAGTGCAACTGTCTAGCTGCTATTGGAAACAATTTGTTGGAGTAATTATCTCTTGGTCTAATCCAGCAAAGAAATGATTCATCCTTGTGAGCAAAATGAAGAAGTGGTAAGTGCAATGAATATCATGCAAATATAGATCTATAATACGTTGTACTAAGTATAACTGTAAAAGAGGGAGAGTCTGTATTATCAGCCAGTCCCAAACTTTCCATTTCTGGGAAAGGAGATGGTGATGTGTCTTGGCAATACTATCTAAATCCATTTCAGTTTGGGGTTTAGCTGAGAAATGGTACTGAGACTGTTTTAGCTACCTTGGATGGCCTATGCAGGAAATTGGATGGGGAGAGTTGGTTGTGAGAACGTCTTGGCAGCTTTTGGTATCACAGATTGATGTATTGTCTGAGGTACAGCCTGTTTGTGACCTGAAAGAGGCTACCCAGCTGTCATTTTATTCACAGGTGATGGCTGTGACTAGGAGCACATTTGCATAATTATGACTCCTAAGTTACTGTTCCTCAGTCTGATTTGATGACTGTGATCCATGCTTTTCTCACTCCCATCTCATCTTGACTCTTACAGCATGGCCTACATGAGGATGTCTTTGAAAGTACTTAGAATCTGTAACTGGGGCAAAATGCAACAGCTCAGCAGCTAATTGTTGTATGGATAACACTGCATTGTATTGGAAAATCTATACTGGTCGCCATTTGCTGTCCAGGAATCATTTAAGATATCGGTGCTAACCTTGAAAACTTCACCTTAGTATCTGAGAGTCTTTTTCTTCTACTGTAAGTCAGTTCCAGCTTTAAGATTTCTGGTAAAAATCTTCTGAAAATGCTGCCATTCTCAGAACCATGAGGGAGATGACTTTCCGGCACTTTATTTGGTGCTCACTTTCTTGGCTTTAGAAAAGCAGCCAAGATAATCCAGTTCATTAGGTTTTAAAAGGCAGGGATTTTATTATGTTTTAATGTTGTTGCTGCTGTTGTTGTTGTTGTTGCTTTACGGTTGATCGCAGTCAGCCAGATGTTTAGACTGGATTTGGCATTTTTCTCCACTTATTGAGTCCTTCCCAAGGACTTAGGATAGGCAAGATGCTGTTGTTTAATAATATTAAAGGTATCATTACAGGATGTAGGCTGTTCCAGGTAAAGCAGCCTTTTACAATTGACATTATTATTGTTGTTGTTGTTATTTATATGCTGCCTGATTCCCAGTGACTCTGGGCGGTTAATTTACCTAGTTGTATATATCTATTTATATCTAAGATCAGAAAAAGTAGAGAGAGCTGGCCCATGGAATTGCCGAGAATCAGACATGGTTGAACGGATAGCATCATCATCATCTATCTATTTAACTCTGTATTTTTTGTGTGTCAACATAAGCTATAAGCTGCCTTGAGAGGGGTTTTTCCTAAAAAGGTAGGAATGAACTGAAAGGTAGCCTATTTCATCTAGAAATAACAATCAACAAATATCTATTATTTCCAATACTAGGCTTCAGAGAATTAAAATTAGATGCCTGAATTAACTTACCACTTATTATTCTCTCCCCCCCACTTTTATTTAACTTCCTTTTATAATAATATTACTGGTGTTTGATGTGTCTGCAGAAAGAACATGCCCCAGAAAAGCTTCATGATGTACATCCTGGAAGCATAAGTCAAGATGCAGATGTTCCAGTTTTTCAGAAGACAAAAATGGTTATAGCAGAAAAATGGAAAAGCGGCAACAATAAAGCATTTCATTCCACGCTCAACTCAAAAATGCCATATGCTACTAAGGAAGATGAAACTGCAATTATTCTTGAAAATCAAGAAATCTTACCAGAAGGTAATATGCGCTGCTCTTTTTGATAGTCTGAGGATATTATAATGTATAATAGTGGCAGTGAATAAGACTTCTAACAAAAGGCAGAAAACAAATTACACATGTTTTACTTGACAGAGTATTTGCTGATTAGGGATAGGGAGAAATAATAATTATAAATGATAAATGTTTTAACACCTGGAGTTCATATTTGAGTATGCCTAACCAGGTTTATAATGCACAAGGCGCTGGTTCGGTGTCAGAGGGACTTGCCAATAGAAGTTAACGACAAGGATGCTTGCAAAGTTTGAAGGTAAGAATTGAGAAAGAACTCTAGAGGATCTCAGCTGATATGTGCGACTCCACTCATGCCTCCATGGAGCCAATAATTTCATTCATTACTACTTTGTACTGATAACGACAAAGGGCAGTTTTTTCTTTGTCTTTGCCAGTAAGACAGCTAAAGCTTTTCATAAGAGACCAAAACATAGAAAAATAATGGCAACAAATGTTACTGGGGTACAGTAGTCTTCTTCTGATATTTTTTGTTGTTGCTATTGTTTCTGCAATCTTAAATTGATTGATTAGTGCCCGTGGCTCTCTCTGAATCCTGCCAGCATTGTAATATGAAAAGGTCATTCTTACAAACATGGGGTTGGATCCAGATATTTATTCCACTGATGGGAACTTCCGGAATATTTACATTTCTTCAGCAATCTACACTGATTTCTTTTCATTTATGAAACTGGATCAATGTTTGAGGTGACTTAATGCAATTTCAGGAATGGATTACATTATTCCCTACTTAGTGGGAAACATTTTTCAATGAATCAAATGCTTTCAACTATTGGAAGAAGGACTTTTATTCCTGGGAATATTTTGCTGGGTCCAACCCATTATTTATGGAAAACACAGTGTACTCTAAGGACAGATAATGTATTTAGAATTATAATCCTCCTATTTTTCCTAGAATCTATCAGCATGTAATGTCAAGAGTAATAGAACTATAATACATATTATACAATGCTAGTACAGGTGACCCTGATGGCATTAACAAATCTGGGAAGTTCCTTCCATCTCCTTCCCATTACAATCAACACATTATTTTCTTTTTTAAATTATTTCTTCACTTTCCATTCCAAAGAACCTTGAAGGTTTTATGGACAGTGTAAAGGAAAAAAATGCAATTCAGTTGTTGTTGTTTTAGTCAAAACCTTCAAAACTTCCTAAAGCAGGACAATAAAGCAGAAACAATATTAGAATAATACTGGATTCAGAGCTTTGAGTATAGCAATAGAAAAGGCTGCACCTGGCATATCCACCAATCAATTCAGGATTTTATAGTCTTGTTAAAACCCTTATTGCCACATTCGCTGTCACCCGATATTTCTGAATAATGTTCAAAGGCAGTATAGAATGAAGAGAAGGAAAAAAAACCCCACAAGGTTGACAAAAGTGCATAAAGATACAGTTGGCATAGTTGGTTATACTGAGAAAAAGGCAAAGATTTTTGGTCAGAATTGCAGTTGATGGTTCAGAAGTACTTCCACTCTGGAACCTGGTTCTTCTTTAAGGAAGCACAATTCTGTCCAAAATAGATTCTACACACAGATTCTCTCAGAAATCAGAAGCTATTTTTTTCTTGCCTGGACGAAGTCTTATCATATTTTCCATAAATGTTCCTTCCCTGATCCTAAACACTTGCTCAGAATCTTAACTGCTTCTTTGAAACCTAAGGAAAATAAACAAAGAGCTTGAAAAATAAAATTTACTCTTTTCTTTTTATTTGAGTCTACAAACACCAAAGCATATAAGATAGGGCGGGGGTAGGGAGCGCTCATATTAAAACAGCCAGAGAGATCTGTAATAGATAAAATGACAATTAACTTAAAAAGAAAAGCCGTTTATAAGCCTTGCTAGAGGATTAAATGTGTAACTGATATGACAATTGCAACAAATTTAGGACTCAGCAAAATGTAGCAAATTAGCAAATATCCTCAGGAGAGTTTTTACTCTAACGTGCTATAATTTTACCATATTCCCAGTCAGAAAGAAGGTTTCATCAAATTCTGGTGCAGGAGTGACTTTGTCATCCTTTTGAGGAAATAGAAACAGTTTTTCTTGTGCTCTTACAATATCCCTTCAGCTTGGAATGGCAAACAGAAGTAACACCTTTCTTACCCCACAGCTATCCTAGTTCAGAGGAGATTACAGTTTTTATTTCCACTTAATTGATCAATCAATGGGTATCTGCAGAATTTATTCATAATCACTCTAATCCTATTCCCCCAAGTAACGTCTCCTAAATTGTGATGTAGTTATAAATAAAATAAGAGAATGAAAAAATCCTGCCATGGGGCTAAACAATAATCCTCAATGCTTTGCTGAATAGTGCATGAATTCTTGCTTGTTAAAATTTTAAAAGAAGAACTTTCAAAAGGTTATGATCGATAGAAGAGAGCAGATAGTCTAACTTTGATGTTTAAGCCCTAAAGTTTACATGATCTGAATTCATATATTCTCTGTTTTATTTAGTTTCCAAGTTTGCAGGCAGAGAACTGATATATTTTGATCTCCCTAAATCTCCACATAATTCATGTGGGCCATTCAATCAGACACAACTTGAACCACAGGAAAATGAAGAAGATGTTAAAGATTGGACAGAAGTAAGAAAATTGTATTTATCAGAAAAGCCACCTTCTGCATTAAGAAATAACCCAAAGTATGCTATGAATCATGAGGCTGAGAAGTCCTCCGTATCATATATATGTAGACTAACACCAAGATCATCAAATGAAAACAGAATTGTAGATCAAGATCCTTTGGTTTTTCCTGACACAAAAATCAAAGATCTCTTGAAAGCAATGAATGAGAACCTTTTAGCTCCAAAGTGGCAACATCAAGAAAGAGGGAGTTCTGCTTTTCTGGTTATGGAAACAGCACAACAGTCACCTTTACCAAGATTGAAACAAGGTGCTACAAAGGATCCCATTATAAAAAAGATCTCATGGTTGGGACGATCACAGCAGGAGTCCACTGGCTCACCTTTTTTTGTTAGTGTTTCAAGACCACCAGTTTTACCAGTGACACAGGAACATACTATTATGGTAAGAAGTTTGCAGCAACCTAAAGAAAAGTCCAATGACTTTTTGAAAAATGGTATAATTAAAAGAAATGTTCAACTCAAATACACACCTAAGGATGCAGACTTAAATCTTCCCATATTATCCCCACCATCCCAAATAACATCAGGGAAAAAGTCTGAGATTTTAAGGTTAGATTTTGCATAAACAAAATTATTACAAAAAAGTACACTGATTGGAAAACAATGTACAAGCCATTAAATAAAAGAACTTGTTGAGTAAATAAAAAGAGTATATCAGATTTGACTGGAGAAAGGAGGTGTGGGGAATAAGCAGTTCACTGACTGTGGAATACATGGATCTCAAGTAAGGAATGAAATGGTTTGCACTTTATAAGAAAGAAAAAGAAATCACAAATTCATAATTTGCGGAAGGTCGATGGTGAAAAAATTATATATTTAGGCTGGCAGTTTCTGTTTCTGTTCTTCACACAGAATGTGCCAAATAACTGATGTTTGATTTTTTTTATTTTAAAAAATGTTCTGCTGTTGTTAGTACTTAAATGCAATTGATGTATGACTATTACTGCTATAAGAGTCCATATTCATAATGATATAGTATATCCTCATGAATAAACATTGGCCAATGCATTGTAAACTTGAGTATGTGGCAGGTTTCCTTAAAGCTAGAATGCAATGTAATTCAACTTCTTTGCCATTCATGCCACACATGAATCTACATATACAGTACCTCCACGTATCAGTAAGGCTTCCAGCCTCAGACCAGGAGATCCATGTGCAAAATGTCAGGTAGAACCCACAGTTAACCCTATCCAGTGAGTTACATTTAAAGGCAATCTGTTACCATCAAAGTCTCTTCAGTCATGTTTAATACATAATCAAAGATTAATGCAGTTTAGTTTAGTATAGTTTAATATGAGGGAACGATATTAAAGGCAAAACTGAAGTACTTTGGCCACATAATGAGAAGGCAGGACACCCTGGAGAAGGTGCTGATGCTAGGGAGAGTGGAGGGCAAAAGGAAGAAGGGCCGACCAAGGGCAAGGTGGATGGATGATATTCTAGAGGTAACGGACTCGTCCCTGGGGGGGCTGGGTGTCATGAGTGAGGATGGCGAGCAGGGGGCTCCCATCCAGGCTGTAAAGCGCATGCGTAGTACTGAGGAATTAGGTGGCCATTCAAAGAGACACAGATCGGGCCCGCCTTAGTCTTTGGGGTTTATATGTCTGGGTTTTTCCCACGCTTCTTCAGTTTGTTAGGATTTTCTGTTATGTAGCAGTAATAAAACACTAGAGACCTATTCCTTGTCTCAGCGTGGTTCCTGGCTGTTAGGACACTGGGGGTGTTGACGACCGACAGGAAGCTCTGGCGTGGGCTGGTCCATGAAGTCACGAAGAGTCGGAAGCGACTAAACGAATAAACAACACATACTTAAAGCCAGACTTCATGCAAAAGTTTTAGAAGGCAGCCCTGATTAATCAGGAATCCATACTGTCAAGATCTCTCAACTTCAATTTCACATTGTGGGATAGGATTAACAGTAGCATCCCCTCTAGAGGTGTAGAGAGGATTCCCGCAGGTTTCTTAAGGACCTTAGAAATACAAAAGCATCTCCTCTATGAGGCTGCTGAAGTTTCAGTTCCTCCTGTGCAACAGCATGGACTCTTGTATTGTATTTGAAATCGGTTGTAAAGCTGACATTATGGAAATGGGTTTCTTATGCCACTGGGAAGAAGGAGGGAAGATTGAAACTAGAAACTTAGGAACTCTGCAGTGCAGGAATGCTCCCTAACCCTTTGCATCCTGCTGGGATCCAGTTGAATTGCCTCCAATTGCAGGTAATATGCATCACATTAAGCGAAATCTTTCTCACAATTAGGTCTGGTCACTAAAAAGATTTTTATTGAAAATACACAAGGAATTTGGCTTTCCTTTCAAAATCTAAGAGAAGCTCATTTGTCCTGGTGAAAAAAAAATGTAAATGAAGTGTAAGTTTATTTATAATAACTTTTAAAATGAGTAAGTCTTAATCTTTAATGGGATCAAAGAATATATCACTTTGAATAAAAGTCTGCGATTGTTATTATCACTGAGCAAATTTATTCAATAAAAATAAATATTTCAGACAGTTACCTTAAAAATACCATATTTGGAAAAACAGCAGCCTCTCTGTCAAATATGTTGTGAAATAAACAAGGTAAATATTTGAATTCGCAACCTCTTTGTCCCATCAAAAAGAGCCTGTGAGTGCAGAGCTGCTCCATAGTGTTACACTGAACAGGGATAAGCCATCTGTGGAGATCTGAAAGTGTAGAGGACATAGGGAATGGCCTTGAAGGACAGGAGGAAGAGCTGCTACCAAAGCAATGATCAGACAATCACAGCTTCAGCCCATTCCAAGAAACTAGTTTCAGTTAATGTCTCAGACAGGCCTCTCTCTAATTCACATGAAGATAAAGTAAGGGAGGGGGAAGCACATTCAGACTTGCAAGGTTCTGTTATTAGAGCTGTTCCAATAAAAGTAGTTCTAGACCTATATGGCGTTGGTTTCCTAGTCTGGTCTACCTTATAGGGCTGACAGAAAGAAAGAGAAAACACTTACTAGCTGTTCCTAGCTTATACCACTTAAGATGGGATATGCAAGGTCAAATGTTTAAATGCACATTCATGTAAGCTATTCATTTTATAAGTCTGAATGGCAATGTTCTCCATATCCTTCTACTGATTTTTCCACATTGCCATCTTCAGTTGCTTGACTTCCTTACATAAACTGGCTGGAAATGAAGCTGCCTTTCCAGATCTCAACCACCTTCTCCACTTCATCCACATTGATGGCATAATGTTCCATGGCTATGGAGAACAGCAACTAGTGGCCAGAAAGGAGGGGGTGCTTTTGCCACAGTAACCAACTGGCATAGGGGCATAGTGGCCTATAATGAAATGAGGCACACCAGTGAACCACAGAGCACCACTTGTGGTGGCACAAGCTTTCTGTTGACACCTAGTAAGGAAAGACAAGCAGAAGCTGCCTTCCTGGTGGGCTTGGAATAGATAGAGGACAATGTTGTGCTTTCCTGCCCTGGTTGGCAGCCTGTACTTATGCTGGGGAAACCTGGCTGTGCAGATCAGATCAGATCAGCCCTAAGATGCAAGAGTGCAGAACATGCCAATTTTCTATGTGTACTGTATACTTGTCTCTTCAGTATAGTTCAATAGAACATTCAACCATCTCTTTGCAATCAGAATGCTTCAGTGTATTACTATATATATATCAATCACACAATATTTGTTGGTATATAGTTAACCTTAGGGTGTATATGAAGTTATGGATGCCTGCTTCCTCCAGAACCTCAAAGAGAACTTCACAGATATTGGCAAGTGATTGCATGAGATGACTTATGCCCCCTTTCCCCTTCTTTCATTCTGGTAGTCAGATAAAAAGAAAATATGAAAGAAGTTTTCTGAATATTGTGCATCCTAGAGATGGAAAAACCATATTTATCAGATTAGTTCTTGTCTGCAGAACCATTAAAGATGCAAAACTCTATCTACTCTTCTATCATGCTGCTCTAAACTCTCAAAGAAATCTTATTCCGTTTTGAAAGAATAGAACCATTCCTGGAGAGCAACACTTCAACACTAGAGATATAGACCAATCTTCCTAGACCTAATGCCTTCCCGATTGACTACAAGTGTCAGCACTCCTGTCCAGTTGCCTAAGGGCAACTACAGAAAAGCTAATTGGGTAAGTCTTGGGTAAATAATTGAGAAAAAAATGTTCCAAGTTATCAAGTTGTCCCATTGTCTTTTTCTTGAACATAAGATAAAAAGAGAGAATTGACCCAGGAACTTCTAGCTAAGAATGATCTGTTGCCGTTTGTAACACATGCCTACCCACTCCATTCTTTTCATCATAAAAATACACTTTTGTTAATAATTTAACAGTCTAGGAAATTTTGTTTAGCTTCTAAATAGCCTCTGAGTAATTGAGAGGGCTTTCTGACACTGGATAGCTTTTTCATTGCAGTGACATCCACCTTGTGCAAAACGGTGATGAGAGATTGAAATGAGTGAACCCCCTCCTGAAGGTTCTCACTTTACAATCTATGGATAGTCTCTACAAATCAGAAGCCAATCAAAAAGACCAGGGCTGGAAAGACAATCAACTTGGGGGCTCTTTAGAAACAAGTTAAGAACAGAGACATTTAAAAAGCATGAAAAATGGAGAGACAAGGGGTATAGTTGTAATTAGTATAGTTGGCAGTTATCCTAAGATTCAAACATGCAAGAAACAGAGCACAGTAGTTAAGAAGCGGGATGGAGCCTTAATTACACAAGATCTCAGAATACATTCCTTTTTATTTATGACATCTATTTCTTACTTTGCATCTTCTGTCTGTGAGGTCTTTGTACTTGTACAAACAGGTCCAGGCATGCATACATCAGGGAAGGGACAGAAGAGAAATTCATTTAGTTCACTTCTGAATGCAGAGTTACCTAACTTTTGTATTTCTGACCAGTACACAACCTGAAATTTGGTTATTACTCATAATGTACAATCCTCCAAATTTTGCAGTGCAGATCACCAAATATATAGAGACAGTGTACCAAAAGTCAGGCCCCATCAGCAATCATAATATGTTTTATTAATTTTTTTTAGAGAAAATGTACTTAGGAATGTTCAAAGGTCATGCATCAAATGAGTAAGGTAGTGTTTAGAAGAAAATGGCAACCAAGTCAAACATTTAATGCAATTTATATTATAACTGAGGAAATTATTTGCTAGATCTGTGTACGTTAGGCAAAATTGCAACAGAAGTCCACATTTGAAGAAATGTGCACTAAGACACATAAAAATGTTATATGCAGACTTCTAAAAAATCTCAGATTCAATGAAATGATTTTTTTTTTCACAAAAATTGAAGCATGCAGAAAAACTGGACTTGTCATATTTACAAAACTGACAAAGCTGAATTAAAATATTTCCTGGTCTGTAGGATCATCGCTACTCAGAAGAGTGAAAAGGGGAGAAATCTCACACTTTCTAAATAAATGGGTACATTGCTTTAATGTTTTGTAGTTCTCCCACTCTCTTCCCTGGACAAACTATTTCAGAATGTGGCAATCTGTGTGCAGTTTTCTATTCTTGTCTGATTATTGCAATTTGCTCTAAATAGTGTTGACCTTGAAGACCACCTGGAAACTTCAGATGCAAAATGCAGCTACTTACTGGGCAATGACACTATTCCCTGTTGCAGTGGGAGCCGCACTGGCTACCAATTTATTTCTGAGTGCAAGTCAAGCTGCTGATTATCTCCTATGAAGCCCATATGGCTTGGAGCTTAGGTATGTTAAAGAGCTCCTATCCCAGGTAAATCCTGCTGCCTTATCCAGGAGAATTGAAGGTTCCTCCTGAAGGTCTCCTGCTATCAAAAACATCCATTGCAAGTTAAACCTCTTCTTTTTACCACCACCACGTATGGTCCATGAGGAGAGAGAAAAAGCAGCAGCATCTGACCCAGAATGGATTGCAAAAATACTCTTCAGCAATCTGTGTGGGTGGCTGCACAATGGATGTCACTGCACTTTTTATGCTCTGTGAGTTGAACAGTGCCAAAGATTCAGAAAGATGGCTTTGAGGGCTGTCTTGCATTTCAACCTAATCATCTGCTCTCCAGTTACACAAATGGAAAACTCTGACACCTTTCCAGGATGATGCCATTCTGCTCACACTTTTTTTTTTGTAACGATAAAAGGCCAGTGTTTTTACGTTCACAGCAAAAGATACTCTTGCGCAGCAATTTACATGAAAGGCAACTAGTGAGTTAGCTATGAAGGAGTATAAAATGCATAGATTTCAGTATAAGTAACTGGTTTTTTCTTGTTGGTGAACATTTTCACTCAGGCCCCTTCAACTGTGACCAATTTGTTCACTAACGCTGAAAATGTTTACTAAGCAATATTTATTTATTTACTTATTTATTGGTTTTAGTGGGGCTCCTAGGTTAGACTGAGATAGTAGCCTTCATAAACTTTGGCATATTTCTACCTTATCTATACAAACTACTACAGTTGATGGATTACCGTTTTTGTGAGAAATCTGAGAAAGCTAGTTTCAAGACAAGTTATATAGCCTGCTTAAAACATATGGCTCACATATGTATGAATGTCAGTCATTTTGTCTTCTTGCTGTATAGATACAAGACTTAACATGAGTCTCTACTTTTATCATATTTCAAAGGGACCATTCCAGAAACCAAAGCAGTAATTTTGCCTTTTTGCTGGAGTACTATTCTTGTAGTCCACCTAGTTCCTCTGGTGCTGTGATTTTACTGTCTACACTGATGATTCATCAAGGATGCCTACCACTCACTAAGCCATGCAAAGCTTATCAGTAGGTTGGAACCCAAGTCTAGATTGCAGGACATTCAATTAAGTAATGTGTTTATTCAAAGAGATTCACTACAAGTTAATTCCCACATTTCTTTTGATAGGACAGGAAAGATATGAGGTTGCTACAAACAGCCTGTTTAGTGAACTGTTTTGAAACACTGTACCTGAAATATGCTAATTTATGAACAGAATAAAGGCTCAACAAAAAAATATGCTAATTTATGAACAGAATAAAGGCTCAACAAAAAAATATGCTAATCTATGAACAGAATAAAGGCTCAACAAAAAATATGCTAATCTATGAACAGAATAAAGGCTCAACAAAAAATATGCTAATCTATGAACAGAATAAAGGCTCAACAAAAAATATGCTAATCTATGAACAGAATAAAGGCTCAACAAAAAATATGCTAATCTATGAACAGAATAAAGGCTCAACAAAAAATATGCTAATCTATGAACAGAATAAAGGCTCAACAAAAACGGGTCAACACACATGTGGTGATTCATCATTTCAGCATATGTCCTCAGGGCTTCAGCAAAGTGTCAAAATGATGACACAAATCAGAATTTCTTCACACATGACAATATTCCTGATCAATTCCTGATCAAGAGGCAAAACTCTAGTGACAGAAAATTGGGTAAGTTTGAGTGAACTTTTTTTTTTTGTCCCTTAGTCTCTCATGGTACCTGTCAAGTTCTCATGGAACCCTAGGGTTCCACAGGACACAGTTTGAAAAACTCTGTTCTAGCCCACCTTGCTACTCAATTGATTAACAATAAAATACAGATATAACAAGGTTATATGTAAATGTTGAAGCCTCAAATAAGAATCCATGAAATAAAAACTCTTCAATAAAAAATGCATACATGCACCAAATTAAAATGCAATTCAGCGGCAAATTAGCTTGCTCACCAAAAGCTTGTTTGGTTTTGTTTTTTTTTTAAAATTAAGGTTTACTAAAAGAGAACTAGCTCTATAGAGCTTGTCTCATCAAAAGCATTTCTAGAACTTGAAAGCAGCTAGGAAGGAACTCCTTTGCATTCTCAAACTCTTCCAAGGATCTTAGAATTCAGGTAGACAATTGATGAAGGAATGCTGTCATTCACATAGCTTGAATTCTGTGTTATTCTACGTTGACAAATAGAACTTTCAGTTTTGCTCCAAACAGGTCAGTAGCCAGTGAAATCTGTTAAAATATGAGAATCAGCCCCAGGAGAAAAAATGAATGTATATTCTGGATCAGCCACTATTTCTGAATACTTTTCAGAAGCAGCTTCACAAAAACAGATATACAGTCCAAAGGAACATATTTAAAAATATTTCACCACGGCAAGATCTGGCATCTTCAGAAATGAGCGCTGTCAGGACAGTAGCTGTAGCTGTAGCTGTGGAAACTCACTTTTGTTAAAACTAGAACATGTAGATGTACAGACCAAATGTGAACCTGATCCTTTGAAAGAAGTATAAACCCATCCAATAGATTAAATCCCTATTCTCTGATCTGCCTTTCAAGCTCTGACTTGTTTAGGTTAAGCTTCAGTCCATTAATAATTTTAGAAACATTGCATAAGATTTAGATGGGAGAGCGAGAAATATTAATATGTAATATTAATTAAAAGGAGGGAGACTACAAGCCAAGCCCATGTAGATATCATTAAAGAGGTCTCGCACTGCCACAGCCCTCTTTGAAATTGGTCCTGCAAGGATGGAGTTACAATAAAATAGGAACTTCAAATCTAGTCTCAGTCAAAAGGTTCAGCGGAAGGCCATAGCTTGTTGTATTGAAAAGCTACTTAGAGTTCCAGCATTATCAAAGATTTTGTCCAATTCTTGACACAGATTATTTAGTAGAGCAATCAAAATAATCTCTGTTCTGTAACAGATTGAAAACAGATTGAAATAAATACATAGAAATGAAATTAAAACATCCATATCATCCAGCAATTCTAGAATGGAATGGAATGGAACTGGGAGTGACTTGCCTCTATGAGGCCTCATCCTCCCACTCTTATCTTTAACCATCATGGGACAAAATATGTTGGTCCATTCAGGTGACCTCACCTTGTTAACAGATGGCCCTCTGTAGCCATTCAGGTTATGAGGTTGAGCCATAGCCTGTTGCTCATCAAATGTCCCCCCACCCCCTGAGTTCCTGCTTCACAGTGGATCCAAGTGACCAAACCTGTGAAGGGCCCTTTTTGCCTTCCCCAGTGCCTCAGGCAGATCAGTCACATGTTCCATGATACAAGCTCATTCAAACTTGTGGAGTGTTACCACCCATGAACCTGATATTCAGCACAACAACCTGCATTTTTTTTACCTAAAATGTCTTCTTTTTCCCCTCTCCCTTTGTGAAAAATAATTCACACTTACCACATCTGTGTTTTCACCCCACTGTGCCTGTCACTGAGCTAGAGCCCAGGGGAAAAAATCTTAGGGCTTCTAACCAAAAGGAAATTTCCTCCAAATGTTTTAGCATGGTAGGAAATTTCTTTAAAAACGTTCAGCTGGCTTCTTTTTAATGATGTGTTTAAAATAAACATTCCCAGATGGGATATATCATGGACAAACCATGTCCTTCCATTCAAGTACCTTGTTTACTTTAAAATTTGAAACTAGCTACAAATGTAAAACAGTTTTTATTTTAAGTCACCTGGAAAGAATTACTGAATTTTTAGGTGTGTACTATAATAAGAACAAAAAGAGTGTGAATTCTTAAGCTGCTATGTCTATTGTTAAACTGATTCCCAAGTAAGCTTTTGATTTTGATTTAATGAGATTCTAACTTCATTTCAACACACACACACACAGACACACATACTGATGATTATTAGAGGCACATTTCGGTTTGCAAACATAGCATTTCTTAAATAATGTCTCAGATCCTTTTTTGGCATTTTAGATGAGTGATCTTCCTAAATAAGCTGATTTATTATTCACTTTTACAAGAAACACACTATTGAGGAATTAACTATTTCACTGGAGACACAAATCTTTGCAGTTGCTGAACATTGGTTGATCTATTTTTGAAACATCTTAGCTGCTAAGCTGCACACAATTAGCCATTTAAATTCCATTGATTGAATCAGATGTATATGGTCTATATGTGTAGGACTGCAGCCCTAAAAATTTAAAGATTCTGTGACTTTGGGCTATTATTTTTACACTGCAAACATTTGATAGGACATATATTTAATCCTAAATATATGTCTATAGGATTGCAGTTTATGTACCTAAAATTAAATATGTTTAAAATGTTTCTGTTTCCTAGATAATAGGAAATTATTATTATTAGGCATAGAGGTATTAGATAATTGCTCTGTGTAGTCTCCTTCCATCCCATAGTGGTTAATAATATAGATGTGTTACTTTTTTTTTAATCGCATTCAGTCCACCAATGGATTTAGAAAGATAAACAAAGTTGATTCCAAGTAAAATATGTGAATCTCAACTTTTTTCATGAATTTATAACAGGGATGTCATTAAAGATTGCATGACTGGGCACTTGTCCTTGTCCCGGTAGAGGGCTCTGTAGCTTAACTCCTTCAGAACTTTCTTCAGTTCATTCAGAGAATCTGAAAACCTGGTTCTTCAGAACCAAAATGCTGTGTGAACCTGTGTGAGTTGTGACAGTTATTTGTTCATGATGTGGTGTACTTGTTGATATATTATTTAGTATTCTGATGTTTTTAGGATGGTAAGGGGGCAGTCTTAAAAACTGAAATTATCATCATCATCATCATGAATGGTATAAGCAATGCCAAAATAAAGTTGCAAAAATTGTGCATTGGAATTTATGTAGAAAGTTTGGCTTTACTGTTAATAAAAACTACCGAGACATCCTATCTGAAAAAGTCTTAGAAAATGAGGAGGTAAAGACTTTGTGGATCTTACACTATAGATCAACAGACACTTGAAACACAACACACCAGGCATTATTATCACTGCAACAAATGGGTGTGGTTCCTAGATGCAGCAATACCAGGAGATAGCTGAATTGATGGAAAACAAATGAAAAAATATTGGGATTTGCAAACTGAAGTTGAAAGACTATGAAGGAAAAAGTAAACTCTAAGACTAATAGTAATTGGAGCTCTTGGAGGGGTTCATCAAATATTTGCGAGTTTTAAAATTATCAGACTTGACACTACTGATTTTGCAAAAAACAAACAAACGAACAACCCACTTTGCTTGGAGCTTCCTGCACACTACAGCACATTCACCATGATTCCTAGGCTCTTGGCTAAAATCCAAATAATCAGAAACACCATGATATCTGATGGATGAATAAACCATAATAATATGAAGAGGTAGCATTGCTATGTGCTTTGGTCCTGAATCCAGTGTCTGTGGCATCCTGGCTCCACCCTCAGCCTCTGGAGGTTGAGGCTGCTAATCTTAATGATGATTTGCCATCTATTCAGCTGAAATAATTCAGTAACCTCCATTCAACCAGAATCAGTGAAGAATGTCCCTTACTGCTTTTATTATTGTAGTTTACTATGGTTTTTTTTTAGATTTGTAAACTGCTTCATTGTGCGATTATATGTGAAGCAGTTAGGAAAGAGATCTTTATTTAAAATCTTTTTAAACTGCTTGAGAAATGAATATTAAAATGACAAATATCCTCCTTCAGTAAACAAGAGAAAATGACGTATTTTGGAGCAACGTTTTCTTATTTCACCTGGTCACTGATATGGACTAAACTTTGGACCCATGATCCAAAGGTGCACTATTATTTAACAAAAAAAGTCCAGGGAAAAGTTAGATGCAGTCTTATTAACAGAGGAATCCTGAGTTACGAGATGTTTATAAAACAAACCAATGTTGTCCAGCAGTAAAGGGCAATGAGGCAGAGAGATCTCCAGGGGGTGAAATCGCAGTTTTTAAGCCCGTGATGTTCAGATCACAGATGCCACCAGCTAACGATTATATTCTCCATGTGCAAGTCAGAACATGATGAGGCTAAATGCTTCAAGAGCACGGTCAGCTATTGGTGTCTCTGACCCTTCTGAAATAGGATGGAATAAGGCTCATTAAGGCACAATAAGGCACAAAGATTAAAAAAAGAGATTTAAAACTTCTAAATGGCCTTTTCCATTTTGCTGGGTTTTGTGAATATGATACAAGAACATACTTTCTATTGCAGGTTATGTTAACTTACCGTAAATCAACAAAAGTTATATGTTCTGAAAACTGAATTATAGGGGTTTTTTTTTAAGGCAAAAAGCCAAATAACCTTCAGAAAATGCCAGAGCTGGAAAAAAACATTAAAAAGAGGAAGACTTATACAAAAGCAATAACAGTACGTCATGGGAAGCTCGATGGTCAGGAAGCAAAATAAAATTTATTGCACTCATGACAGGGGCAAAGCAAAGCAAGAGGAAATCCTCTATTCCAGTGTTTCTCAACCATGGCAACTTTCAGACATGTGGACTTCAACTCCCAGAATTCCCCAGCAAGTTGGCAAGATTGAGAAACACTGCTCTATTCCCTCCTCCCCAAAAGAATTGCCCTAGTGCTACCTGGTGGTTGAGTTTTAGTATGTCAGGACCCACACAGATGATGTTTCCAGAGGCTTTCCAATCCAAAAGCCATTACCAAAATTGGACTTTAATAAAATATTCCATTGCTGAAATTAATGCAAGTAAATAGCCCAGATATTTCTCAGATAATAGAGGTCAGCTTTTAATGTTTACACTAAAATGTAGACAAACATTTGGTTCAGCCAATAAATTTACCCAGAACTAAATGAGCCTGTCTCTAAATTAGGAAATAATTTACCTCGCCAAAATACCTCAGTGGTCTGTATCAAATGTATTGCTAGGAATGGATCAAAGCAACAGTTTCTCAAACTAGTTTCTCTTCTAGTTATTTTTCTTATTTTATTGTCTCATGCTTTCCTATTGTGCTTATGTTTTAAATTATATTTATACTGGGTTGAATTCAGAGATGCAGTAATAGAAGTCTGCTCTGTACCTCACTGCAGCAGGCATTTTCTGATGCGCATCCAGCCCTCAAGACAAGCTTTTTAGGGGCATAGGGGATACCGGGAGGAAGGGAGGCAGGAAAATCTTGTTGCACCAGTACAGTTCATATTCTTTAGCTTGCTGGATATTTTAGAAGTTACTTTGTAAATGAATTTTAAGAAGTAGTCTGTTTTGATTATGTGCTATTAAGTTGGTGTTGACTTAATGACCACATAGATAGGCCTCTGCAAATATTCATTCTGAACCTATTTGAGTAATTCAGAGCTTCAGTTCAATTCATTCAAATAGATTAATGTGTGTCAACTTTAGTAACCTTCCCCCATCTCTTAATATTCTCCCGAAAATGTTTCAAGTCAGCAGTTAGTTGAAAGATTAATGGTAGACCTATTGAGCAAGTCACAACCTTTAAGTATATAAGCATGTACTTTCAATCATCTACTTGCTGGGTCAAACAAGCAAAGGACCATTTTATAAGAGCCCTAAAAGCATTGTTTGCAATGATTAAATGTGCATGTCAACACGGTGACAACTATGTACCAGCAGCTGTCAAATTATTCAGAGCTAATGTCTGAGGCTGAATGTTGTATGGCATCCAGTTATGCATTTATAAGAATGCTTCTGGATTTGAAGCTTTCCAAAACAAATCTTAAAAGATTATAATCCAGATGCCTTATTCCACCCTTGACTCCCTTAGCCAACTGGAATTAGGCTGCACCCCTTAAGGGACCTATCCCATTAGGGACTGCATCCCCTTAGGGGTCCATTTGTCACCTCAGATATTGGTTGAAGCAAATTTTGGGGAGAACATCTTTGGTCCACTTCATCTTATTACACAAGTTTGAATGTTCCCTAAGAAGACAAATCAATCTTGATCTGGCTTAGTGTGGTTTTTCTTTTCCAGCATTAGCTGTCCTCACCCTTGATAAAGGCATGGTTACCATTCCATGGAGGATCTGGGAGTTAGATTTCCAAACAGATGGAACCAGAATTCCCACCTCCATTACAGGTCAATAATCATTGTGCGCTCCTCCATTCCCAGATACTTTTATAACAATTCATATATTTTGCATAGGAGACTCTTCACCTTGGTCCAAATCAATGAATTACTGATAAAGATGACAATCAGTAGATACATACTATCCCCTACAAAAATTGCTCTTGTATATGTATATATCTCTTATAAATGAAGAACAGAACTCATAATATGTTAGAAATCTTAATTGCTCCTCTGAGCAGGAGGTTATCATTTTTTCTCCTAGGTGATCAAGCTTCAACTATTTCCAATATGATTGCTAAATTTTTTACCAATAACCATGGCTTGCAGAAATCATTTGGTGTCTTTCTTATACTATTAATTGCTTCAAGCTTTTCTGTACAAGTTCTGTTTTGTTTCTTTATTTTATACTGATGTGTTATGTTTGATGTGTTATAATATCATCTTCTTTTAAATATTGGTCTTGGACTGTGAATAAATAAATAATGATGATGTGTCATCTCTCAGGACCAGTTCAAATGCTTTCCATACATGCATTTTTATGGTTTGAATCCAGTTGAATTGAGTTCCATTCAGATTCACTCCAAATAGTTTTAGAAGCCTGAAAAAAAATAGGTTCCCAAATTGATTTATATATTAGAATATGATCATTTTCTTCTTGAACATTTAAATCAACAGGCATGATTTGCTCTACTAGTAATCTATGAACAAATCAATAATAAATATTTGTATGGGGAAAGGTATCCCTATCGTTATCCTAGTGAGAGAGAGATCTTGCCCCACAGATGTGTGTATCATTAGAGATATGTATATCATTACAGCTGTGGACAAATGTTTATTTTGGTTCACTTCCCATTCTATCAGGTTTGCTCCTATATGACCAAAGAATAACTTTGCATCATCAAGTCTGGTCAATATATATGTGTGTGTGTGTTGTTCATATTTTCTGATTACAGACTAAAACAGGCATTTTTTCTCAGTCCAAGAACTTCATTTCTTTCTCTTGTCTAAAACTTTCTGCCTCCCATTGTGGACTAGAGGGTGCAGCAGCTACGTAAAATGAATTTGAATGTGTTAAGGGTGCTTGCTGTGATATGGAAGAATTCTAAATCACAGAGCTCAAAGGGTAACTCAGCAGCACCACATATTTTGTGAGGGTGCCTTGGCTTTGAAATGTTGCCAACAGATTGGTTCATCAGCTGCTGATCATCTTGTCCTGGGATTCAGATATTATGGTGTAATCTCTATCTCTGTAAGCTTGTCATGAATATCGAAATATATAATGATGAGTGACTGTGAATGAACTCCCCCTGCAAGCATTCCTTGAGGCAAAATCAGGAGTTTTCACACAAAAGTCAAGCAATTCCAACTGGATTTGATTAGACCAGTTAGTGTCTGTTAGAAGACATTCCCCAGGTGTCCGAACATTTTGAATATGTTGATACCAATCAGTTCTCTCCCAGGAAAACTTTCCCAGGAAAGCTAAATATTCTAATAACTTGCCCCTTGGATCCATCTGTTGCTGTGCAGGTCCTATTTACAATAGCAAGTAGTTCTTTTCAAGCACTACTAACTTCAAGTGTTACCCATAAACTGAAGATGGTTAAAGGTATTCTCTCCCAGCAGGTCACTTCAGCTTTGTCTTCAGAGCTGAGGAGATTGTAATTGATAGCCCAGGGCAAGTTGGCCATCAACAAGAAATTGAAGGATAACAGCAGCATCAAAAGATCAGGCTTGAAAGGTCAGATGGCAACCAAGAAGAGGAAGCCAATCATCAAGGATGAATATTTGAAACCATTTCCTCACTTCCTACAAGTTTTCATATTGTCAGGTAGGTTGACATTGAGTACTATATATACTCTGTTGTCATCTAATGCTAACCAGACCAGGAGAATCTGGCTTGATATCACTTACCAAGAAAAGTAAGGAGATATTATTAATAATCTTAGTACTGGTACTGGTATAAGTCCGCCTATCTTCCCAGGTAATTTGCGGAATTTTACGGAGGCACCATTGATGGAATCTTTCAAGAAGTTGGAGGTGGCGTTTGTAGAAAGTCCAAGTTTCACAGGCATACAATAGGGTTGGTAGTGCAATGGGTTTGTAAACAAGCATTTTGGTCTCCCTGTGGATGTCCCAATCGTCAAACACTCCACGCTTCATTCGGGAGAAAGCTACACTCGCAGAGCATAGACAATGCTGAATTTCAGCGTCAATATCGGCTTTTACAGATAGATGGCTGCCAAGTTAAGATACTTTTCCGGTGACACACCTTCAAGCTGAATTGATGGCGCTGCGAAGGGATTAGTCCAAACTTGCTGGTGAAGCACTTTGGTGTTTTTAATGTTAAGCAAGAGGCTGAGCTTATTGCATGAAAAGATGTTTAGGATAGTTTGAAGATCTTCTTTTGAGTGCGTGCAGACTACATTATCATCAGCATATTGGAGTTCTATAAGAGAGGTTGTAGTTACCTTATTTTTTGCCTTCAGCCTACTAAGATAAAAAGCTTTCCATCTGTTTGATATATAATTTCTACACCGGTAGGAAGTTTCCCTTCAACAAGGGGTAGAATCATAGCAATGAAGATAGCGAATAAGGTTGGAGCAAGAACACGTCCCTGTTTAATGCTGGATCCCACTTTAAATGGATCGCTTTGAGAGCCATCCTTATTCAGGATTGTTGCCATCATGTCATCATGGAGTAGCCACAGGATTTTCACAAATTTATCAGGACATCCGATTTTCAAAAGGATGGTCCAGAGAGCAGTATCAAAAGACTTAGTCAGATCAACAAACACCATGTACAGAGGGCAGTTTTGCTCCTTGCACTTTTCTTGGAGCTGTCGCACAGTGAAAATCATATCCACTCTCCCCCTGGAAGGGCAGAAGCCATTTTGGGTTTCAGAGAGGATGTCTTCTGATATAGATAGGAGACAATTTGCAAGGATCCTTGCAAGGATATTACCTGCCGTAGCTAGAAGGGAGATGCCTAGATAGTTTCCACAGTCTGTCCTATCACCCTTTTTAAAAAGAGTGATAATTGTGGCATCCTTAAAATCTGCTGGAATCTCCTCCCTCATCCAGATTTTATCAATGAGCTTGTGAAGTTGTCGTGTAAGTTCAAGCCCACCTTCTTTAAAAACCTTAGCAGGAAACCCATCAGGTCTGCTAGCTTTGCTATTTTTCATTTGATTAGTGGCTTTTCTAACTTCCTCCAAACTAGGGGGTGCTGCAGCTTGTCTCTTACTTGTTTTTGTGAGATTTGCAAGAAGACTTCATCAGCCACAGTAGAGTGACGATTTAGGAGATTGTAGTAATGCTTTTTCCAGCACAGTGCGATAGACTCTTTGTCCTTTAGAGGTTTAACACCATCTGTTGAACATAAGGGATTTGTACCATAATTTGTTGGTCCATAGATGGCTTTTGTGGCATTAAAAAAAACCCCGTGCATCATGAACATCTGCAAATTGTTGGATTTCTTGGGCGTTTTTTATCCACCATGCATTCTTAAGTTCTCTAGTTCTTCTTTGGACTTCTGCCTTTGCACTGGCATAGATATTTTTCTTAATGAAACAGTTAATATCTTTTTGCCATATCTGGAAGGCTTTTCTTTTCTTGTCAGTAATGTATTCAATCTCACTATCATTCTTGTCAAACCAGTCCTGATGTCTCTTGGTTTGATATCCTATAGTTTGTTCACAAGCTGAAATAATAGAGGTCTTCAATTTAATCCAGTGTTCTTCGACATTTTCAGGAAGTTCCAAAGGCAGGTGTTCCTTAAGAGTTGATTGAAAGCAAGCTTGTTTAGTAGAATCTTGAAGGGCCAATATGTTCATTTTACACCTTGGTTTTCTTTCTTGGAGCCTACGATGAGGGACAATCTTTAAGGCCATTGTAGATCGAATTAATTGATGGTCTGTCCAAGAGTCATTGGTGCTCATCATGGCTCTGGTGAGAAGTACTTCATGGCGATCTCTAGCATGGACAATTACATAATCTAGAAGATGCCAGTGCTTTGACCGTGGGTGCTTCCATGATGACCAATGTTAGCGTATTGGAAGAAGCAAAGACCACCTGCATTGAGACAATGATCATCCAACATCAACTTCACTGGACCAGCCATGTTGTTTGAATGCCAGGTCGTTGTCTTCCAAAGCAGCTACTTTACTCCCAGCTTAAGAACGGAAAACGGAATATTGGTGGACAGCAAAAGAGATTCAATGACATTCTCAAAGCTAATTTTAAAAAGTTTAATTTCAGCGCTGAGAACTGGGAAGTCCTAACTCATGAGTGTTTAAATTGGAGATCAGACCTTTTTAAATGCGCTACGGACTTTGAAGAAGTACGAGTACAGGGCGAAAGGGAGAAGCGAGCTAAGGGGAAGGCATGTCAAGCAAATCCTCATCGTGACTGTCTTCCACCTGGAAACTTATGCCCTCACTGTGGGAGGCTGTGCAGATCCAGAATTGGCCTTTACAGCCACTTAAGGATCCATAAGATTTTAATTATGGAAGACAATCTTACTCGGCTGTGAGAGATCGCCAATGAACTGGTACAAGGTGGATGGACTCAATTACAGAGGCAATGGGTGCACTGTTAGAAGATCTGAAAGACCAGGTTAGGGACAGATTGTCATAGAGCAAATCTATCTATGTGGTTGCTAAGAGTTGACATCGACTTGATGGCACAGGATCAATCAGTCGATCACTGTTACTGGTATGAATCAGGTTTGTTATATGTTCATATGTTCAGGCCTTTATGAGAGAAAGGGAGAGCACCAAGTGCTTCATGCAGATAAAATGAGAGACTGTATGTACTGGCAATGTTTGCAAAAAATATTAATTAAAATGTATTACACTGTCTTCCATCTTCCATCATGACAGATGATTTTGCCAATAAAGGGCTTGCCCTGGCAAATGCTGAAAGAAAAGACCCAGGCAAGATTGTTAGATCTAGCTTCCTGTTTTTATGAGTGGCCAGCTAGATCTTGATGGGAAGCTTGCTAGCACTCTATGAAGGCAACACTGCATTGCTCCAGGATAACGTAATAACTTGGTGACATGGCTGTTTGCTGCCTCTGAAGCTGAACATGACTAACTTTTTAGTCAGAGTGGATAAATTATGTTTTCTCTTCTTTTTCTAGTCAGCTGGCAACCCAGGCTGCTGATTCCATTCCAGAATAAAGAACAAGCAAACAAAACCCTGTAATACAATCTGAGAACCAGCAATGCAATGGCTTTTAGACAGGAAAATTTTACATCATCAGACCCAAGATGCCCCAAGAAAAACTTAACAGAAGCATTTATTAGAGCTGGGCAACATTTGTTTATCTATTCCTCTATTTATTTCACTGGCTGCTTCTGGAAACTGTCATTTTATCTTCCCCAAAGTCTCTCAACTTGGGGTGAAATTAGTGCATGTCAGGGGAAATAAATAGTACAATGCCAGGGACATTCTGGGAAAACTGAATTCTGATACAGAGAAAGGATAGTTTTGCTGAATCCAAGTAGGAATAAACCTGTTTGTGTTCAGGTGAATGGAATGAATTCCATTCCCAAACAAATGCACACCGCTGCTCCTTTTGTATATTGGGTCCCTACGTTCATTTCAGCACAACAGAAGTAAGATGTAAATGAAACCTTTGCTTGGCAAGTAATTGTGACAGGGAGGAGGAGGGGAAACAACAGAATATATGTCGCTGTTTTCAGGTGCTTCATTCCTAAGGCTTCAGCCTGCATTTTTTGGCCTTTGGAGAAAATAAAACACCTTTACAGAAAGATTTTAGGAAAAAGAAATCCTAGCGGAGGTCCTAACCACTTGCAATTTTATTAACTATCTTTACAAACCTGGGTTGGGCAAAACTTTACTGTGGCATCTGTGATCATTTCTTTTCAAAGAAATCTCAGTGCTGTATCTATCCCATAAAAGTAGGGGCAAATGCTTATTCTTCAAATCAAAATCTTTCTAGAAATATTGTAGAACCAGTCCAGTAATTTTAAAATCCAAATTCGTTTACTAGCATTACGTGGAACTCTTCAAAGCATCATGCAGTTTACTACTACAGTTTTTTTCTTCTTCTTCTTCTTTTCATTGTACAGTATCTGATTTTCACACATGAGGTAGTGGAGAAGCATTTGGCTTTGGTGGGACAGACCACACTGTTTTTTTTACCCCATGGTTGGTCACATCTGTTGTTTGAGAGCCCCAGCCTCTGACATTTGTCCTGTAGGCCCACAGCCGTGCAGACAGTTTTTCCGGCACAGCCCTTTTTCCCATTCTTCAGTTACTCGGTGTAATGGTTGCCTAATCCCAAATACTCAGTCTCACAAGCTCGAGCTTAACGATAACTGATTTATTTAAAGGAATAGTATGCAAATACAGAGAAAGCTGAGAATGAGCCAAAGCGCGCGAAATACAAACTAAATACCCTCGCTTCAAACCCAATCCCACCCCTCACCCCACCATAGTAACCACCCCCTCCCAGGTGTTGGCAACTGTCACACATCGGCCTGGGAAAGCAACCTTGAATACATGTCATAACCCAAACATACATTCCTGCAGAACAGCAAGGAGATTACAGCCTGGCACGGCTGAAATTCCCCTCCCCGCAAATGACAGACACGGAACAGGAAAGTGACATGTGAAACGTTACGATGTATTCAAACCATTGGAACGATGAACATGACACTCGGGTACTATGAAAGACTGGTTCAAGAATGTTTAATTACTGAGGTCTTGCCAATGAGTTTAGACCTTCCTTTTTAGGAAGACATAGTGTCTACAGGCAATATAATTTTCATAAGATGTCCTTACCTCTGCCTGCTTTTACTACTGTAAAAACTGGTAATTTTGTAATATTTTTGTACGTGGTTTTAACATTGTGTGTGTGTGTGCATTTTAAACATTTAAATGTATTGATTTTAAATGTTGTAAGCTGCCCTGAGTGATGCAGATATATGAGAAGTGTGGGATAGCATGTCCTACGAAAGGAGCAGGACTGGCCAGGCTGCCTGAGGACAGTGGGACTTATAGGACAAAGTATCTGCCGAGCATCATGTAGAGGAAGCTTATTCTTATCAAATAGTTGATAGCTTGCTCATTGCACGGCATTGCACCTATCTGCATTTCCTGTGTTGATTTCAATTATTTCACCTGGCGAGAACGTTTCTTACACAAAGAAGGGCGTTGGGCCCAGTGGCCTCAGTTGCTCCTTTCAGCACTGGGATTCTGACCGACGCAAAAGGACAGCTTGCTTGGAACCTTCTGATTCATTTTCTATTATTTTTGAATAAAGACAAGTATCTCTCCTTTGACCCCAGAACAAAAGCCAGTATTTTACCCCCTACAAGCCAACTATTTCAAAAACTGCTCATAACAGAGACAGCAGAGGATGTTCAAGATAACTGCAGTAATGAACTAATATGGGTGGAGGTACTAATATGTTACAGGAGCTACGTTTAAAGAATTCACTAATGGCTGTTCAGTTACCAACTTAGTTATAAGGCAATGTTGCTCTCAGTTGCTGAGAATAAGAACTGCTATGCTGTAAATCTGAATGATTTATATCCACCTCCCACCTAGTGGGAGGGAACACATTCTACAAAACCCAAGTCAAATTAAAACACCTGCTGTTTCTCCCCATTGGCTAGATTACCACAGCAAATTGCACAGCAAACTAATGTGAAGTTATCTCCCCTAGTGAATTGCTCAGTTTCTCTTCCGGGTGTAATTCTACACAACTCAATGAAATGTCTTCTGGCGCAGAGGGAAATTTCAGATTGTAGGTACTTTGCAATTTCCTTTTTGAAGCAGGGATTGCACATCACACACACAAAAGTGTCACATGCACTGGTGCCCAGACAGATCCCTCTCCCTTTCAGACTGCCAGGGTCCAGCAAAGTGCATAGTGGGGGGATTTAATGAATTGGCCTTCAACTGGAAGAGGTCAGGTCTACCTTCTTGAATGAAATATTAGCTCTGCTGACTTTGGCTGACACTTTATTGTTACTCACTGTCATGAAGAAAAGCTAAAGCCAGTGACAATTTGTTCAAGCAATTTAAAATCTATTATTGAGTGTTTCAGCTGCAGTGAGATTTTTTTAATGATCAGCAGATGTGCTGCCTGTATTCATTTTCTTTGGAGAAGAACAGAATCTGCTTGGTCCACCCCAGAATCCCTAATTCTCTCAACTATGTCTCAAGCCTCACAGCTAATTTGGAGTTTGCTCCCTTGTGAGCCATTATAAACAAGGCTGGAGAAGTTCAGCTGTGTTTGCTTCTGACCCGGCATCACCCGGGGACAACTGCGGTTCTTCTCTTCCTTTTATTTGTCTTGAGAACATAGAAATGCCCATGAATATTAACAGTGAAATCAGCTAATCAGTGGCTCAATTAACCTGATAATTAAAATAGAACTTTGATTCCACCAGCAATTCAGACCTGTTTTTGTGGTCTTCAAAGGCTGGAAGGAAAGCCAATGTTCATACCCTTGTAGGTTACTGTTTTTGGAGATCCGTGTTCAGGAGGCAGGGAAGAAATGGAGAGACAAGATAGTTTCAGGGTAAGTCCTTTTACCATGACTTCTCACAAGCCAACTGTTTTTCTTCTGGATTGCCAATGGGTGGATGGAGACTTGGAGAGCCAGATGTGGCCTAGATGCTGTCAGCTGCTGAGGCCCACTTTATCATTTGAATAGCGCTGTAAATGGTTCCACCTTAGTATATATTAAGGTTTTAATAGATGATATATTCTCAAATGCACGTGCAGCCACATAATGTTGCTGGAATTCCTCTGCTGTAAGGGAGTCGCTATAACCTTTTCCATCAGTTATCTAATGGGACTGAAATCAAATAGGGCCAATGTGAGAGAAGCAGGAAGTTTGCCAGGGTCACTTGTCCTCAGGTACAAGGAGGCTTTTGGGGGCATTGTCTAAAGCAGGCCCTAGGATTCAGCTACTGCTCTTAAAACACTGGACATAGACATACATGTTCACAATCAGGCATTTCTCAATTTACAATGCCCACTCAATAAAGTATTTTTTTAAAAAACCTGACAGAACAAGATTAATACCAAGAGCTACCACAGGCCAGATCCAGAAGATACTCCTTCCCCCACCTCCCCCTCTGACCCCCCCGCCACCCCCAGCTACTGTATAGTTCCTGTCTAAAAACATTTGTTGTCACTTGTGGACATTTCTCTTCTACAGGCCCTGTACAATAGGCCTCTGCTTATCCTCAGACTACCACCTAGCTTAAAGCGGCTACTTAGCAGCAATAAGGCACCATGAAATCAAAGATTCAGGCTCAGGAACCAAACCTGGTGTCAACTAGATCTTCACAGCCTTTTGCTTGCTGTGCTATCTCAGACCTTAATCAGTTCTCCCTCAACATCAGGAATCTGCATGTCTTCTCATCCTTAAATGTTCTGTACTGTCATTTCTCATCTGTAACCCTATCTTTTGCACAGGACACACAGGACTGTGCAGGATAAGTAGATATAAGAAGTACCAATATTCAGAACTAATGGGAAAATAACTTCAACTTTCCAGCAGTTTACCAGTCATTGGCTTAAGTTGGCCATTAAGTGTTTGTGTGTGGCGGGGGTGGGGGGGTGGGGGGGGGGCGGAGAGGAATAGTAATGGTAGCCCTGGAGGTTCAGTTCAATCTCCTATGGCTTAAACATGGAGCATCCAACTGACTTTATGGATGACCTCTGTTGACTTAAATAATTATGATCTCTTTTTTTCTCTGAATTTCATTTCCCTCTGATTTCAATGTTTTCAGTTCCTTACAAACAACAGCTATGGGTCTATCTCTATTCTAAATCAGGATATCACTTTGTTCATTTGATAACAAAGTGGGAGGAGATGGGCAGTGACAAATTTGATTAAATAAATAAATAAAATTGATTGTAGTCCACCAAAATGGATCTCATAATAAATGTGTTGGCCTTTGAATTGCCATAGTAAGGAAGGAGGAATTGGGGTATTCTCTATCAAAAACATTCACCATGCCAGACCTCTTCCTGGGATCTCAATCCTCACATACCCTGTACCTGAGTTCTAGGATATAATTTGAATGTTGCTATTTCCCAGGTGAATAGACTGCTACCACCTATTCTTGAATGGGGAGATGACTCCTTCATCTGGAATCTGGTTGGGCACAATAGACATTTTCATTTCCCAGAGCTAAACTTTTTAAATAAGTGGTTCCAGGTTTTCCTTTTTTTTTACCAGCGCTGCCTGGCCCAAGCAAGTAGTCCATTGTGCTAGATTACCAACACTGGGGTACTCAAGAAGAGAATGATTTTTATTTCAACTGAAGCAACAACGTAAGCATTTGAAGCAATGGTATAATTGCAGCTAGCTACAGGAAGCTGACAACTGTATTCTAGAACTAGTCCTCAGTAAGTGTAAGCTGTTTCAACAAAGAAAGAACTAGAGAGGCAAAGGACTGCAGGAGGTATAAAATTTTCTATCCTCAACTCTCCTTCAACACAGATCATACTTACCTGTATTGTCCCTGCTAACTACTGGTTCTAGTTTTTCCAGGGCTTTAAGGCACTGAATTTCATTTCAGTCACACAAAATCTCTTTGCTTAAGATACCAGCTTCCTTCAGTCCCACCCCTCCAAATCAAAACTCATTGAGAACAAGGAAAATCCAACTCCCTCTACACTGAATCCTCCTTCCTTCTCATCAGAGAAGACAGTGGATAAGTTTTAACAAAACTTAAAATCCCCCCAGTTAACCGGCAAAATTGATCATTATAGGTGCCATAAGGGCTTTTTCCTGCTTTTGCTGCAACAAACAAGTAACATAGCTATCAGTCTGAAAACTGAGCTCTTCATGCACTTGGGAAAACAATAACAGTACTAAATCATACTTAAATTTTATAAATCTAGAGTCCCCACACCTCTCCCCCTTTTAATTGGTGTAAATTCTATAATGAGCCTTCCTCATGTCAAAGTTCCAAACATGCTTATAAAATATGACATGTAGTTGCACATTAAAATAATTAGTTTGGTCCAATATTCTTTAGCATTTTCTGGCATCCTTATGTTAAGTACTGGCTCATGACTTAAAAAATGCTCAAGTTCACTCTGTTCTTGATTCATTGACTCATACCTCTTCATTTGTCTCATGCTTTTTTAAAAAAAAATATTGGTTTGATTTTTATCTCGCCTTTATTTTTGGTCAACTCAAGGCAGTGTACTTACCTAAAGTTCCTGCCTCTGGATGGAGAGAAATAGATTTAGTCTCAACCTCAGCAAGATGAAGTGGCTGTGGGTTTTAGGGCCCCATAGTTCTGGGGACTTTCCATCATTGGTACTGAATGGGGTTGTCCCACCTGAGATGAAACTGGTGTGCAATCTGGAGTCTTCTTAAACTTTTGGCTCTTGCTCAAAGAACAAGTACCAACCATGGCTAGAGGGGCCTTTGCAAAACTATATCTTGTGTACCAAGTGTATCCACTCTGGACCAGGAGATCCTGTCCATGGTCACTCATACCTTAATCACCTCCTGTTTAGATTACTCCAATGTACTCCACATGGGGCTGCCCTTGAAGACCACCTGGAAAGTGTACAGCATGATAGTCACAAGCGCACCTCAGTATGCCAATGTAACACCACTACTGCATGACCTGCAGTGGCTGCCAGTAGATTCCTGGGCTCAATTCACTAAAAAGCCCTTTATGGTGCAGGGCTGAGTTATCTATGAAATGGCCTGTCTCCAATTATTTCTGCCAATCAGACAAGGTCTGAAAGGGTGGGCATGCTCAAGGTCCCCTCAATTAAACAATGTCATCTGATGGGATTTAGGAAACATGCCATCCAGGTTCATGACATCAAGTGGGTGTCAATATAAATAAGACTGCATGAATAAATTATTTGAGATGTTTCAGAATTGGGCCAGGCAATCTGTAGGGTTATATGCATAATCTGTTAAAGAAAAAATAAGCCAGAGTAAGAAAAAAAAAAATCTATGATCTTGATTTCTGAGCCAAGCTTTGGGTACTTTTGAATTTTCATTTATTTTTCAGTCTGACAAGCAAAGAGAAATAAAGTTCTGCCTGCTGATTCTTGACAGTAAGTGCATTCAGAAGTGATCATTTAGTTCACATGATTGAGAAATGGTTCCCTAAAGCTTCCCAGTTTCTTTAGTCAGGTGGCCTGTAAAGCAGATCTACCTCCAAAGATTTCTCAGCATAAATGGCAGAAGCCTTGCCAATCCGCTTGTGTACCTAATGAGGGTGGGAACCTGTGAAGTGAGAACCTTATTTTGTCCTGAAGAGTTTAAGAGAACGTTAGAACTTCATGTACCCATAACAAGTAAAAAGTGCACTAAAACTAACAGACTCCAAATGTTTTCTTAACCACATATTTGTTTCCAATTAGATATTTTTAATCTTTAAAAATTGCTCTCACAACTTTAAAGAATGTGTGACATGTATGTTCATGCTCTTTTAATGATTTGTTGATGCTGGTTGTCAACATAGACAAGCCAATATTGCTGGCTTGAAATCTTTCAAATCCAGTCAAAACCATTTAATCATCAAAACCCAAAATTAAAACTTCATTTTTTTCCATTACAAGCAAATAGTCCAAAAGCAGATCCCAAAGAGAAACAAATCCAGTCACAGTATTTTCTCTTACAATATCCTCCAGCTTTGAGTAGGGGTCGGGAGAGAAAACACAAGGTGCACCAGTGAGAAAGAGAGTCACAGTACTTGCATTATACACCCAACATTTGCAAGTACTCTTTTACAAAAACAAAGGGGGAAAAGGGAATGGACACTTGCCCACTGCAGATATCTATATGCAGCTATGTATTCCATGAGTTCAGGGGGAATGACAATGATACACAAAATCTGAATGTCCCATCAGATACACAGAATTATTGACAGATCCACTGAATTGGCCTACAATAACCTCAGTTTTCTTCCAAGCCATTGGTCCCACAGACTTTTTTTCCATAGCTCTGCCTGGTTTGTGGAATACAATTCGAGTCGCATACATTCAGAGGCCAAGGGTGCCTTCACTCTGCAAACGGTGCAGTCTGACTCAGATATGAGGCAATTCTTATGTTCCTAGTGGGGAACCAAAGACAGGAAATGAGAATTCATTACATTACAGATGAATTCATGGAAGGGATTGAAACTCTGGATGATAACAGAAAGGTTATTTTCCTCTGGCATTCTACCAGATAGCTGTACTTTTGTAAAAAGTGAGCCTTACTCCAAAATAAAATAAAACAAACATATGTAATTCAGAAAGATTCAGCACATACAACTTCTACTGACTTGAAAATGGCCTTCAGCATAGTATTAGATAAATTGAATGGCAGGTGAACACACCATCCAAGAAAGTGCACCACATTGTGTCCCTAACTACAGTTGATCCAATTAAACAGAGTTAGAAAACTTATGACCTTCAGATGTTGTTAGATTTCAGCTCACACCAGCTTCAGTCAGCATAACCAATAGGTATGGATAATGCAAACTATAATTATCTATCAGCTATAAACTGTAACTCATATTTTCTCCCAACAAAGTAACTTTTTAATGGGTTCTAAGTTAAGAAAAGACATACCCAATCAAAATAAATAGAAGAGATAAATTTTCTAACCAGACAGACTTTGTGCCTGGGCAGAACAAAGAAAGGTTCTCTAATCCAGCATTTCTTAATTTTTTCAAAACTGTGAAGCACCAAACAATCCATATATAACTGTTTCTTTTTTGAAGGACTGGAGAGGCAGGAATATAGCAGTGAAACACATTTTAATATTATTCTTTATTTTTCCCTTACATTTAATACATAAATCTTAAAATGACGAATGAGTTTACATATGGTAGGATATTCCATCAATGTCTGGAGAAAGATTTGTTAAAGAACGTCTTAAGAGTTGGCTAATACTCAAACTATTTCAATATTTGGTCTTGACTGTAGTAAGTGCTGAAAATCCACTTTCACAAAGATGTGTTAAAGAAAAAGGCTGCACTGACTCCAATGTTTTTTCACTTAAAATCTCATAATCTCTGCAAACTTTCATTAAAAAGCCTGATTTATATATTTTTATTTTTTCCAGTTCTGTCAATGTGATTTCTGAGGAATGATCTGCCAACATCTCTTCTTCATTTATTGATATGGTATTTTTTGGCAAGTGAAACTGAATGGAATCCAAATCTATAATAAATCTTCTCTGGGATCTTGGGACCAGCTCACAGAACATTTCAAGTTGTTTGGGGAAACACTGGTGTTTTGCAACATGTAATTTAACAAAAACTCTTCT
The DNA here is from genome assembly GCF_035149785.1 of Candoia aspera. Lineage (NCBI taxonomy): Eukaryota > Metazoa > Chordata > Lepidosauria > Squamata > Candoiidae > Candoia > Candoia aspera. The sequence continues at coordinate 117,005,812 of NC_086153.1, read as the reverse complement.
CAACTTTTAGTCAAAGTACATATTGCCTCCAGCTCAGATATGAAATTACAAGCCTTTCTAATTGACACACAAAAAAATTCTGTTTGGATTTCTGGATGTTGTTGAACTTCTGCATTTAGAAAAAAAATCAGACAAGCCTTTCCTTAAGTGAAATTTGTATATGATTCTGCTATTTTTCCCCTCCTCCCAGCATACGTGCTGTAACTGTACCTTATATAAAACCCAAGTTTTCTTAAATTGCTGGGAGTGGGATGGGGGAGCAATGCCTGTCTCATGTTTCTGAAGGATTTGATAACTGCTCATCAGATTTTTAATGATGATCATTCATAATTATCACTCCTTTCAAAAAACTAACTCTAATCCAAGCAGGACAAAATCATAATGGAGGCCAAATGTATCAATATAAAAATATTTCCCCAGATTTCATTGAGCTGTTCTTCAGTGTTTCATTCTAGATAAAAATTGAAGGTTTTTTATCTGTAGCATGCTAATGCTAGTACAGATAGTTCTTGATGAGTGACCACAACTTGGACCAGCAACTTGGTCATTAAGTTAAGTGGGCACTAAGTGAAACCATGATGATGCTTATCATCTTACTTCAGCTTTCCTTGGCTTTACAGACCTGCAAAGGTCATAAAAGTGAGGATTAGTCATAAAGTTACCTTTTCATCACCACTGTAACTCCAAACGGTTGCTAAACAAGGCAGTCACTAAACAAGGACTACCTATATTTAATGATTTGTTGAAATATGTACACATCCAGAAATGTCAAGGCAGTTTACAACTATTCTAACATGACTTCAGCTGCAATAACATACATTAATACTGTGGTTCTGTACAGCCTTATCTGAGGATAATTCATTTCACTTAACCAGACCCATTACAGTAAACATGGCACAGGATTCTTCTGTTAGGTCACAATCCTTACCTAAGAATAAATATCATTAAACTCAGCACACGTTAATTTGAGCAAACTGTAGTCTAACATTTCATGGGCCAGGCTTTGTTTCATTACCTACAACCCAGGCAGCCGCATTTTGTACCAGCTGAAGCTTCTGAATGGTCTTCAAGGGCAGCCCCATGTACAGCGCATTGCAGTAGTAACTATTACTTTGATTCAAGCACAAAAATAATTATGCTTTTAAAACTGACTTTAAATTTATCAAAATGCAAAATCTGTGCCAATCTGTATGCATAAAATCCAAGATAGGGAACAATGGCTTGTTGTATATTTAGAGAAGATTTTATTCATTTTAAATGATTGCATAATCGTTTAGAATTATTAATCCATTTCTAGGGCATAGATTGCTGAGTTTGTGCAGGCCAATGCAAATTTTGCAATTCCCAGAAACAAAGAAGGAATGGAAGATAATTGGAACAATTCAGCCTTGCTCACTTAAGTGGTATCATGATATCATTGAACCACAGAGTTGAAAGGTACCTTAGAGATCATCTGGTACAAGCCCCTGCTCAGAGCAGGATTCAGCACAACATCTCTGACAGATGATCATTCACCTCTTTTTGAAGATCTTCAGCAAAAGAGAAGCCACCACTGAGTGATAACAGTCTGTTCTGCTGGCTCATATATTTATGATAAATATATAATTCCATATATAAGAGTCCATACAGTTCAAAATTCCTACTGAGGTCTACCATGGATCAGCTGCCTTGTAGTTTTAATCCATTGGTTCAGGTTCTGTCCTCTGGGTAATAGAAAATACCCAGTCCCTCCCCCATCTCTGCCAGGCTCCAGGGACTTGAACATTACCAACTTTCCTCCCTTGGGTTGCATTTCTGTAAACTAAACCAACCCAGATCCTTTAACTCTTCCTCATGGGACTTGGTTTCTAGTCCCCTCATCCTCTTGGTCATCTTCCTCTGAACTCCTATTGGTCACTGTTCTGTTTGAGCAGTGGTGCCCAGAACTGGACAGCAGGTATTCCAAGAGAGGTCTGACCATGAAAGAAGCTGGAAACAGTAGTTTAAAAAATGGTCCCTAGCCACCACAAATTGCTCACCTCTGATAGATCTGTTGGTCTGTGCATCATAGATTAACTCCTCCTAATATGTATATTAGGTTAAATACTTAATACTGGCCAAATTAAATATTTATTTATATTTATACCCTGGCAAATTGCTTGACACAAAGGACTGCAGAGTCTATGCTGTTCATGTGTGTTTAAAAATGAGATCAGCAACAGATGGAGATGCCCTGAAAAATCTCGAGACCTACAATTGCCACTGGAAGATTAATTCCCATGGCCAGCTCTTGATGCGAAGAAAAATTGATAGATTGTAGACAGATAGTGCTAACTGTCTACATTATTCATTTGGCAATCAGTAACTTCTTTAATGCAGATGCAAAGTTTTATGTTCTTAGTCGTCACTACATAATGAGAGAACGAAAATGTCATGTAACTAAATGGGATTATCTGTGTGCATCTTATAACTGGTTGGGTTGGCTACTATGATGTAAGATGGAACACAGAACTCCATTGTACTCTAATTACTACATCTGGAAACATTTGGAAACTATTGATAACCTAAAACCTTCTTCACAGTCTTCTGTGTGTGTGTGTGTGTTTTTCTTGATGTAGTTTAATATTTTTCATTATTAATGAATTGGTATAGATTCCATATATTGAACTTACAATAGAGAAACAAAAGAAAGACCGCACCTTTACTCTGCTGAACATAAAATACAGTGCAGTATGTAATCTTTATTTTTTTAAATTATTTTAAGCCAAATACAATAACATGGTTATGAAATATATTATTTACATTTATTTCAATGTAATAAATGATGACAATTTAAAAGCTAGTTTGGTCTAGTGGTTAAGGCACCAAGCTAGAAACCAGGAGACTGGGAGGTCTAGTTCCACCTTAGGCATGAGAGCCAGCTGGGTGACCTTGGGCCAGTCCCTCTCTCTCAGCCCAACCCACCTCACAGGGTGGTGGTTGTGGGGAAAAGAGGAGGAGGAGGGAGTATTAGGTATGTTCCCTGCCTTGAGTTATTTATAAAAATAATAAAGGTGGGATAAAAAAAGTCTAAAAAAACCCCCTTCACAACAAATGTGTATGCGGCACTTTTCGCTCATCCAATGATCCCACCAAATTAATTGAAAAATATGAGTGGAAACTAGAACATACAAAAAGCTAATATTCCTCAATCAATATATGTGGCAAGTTTTCTTTCTTTCTTTCTTTCTTTCTTTCTTTCTTTCTTTCTTTCTTTTTCTTTCTTGCAGTAAATTTTATTAGGTTTAAAGAGAAAGATAAAAACTACAGAAAAAAAGAAACTACAAAGAAAAAAAACTAAAAGTACAAAACCACAAAAGAGAATTTTTTTCCATTTTACAAAGAATTGTGTCTTCCAACTTTAAACAGCAAGGATATACAAAAATTTCAACTATCAATCTCTTACTCCATATTAAACTAAAACACCATATTATTTGTATAAATCAGTCCACTTTACCACATAATAAAAATCACTAAATACAGTTACTCCTCCCCCTTATATTAAAATAAAGAAAAGAAAAAGTCATATGAACCTTAACCCTCTTTCTCCCCTCTAACAAATAAAGCATATTTAAATAATCCCTTCTCACATTCTATACATTTCTGTCTACTGTAATCAAAATCAATTTAAAAAACATGTCTACTATTGTTATCTACTATTATAAGTAATACTACAACTTATAATAATAATAACCAGATAGACATTCTTTAACCCTAATACAACAATTTTAGCAATTTTAATCTTAATAAACCCAAAAAACAAAGCCAGTTCAAAACAGTAAATCCAAATCTTTAAAGACAAATAGCATCAATCAAATCCTTAAAGCAAACCAAATAAAGATTTTTCAACCCTTTTCCCACTTCGTAGTAGACCAAGACAGTTACACATCCCCACAATATGCAGAAAACTTTCCTTTTACAAAAATCAACCAGCCCAACTGCCCCTCTCAAAGAGTCCAGGTTCTTTTTGTGACATTCCACCAGGAAGTCAGTTTTACATATGGCTTTCAGATCACCTTCACCCTTAGTTTTCTCCAAGTCCTTTATCCAATCTTCATCCAGCATCTCAATAGTGATTCCAATCTCAGTCTTAAGAGAAACGTTTCTATCACTCTTAAATTCCTCAATTTCATCCACCTCATCCCCAACCTGAAGGCACATTTTGAATCTCATATTTTCCATAACGTCCCGGATGTCTTGCATAAAAGCACAATAAAAATCAGAAGAAATCTGCTTAATATCTTGGTGAAAATCAGAAAAGATCTCTTTGAAATCATCCATGTCTCACTCAATAAATTACAGCACCCCCTAGGGGCTTAGCCTACGAAGGTCAAAAATATCAAAGAATGTATTTAGTCTAGTAAAAGTAAAATAAACAAAGAATTCCCCAGGGAAAGTAGCTGCAGGAAATTGAAAGTTAAGAACAGCAGATTCAATGTGTTAAAAAAATGCTAATATCTTCAAATTTAGCACAACAATACTAACAGGAAGACAGTTATTTAGCCTCAATCTTTGTTTCCTCTGGGAGGAAAACAAAAACCAAAACTAAAAAGAATTTCTTTTTTTATTAAGAAGCAATCCCAGAAATAACGTTAGGCACCAAGAGAACCAGCTTCTCCTAACTGTAGAAAGCCTCTCTTAGGGTACTTATGCTTTTAATCTATCTATCTATCTATCTATCTATCTATCTAGAGAGAGAGAGAGAGAGAGAGGGAGTGCATATATATACAACATATATATGTGTGTGTGTGTGTGGTTAAGAAATGGGTGGCTGGACTTAGTGTCCCTTTAAGGCTACAGCGTGGCTTGAAAATGGTGGAATCCCCTGCCTCCCAGCTGATCTTACCCAGTGAATGTGAAACCCTGTTTGCAATCTTCAGCTACAATCAGCCATTTGGAGGACAGATGGGATGATTCCAAGAATTCTCCTTGATCCAGATAACGTTTTTGGGCTTCAGAAGAACCAGCCTGAGCCTGAAGGGAAAAAACCACGGTCAGATCCGCTCGCTGAATTAGTGAGCGCAGCCGTTCAGTCCCCCATTCCCACCAGAAGCCTCATATTTGGCAAGTTTTCAAGCAGTCTGACAGTTTCAATACAGACTTTGTGAATTAGAAGATACTGTATGTTTATCTCATTACAATATATGATACATGACTTCCATTGGAAAATGGATATAAAAAATTGTTTCACTTGGGCATCCTAAAAATTGTAATACCTTTCCAGAGGCCTCTCCAGGTTGAACTTAGGGACATGATTCTTTTCAAAGTCAGTCCAGAATGCAATGTACTTGCAACCTGTGACTTTCAGCATAAGGAGAGCTCCATGATCCCATTCTGCCCAATGCTATATATGTTGGCAGAGTGCTAGAAAGCATTTGGCCCAGGAGAGATCAGAAAAGTCACACACCAGGCATTTCTATAAAAATAAATTTATTTACAGAAAGCACAAAAACATATTTACAGGCTTCTGCATTCTCACAGGCTCTCAGAGAGGAGAGAGCTCTCTCTCAGCTGCATACTTTTTGCAAGCCTAAAAAGAAGGAAACTGAAACTAAAACAAGTCCAGGCAAGGTTCCTCCCCCTCATTGCAACTATTAACACCTGAAAAAAGGACAATTAAATTCAACCTCTTAACCCGGCCAAAATGATTAGTTACCATAGTAACCTTAATCTGTAGCAGAAAACAATATACTAATAATATATCTGCATTAATCCATCTGGGGAAGTTTCCTGGAAGTATGGGACTGGATGTTACTTATATGCAGATTACACCAACCTTTAATTCTTGTTTCCATATTCCCATCCTAGAGGTGCTGCAGGATATCTGAACTGACAGCTGGGGGTGGTTGGGAGATAGGTAACAGAGAACTGGCTAGAGCTTAAGCTAGATCATGATAAGCTGTGGATAAGAAGCCAGCTTTATGGAGCTTTGTAAATGTTCCTGAATAAAGATACACTCTCCCTGAAGATCCTGGATCTGGAAGCACAAGTAGTGGTGGTGATGGTAGTAGGGAATAGGTGGTGCCTTTATATCCCAGGAAAACTCTTCATTGTTTCCTATGCATTGGTGACATCCATGCTTAATAATAGTAATGTGCTACAATGATTGGCCTTTGAAATTTCAACTCATGAGCAATGTCTAAATTACAGAAACATGTAATACTAATACTGTGCATTTGCCTTTAAACATTTCAAGCTCAGTCCAAAGTGCTGATTTTGATCCTTAAAATCAATACACAATCTATCATCAGGTTACAATGAAGAACTTATCTGCATATACTTCTACTTATCCACATTCTGAGATCCTTTTTGGATGCCCCATTGATTTGCATGCAAAAAAGATCAGTTAGGCTTCTGAGTACAGGAGGTGGTAACTTCATGTAACAGCAATTTATTAGAGCTCTTCCTTAAGAAATATTATGCTGCTAATCTGGTATTCAAAGTTAATTAGGAGAGAGCTGATTGTAATGCATTGCTACATTGTTTTTATACTTTATTGTTACTGACTTCGACATTATTATTCTTAATTAAATAATATTTATTAAATACTGAAAATATTTTTCAACCAGTCTGTATCATTGTTGGTAAGATGGACAGCATAAAGGGCACAATCTAACTAATTACATCAAACCACAACAATGCAATAAAACTAAGCAGCCAAATGAAACAACGTAACTAGGTTAAAAAAAACTAGGCAGATCAATATAAAATTGTTCTTTCATTGATGATAACAGAGAGAGATAATATAAGACATGCAAACCAACTGATTCACATCAGTAAGACGTCTGCAAGCTGATTGTAAACAGGTCTTGGGCCATTTTTGTACTGAACATAGATATAAGTGCATGCCAAATAAAAATACTGCTACCATTATAACCCACCACCCGTCTGTCAGTTTGTCGTCCTGTGCTGGCTTGTGTGTCGCTATGATGCTGGGAGCTCTGCCACCAGTAGTTCTACTATCAGAAGGGTCACCCATGGTGGACAGGTTTCAGCAGCGCTTCCAGACAAAGAACAGACCAGGGAGCAAGGCCTGGCAATCTACTCCAAAAACGTGCCAATGAAAACCCTGTGGGTTACAGCAGAACGTTTTGCGATATGGTGCTGGAAGATGAGTCCCTGTCATGGTCCCTGTTCCAATGTTCCTGGAAAACATCGTAACGGGTTCCCATGCCATGGGGCTGACACGAGTTGCTGTACGGGAGGGGGCTGCTCCTGTTCCTTGTACCAGGGTGCAATGCGAGGAGTGAAGAATGAAGAATGCATGTTTGGGTTATCTCGCCTGGTCAAGGACTTTTCCCGCAGACCAGCAGGAACCATTAGGGGCACCTGTGGGCCATGGAATTGTGTTGACTTTGGGGGGAGGGATTGGGAGTTACTTGGGGATTTATTGGGAGACATCCCGCGCTTTTACTGTTCTCAGCTTTGCTTGTGATCCTGCATACTATTCATTATTAAATCAGATATCCATGAAAGCCCTGTGTGAGTCTGATGGTGATTTTGAATAGGCAATCATTACAGCCCCCCAGGTTGGAAGGCACTCAATATGCTACTGGGGGAGAGCTGCCTTCTCAAAGGAGAGCCGACCTTTGTGACACAGATGGACCAAAGCCTCCGGGACCTTCATTTGCTGATGTGGCACGACTCAAAATGAGAAATAACAGCTACAAATTTCCATTAATAATTGGGACATGGAATGTACAAAGTACGAATCAAGGAAAATTGGAATGAAATGGAACGCCTAAAGATTGACAACTTAGGCATTAGTGAGCTGATGTGGACTGGCACTGGTCACTTTGATTCTGTCAGTCATGATATACAATGCTGGGAATGAAAAATTGAAGAGGAACGGCGTGGCATTCATTATAAAGAATAATATTTCAAGATCAATTCTAAAGTACAATGCCGCCAGTGACAGACTAATATCTAAACGCCTACAAGGAAGACCAGTTAATACTACTATTATTCAAATTTATGCACCAACCACAAATGCTGAAGATGAAGAAATTGAAAACTTTTACGAAATGCTGCAATCTGAAATTGATCGAACATGCAATCAAGATGCTTTGTTAATTATTGGCAACTGGAACGCAAAAGTTGGAAACAAAGAATAAAGATCAGTAGTTGGAAAATATGGCCTTGGTGACAGAAACAATGCTGGAGATTGCATGATAGAATTCTGTAAGCCCAATGATTTATTTATTTGTAATACTTTTTTCCAACAACACCGTCGACGACTGTATATGAAGACCTCACCAGATGGATTACACAGAAATCAAATAGATTACTTTTGTGGAAGGAGATGATGGAGAAGCTCAATACTATCAGCTAAGACAAAGCCAGGAGCTGACTGTGGGACAGATCATCAATTGCTCACGTGCAAGTTCAAGCTGAAGCTGAAGAAAATTAAAGCAAGTCCAAGAGTACCAAAGTATGATCTAGAAAACATCCCACCTGAATTTAGAGATCACTTCAAATAGATTTGAGGCACTAAACACTGATGACCAAAGACCAGAAGAGTTGTGGAAAGACATTAAGAACATAATATGCGAAGAAAGTGAAAGATCATTAAAAAGGCAGGAAAGAAAGAAAAGATCCAAATGGATGTCAGATGAGACTCTGGAACTTGCTTGTAAATGCCCCGTAGCTAAAGCTAATGGAAGAAAGACTGAAGTAAGAGAGCTAAATAGAAAATTTCAAAGGGCAGCTCGAAAAGATAAAGAAATATATTATGTTGAACTATGCAAAGACCTAGAGTTAGAAAATCAAAGAGGAAGAACATGATCAGCATTTCTCAAGCTGAAAGAGCTGAAGAGAAAATTCAAGCCCTGAGTTGCTATCCTTAGAGATTCTATGGGCGATACATTAAATGACATGGGTAGTGTTAAGAGAAGATGGAAGGAATATACAGAATCACTGTATTAGTGATTCTGAAGAAAGAATTAGTTGATGTTCAGCTATTTCAGGAGGTAGAATATGATCAAGAACCATCAGTTCTGAAGGAAGAAGTTCAAGCTGCACTGAAGGCATTGGCGAAAAACAAAGCTCCAGGAATTGCTGGATTACCAACTGAGATGTTTCAACAATCAGATGCAGCAGTGGAAGCACTTACTGTTCTATGTCAAGAAGTTTGGAAGACTACGACCTGGCCAACTGACTGGAGGAGATCCCTATTCATGGCCATTCCAAAGAAAGGAGATCAAACAGAATGTGGAAATTATCGAACAATTTTGTTGATTTCACATGCTAGCAAAATTTTGCTGAAAATAATTCAACAACGTTTGCAGCCTTACTTCGATAGAGAACTACCAGAAGTCCAGGCTGGATTTAGAAGAGGACGCAGTACAAGAGATATTATTGCTAATGTCAGATGGATCTTGGCTGAATGTAAAGAATACCAGAAAGATGTTTACCTCTGTTTCATTGATTATGCAAAGGCATTTGACTGTGTGGACCATAACAAGTTATGGGCAATATTACAAAGAATGGGAATTTCAGAGCACTTAATTGTACTCATGTGGAACCTGTACGCGGATCAAGAGGCAGTCATTAGAACAGAAAACGGTGACACCGAGTGGTTCAAAATTGAAAAAGGTGTGTGGCAAGGTTGTATATTTTCACACTACTTATTCAATATGTATGCTGAACAAATAATTTGAGAAGCAGGAATGTACAAAGAAGAACAGGGTATCAGAACTGGTGGAAGACTCATTAACAACCTACGATATGCAGATGATACAACTTTGCTTGCTGGAAATGAAAAAGACTTGAAGTACTGCTGATGAAGATCAAAGATTGTAGTCAGCAATACGGACTACACCTGAATGTGAAGGAGACAAAGATTCTCACAGATGGACCAATAACCAATGTCACAATAAATGGAGAAGAAATTGAAGTCATCAATGATTTCATTTTACTCGGATCAACGATCAATACCAAGGGAAGGAGTAATCAAGAAATCAATGACGTATGGTGCTGGGAAAATCTGCCATCAAAGACCTATCTAAAGTTTTCAGAAGTGAAGATGCCAGTTTAAAAACAAAGGTGTGTCTGACTCACGCCATGGTCTTCTCAATTGTCACATATGCCTGTGAAAGTTGGACATTAAAGAAGGAAGATAGAAGAAGAATTGATGCATTCAAATTGTGGTGTTGGCGAAGATTATTGAAAATACCATGGACTGCCAGAAGAACAAACAAATCAGATTTAGAAGAAATACAGCCAGAATGTTCCCTAGAGGCAAAGATAACTAGGCTTAGACTCTCATACTTTGGGCACATCGTCAGGAAAGACCGATCGCTTGAAAAGGACATCATGTTTGGCAAAGTCGAGGGCCAGCGGAAAAGAAGAAGACCTTCAATGTGATGGATTCATACAGTTACAGCAACAATGGATGCAAACACTGGAACAGTCAGGCACATGGCGCAAGACTGAACAGCATTTCGTTCTGTTGTACACAGGGTCGCCATGAGTCGTAAACGACTCGACAGCAACTAACAACAACAAAACTACTATAACTACTGCTACTGCTGTTTCCCCACTAGTGACTTAGAGCTTCTTCATAGCATCATCCAGCCATCACTGGAGTGACATAAATCCTGTTCTCATTATTGTCTCTTTGGCCCAACAACAGTTAGCTCACTCTAGAAGATACAAAAGGTTGCTAATAGAAAAATTACTGCAGAGTCACTGCAGTGAAACCTACCCAAGTTACATATTTTGCCACATGAAAGCTGAGATGAATTGAATCACCTGAAAATACTCAGTTTATTTTTTATGTTGCATTAGACTACTTTTCTAGCTTTTGCTGCCCTCATCAATGAAATGTAAAGATTTCTGTAGAAACTCTAAAAATAGAATAATTCTGATTAGCATTTTGTATCCATTTTCTGAGCTAATAATACCAGGCATATAGTATATACAGTACCATTTTGCATTACTATTGAATTAAACTCAATCACACAGTTTACATATGATAAATTTCTTATGTGCATATATCAGGTAGTGTAATCAAATGTACTTTTGTCGATGGAGATATGTACTGTACCCTGAAGTCTCAACTACTGACCAGTTCCTATGTTAAGATTATATAGCTGTAAGTGTTCATTCAACATGGCAGCAAGGTAATTCAGTATTATACACAGAAGTGATATCAGCATGCAAAATTAATCCTGTTCTAAACAGTCCTCAGTTATAAGAAAACTGCAGATGCTTCAGAGCTAAATGAAGCTGGATTCATAATCTAGAATATCTTTTGGCCAACAAATCTTGGGTTGAAGATAGCTCAAGAGAAGCCAGATGTATTCACAGCTAGAATTTTGTTGTGATAATTTCAACATTCACACAACAGATCTGGCTCTTGGAATAATTTGATAACGTCTTTCTGGCAAATTTGTATGTCAGGGTAATTAGCGGCTGTGCAGAAATATGGTGGACGGATGCTGCTGGCTGAACTTCTGCCTGTGGCCGCCAGTCCTCTGATAACGTTGCAGTATCAAGCATTTCATAGAGAGTTAAAGTGTCAGCTGACTGAGTTAAAAAGAACTTCAGTGTTGGTGGGAAACAGCTTCCTTGAACTCCAGGAAATATAAAGGAAGACCTATAAGAATACAAGAGAAGCAATACACTTTGTAGGAGGCTCTTTTACAACCTCTAAAAGTGCGCTGCTTCTCTTGTATTCTTATAGGTCTCACAAAGTTAAATGTGAGAAGCCAAAAAGTTAATTTAAGAAAATACCCCTCCCCTCAAAAAATCAGGAAACCATCTAAGGTTTTGATTAATTAATTGTGTACATTTTTGAATGAGTGTGGTAAAATCTGCAGCAGAAAAGATATGCCTGAATCTAGAAGTTTTTAGAACACCAGTATTTGGACATTTCCAGAGAACTTTTCAAATATGCCCTCAGGGGAAAGTGGCTCCCCCATTATTCAGCTATAAATGTCGCATACAATTGAGACAATCACAGTTTTGTCTACTCCAGCTGCGATGGCTTTTTTGCAAATGTAAAACTTCCATTTGCAAGCAGTGAATGTTGCTGCAAAAGCAACTGAGTTTTACTTTGATCTCAGTGACTGGTCAACAGCTGAGCAGGAATTGGCTGAGATGTATCTGCTTACTACTTAACCAGGAAAAGTACATTCTCACCAGCTTTAAGGGCTCTGCAAGATCTACTGACTTGCAGCATAGAGGTGTGGTAATGTCTTGGTAGCTTTAATAGCCCAAATAATCTGCTCAAGCTCTACTCTGTTTCAAATGTGAAATTTAAAAAATTGGGTGATGGAAAGCCTCATACTCTGAAAATGAATTCTTTTGTAAAAAGAAAAGTGCGTGGGGACTGAAGTCTTTGAAGTACATTTCAGACATTTGAACATTTGAAAATCTGGATCCAAGGGAACATGTTCAATATCTTTGGCTTGATAGCAGCTCCACAAAAACAAAATGTTCACATATTCCCCCTGGATATTATTAGCTGATTCTGAGTGCCTCTTTTAAATAATAATAAGTAAATAATAGGATCACATTTATCTGCAACAAAGATCTAGGACAGAATTTGACCACCAGATTTATAACATATTGTAATGGTTGCCCTAGCCCCAAATACTCAGACTCACAAGAGGCTGCTAAATGAAATCTGATTTATTTAGAGTACTAAAGGCAGATACAGAGAAAGCTGAGAATGAGCAAAAGCGCGCCAAATACAAACTTAAACCCTTGGTGCAAACATATCCCGCCTCCCTCGTAACAGCCCCGCCCGACACAGGTGCTAGCAATCGTCAGAGTTGCTAGCCTGGGAAAGTAACCTTGAGCGCAGTAGATAATACAAATACATTCCAAAGCAAAGCCAAAAGATAACCGTTCCCATCCTCCCGAGAAAGATGAAACACGCATCCAATTAATGACATGCGAAACGTTACGATGCAACAAAGACATTGAAACGGCGAACATGACATACCGCCCTCCTAAAAATACCCTTAGGGACCCGGTTTTGTGGGATAAGCAGAGTGGAAGCGGGCTACCAAAACAGGGGAAGCTACATCTGGTGCAGCGACCCACTCAGGATGAGGGAAATGTTTCCAACGAACTAAGTATTGCAAAGAATTGCGAAGGCGTCTAGAGTCCAGAATTTCTTTAACTTCGAAGTGTTGCTGACCATCAATCATGATGGGGGTGGGAGGTGGAGGCTGACGATGCCAGCGGTCAGAAGGAATAGTCGGTTTGAGTAAGCTGCAATGAAAAACAGGGTGTAAGCGTTTAAGGTTATGAGGCAAGTCAAGTTTAAAAGTCACAGGGTTAATCTGAGCGATAATCGGGAAAGGACCCACAAACTTAGGCGCAAGTTTCTTTGAAGGTTGGGATGACTTGATAAACTTTGTTGAAAGGTACACAGAGTCCCCCACTTGGAATGCCGGTTGGGGGGCCCGCTTCCGATCAGCATATAGTTTATAATCTGCTTGTGCATCTGCCAATGCCTTTTGAATCATTGGCCAGGAGTCAGCCAGTTGTGTTGTCCAATCATCTGGAGTGACTGCACCAGCCGGAGGTTGTGGTAGATCAGAGATAGGTACAAAGTCCTTACCCAGGGCCACCCGAAAGGGGGTTTGGCCAGTGCTTTGATGCACTGCATTGTTGTAAGCCACTTCAGCAAATGGTAGGAGGTCTACCCAATTGTCTTGCTGGTAATTCACAAAAGCTCGAAGGTACTGTTCTAGAGTCGAGTTAAGCGCCTCAGTGGCCCCGTCCGTCTGAGGATGCCAAGCCGTGGATAGGGCTTGTTTCGTGCCTAACAGCTTGAGAAACGCCCGCCAAAATTGCGAGGTAAATTGTGTACCTCTGTCCGAAATCAAGCGGGAGGGACATCCGTGCAACCTGTACACGTGTACAAGGAATAGGCGAGCCAATTGACGGGCCGACGGAATGGACACGCAAGGGATGAAGTGCGCCTGTTTGGAGAAATAGTCTTTGACCACCCAAATGACCGTTTTGCGTTGGCTGGGCGGGAGCTCGACAATAAAGTCCATGGAGATTTCCTCCCAAGGGGAAGAAGGGGCTGCCACCGGTTGCAGCAGTCCTTGGGGCTTGCCCACCTTGCGCTTGGACATTGCACAAACAGTGCAGGAGGCAATGTAGTCTTTGACATCTTTACGTAATGTGGGCCACCAGAATTGCCTCCGAACGAGGTGCAAGGTTTTTACAAACCCGAAGTGACCTGCAAGTTTGTCATCGTGGGAACGTAGTAACACATCTTTTCTGAGGCTTTCAGGGACGTAGAGGCGGTCGGATTTCCAAGCAAAGCCTCTGTCAAAAGTAACATTGTCTTTATTTGCAAGCAACCAAGTATCCGTTTTTAGTTCTTTTAGAAACTTTTGTTGCAACTGGGAGGGAATTGACAAAGGACTTGGCTGAACAGCGCTTGTAGTGGGCGGCTGCTGCGCGCGCGTTTGGCTTCGCGTCACAGCCTGCATGCCCAATTGGGGCGCCGTCCATAGGGTGCTTACCACATCTGGCGCTGCCCCAGAGTCCTGAGGTTGCCTTGACAAGGCATCAGCCAAGAAGTTCTTTTTTCCTGGAATAAATTTAAACTGAAAATTGAATCGATTGAAAAATTGAGCCCAACGAACTTGTTTGGGGCTCAGTTTGCGAGGGGTACTAAGAGCCTCCAAGTTTTTATGGTCAGTCCATACTTCAAAGGGATGATTTGCCCCTTCTAACAGATGCCGCCAAGCTTCTAATGCAGCTTTTACTGCAAATGCCTCCTTCTCCCAAACATGCCAACGCCTTTCAGTCTCAGAGAATTTGCGGGATAAGTAGGCACAGGGCTTGAGGCATCCTGCCTCATCCTTCTGCATCAGCAATGCCCCAATAGAATAGTCGGAAGCATCTGCCTGTACAACAAACGGCTTGGAGGGATCAGGATGCTGTAAAATTGGCTCTTTGACAAAAGCTGCTTTCAGGCGCTCAAACGCCGTTTGACAAGCAGGCGTCCACCTCAACAGCGCTCCGGGATTCTTGACTCTCCTAGTATCTCCCACCCCTTTGGTTCGCAGCAGCTCAGTTAGGGGCAAGGCAATCTCAGCGAATCCCCTTATGAACAATCTGTAATAGTTGCTGAACCCCAAGAAACTTTGAAGTTGCCTGCGGGTGCGGGGACTCTCCCAGTCCATGATAGCCTGCACCTTGGCAGGGTCCATTTCTATGCCTTTATCTGAAATTCTATACCCCAAGTAGTCAATTTGGGTCTGATGAAAGGCACATTTCGACAGCTTAGCATACAATTCAGCCGACCTGAGTTTACACAATACCTGCTTTACCAGAGCTACATGCTCTTTCATGGTTTCAGTATAAATCAATACATCATCCAAATACACAAGTACACCTTTGAACAGATGTTCATGCAAAACCTCATTGATTAATTGCATAAATACCCCAGGGGCCCCAGCCAACCCAAACGGCAACACCTTATACTGGAAAGCTCCCAACGGGCAATTGAATGCGGTTTTCCACTCATCCCCCTCCTTGATCCGTACACGATAGTAGGCTTCTCTTAAATCAAGCTTAGAGAAGATCTTGCCCTTGGCCAGATGTGACAACATGTCCTTTATCAATGGCAAGGGATATTTGTTGGAAATTGAGACGGCATTTAATCCGCGGAAATCCGTACAAAGTCTCAATGTCCCGTCCTTTTTTGGGCGAAAAAGAACCGGCGCCCCCACGGGTGAATTTGCCGGCTCAATAAATCCGCGCGCCAGATTTTTGTCCACAAATTCCCTCAACAGAGTTAGTTCCTTCTGAGTCATGGAATAAATTTTTGGTTTAGGCAATTGGGTGTTGGGCAACAGTTCTATGGCACAGTCCGTCTTTCGATGGGGGGGCAACTGATCGGCTTCCTTTTCACCGAATACATCAGCAAACATCCAGTACTCGGCCGGCAAGCCTTCCAGAGGAGCGGCCGGGTAAGGCGGAGTCGCAGCTGCCGCAACCCCCACCATCTCCTCTGGGGCACCCTTCCCCTCGGCCGCTTGATAAAACCCATCCCTAAACGTGATAGTTCGGTAGACCCAGTTTATGTGGGGGTTTTGCTGCACCAACCAGGGTACCCCCAACACCACCAATGGGCCCCCAACCGGAGCCACCACAAAAGACAGCCCTTCCTGGTGACTGCCCAGTTGCAAGGCTACACGCCCTGTAAAATGGGTGACCGGTTGGCCCCCTGCCACGGACCCATCCAGCTGAGTAAAAGCGATGGGTCGCTGTAAAGGGAACGTGGGGAGCTCCAAAGCCGCCACCACGTCGGGGTGCATAAGGCAGCGGGAACAGCCCGAATCAATCATGGCCCATACTTCCACAGTCTTGGATTGGGAGCCCAATTTCAATTTCACCATGAGTATGCGGTAAGTGCCACTCACCGATGGAGGCTCGCGCCCATCCTCTACCACCTGCCCAGCGGCGCCCTTTAGAGCAGGTGGCTGGCGTTTCCCGCCGGCTGCGGGATTTCGGTCTCCCCCTCAATTTCGAAGAACATTACATCGTCTCCCTCGGTTTCAGCCACTGCAGCTTTTTGCTTCCTCGGCAATGCAGGGGACTTTGCTGGCGGTTTTCCGGGCCGTTCCTCCACCTTTGCCTTCGGGCATGCTGCCACTCTATGCCCCTCCTTACCACATCTCAGGCACAAGCCTTTTGCGTACCGCTTCTCCCGCTCCTCGTCCCAGGGTCGTTGTCCCGGTTTCCCCCCGGTGGTCGATGGGCGGCTGGGCTTCACCTCCCGCCCCGACTTGGCGGTCCTCCGCTGGGCAAAGATCTCCTGTGCATGTTCAGCCCTCCCCGCCAGCAGGATCCACTCATACAGCGTGTATGGGTCGTCCCTCCCCAGGGACCAGCGTAGCACCTCTGTATTCAAGCCATCCTTGAAGAGCTCGATAATGGTGGCTTGGGACCAGTCATCCACCTTCCCAGCTAGCGCTTTAAACTCCAAAGCATAATCGGCCACTGATCTGAACCCCTGCTTGAGTTCCTTCAGGGCTCGCTTTGCTCTCTCCTTTGCTAAGGGGTCCTCGAAGTGTTGCTTCAACGCCCAGAGGAACTCCTCGAGACTTTCCAGTTCGGGCGCCTCCGACTGGCACATCTGGACATACCAGTCTGCCGCCCTCCCCTTCAGTTTGGTGGCAATGGTGATGATCCTTGCCTTTTCCGATTGGAAAAACGCCCCTCATTCTTCCATATAGGCTTTCGCGTTCGTCAGGAAGAACGAGAGTTTGGTCGGGTCCCCATCAAACTTGACAGGGAAGTCTCGCATGCCGCCTCCCGTCGCGCTGCGCCCCACCACCGGTGCTGCCGCGGCTTGTGTTCCCCTGGCTTGGGGCGGCACGGGGCCCCGGGGCGATCGCCCTGGCGATGCTGCGATTTCCATCCGGACCGACTGGTCCCCTTCGCGCCTCCGCACCACCCGTCGCCGTTCCGGGGACAGCCCCTGGGAAGAGGGGGTTGAATGCCTTTGGCTTGATTCTTCCCGGACCTCTCGCAACGAGGTCACATCCAAGCTCAGCTGTTTCAATATAGCCTCCAACGAATCCATTTTGGACTCCAACACTCGGATCCGATCCGGAGTGGGTGAGCCCTCCGTTGGCTGCACCTGCACCACGTTGGGGGACAATGGGTATCTCTGCCTCCAGGAGGGACCCCCCGCTGCCGTGGCATCTCCTTGGGTCGTATCCCAGGTGAGCAGCTCGCCCGGAGAATTTACGGTGGTCTCTGGGGCCGTTTTCAGCCCCCCGGCTTCACTCTCCGACTCGGAGCTCGCCTCCTCTCGGATGGCTGACAGCTCCCCACCTTGGGACGGTCGGCCGGACTGCCTCACGGTCGAGTCCGGTTCCCCTTCCTCCATCATCATGATGTCGGGTTCAGTCATCGCGGGCTCTCTCCCTCACAGGGTTAGACGCTTGTCTTTCCTGGACAGGGGCCAGCGGAGTTAGGAACTTAGAATTCTCAGCTTTATGTAATGGTTGCCCTAGCCCCAAATACTCAGACTCACAAGAGGCTGCTAAATGAAATCTGATTTATTTAGAGTACTAAAGGCAGATACAGAGAAAGCTGAGAATGAGCAAAAGCGCGCCAAATACAAACTTAAACCCTTGGTGCAAACATATCCCGCCTCCCTCGTAACAGCCCCGCCCGACACAGGTGCTAGCAATCGTCAGAGTTGCTAGCCTGGGAAAGTAACCTTGAGCGCAGTAGATAATACAAATACATTCCAAAGCAAAGCCAAAAGATAACCGTTCCCATCCTCCCGAGAAAGATGAAACACGCATCCAATTAATGACATGCGAAACGTTACGATGCAACAAAGACATTGAAACGGCGAACATGACACATATATTTAATACTTCAGATTCTAGTTTCTTCCCAATGTAATTTTTGTGGCTGAGAGCGGTCACCTGTCCTACTGTACATCTTAGAAAATCTAACGCTGCAGCAGTGAGCTGATCGGTGAAAACAGGAAGATACTAAATGCATTTGCCCCTACAATACTTCAGTATACTTCTTGGCTGCTGAAACGAGACAAAAAACTTGAAGTTAGCTTCAGTTTTTCTCTTCAGTTTATCACTCAGGTTTAATGCTAATTATTTGAAATGTCAGAATTAGAATAAAATATATCCAAGATGGTGTGAATTTAAGATTCATGGGTGACCTTCATATTAAGTTAACTTCAGAATTATTTCAGAACTGATATTGTTTAGTTTTTATACTGCACTTTTTTTTTTCATTTTTTCTAATGCCCCACAAAATGGATTTTATGTATTATTTCAAATTACATATGTAACTAATTTTGAACCATTTATCTTAATGAAATAAATACTAGGCCATGGTGGCAAGATATATCTGAGAAAGTATGTGTCATGTTCATTGTTCCAATGTACTGAATACATCGTAACGTTTCGCATGTCACTTTTCTGATCCGTGTCTCACGTTTGCTGGGAGGAGATTTTCAGCCGTGCCAGGCTGTTATCTCCTTACTGTACTGAGGAATGTATGTTTGGGTTATTGCATGTGTTCAAGGTTACTTTCTCAGGCCGATGTGTGACGGTTGCCAACACCTGGGAGGGGGTGGTTGCTAAGTGGGAGCTAGGGCGGGATCGGGTTTGAAGTGAGGGGTTTTTAGTTTGTATTTGGTGCGCTTTTGCTCATTCTCAGCTTTCTTTGTATTTGCACACTATTCTTTCAATAAACTAGTTTTCCTTAAGCACCTGTTTGTGAGACTGAGTTTGTCAGAATAGGCAACCCTTACATAAAGCTGAGAAAGTCAAAACCTTATTCCGCTAGCCCCTATCCAGATTCGTCTGTGAAGGGGAGCGCTAGTGATGAACGAACCGAGATTGCAAAAGACATGTTAGCACATCTGGCGAGGGGGAAAATATTCTCCAAGTTAGACCTGAGAGAGGCATATTTCCGCATTCGCATTCGGGAGGGGGATGAATGGAAAACTGCGTTCAATTGCCCTCTGGGGTCTTTCCAGTATAAAGTATTACCTTTTGGGTTGGTGGGAGTGCCAGGGTCTTTATGCAATTAATCAATGAGGTCTTGCATGACCATTTATTCAAGGGGGTCTTGGTGTATCTGGATGATGTGTTAATCTATACTGAAACCATGGAGGAACATATAGTGCTCAGCAAGCTGAGAAAGGCTGAACTGTATGCTAAATTGTCCAAATGTGCTTTTCATAAATCTCAAATTGACTATTGACTATAGAATTTCAGACAAGGGTATTGAAATGGATCCAGCTAAGATTGAAGCCATTCTGGCATGGGAGCCGCCACGCACGTGTAGGCAGCTCCAAAGTTTCCTTGGATTCGCGAACTACTATCGGCAGTTCATCCAGGGGCTTCACGGAGATAGTGTTGCCCCTCACTGAGTTACTCAAAACAAAAGGGCAGGGGGACACACGGAGGGCAAAGAATCCGGGGGCGTTGCTAAAATGGACGCCTGCATGCCAGGTGGCCTTTGAGAAGCTCAAACAGCTATTCACGGCTGAACCTATTCTACAGCATCCTGATCCTAACAAACCATTTGTGGTGCAAGTGGATGCCTCTGATTTCTCCATTGGAGCGCTCCTGCTACAAGCAGATGAGTCGGGATGCTTGAAGCCTTGTGCTTACCTATCCCGCAAATTCTCTGAAACAGAAAGGCGGTGGCATGTTTGGGAGAAAGAGGCTTTTGCTGTTAAAGCTGCTTTAGACACTTGGCGCCACTTGTTGGAGGGGGCTACCCATCCTTTCGAGGTTTGGACTGATCACAAGAAACTCGAAGCGCTCAGTGCACCTCGTAAGCTCAACCCAAAGCAAATCAGATGGGCTCAATTCTTCAGCCGTTTTGATTTCAAATTAAAATTTATTCCGGGAAGGAAAAACTTTCTGGCTGATGCACTTTCCCGCAGACCCAAGATTCCAGCACTGTGCCTGATGTAGTAGGCACACTGTGGATGGAGCCACAATTGAGTCTGGCAGCTGTGACTCGCAGCCAGACTCGCGCACAGCAAACCGACGCTTCACTTTCACCCCATCCGGGACGTTTGCCAATTCCCTCAGACTTGCAACAACAGTTTCTTTCCCAATTGAAATCTGACACTTGGTTGCAAGCAAATTTACACAATGTTATTTTTGACCGCGATTTTGCTTGGAAGCACGACCGTCTCTATGTGCCTGATGCTTTGCGCAAAGACATTTTGCTCCGTTCCCATGATGACAAACTGGCTGGGCATTTTGGGTTTGTGAAAACACTCCATTTGGTGAGACACCAATTCTGGTGGCCAACACTAAGGCGTGATGTTAAAGACTATGTTGCATCCTGCCCTGTGTGCGCTGGCTCCAAACGGAAGGTTGGTAAGCCCCAAGGGTTGCTCCAACCAGTGGCCAGTCCCTCTCACCCCTGGGAGGAGATCTCTATGGATTTTATCATGGATTTACCTCCAAGCCAGAGAAAGACTGTAATTTGGGTTGTAAAAGACTTTTTCTCAAAACAAGCCCATTTCATTCCATGCGCTTCCATTCCCTCAGCACAGCAGCTAGCCCGCCTCTTCTTTGTACACGTGTACAGACTCCATGGGAGCCCCTCCTGTTTGGTGACTGACAGAGGCACACAATTTACTTCCCAATTTTGGCGGGCTTTTATGAAATTGGTGGGCACTAAACAAGCGCTGTTCACTGCGTTGCATCCTGAGACTGACGGATCTACAGAGGCGCTTAATTCCACACTGGAGCAATATTTGCGTGCTTTTGTTAACTATCAGCAAGATAATTGGGTCGATCTACTGCCCTTTGCTGAAGTCGCCTACAACAATGCAGTGCATCAGAGCACTGGGCAGGTGCCGTTTCGTACTGTCTTTGGTCGGGATTTTGTGCCCATTCCTGAACTGCCGCAACCAACCTCTCCTCCTTCGTCCCCTGCAGACTGGGCAGCACATCTGGGCGACTCCTGGCCTAAAATCCAACAAGCTCTTGCCAATGCCCAGGCTGCTTACAAATGCCATGCTGACACCAAACGTGCACCTCAGCCACCTTTCAAAGTTGGAGATAAGGTTTATATCTCCACAAAGTTTATTAAGTCTCCGCAACCCTCTAAGAAATTGGCACCCAAGTTCGTGGGCCCCTTCCCTATTGTGGCCCAAATTAAACCTGTTACTTTTAAGTTGGATTTGCCTCATAATCTTAAATGTTTGCATCCCGTTTTCCATTGCAGCTTGCTCAAACCTTTCCACCAATCGGATCACTGGCACCCACAACCATCACCACCTGTTCCCATTATGATTGATGGCCAGCAACACTTCGAAGTCCAGGAGATTCTTGATTCTCGACGCCTTCGTTCTGCCCTGCAATACCTTGTCCAGTGGAAACATTTCCCTCATCCTGAGTGGGTTGCTGACCGCAATGTTCACTCCCCTATTTTAGTGGCCCGTTTTCATGCTGCCTACCCTGCCAAGCCTGCTCCTTAGTTTTCTTTAAGGGGGGCGGTATGTCATGTTCATCGTTCCAATGTACTGAATACATCATAACGTTTCGCATGTCACTTTTCTGATCCGTGTGTCACGTTTGCTGGGAGGAGATTTTCAGCCGTGCCAGGCTGTTATCTCCTTACTGTACTGAGGAATGTATGCTTGGGTTATTGCATGTGTTCAAGGTTACTTTCTCAGGCTGATGTGTGATGGTTGCCAACACCTGGGAGGGGGTGGTTGCTAAGTGGGAGCTAGGGCGGGATCGGGTTTGAAGCGAGGGGTTTTTAGTTTGTATTTGGCGCACTTTTGCTCATTCTCAGCTTTCTTTGTATTTGCACACTATTCTTTCAATAAACTAGTTTTCCTTAAGCACCTGTTTGTGAGACTGAGTTTGTCAGAATAGGCAACCCTTACAGTATGTGTGTATGTCACTCCATAATGAAAAACCCAAGAGATGTTTGTGAAGTATAAATATATTTATATTCCAACAAAGGTTGGAATAGTTACACAATGTTGATCGAGTTTAATACCTCTATAGTTAACACTCTAATTGCCATTGTGACCAGAAGGCCATTGCCCTTCCTTTGGGTGACACTCTTCAGGAGCCGCTAAGTAGGTTCCAAAATTCTTAGCAATAGCTATTTTTATTTATTTATCAAATTTGGTCACTGCCCATCTCCCCCAAAAGAGGGACTCTGAGCGGTTTACAATAAAGCTATAGCTATTAGAAGCCATCTTGTTCCTTCCTTGTGTTATTAATTGTTAGCTGCTAATTGTTTTAGGATTTTCTCACAATTTTAAAAAATCCTTTATTTATTTTGTTATGATGGTGATCTTTTTATTGCTTGGTCTTTTGTTTGGTCTTAAACTGTAAATAAATTTTGACTGAATGTATGGGTGTACCCTGGGACACTGAGAAAGAGTAGGACAAGGAAGAGAGGTCTTTGCATTATGGATCTGGAGATGGTCAGTAACAATAGCATGGACTGCAGGAAGAATCAGTCCAATGGTTTTTGGCCAAGACTGCCCACTTGAGGTGATGATCAGTAAGAAGAAACACATGTACTTTGGCCATCTGACATGAGAGTATGATGGGTCCGAATATATCACTCTACTTCGCAAGATTTGAGAAATAAAAGGGAAAGAGCAAAGCTAATCTAGATGGAAAATGTTAAGAGATTCCAGGACTATCCTTGGAAGAGCAACAAGTTCCTATAAGTTACCACTAGAGACAGGTGAGCCTTTGTCCAAATGTTGAGCACAATTGTTGTTTATTCGTTTAGTCGCTTCCGACTCTTCGTGACTTCATGGACCAGCCCACGCCAGAGCTTCCTGTCGGTCGTCAACACCCCCAGCTCCCCCAGGGACGAGTCCGTCACCTCTAGAATATCATCCATCCATCTTGCCCTTGGTCGGCCCCTCTTCCTTTTGCCTTCCACTCTCCCTAGCATCAGCATCTTCTCCAGGGTGTCCTGTCTTCTCATTATGTGGCCAAAGTATTTCAGTTTGGCCTTTAATATCATTCCCTCAAGTGAGCAGTCTGGCTTGATTTCCTGGAGGATGGACTGGTTGGATCTTCTTGCAGTCCAAGGCACTCTCAGAATTTTCCTCCAACACCACAGTTCAAAAGCATCGATCTTCCTTCGCTCAGCCTTCCTTATGGTCCAGCTCTCGCAGCCATAGGTTACTACAGGGAACACCATTAAGTGTACCAAACTCACATGTGTGTGTGGGGGGAGGGAGGGTTGAATACAAATGAATACTATCCTACCTTCTAAGATTCTTATGCCTGGCCACTGCTAGAGACAGAATGTTTTATATTACTATTCAACTATTTAAATCAATTCAGGTTTTATTTTTTTTTGTTCTAACCTCATTTATTTTCAGCTTTTTGGCCTGCCAACACCCACTTTTTTCATGTACAGCATCAGACAAGATTGTCAATCCATGGACTACACTTGTGCAATCCTCCCAAAGGACAGAAAAGGCACTCATTTGTGCGAGAGCTCATCATCCAACTATGGTACACATCTGCTTTCAAGTACATATTCCTAATAGTTGGATCTGTGGTAAATTCCTTGGTATCATTGATAGAATGATGAACAATCAAGTTTCCTTTATGCATCTCTAAGTGTGCACATAATAAAGAGGCCAAGAGAGCTATTTATTTCAACTTTAACTGTAGAAGCCAGGAATGAAAAGAAAAAGGAAAACAACTTAGTTAATTTGAAAAGATGAATTCCATCACATTCTACAGCAGAAGCCACTAAGTGGTTAAAGGAATGGGAGGAAGAAGAGAAGAAAAGTCAGTCTAGACAAAATCAAATTTGGCAAAAGGATTTCACTCCAGAGCTGAATCAGAAGTGAAAGAGCTTGGCATATTGCCAGACAGTGCCTGGACAGATGAGTGTATGGGTCAATCTATTTTTAGCCCACATCGGTTTTCCAGTTATTCGGTCCTGTTTCTGATCAATCCTCAAATAACCAGTGGTAGTTTTTTGCAGATGTGCAAGCACCCATTCTAAATCTCTGCTTTTGTAACGTGCTTAAAATAAGCTTTAAATATCATAGAACCAAACATGCTTCACAGTGCCCATGTTGTGGTAAAGGCCATGTTGTGTGTAAAGGAATTGCATTTCGGTATAGTAAGTACAATACTTGTAGCGCTCCTTGCAGAAGCATCGGAACATGTTAGTGAATTGGTAGTAGAAATAAATTTAACATGGGACAGATCCTTAGCTCTGAAAGACTAGGCATTGCTATAATTGACCACATTTCATCTGAAAGGGGAAAGAAAACATGCAGAGAGCTTCAAAGCAGGCACAATAAAAGTATCTGCAATGATTAATGAATTAACATTGTCAAATAATGAGCTATTCTGATGCGCAGGCACTGCTATGGGAGAGATTCCAGATCCCACTGTCATTTTGCCTGGAGCTGATTGACTGTAAGGACTCCACAGCTGAAGAATTGTTTTAGTACTTCAGGACTGTCAACTTCACAACAGATTTTTCTGAAGAATTCCTCCCAAACTGCTATTTATTGATTTCAGATGGGGAATCCATTCTTAGCTGTCAGGAACTGCCATAATGCCTGCCTTTTTCTTTCTTTCTTTCTTTCTTTCTTTCTTTCTTTCTTTCTTTCTTTCTTTTTCTTTCTTTCTTTCTTTCTTTCTTTTCTTTCTCAGATGGAATTTGGTATGTATGTTGCAAGCCAGAAAAACATCCAGGAAATATGGCCCCCTTGCCCAGAGATTCTTTAACTCCAGAAGTTGCTTCCCTTATCCTCCAGTGTGGGTAACTTTTTTCTTCAAATTTGGATAGCAGCAGTTGGAAGAAACATCTTGGTAATATGACTAGCATGCTTGGAAGATACTATGGATAATGGCATGAGGGAAAGGCAGTTTAGGTTTAACTGTGTGGGATATTTGCTTGCACATTGAATTGGATATGATCTGGTGGGAATTGTAATAGTGATTATATCTATCTATATTTCTATGTCTATATATTTTTGTAAAAAGTAGTCTGAAGATAGAAGGATATAGAAAAGAGAGTCACACCAGAGATCCTTCTTGTTATCTATAATTTAATACAACATCTACACTGAAAGAATGTACAGAACTTTAAAAAAAAAATAGAAAGATCTGCATTTGGAATGATTATGGAGGAAGTGAGCTATTATGGAGTCAGTCCTGTTTCTTGAATTATGCTCCAAATCTCTGCACACAGAAATATGTAGCTGGGAGAAACAATGCCGTGTGGTTGTAATAGTCTGTTGGTTGTTTCTGAGATGTTTCTGATGTATGGCAGTGTTATCCTTTCCATAGCTTGTGTTGGTTGTGCTGTAGTGGGTTGTAGTGGTCAGGCACTTTTTGATAAAGTTGAGTGGGTATCCATGTTGCTGGAAGATGCTGTACAGGTGATCTGTTTCCTTTTTCTGGTGTTCTGGGTTGCTGCAGTGCGTTAGTGCTTGTCTGAATAATGTTCTTACACAGCTCCTCTTGTGGGAGGTTGGGTTGTTGCTTTGGTAATGGAGCACCTGATTAGTGTGGGTAGCTTTCTGGTAGACTTGTGTTTCTAGCTTGCCATCATTTCCTCTACTGATGAGGATGTCCAAGAACGGTAGAGTGTTGTGTTTTCTTCTTCCCTTGTGAAGTTTATTCCTTTAAAGATGTTGATAGTTTTATGTGTCTTCTCTGGTTGTTCCTTTTTTATTATAACAAAGGTGTCATCTACATACTGGATCCATACTGCTATCATTTCTAGGCGCTGCATTACAGTTTCTCTTATGAGTCCTGAGAGTGGTGATCTCATAGGTGTTCCTCTGATTTGTTGGTATAAGTGTTCATCAAACTGAAAGTAGGTGGTGAGGCAGAGGTTGTTGAGGTCCATGATTCTGGGAATTTCTACCTCAGTGTATTTGGCTAAGTTGGGTGTGTTGTGTAATACTGCTGCCATAGATCCTTTTTAATTCTGCTTTTAATTCTATTTTAATTCTGCTTTTTGCTTGATTTACAGGGGTTTTATTAAATTGTTTGTGATTGCTTGTTGTTAGCTACCAAGGGATCATATATAAGATGGGCACCCATATAAATTTTATAAGTAAATAAACGCATATAGTATTCATACCTTCCCTGGAATTACTGTTGCTCACGAAGTGTTGTAGGGGTGCACAAGGAAGGATAAAGTGAAGACCCTTGAATGTCTTATTCTTGGATGTGTAGCATTGGATACTACCATCAGCTTTTCCCTACATAAATCATTTCTGCACTAAGGGCATCATGAGGTAAGGCTTCAAGGCCATTTAGAAACTGATCAGACAGGGGTATCACTTTCCATTGTGCTGGATCCCAGCTTCCTCCTTCAGCACAGTGGAATTCATGCTTGTGCAAGCTTTTGCTAGTGCAGCTAAATGAAGCTAGAAATTGATGGGATGGAAAGTACCCAAGGATACCACTGAGAGATTGATGCAGGGCTCCATTCTTTCCCTAAGGGGATTTATAGCCATAACCGATAATACACTAGGAATGTATAGCATTTGCCAGCAATTGCTATGTCAATATGTCATTTATGAAGACAGGCTTTATATTGATGCAGAGATGGCTAGGTGATATTAAAAATGTGGATATGGAAATGTTCCTTAATGCCTTCCAGGTAAATTACGTATCTCTATATTTCCCATTGGACACAATTAACCTTTGGGTGGGAATTATGAGAATTGTAGGACAACACATTTGAAGAATGCCAGACTGGGGGAGCTGATAATTTATTTATTTATTTATTTCTCACATTTCTTCATCACCCGTCTTGCCACGTACTCAATAATACAGTTATCCTCCAAATGTTTGCAAATTGTTCACTTGTAAGTCCTTCTTACAAGATGTGTTTGACAGTAGACCTCACATGCTCTAGTTCATTGTCCTTTGAGGTGGCTGTGTTGAAATGAAAAAAAGGAAGAAGTATGCAGGTCAGCTGGTAGCATCCCCATATTTTGTCTACCATGTTTATGGGCTTAATTATTGTTTTCATCTCTTGCACAAAGAGAAACTGAACCACTTGAGTGCTGAGAATAATCTGACATTGCAAAAATGTTAGTAAGTCCACATACATCATAGCCAACTGGGAAAGTCTGGATATTTCTGAAGGCCAAATTTAACAGACAGCTGGTGTGTGAAGGGGGAAGCAGGCATGCTCATTTTGGTTGCCTGGACCCCCTGTCGCTAATTGATCCATTTTTCATCTCTTTATTCTCACATGAATCAGTTTGGCTCTAACTTAATAGGGAACCCTTGGGAAGATTTTAAGGAACAGGCTTCTTGCTGTGATGAAAGGGTATCACTTAGGGACATGGAGAGGGGAAAGTATAGACGATATGCAAAAGCAAAAGGCAGCCACAAAAATAATAATTCAATAAGACAAGCAAGAAAGGTAGCTACAGGCACAGAAGGCACACATTTTAAGGAAGGGCACACACTGCATTATTGTGTTTTGGAGCCTGATGGGATGGGAAGCAGGCACTGGCATAGCAAAGCATGTTCTACCCCTACCATCTCTCTTTCTTTCCCAAATGCTTTTGAGCACAAAGGTGCTGCTAATAAATAACTAATATCTAATAATTGATTAATAAACTGGGGAGCAGGCTGGAGGAAGATGGTGAATGACCAGGTATGGAACGGAGAAAGCAATGGGTGATGGGAAGGTGGGAAGTGGGTGTGGATGGGGGAAGGGGGAAAACAGCAGAAGGGGAAGGGGCGAATAGCCAGATTAGGGCACCTGGAGGTCACTTTGCTCCAGAATCCATTCAACTCTGGCAGTACAAATGAAGAGGCAGACTGCTCAGAAGGAATTCCCTGGTGGGCAGGATGTCGGATAAGGATCAACTGAGATTTGTCAAATTCTGTCGAAAGAAGATCAAGTGAAAATCACTGATAAGAAACCAAAGTGCTAGTTGTTTGTGTGTGTGTGTGTGTGTGTGTGTGGAAGAAAACACGTGTAGGAAGAAAACATGTTTCAACAGTACAGTTACTCCTATTGATATTTATGCACTTGTCATTTCAAAATAAAAACCTGCACAACAGGATGCCCAGCTTCCAAAATGGGATGAAATTATTGTAGATCTCTTACAATTGGGTAGGTATGAGAGAAGTGAATTGTGAGACTTGTTACTCACCAGTGTCAAAGGAGTCCCCCCGATAAACTGCAGGGATATTCTCTGAGCCCCTGACTATTGTTGTAAGACCGAACTACAGCTCCTGAGCCTCTCGGGACCGTGGGCACTTTTGAGAGCACATTGTGGACACTCTAAGAAAATGGCTGTAATGGGTGCAGAGTTCATATATGCAACAAAATAATTGCTGCCTTTGACACAGCCAAACACAAAATATTAACTTAGTGGAAGACAAATGGATGTCTACTACACCTTTTTTCCTGGAATTATAAAGTACTGGTCTGCAGTCATTTACCATTTTTATTTTCTAAGACACCCGAGGAGAACTATGTAGAATTGCAGGATATTCTTGGAAATAAAGGCTTTGCAGAATTAATTAATTAATTTTATTTATTTATCTAATTTGTCCCCGCCCATCTCCTCCCGTCGGGGGGAGAATGCTAACTCCTTTAAAATTTTGTTTAAAAACTAAAAGCAATTTTTTTTAAAAAAGCAAAAAGTAGAGTAGGACAGTTTGAAAAATCAGTCAGCCAGTGAGAGTTGTCTAGGGCATTCCACTATGAGTGCTAGGAAAGACAATATTCTGGAACAGAAAAATATTGGAAAAATATGTATGGATGTTGTTCAATTACCAACTCACAAATCCGCATATACATAACTTTTGGGTCTGTGGTTTGCAGTTTGGCTTTCTGAGTAGCAATTCTTCCCTCATTTCAACACAATTCCAGTGCATAACAAATCAATGCTATTTATTTAACATCATGAAACAGCAGAAAAAATTAGAAGAAAATGATGATGATGATGATGTGCCAACAAGTTAGTGCTGGCTTTTGATGACCATATAGATAGATTTTCTCCAGAATGATCTGGCCCCATCCTGGTCCTTCAGATCTTCCAAAGGTGCACCCATTACTACTGTAATTGAGTCCATTTATCTTGATGTTGGTCATTCTCTGATAATTTAAGCCTGGTCATTTGTGCCTCAAGTGACAACTCTGAATTGATTTGTTCTATGACCCTTCTTTGTTTGTTTGTTTTATTGACTATCCATGGTATTGTCAGGAGTCTTCTCCAACAAGTTTCAAAAGTGTCAATACTTTTTCTATCCTGCTTCTTCAAAGTCCAACTTTCACCTCCTTAGAGTGCCACAGGGAAACCCAATGCCTGCACAATTTTAATTTTTGTAGTTATACACACATCACAGCATCTGAATATCATTTCCATGGTCTTCACTGTTACTCTACCTAGTGCTAATCTGCGGCATATTTCTTAAGGGCTAGGTCCTTTACTGTTGATAGTCAATCCTAAAAGGCAGACACTATCTACCATCGACTATCTTCATCATTAATTCTAAGGCTGGCTGCTTAGTCTTCTTTATATTTAATATTTCGTTCCATTTTTTCATTGTGCTCCTTGAAGTTTATTAGAATCATAGGGTCGGAAGGGATCTTGGAGGTCTTCTAGTCTAACCCCATGCCCAGTGCAGGAATCCTCATACCATTCTGGACAAATGGCTGTCTAGTCTTTTCTTGAAAGCCTCCAGTGATGGAGCACCCACAACTTCAGGAGGCAGGCTGTTCTGCTGCTTAATAGCTCTCACAGTCAGGAAATTCCTCCTTAGTTCAAGGATGGCTCTCTCACTGTAAAGCTTCCACCCACTGGTTCTTGTCTAGCCCGCAGGAGCTAGACAAGTAGGCTAGACTTAGCCTTCTCTTCTTTAAGCTAAACATACCAAGTTCCTTCAACCACTCTTCATAGGATTTAGCCTCCAAGCCCCTTGCCATCTTACTGCAGTTTAATTCAGCTAGCAGCAGCAACAGCAGGGTTTTTGCAACTTTGTCTTGATCTCTGGCATTTCTTGCATGTGTAGCTAATTGCTGGGAAATATACGTATCTTAGTTGAACAGAGCACTAAAACTACTTACAGGTGTCCTTGCAAAGCTCAATGTCTGATCAAATCACAATCTGCAGAATGTATAAAAATAATAAAGGCGGGATAAAAATAATATATATATATCCATCCATCCATCCATCCCTAGGCAACAAATGAGTCAGGTCCATCAGCAAACCACAGTTAGGCAAAAGATAGTTTAGTGCAAAGTGCAACCTTTTTCCTGGCAGCTGTTAGCCCCAACTTTTCTCACAGTGTTCTGCTGTAAGCAAATGAAGGTGCACCATTCACCTTCACCACTAGATGGGGTATGTTTTCTTTTCGCTTTACATACAGAGTGATAGAAACATCTGGACAGTGACAAATTAACCATAAACAGCATACAGGGAAAGGAGCAGGTATCTTGAATATCACTGTAAAAAGATGATGCCTTTCAGTTAATTGAAGGCAATATCACAGATGTGGCATCATTGTAAAACAGGTTCTCCTTCCTGAAAGTTATCACTGGAGCTTCAGCTGTTCTGCACAGATATCTTGTCTGTCAGTGGACTCCATCATTGCATCAAAGAAGACATTTTTCACTAACTGCACTAACTGCATTTAGCTAGCCAGCCATGTACTGGGTCTTGTAATGTGGTGTAATGAAATGGTGTAATGAAATGCTAATGTGTGAATGAGAAAGGGACTGTGCAGTAGATCCAACAAACATGGGTGAGCCGTAACACATTTTTGGTTACTTCCCAGCCTGGCAATGTAGGATGATGCCAGTAGTAACTCTTGGGACCAATTTACTTCAATATTTTGCTATCTTTATTTATTTATTATTTATTTATTTGTCTAATTTATCCCCACCCATCTCCTCCCATCGGAGGACTCTGGGCGGTTTACAACAATCAACCAAAACCATCACAATAAATTTAAAAAGTAAAATACAGTAAAAAAATAATATAAATAGAAGTAAAAAATATCTCTTAAATTTGCCATTTATTAAAAGTTTGTTATTTTCCTGAGTTTACCCTACCATGTTAAAACAGAAATTACAACTTATGAGATCCATAATTCAATCTCCCAACATTTTTTTTCCAGCCATGGAAGCAGGAGGGAGGATTTTAGCACTGGAGAGCACAGAACTCTCCCAGGATTGCACTGCCACGATTTGGAAAACTGAATAATGATGGTTTAATTTCCCATTAATTTTTGCTTGGAAAGTAAGCAATTTATTTATGATTTGTTTATTTATGTATAAATAAATTGAGTTACTTCTCATTGTGCTTAATTTGTGGTTAAAAGTTATGTGAAAAAGAAATACCCCTTTGCCAGAAAAGGGAAAAAATCACACTAATTTATATTATTGTCCAACCTGCCTTGGATCTTGGCCTCCCAAAAAATAACAATTAGCTTGTTATTTGAGACATGATATTTCAAGAGGTAGGTCCAGCTGATCTTCTGGACTCCAGTTATGGATCAGGTTTGATAATCCAAGGTCTGCTCTCGGACCTTGAGAGTTAAGCAGGGGGCCAGGACAGAAACTAAATAATTAATTTAATTTGAATTTAACATTAATTATAATTTGATGAATTTAAAATTTAAAATTACATTAAACTAATTCCCCAATGTGTATTTAATAACTTTTCCCTTTGTCACCTTAAAAATTGCAATTCAACAGCAATTTTTGAATTGAACAAAATCTAGAGGCTGCCTGCAGTCTAAAAAAATAAGTTCTGAGTGCAATTGCAGCTTTCTCTGCTGTCTGTGCAGCTCTTCTGATAAAAGTAATAACTACAGTTAAGTGGTAGCTTTGATGAATGTATTTGGGGGCCTTCAGATTAATGACTGATGGATCAGCCTTAGCACCTAATGGCACCTAAGTAATATAGACCTTATGGGTCCAAACCTATACCTTGACTACGGGCTCTGAGACCTAGTCTAGTAAACTAATTCAGGAAGGGAATGCAAAATTTATATAGAGATTTCCCTATGAAGAAAGAATCGGGGGAAGAAATTAAAAATAATAATTATCATGACAGAATATACATAGCAAGCCATGAATATGCAATGCAAAACTCTGGTAGGTGTGTTCCAGCCCTGAAATATTCTCCCTCAGAAATGTCATCTCCCTGTAAACCACAATATGGCTTGTTATATATCCTGGGGAATCCTTCAGGACAAGATGTGTCATTTTCCCCTATATTAACAATTTCAAAAGTGTATTATTTGTTTCTTAAAAAATGAAAAGTTGTCCAAAAATTTGGAATCCATAATTTCATGGATGCATAACCATTTTGTTCCAAAGTGGTTGAAAACTATTTTCTTGTCGTTAATATAAACTTATTGGGAATGTCTAAGGATAGATGTTTCTTCTCATCTAAAATCTAGACCATGGTTTTTCAAACTGGGTTCTGCAAGAACTTGATGGGTTTCCTTGAGAAACGAAGGGGAAAAAATATTCACTCAGTTGCAACCAATTTGCTGTCACTAGAGCTTTGCCTCTTGATCAGGGGTTCTAGGGATTTAAAAAAAAAAACAACTAACATTCCATGGCCTAAAAAAACTTTTAAAATCTGTAATCTAGATAACAGCTCAATGGAACATTTTTGCTATATTTTTATTTATACACACACACACAACCTGCTTCCTCAGGTCAAAAACAATGAACCAAGTTTTTAAAATATCATAGAACAGCCATTTCATTCAAAGCAGAAATGGTTAAGCCTGCAGCTTCTTTTTCCCTCACCTTCTGGATATTTATATCATGGAAACCTAGACTAAACTGGAGTTTTTTAAAAAAACAAATATGACTGAAATTGTATAGGAGAAGAATATGCTGAATCCAATTGAATTTAATGAGATTTACACATGGTTTATTAGTTGTAAATGTGAAAATTTGGCCAGGTTTTATTTGAATTTTCCTTTCTCAGAGAAAAGTGACCTCAAAAGCCAAAATATTTCCACCCTTTAAAAAGAAATCTTTTTTTGAAGGTAAAGAATCCCCAACATGTGCAAATCTAACATATTTCTGAAACTTCATCATGCAACAAATCCATTTTGGTGAAAATTCATTGCAAATCTGATCCCTCTAAATCAGTGGTTCACAAAACTTTCCTTCATGAGGTACAAGCTATCATAACTGAAAGCTTTTGAGGACCACCACATAAGCCCCAGATCAGAAACAGGGTTCTTGGCATATGTGACCACCCCAGGACCTCAAAATTAAAGGAAAATTAATTTAACTTTCTAATCATTTTAAGATCCAATATTTCGTGATATCTTCAAATTTTACAAAATATTGGTGTTCTCATCTAAAACACTAAGATTTGGGACAAAAATGCCAACTTCTTATAGTCACTAGTTCACAAGATTTGGCCGTTAAAAGACTAGATGCTTAGTTTTTGCATCCATAGCAGGAATTATCTGTTGTATCCACATAGAGTAGCAGTAATCCCTGACCATCAGTTAGGCAAAAAGTAAAATCTCTTAAATTGAGTGACTTCTTGGAGACATCAGCATTGGGTGGGGTTGGTTTTCTTTTTTTTTTTGCACTAATATGGGAAAGGTTTGCCACTGTCTTGTTCTGGGATGTCTTTTTCCCACTCTGGTTGAATTCCTGGGATTTCTTGCCAGCCTCCCATCCAAGTACTAACCAGGTCTGGCCCTGATTAGTTTTTGAGATCAGCTGGGTGTTGCTGTGCATGCATGGAGAACCATTGCTCTTGATTTAAAAGTCCTGGGTTGTAACTGTGTGCTCACACCCTTGAAAGTAAGATTTGCTGAAATCAACTGACCAATTTCTCAGGAGACTTGGATTTAACTCTCTTCATGCAATATATGATTTCTGTTTGCATGTTACAGACTGTACAGTCTTGGTCATACTGAGAATGCCGAGAACATGTTCTGGGCTTACTCCAAAAATGGCTGCAACAGCATGGTGGTGAGTGACTTGCCTATTCCCCAAATGGCTGCTATGTGAGCGTGGCCAGTCACAAAACAACCATTTACTAGAAGAAAACTGGTGAAGACATGTCTCCCAATCTTTTCCATCCCTCCAAGATTTCACTTACCTCTTTTCTCTCCCTCTTTCTTTCCAAAACATTGGTCAGAGGCAACTGGCACTGCTATTATCTTAGAGTGCTATGAAACTCAAAAAGTACCCATGGACAGAAAGATAATACTGAAGGCTGCTGCTGTGCTATGTGCTCTTTATTTATTTCATTAAAATAACATTTTAAAAAAATCTCAGGTGATGCAGATCAGGAATTCTGTAGTATCCTGTTTCCTGAGACATCTGGAAGGCAACAAATCGGTGAAGTTTAGCACTCAGAGACCCCTGTATGCATGTAGTAGTATCCAGCATGATGGAGGTATCTGGTTTAGCTTCAATTGCTTATTTTAATTCAATACAATGAGATTTTTCGTTACCCATTTCTTTATCACATGATTGATACTGTATGCATCAATTGCATGTACTTTGCCAGACCAAACTAAGTGTACTCACATCCTGCCAGGTGTATGGGATTAGAAATCTCTGGTGCTTAAAAGAACAACCACCTATTAGTCACCATTGTTCTTCAAAATTGTAAAGAGAGAACCAAGTGATATTAACAGCATAACACAATTCATAAAACAATTTTGTGTTTAAGTAATAGGAAACTACAGGCCTGTAAAATGAGAATGAAGTGTTTGGGGCTTTCTCACTGAATCTCCTAAAAGACCAGACCTGTGACAATGATACCAGATGAGTAAAACTCCAGTGATTTCTTAGAACCTCTTACTCAGTTCCATAAATTAAATTAGACCAAGGGATCTTCAAAATAATGAAAAGAAAATTGAATCCCCCCACTTACAAAGTTATCAAAGAGGAAATGAGAAAAATAGATGTTAAAATCAAAACAAAACCCTGAAATAGGGCCAACTTCATCTTACAATAGGAAACTTTTTTAAAATTTTATTTTAAAAGCACAGCAATACTGAATTCTCCCAACAACCTTATGTTACCCTTTAAAGTAAAGAAACTAAAGATCAGACTGTGGTTGCAAATACACTTAATGATTGTTTTAGAAAGTAGGGGGAAAGTCTAACGCAGCTACTCTTTGCCCTCACAGATGTCAGTTATGTGCCTCCCTGTACCTATATTTCAAAATGACAGGGTGGGAGCTGTTCTTAGGTTCTGCCTTTTTGCTAATTATGGAGGAACATTTCTTTCTCCTTCTTCTACCCACCTTATAGCCATCACTGTTCTCCCATAGTTAATTGAATCACCCATGATCCTAGTCTGCTTCAAGGACAAAACAGGCCCTTGCAGAATCTGAAACATTACTTTGCACATCCTACCACTGACCACAACAGAGTTCTAGTTTGCTTGTGACATGGGGAGAGGGATGGAGTGGAGAGAAAGAGGTAAGAAATATATTGTTTTTCTTAATTCCTGTCTTTCGCTGTCTCTGCTGGTAAGAAAACTAATCCCAGAGCTATTATGTATCCTTAAGAGGTGAGAGCTGAAATCTAGCAGGCTGGTGAGAAGGGGAAAAAAATGTCTTCATCTTTTCTGGAGATATTCTATATAGTAAGGCTATTTCTAATCAACTACACTGCCCTTTCTGCAATAATAAAGAAATAA
This sequence comes from Candoia aspera, assembly GCF_035149785.1. NCBI lineage: Eukaryota > Metazoa > Chordata > Lepidosauria > Squamata > Candoiidae > Candoia > Candoia aspera. Next base: position 116,969,644 of record NC_086153.1, on the reverse strand, counting down.
CATTTATCTGCATATAGCATCATAGAGTTAGAAGGTGCTTTTGAGGACATCCGGTCCAACCTCTGCTCAGTGTGGGTTCCACTACAGCATCTCTGACAGAAGACTATCCAGCCTTTGTTTAACTCCCTGTAGTGAAGTGTCATGGCCTCGTTGAAAGGCACAAAGAGCCTCACAACGTAGATCATGATCATAAAGGAATAGAGGAAGGAGATAATTAAATCAGAGATTTAAACAAGCACCCAAAGCATCCACACCCATGGACTCATATGCAACCGAAAAGAAGGGCTTCCGATGAGCAGAGATAAGCTGCACCTGGTGCCCTGGAGGACCCTCCGGAATCAAGAGGACAAGGGAAGACACCGGGAAAACACCCACGCAACCATCAAGGCACCCATCAAGAGGGATTAGGGACAATGAAGGGTGGAGAAGCACGGGACCCCGAAAGAGGGTATAAACAGGGCGCTTCACCACCGCAACCCCGTTCCCGTTTTTCGTTCTGTCAGCTACCATTCCAATAAACCGGAAATCCTTAATACCCATTAAGTGAGTCCGTGTCTTATTGCGAAGCGAGCCTGACCCTGACATGAAGGGGGAGAAACCACTTCATGTGGCAAGCAGCAATGGTTGTAAGTATGAGGACTGGTCATACGCCAGTTTTTTCAGCACTGTCGTAAGTCCGAACCATCATTAAACAAATGGTTGTTAAGTGAGGACTACCTGTATTAGATCTTTGAAAGGGCCAGATCAATTCTACTACATGTTGAAAAAAGCCTTAATAGATATCCATCCTTTTATTGGGAGTCACTCCTATTATAAATATCAGACAGGATTGAGATTTTGGGGTAAAAGATTTCCTGTAACTAAAAGTTATTGAAACATGTTTCATCATTTTATGTTTTTCCTACAGCTAAATGCAAAGTTCACTTCTAGGATGAACTCTTCTTTCCCTGCCTACCAGTTTTCTTCTGCAGATACCTCCTATCCCAGCTCTTTTACCCAGCTGGGCTCTGAAACAAATGTCATTTTAAAAGATGGGGTGATCTCAAAGGGACATTTGCACATAAATCAGCAAGCATATAAATCTCTATCAGTATTACTGATAATCCCATATTATCAGTAATCTCAATGAAACATGATGTTGAAGCCATTTATTTGCCAGTATAATAGCTAATGTCACCAGATAATTTCATCAGTTAAAATTATTATCTATGGAAGGTAAGTTTAGTAGCAGCACTGCAGTAGACCGTAGGGTGCTCCTTTTATCCCGGCCGCAATTAATATAGCTGGGGAAGAGCACATATTTTATTAAGAGAAGAAAGTGAGAAGGAAGACAGAAATGATTTTGGAACCAAAAGGAAAAGTTCCAGAGAACCAGAAGGAGAGGCAATCTGTGAGCTAGTTGCACGTACAGTAGAGGGAATCAGTCTCTGTCTGTCTGTCTGTCTCTGAAGGGAACACGGGATCTACAGACAATCTAGAAGAGTTCATGCCATTTGCTTCTCTGTCTTCTACTTAAGAAGTGGGAACTTTTTTCAATGAACCTTTTTCAATATTCTCTCAATAGAAATGTGTAAACTTGTGAAGAAGCCCCTGATTCTGAAGTTACATCAACAGAATGGAGAGTAAATCATTTCCTTGAGTGAACATCCCCTCCTTGAACTAAATTACTGCTGGTGACTTTTAGAACGACTTGTCTGATACTTAGCACTGTACTGTCAAGGGTGGGGAATGGTGGTGTCATGAATATCTGAATTTATCACCTGCTGCTGGCTCAGAATCCAGATCCCAGAGAGGTATAAATCCTTGCAAACTTGCATACAGGTTGCTTCAAGTGTCTCATTCTTCTATAAGACCAGCAGTGCCCTCCACTGGAAAAAGTACAATAATAAATGTAATTGAAGGAAGTCACATCAAGAGGAATATTTTGAATTTTAAATTCTCAACAAGTATTACTTGAATAAAATCCTGTAGTTACCTTGAGACCTTTAGAATCTATTTTTCTTATGTCAAACAAAGTACCCTTCGTATATTTGTCTTGCTTAAATACAATATTAATTATCAGTAACATTATGAGTGATGGTAATAAAAATGCTTTTGTCACTCTGTAGACCATTGAAAGTAAATACAAAATGGTATTTATAATAAAAATGTAACTTACCCCTAGCATATTGGAGATCTATAATATTTTGCTAACTGATAAGAAAAATATACTACACCATTGCTTATCTATATGTTGGATTATGTTGCAGTGTTAACTGCATTGAATTCTTATGAAAAATACAGAATGTAAATTAGGAGTTGGCAATTCAACTACTGATTGCAGTATTTTTCCCACCCCTCCAAACCTGGAGCTTCTTCCTGACATCACCAAAATGTAATGATATGATATGCTACTGAAATTGGATGTTAGCATTTTATGTTATTTTAAAAGTTGTTGCAAAGCTGCAATGTTTCTGAAACGTTAAATTTAGCTGAGATACAATGGAAAATAGGACAGTATTTCTCATTTATTTATTTTATTTATTTAAATGTATTGGGTGCCCAACTCCAATGGACTCTGGGCAGCTCACAAAACTAAAAAAAAAGAGACAAAAACAGCTAAAAATATTACTGGGTTCCCCCTTTTTTTCTCCAAATTCGTCCCCATTTTCACCTTGCCCTGCCCACTTTCCAGAATGCAGCCTCGCCTTGTGCAATCATTGGCACAAAAATTTCCCCGCCTAGTATAAATGGGTTACTTGATAAATATCAAGAGCTTCTGGCTGGTTTGTGTGAAGATCCATTGAAGTTTATATGGAAACTTTCTCAATGAATAATTTTCCAGACTTGAAGTGACTGCTTGTCCAGCATGCTATTAGACCTCGTTGTTCAGATTTCTGCTCAAGTCACTGGTGATTTCAGATTGGTTTATTTGTTTTTTAATATGTGTTTAATTTTTATCCCATCTGTCCTTCATATTATCTCTCATCCTAATCTATCTCAGGGTAGTCAAGATAAAAATGGAGAGGGAAAATCATGAAAGCTGAATTCTTTAGAAGGTTGGAGGAAATTGTGATAAATGTAGGTAATAGTCCTGGACTTTTCAATTCTCTGATTTGAGGTTTTCCTCCTCAGTATTTAGACAGAGTACTGTCAATGTTGATGTGGCCCTTACCATGAATGAGCCCATCTATAAAAGAGCTAGTTCTTAATACTGGAGAGACAGCATACTCTTGTGCTATCTATTGGATAATTTTAATTGGCATTGATATCTATCCAAATGGCCTTCAGATCAGAAAAAAAGTGTGAAGTTTGGAATTCACACACTGCTACCAACTCCTGCCTGATAATGTGTTCAGTTAGTTGTTTTGAAGAACTGTGTATAAGCAGCCTGCAGATCATGAGATTCTGAACCAACAGTAAAATCTAAGAATCATCGACTCATAGAGATCTTGTTGACTGTGGGAAAACTACAAAACTTCAGATGTCCTCACAGCTTATTCATTTTATTACAGTGGAATGATGATGAATGAATTTCCATGGATTGTTTTTAGTCTTTTTTCCCTGTCATCATAGAAAGCCACACAGCACAAACAATGGAAAATTAATAAACTTTGACTGGAACTTTCACTGGCAACAGTAAGAAAGAATGGAAGGACCGTGCAATTGCTTTGATTGAGGAAAGCAACATAGGCTCATTCAGAAGAAACAGCACCATCTATGGACACTAAAGTACTAAGATCTTTGACAATATTCTAATGTAATTGTTTCAGAATCCACTCACTCCACTAATGTAAAATAAGGAAACATCATTCTACGGTAGGGAACATTAAATTTTGAACACTGCACTTTAAAAAATATTGTAGAAGCAGACCAAGTGCAGACAAGGCCAAACAAAATGATCAACTCTGATGAGTTATAATGCCTGGAACGTTTTAGTTTAGGGAGAAAAAGATTGTGGAGATAATCGATAAACAAGTCTTTTCCCCTCTCCCATAGTATTAGTTTCCTACAGTGAAGCTGAATGGTAAATAATACAGAATAGCAAAAGAATGTATTTCTTCCAGCAGACATAATTGTTAAAAAGAACATTCATTACAGAAGACTTAGTAATAGCCACCCACTTCGATGGATTTAAGACAGGGTTAGGCAAATTCAGAGAAAGAACAAATTGTCATGATGACTACCTACTATCTACTATTATGCTGCTGAGAACCAGTTGCTAAGATGGATGAGCAACTGTGTGCTACATCTTATGTCCTCTTATAAGCTCCACACAGCAATCTGTTTGGCCACAGAGAAGAACAGAGGGCTGCTAGACGCACTGCTGGTCTGATATAACCCATATTTTCTTATATTTTAGTCATCATAGCTGTCATGCTATCTCTATGATCAGCAGCAATATTCCTTGTTACAACAGAGAATGCAAATGTTGTGCCTACTTACGGGCTTCCCGTTGGGATTTGCTAGCTACCAGTAGAAAAGTTTTTTTTAAAAAGTGGGGGAGTGTGAGACAGAAAAGGAATGGAAACAAAAAGGAAAAAGACAAAAAACAAACAGGAAAAAAGGAAATAATATACATATTATATTGCACATATACGTTAAAAATCAGCCCAATTTTTAAATGCCATAAAACCACACAAAATAGTATTGACCAGTCTTTCTATTACATTTATAGACAGCCAGTCCATAAATAGAAAACACAATTTGATGTAAATCTTGTATTCAGTCCAACATTGAACAGTAATCTCTCTGCTGCTCCTCAGGCTCCATTAATCTGTAATTCTTTATACAGTGAAAGCTTCAAGTTTTTTGATATATAATTAAGACTCCATCCACATCTCTAAACCACGTTGATCTTTCTAACCCCATATTAGCAAACTGATGGCTATTAAAGCAAAATGAGGCAACAACAGAACAAGCCATATCATTTGAGTAACAGCTTCCTCATCCATTTTAACTTTCCAGTAAAGTACAGTTGTCAGCCAATCCTTTAGAGACATTCTCGGGGTATCCAATCAATGTGAAAAAAAATGTTGAATTAGTTTCATTTTAAGATCATAAGACACGTATGTAATATTCTAATACTGTTAGTTCACTAGCATTAGGGGTCAAGACAATGGAGGTTTGCTGTCCCAGGAAGAGGGGAACTTTTTCAACACATTTTTGCAGATTTGTTAACCATCAGTCTCCCCTCACACAGCTTACCCTCAGATTGCCTTTGGGATTTTTTGCTTAACTGTGGATAAATGTTAAGAGACATGTACAGGAATACATGGATCATAGGGCAGGGAGAATGGAGAATTTATTTTCTATTCTTTCTGTAAAGAGAGAGTAGCTTCTGATGGAACCTGAGGCCACTGGCAAGGTGCTCAGCAGATGGCAGCGGTTCAGCATTGATTGGATGACAGTTGTCTACATTCGCTTATTGGCCAGGAAGGCCACGCACTGATTGGCTGATGATTCTGTGAATTTGATACTTAATAGACATACAGATAAGGTTGTGCTCAAAGCATCCTCATTCCGAATACATCTCTAAACTTTCAAAATAACTTGGATCCAGCTTGGATGCATGTTAAATGTAGTTAAGAAGGTCTGGGAGAGAGAGGCTGGTCATCTGGAAAATTTCTATCATGCACTTTACATACTGTATTAACAAGAATGAACATAATTTTTAAAGATAATATCTTTCTTCCTCTAACAGTATTAGTTAATTGATTATAGATAGCACATTCTATATATGAGAGCCAGTTTGGTGTGGTGGTTAAGGCACCAGGCTAGAAACCAGGAGACCAGGAGTTCTAATCCCGCCTTAGGCACAAAGCCAGCTGGGTGACCTTAGACCAGTCACTCCCTCTCAGCCCTAGGAAGGAGTCAGTGGCAAACCACTTCTGGAAAACCATGCCAAGAAAACTGCAAGGACTTGTCCAGGCAGTCTCCGAGAACTGGACACGATTGAACAGATTAAAAAAAAAAATCTATACTTATAACAACGTCCTATCCTAGAAGATACATCCAGTTATTGATGCCATTATAGTTGCTATTAAAAGATTTATTTATTTTATTTTTATATATATTATTTATATTTTTATATATATAATATATAAATATATTTTTATATTCATATTATATATATATACACACACACACATACACACATACACTGTATAATATATGTATATATAATAAAAGATGCAAATATTTCTAAATTCTCCTGTATAATCTGGTAGTTTAAAAGTAACACAAGCAATAATAGCTCTAGCAATCTATCACCTATCTTTTTAAAAAAGAAAGCCATAAATTGCTGTTTAGTTTTGTACTATTTAGCATGAAAAATTGATTTCATACTTTGATATGAAACCAGTTTGGTTTTGTTGTGATATATTTTCATTAGCAGAAGCATTTTCTTTTCCTGGGACTAGGGATTCCTTCTTCTTTCCTCCACCTCCCTCCATGCCTGCAACATGGAGAACATTTTAAGGATATGTAGATGGTGCAGGGAGGCGGCGGCGGCGAAGAAACCCTGCTACGTGAACAGGAGCTACTCAGGGGATAGAGGGTTCCGCTCAACCGGATTCCATTCTGTAATAGGCTGATGCATTCTCAGAATAAATCAACTAGGCAGAATTATAGTTTATCTGGGGAGATTTTTATGGGATGTGATCCTCCCAGGCTGAGCCCTATCAGAATCCTTAGGGCAGAGGTGCTATGTTTCTGTCTTAGCAGCCACATTCAATAGCTACTTTTGAATTTGTTTTTGCAATGCATTTATTCTTTTCTTGTTTATTGAGTTGACATTGTCTTATTTTCTCATTTTGAAATGCTATTTATGCTGATTTTTTTTTCATAATTGGGCAAAACTAAAGCAGGGGCGAACGATTGTCATAAACTGAAACAGCAATTTCAGCTCTCTTCCTGCAGAGAGCAGCATTAAACTGTACAGAAAGAATTTTTATTTTTCAAAGAGGCGATGTCATGAGTAAGGATGGCGAGCAGGGGGCTCCCACCCAGACTGTCAAGCGCATGCGTAGCACTGAGGAACTGTTCAGCCATTCAAAGAGACACAGATCGGGACCGCCTTAACCTTTGGGGTTTATATGGCTGGGTTTTCCCACTTTTGTTCAGTTTGTTAGGATTCTTGTTAAGTACTACTAATAAATATTAGAGACCAAGTCATTGTCTCAGTGTGTTTCCTGGTAATCAGGACAGGCAGTACTGCAAGCTACCAAAGTCCTTATAACTGAGTAAGATACGTGCTTTTATTCACAAGCAATTGTTTCAGATGAATATGCATAGTTTTGCAGTCTTTAAACCCTATTTTAAGCCTATTTTTTTAGTTAAGAAATGAATAAAGTACATTGAGCCATCCAGTCCTTGAAAAGCAAGCTGAAGGAAGCCTCAAATGTCAGTTCAGTATATCTGGTGCAGTAGTGCAAAGCGTGGGAGGATAAGCAACACACCCAAGGACTTGGCTGATATAGTAAAAATAACACTGAAGAAGCCCACTATCATCTGAATTATAGTCTGCCACATGACAGTGCGGAGTGCCAAGAACAAACTGTAGCAACTCAGAAGCAGAATCTTTGCCTGTCCAGGCCATGCTCATTGGGCCTAGTCAACTGCTTTGATGACTTTCATTTTACTCCCAGAAGAAGCGATTTAAGCAATACTTTTTGTGCAGACCTAGTAAGAAGGTACTTTGGCATTCTTGATCTCCTCATTGCTGAGCACAAATGGTCAGTCTCCTTTAGCCATCTCAGCTTCATTTTACAGCTGAGCAGCACATGGACACACGTTCCAAGTAGCTGATATTTTCAGGGATGTGGCTAAAATAAGAACAAACCCAAGACTTTTCCTGCTTAAGACAATTTTGTCCCTCTCATGCTTGAGGGTTTCCTCTGATACTGCACAGCTGGGCAACAGACTAGCTTTCGTGGCACAGGACTGGCTACAAGGCCAGTCCTAGTGGATGAACTAGGGTCCTGTTGCTGAAGTCTGCAACAGTTGCTGCACTCTGCTTAGTCATATAATCTTTGCTGGGATGTAACGTAATTATCTGGTCCGGTTAATTTTTTTGCAGGACTGTTTTTGCTTCCTTCTGTTGATTAAGCCCACATCACCAAGGTGTCCTAAGTAACAGATTAAGAAAAATTGTTTCTCAGGCACAAAGCAATACTGGAGTATTCTAAGTAATGTACTCACCCCTATAAACTATCTGCTTGTCTGGGAGCTAATATACATTACATTACAAGGCTGTTGTAAAAATATTTTAAAAAACCAGCAAATTTTGGTAAAAGGAGGAATGATATTCAGATCTGTTAATAACAACCCACCAAAGATAAGGAAGGTAGGGTGGAAACCACAGCACATCTGAGGACTGACACAACTCCCTACTGTGCTAGTCCTAGATTAGAGAAGTATAGGCCTCCACACACCCCACACCTAGACAACTTCAACGTACTTCAGAATAACCCAGAGTAAAATTTACAGTAATTCTCTGGTTTCCCTAGCAGAGACAATTGTGGGGGTATCCCTCTGCTTATGTCAGACCGTATGGGCCAACTTTGAGTTGGCACATCACAGACTAAGTGGATGAACTGGTATCTCTCCTAATACATAGTGATTTGGATTAATGGGCACAAATGTATTCTCTGACTAGCTTCAAAAATCTTGTTACTGCTTTAAATCAAGCATTTCCACCTCAACTTTTTCTGTTATTTTTCTTGGTTCTCTGATTCATTTAATTCTGAATTTTAGTTTGTATTTTGGCTATTTGCCCCACCACTTTACCCAAAGGGGTTTTTATAAGAAAATAAAAATATAAAATTGTTCACAGTCAAATCATAAACTGACTATCCCTTTAAAATAGCTTGGGTAAATTTGAAGCATTTATGAAGAGTTTGCCTTCATTACTTCTCAGATTAAAGGCAACATGGATTTGGAAGACACACTTTGGGGATACTTATGGAAAAATGGGTTTTGCCCCTTAGTTTAATTATTGTCGTCAATATTATTAAAAAGAGTATCATAATTTCGTAATCTTTTGAAATGTTCTGTTTTAAAATATTATAGATAAAGCCCATTTCTCCACAAGTGAGTTTCTATGCCTTTTCTGTAAGTCAGTTACAAGACAGCAGGACACCACTCCCTACTGTGCTAGTCCTAGATTAGAGAAGTAGAGGTCTCCACGCACCCCACACCTAGACAACTTCAACGTACTTCAGAATAACCCAGAGTAAAATTTACAGTAATTTCTTAAAATGTGTCAGTGACTAAATCCATGAACTATCATAGTGGGGTATTTTTGTGATGCTACGCTAACCATTTGATTAATTGAATTGATTTTCATTTTCTTGGGTAGATACTCGTGAGACTTAATGTCTATCTGTCAGCCCTTTGATGTAGTCCAGAGAAGAAGCACAAACCATGAGTACTAACACTACCTTTATTGTAAGGTTACAGTAACAGAATCTTGCAAGTCTGAAAGCGCTTCTCCCCTCCTTCACTTTTACTCTCTGGAAAGCTAGGGAGGGCCCCTTCTGAGACACTTCCCATTCTTCTTTTCCTTCTGAGGGTTGAGATACCTTTTGCATGCTGGTTGTCTAGGTTGTGGCTCTTCCTCCTATCTCCCAAGGTCATTCCCACATACCATTACACCATGCTATTTCCTGTGAGATGCTTTTTTTTTTTAGATTTTTATCTCACCTTTTGATTTTTTGATATACAACTCAAGGCAGTGAACATACCTAATACTCCTTCCTCCTCCTATTTGCCCCACAACCACAACCCTGTGAGGGGGTTGGGCTGAGAGAAAGTGAGTGGCCCAAGGTCAGGCAGCCGGCTTTCATGCCTAAGGCGGGGCTAGAACTTACAGTCTCCTGCTTTCTAAGCCAACACCTTAACCACTACACCAGAGCGGCTCCTTGCATTTCTTTGAATGCCCTGATTCTACAAAAGTTAATTAGGTAAAGATGCCCAGTCAGAAGTGTCTCCTTAGCATGGATATCCTTGGGAGGTATAATGCTTCCCAAGGATATCCAGTATCCAGGATACCCCAAGGATATCCAGATGTTTCCAGTATTCATTTTTTAAGAAGAGACCATCTCTGGCCCTTCTAGAATTTGAGATATGAAACAAAACACATAGTCACTGTCCTCACATCTGCCAATAGTCCTGAACTGACCAGGACACTCATAATTTTGGGCAAGAATCGTTTTGCCAGAAAAACATGCCCTGGAAATCCCCAGTAAGGGAGAACTAATGGAAACGATATCTCAGTAACACCAGGAATGCCTAGTTACCTAAGAAACACAGAAATAGGCTGGTGCATAGGCTTAATACATGTCTTCCAACCTGCTAGAGGTAGAAGGAAGTGTGAGAGAGTGCTCCTCAGCGGGCTGGACAATGGGCATGCTGTGTTCATACATGTGATAACGTGTGCTGCTCTCATACATGTGATAACATGTGCTATACTGATACATGTGATAACTCATTTAGAAGTTTTCTTTCACATGATTCCTGGGAATGCAGTTGTCAGAAAAAGAGGGAAGAGAGTAGCTAGGATATATAGCATAAATTGCTGGCCTTAAAGTACCAGAAAGAGTAGTACAATCTGGGGTTTGGTTGGCTGGTGGGGAGAATAACCTTTGGAAATGCAAAGCCAATTTTGCATTAAAAATGATGAAGGAAACTTTCTGCTTATGAGACAGAGAGAGACAGAGACAGAGATTTTAAAACAAACAAACAAACAAACAAACAGGTCCTTACTGAAGCTGAGCCTTTTTTTTTCCACCCCAAACACCATTTTCCTTTTTAAAAAATGCTTACATGCTCAAATGCAGGTCCTATTAAAATCCAAATAAATAAATAAATAAAAATGCTTGAGTTAGGAACCTTGTTTATCCAAGGTAATATTTTATTCTTCCACCATACAGAAATTCAAGCAAAAAGATTGTAAAACTACACCCAGTTCATCCTATTTTGCCAAAGGTAGGGGACTAATTGCTTTTATGAAGTAATCATAAAAGAAGATTTATAAGATTTATGAATCTTCTAAAAGACAGTATTTTAGAAGATTTGTCTATAATTGGAATACAGGCCTCTAGGCCTCAAGTGCAAAACAAGACACAAACGAAAAATGAAAAACAAATTGACACTGCACACAAGATTACCAATATCTTGCAAGATTTTGTTGCAGCCTTGCTAGATTTACAGGTTTCGAATAAGATCTTGCAAGAGAAATCCAACATCTTACATTTTAAGAGTTTTAAAAAATATTTTATTTTGATAATCCAGGCCCAGCAGTACAGTGGGGCTTATACTTTGGAGTCCATTACAGATCCTTGAGTTAGAACACAGCTGAGGAACCATGCCTTGACTTTTGTCGATAATCATAGAATCCTAGATTAAGTAGCACAAGGACTGTCTATTTCAACCATCAGCAATGTGCAGGAAAAGGAATTAAAGGGAGGTGACTGTCCAGCCTCTTGTTCGAAACTCTAGAGATGAAGAACTCACAACCTCCATGAGTAGACTATTCTACCATTAAACAGATTTTATCATCAATATTTTTTCCCCTATTTCTTGATGTCCTCTGAGCTTGCTTTTCTTCCTACAGACATTTCATAACCAGGCTAGGTAACTTCATCAGTCCATGGGGGAGTGAAATTTGCTGACTGTTTATATTTGGTAACTTGTCTTACCAGCCTTGATTGGGGTAATGTTTCTTTCTTCACCTTTGGGGTGGGGTATTGTTTCTTCTTTGGTTGTTCTTGTTCATCTGGTGCTGGTCCCTGTTTATCTGGGTTAACAGGTATATGATGAGGAAGGATATGTTTAAATCTGTTTGACTCTTTCCTTGATTTCTGACTGCTTCCTTTTCTGAAGAGTTTGTGGATGGAGCTTTTCTCAATGTGTGGATTAATAGCTGAGTTGTTGGAGTATCCTTCCTCAAGAAATTCTCTGTCATTTTTGGGCCTGGCTTGGCCTAACATATTCAGTTTCCCAATTGAAATTGTGGTTGAACACGATTTCAACATCAACATGTTGTGAAATTAAGGATTTTTCATCTTGCCTTATGACTGCCAGTTGATGTTCATGGATGTGTTCTCAAAACTGTTCCCTATTTGCCCCACATGGTAGTTTTTTTTTACAGTCCTTGTGCTGTATGTTGTATGTTGTAAATGTCTCCAGTTTTGTCTTCTTTGGCTGTTTGGTCTTTGGCTTTGTTTAGGATGCTTAGGACGCTTTGGATAGATTTTGTTGATTTATAGGTACCAGGATGCCTATGAATGTTGTTTACAGCTACCATATGGCAGGAATGCCAGTATTTTGCTGGAAATCTGGTATATTGGGAGAATGGTAACCTTTGTACAGAATGAAATTAAATTGTTGGAATACTTACTGTCCATAAGGATTGATGTATGACATGAGATTAAACAGATTCTTTATTCAGGGTGTTTTTATCCAGAAGGCAGTTTAATATATCATTAAGGTTCTCTTCATAATTTGGATGCTAGGCATCACCTTGAATAAGGTGCATTAGGCTATTAAATAATTCTGGCTCCCAAGTATTAAGATAACATAAACCTTTACTAAGAATAAGAGTGTGAGCATGAGTATGATTTTATTATGGCCATTGACCAGTCCATAAGAACACATTGTAAAGGTAAAGGTTTCCCTTGACGTAAAGTCCAGTCGTGTCCGACTCTAGGGGGCGGTGCTCATCTCCGTTTCAAAGCCTTGGAGCCGGCGTTGTCCATAGGACACTTCCGGGTCATGTGGCCAGCATGACGACACGGAACGCCGTTACCTTCCCGCCGAAGCGGTACCTATTGATCTACTCACATTTGCATGTTTTCGAACTGCTTGGTGTGCAGGAGCTGGGACGAGCAACGGGAGCTCACCCCGCCGCGCGGTTTCGAACCGCCGACCTTCCAATCGACAGCTCAGCGGTTTAACCCGCAGCGCCTACATACATAAAATTAACATTAGTTGTGAAATCAGTTGAACATGTCAGACAAACTGCTGTGCATCTTATATATGACATGACAGAATTTGCCTACACTTAAAGAGTCACTTGAATCCAAGAGTAATAGTTAAAAAAAAAAACTGATCAGAATGAACCGGGAAGTTGATTAAGTGTGGAGTTATCAGGTCAAGGTGGGTGTCAACATAAAGTGAACAGTGTAATATGACATGTCTTACGGTTTCAATGGCTCCTTCAATAGAATGCCCTTATATCTCCTCTCTAGGACAGCTGATGGGAGCACATTGAACTGTTAGGGCCCTCCTGAGTTTGGGGCAGTAATTTGACTTAAATACAGTATCTAGCAGGTGGGGAAAGGGTGCAGGAGTGACTTAAAAATACGTCTTTAGGGAGGGACATCCGATCTGATTGAATGTCAATTTCCTTAAGACATTGCTTGATTGCCTCTATTGCACACTCTTGTCCTTTCATGAACACTTGAGTTAAAGAAAAACCTAAAACATCCAGTTTCTTCTTGATTGCCTTGTCCCAAGATGAAACAAAGTTATTAATAAGGACCTGGGACACGCCAGGGAGAAAAACAGTTTGGTCCAGAATATAACGGTATGTATCTAGGCATTAGATTCAATCTTACTAATGCCAGCCTTATGATGTAGGATTGCATTTGAAACACAAGATGAAACTTAGGATATGCTCCTGAGAAACTTAGTTTGAACTCTTTCCAAGGTGGCAAAAGAAGTATATGGACCCTACGGGGCATCGAAATCCTGGGCTGAACACACTTGAAATACAGCAGGAATATACAATGTCCCTTTAGTATAAAATGTTTGCAAGGCTGTGGCAGATCTTTGGGCATTTTGGACTATGTATTCCCTATGCATCCTATGTGTGATTGTGGCATGGAAAACAAGAGAGGTGGTCCATGGTTAATGACCACTCATTCGGCAACCATTCAAACTTGCAACAATGCTGAATGAGTGGTACTTACGACTGGTCCTCAAAGTTCCAGCCATTGCACTGCCCCCACGGTCACATAATCATGATCTGGATGTTTGGCAATGATTTGTGACCTTCCCTGCCAGATTCCCACAAGCAAAGTCAATGGGGAAGCTGGCAGAAAGTTGGAAGTCATGATCACATGAGGTCCACTGTTAAACGAGGATTACCTCTATTGAGATACTTAAACAACTTGACCCGATCAATAGAGTGTCTGTTTAATCTCCAGGCATATGTTTTAGGTCATTAGCAAACACTAACATCTTGGTTTATTATAGTTAATTTCTAGTGCTTCTGGATGGCATTATTCAGCCAGGACCCACAAGGCTCTTTTTAGGCCAACTGAAGTTTGGGGAAGCAGAACTACATCACCTGCATATAAGAGAACTGCAATATGTTTCTCTGCCAATTTCAGGGGATGGGGAGAAAGATTATTCATCCTGGCAACTAAAGGATTCATATAATAGTTAAATAGTGCCAGAATGGATCCCTGCTGACTCCTGTGTTAACAGAAACCTTAGTATAATGTTCCTGGGAACAGCATCTGACTTTTATGGTTGAATTATTGTATAATGTATAAATAAGTAGAAGGAATCTTCTATCTATAGAAGAACTTTGTAGCTTACACTAAAGATTAGGCCAGGAAATTAAATCAAAGGCCACTCTAAAATCTACAGAACTTGTATATAGCTTAGCACGCAGTTTGGAAGTGTATTTTTCTGTCAAATGTTGAAGAATTCAAGCATGGTCAGAAATAGAGTGGTCACTTGTAAATCCAGCTTGTTCCTCAGCTGATAGGTCTAACCAATCCTGGAACTTTATTTTTTTTATAAGAACTTTATTAATTTTCAAAGTATAGTTAAAATACAAAATACAGAATATAGAAAAGCTAGAGTATAGAACAAAAGAAAAAAGAGAAAGTATAAAAGTGCAAAATTGACAGAAAATAGAAACAGAAAGTGACTTCTGACTTTCTCCAATACAGATATGAGTAAGTTTACAAATATAATCTTTTACCATTAATTAAACCTTAGTAACATTATCTTAGTAACATTATCCGACATGCTGGGCTTGAAGAATCCAAGGCTGGAGTTAAAATCACTGGAAGAAACATTAACGATCTCAGATATGCAGATGATACCACTTTGATGGCTGAAAGCAAAGAGGAACTGAGTAGCCTTATGATGAAGGTGAAAGAAGAAAGTGCAAAAGCTGGCTTGCAGCTAAACCTCAAAAAAACCAAGATTCTGGCAACCAGCTTGACTGATAACTGGCAAATAGAGGGAGAAAATGTAGAAGCAGTGAAAGACTTTGTATTCCTAGGTGCGAAGATGACTGCAGATGCTGACTGCAGTCAGGAAATCAGAAGACGCTTAATCCTTGGGAGAAGAGCAATGACAAATCTCGATCAAATAGTTAAGAGCAGAGACATCACACTGACAACAAAGGTCCACATAGTTAAAGCAATGGTGTTCCCTGTAGTAAGATATGGCTGTGAGAGCTGGACCATAAGGAAGGCTGAGAGAAGGAAGATCGATGCTTTTGAACTGTGGTGTTGGAGGAAAATTCTGAGAGTGCCTTGGACTGCAAGAAGATCAAACCAGTCCATCCTCCAGGAAATAAAGCCAGACTGCTCACTTGAGGGAACGATATTAAAGGCCAAATTGAAATACTTTGGCCACATAATGAGAAGACAGGACACCCTGGAGAAGATGCCGATGCTAGGGAGAGTGGAGGGCAAAAAGAAGAGGGGCCGACCAAGGGCAAGATGGATGGATGATATTCTAGAGGTGACGGACTCATCCCTGGGGGAGCTGGGGGTGTTGACGACCGACAGGAAGCTCTGGTGTGGGCTGGTCCATGAAGTCATGAAGAGTTGGAAGCGAATAAACAACAACAAACGAATAAACAACGACAAACATTATCTCTATCAAAACAAACCATTGAATAACTAAAACCCAAAATCAAAGCTTCATTTTTTTCTGACACAAGCAAGTAGTCTAAAAATGGTTGCCAAGCAGAAACAAATCCAGAAACAGTATTTTCTCTTATCAGCGCTGTTAACTTGGCCATTTGGGCCAGCTCCATTTTTATCCACTTTTTATCCACTTTAAAACGTTCTAACAGTTGCACATATGTAAACCAATGACATGTAAAACCTTCCAACTCTAACAGTTCCCTTGTTTTAAGCTTCAGTTCACCCTCTTCAAAGTTTAACAAATCTTTATATTTTAACCAACTTATTCCTTTCACATTTTCTCTTCTAACAAGTGCTTCATGAGATGACAACCACAATGGTACATTAGGAGACAAACTTGCTTTATATTTATTCCAAACCCTCATTATGGCTCTCCTAACAAAATGGTTTTAAAAATCCTTATTAACTTTAACTTTGTAATACCTAGTCTGACCATATTTCCTTGAGACAAAAACGGGACACTGGGATGGCAAAACGGGACGGGGTTAAAAATGGGACATTGGGATGGCAAAACAGGGCAGGGCTGGATCGGCAGGCAGGAACTTCTCTGGTTTTCTTGGGCTAGGAATCTTCGGATTCCTTTGTTTGCAAGAGGCAAGGCTGGGCTGGAGAGTCTAGCAAACGGTTGTCCCCGACAAGCCATTCCTCCTCTGGCTGTGCTTTTATGTTCTTTTCTTCCTGCCGTTTCAAGGCAGGAGCCAATCAGCTCACCCTTTGATCACCGCCTATCAGCCGATCCTGTTTTTTCCTTTTTAGGTTTCCCGCTGGGTTGAGCTCTGCGGCTTTTTTCCCGCCATTTCTGCTGAGCTCCCCCTCCTTCCACTCAAAGTCAGACTGCATTCTGACAGGTTCGCGGGAACTTTCACATTTTTAAGAAAGGTTTTTAAGAAAACGGGACAAAATGGACATTTATGTTAAAACGACGGGACGGTCTGGAAATGTTAGAAAAACGGGACTGTTCCGTTCAAAACGGGACGTATGGTCAGCCTAGTCATACAACAAATAGGCGTGCCACCCAAATCTCAGTTCATGTCCTTGAAGTTGTAACAGCTTCCTGTTCTTCAAAATTCAATCCTGGAACTTTATGGTTAAATGTCTGGCATATACTTTGCTAATAATGCTAAGGAGATTAACAGATTGGTAGTTGGCAGGAATACTCTAGTTACCATTTTTGTAGTTGGACACTATTAGAGTGAGGCCCCAGTCTTTAGAAATTGTCACTTTTTGGTCAATAAAATGTACATAAACAAGGAGGCTAGTACCAGAGCTACACAGGACCACAGCTGTGACAGAGTCTATGCCCAGTGATTTCTTGGGCAAAGCTTTTACCCAAATCTGCAATTCCAGTGGCATGGGCTCTTACTTATATTGAACTCTGTGTTGAACACGACTGTACCATTTTTCATCTATAAAGCCCAAAAACAGTTCTTTGGCACAACAGCTAGTATTAGATAGGAGATTCAAGATGGGCAAGCAGAGACATTAAGGATCATATGATGCCAGAACAGGGCTGTATTTTTGGCACATGCCATGATTAGCAATTGCTGCCAAACTTCCCCATACACCTTTTTTGTGTCATATTGAAAATTTCTTATAACCTCTTTTCATGTTGAGGAGTTCTTGGATGATATATAAAGTAGGGTCTCCACTATATCAATTAAAATGGGCAACCAGCTCTTTTCTGGTGTTTTCTTGGTTCAGGGGAGGGGGGCAACTACTCCTATTTATAGATTTAGTTTTGCCTGTTCTGTTAAGAACTGGTTGTAAAAGCTGTATCAAGCCATTATAAATAGAGAGAATATCTGCTTTGATCTCCCCATAGATAACAGCAGATCTAAGCTGAAGCTCTTCCTCTGAGGTTACTACTTGTACCATTTCCTTTTTCTGTTGGGAGGAGCACTTAACACAGATCAGGCCTAATTCTAATTCATTACTAGAGACCAGCCTCTCTCTAGATGAAGAGTTTCAAAGGCTTGCAATTTTGAAATCTTATGGGAATGGTTGCTTTCAGAATGATAATGAATTCAAAAAGGGCCAAAGGGTTCTGGAAATAATGGTGTAATCTAAGGGATCTGATTTCTGCTCAGTGGGAAAAACCATGCAGGATAGTACCAATAGAAGAGAATATCTGTAGCTCAGGGTTGAACTGTGGATTCCTCGGTGCTCTCTGAGCTTGCTTGTTTGCTTGCTGATGTTTCATCGCCCAA
Organism: Candoia aspera; assembly: GCF_035149785.1. Taxonomy (NCBI): domain Eukaryota; kingdom Metazoa; phylum Chordata; class Lepidosauria; order Squamata; family Candoiidae; genus Candoia; species Candoia aspera. The sequence continues at coordinate 116,951,496 of NC_086153.1, read as the reverse complement.
CTAGGCAACAACGAAATGTCGGCAAGCAAACAACCAAGCTCAGAGAGCACCAAGGACTCCATTGTGCAGGATAGTTGCTGCTTACTGCCCCATTCAGTAAGGAAAGGTCTAACTTATTAAAGATTGGAGCCATACGTAAACCTTTGAAGTCTTCAGTGTTATCTTTGATACACTTGGAAGTGGGTAGATGGGTGGATGGGGATAATCTCATGATCTGGTCTGGGCTAATCAGTTGCTGTTTAGCATAAAGAAGGTAATAGTTACTAGTATCTGTTCTAGCATTGAAATCACCCACAATTATTACATAAGCTGCAGGTGAGAACTTCAAAAGATTATTTAAATAGACCTCCGGATCAGTGCATTTGGATCTCTCCCACAGGAGAATTCGCCAACACTCAGTTTTATTTTTCTAGAACCGTGAGTTTGGTTATCAAGGAAGACAACTTTCTTTGCTGCTTTCAGTGATACTGCAGTGTGTTATCTGTGTTTGACTGTAAATTCAGTATCCAATAATCCCTTTTACTCCAGGCATTCTTTCCTTTGTGCTGCTGGCAATCAAATAATAGTTGCTTTATTCCAGGCAATGCCTCATCTCCCTCAAGGTTTCATGGAATTGCCTAATCTTGTAACATTTAAATTAACTGAATTAATTTAAGTAATCATGACCATCCAACATGACTTAAAATTAAAAAAAACCCTACCATATGCTCAAACACATTAGGCAAAAATGACCACTTACAACCAGCATGGTATAGTGCTTAAGACGTTAATCTTAACATCTTAAGCACTGTAGTCCAGGAGTCATGAAAACTTTCTGGGCGTCTTTGGGCCAGTCCCTCTCTCTTACCCAACTCGTCTCAGAGGGTTTTTGTGGAGAAAAACATAGGAGAGAGTTCTGTGTTTGCTGCCTTGAGCTCCTGAAATAGAAATCTAGCAAATAAAAATAAGCAACTGGTATTGCTTGGTATTTATTAGAAATCACTGTAATTATGGTAGTTTTAATAGTGACTTCAGCACTGTTTCCTCGAAGCAAATAACCAATTCAGCTTTGATTAAAAACCAAAATATGTAAGAAATCTAAAATATGTCATTAAATTAAATAAACATGAGCAATTCAAAAATAACAACAAAATGTTAGTATCATAAGCAGTGCCATGGTTTTTAAGTGTAGATCCTACAGAAACAGCCATAGAAACCTTTTTTGGGCCAGCACAATGTATTATTTATTTATTTTCTATCCCGCTATTATTATTTTTTATATTATTATTATTATTATTATTTTGTATTTCACACGATTTATATACCAGCCCAATTCTAGTATGGGCATGCATGCAACATTCACTGGATATTAAACAATATGAAGAAAATAGGTAAACATATTAAGGATGATGAAACCGCAAGTTCCTGCAGAAGCTCAGGGAACTTCTACTTGTTGAGAGTCACTATTTGGTTCCTGAGACCAGCACCCAAGCCCAGCAAGGCTTGTTCTCTGGGGCCATTCAAGTTATCAGATCATGGCAAATGAATATGCCCCATTTTGTAGATCAATGCTGCTTCAGTTATTGTTTGTTTTCAGATAGAATCCTGCCTGCTGTCTGTTTCTGTGGTTAAGAGTTCTGTTTTTAATTTGGTTTCATAACCCAGTTTTATTTGGTTTCTTTCTGTCTGTAGCTTCTTAAATTCATCTTCATTTGTCTCTTCGGCCTTTGATACACACGCATTCCAGAAAGATTAGAAATCCTGAGATCCAGGGGGATCTGGTGCCAGATACTCTCTCCGCCCTAGTCCATGTCAGGCTCTAGAACAAGCTGGTTGACTTAATTTTTTTTTTTAAAACTACCGTATGTTCAAATTAGGCAAAAATGATTACTTACAGCCAGCATGGACTCAAGTCCACCCCAACCATGAAAACTTGCTGGGAGTCTTTGGGCCAGTCCCCCTCTCTTACCCAGCCTGTCTCAGAGGGTTGTTGTAGAGAAAAACTAGGGAGAGAGTTTCTTGCATCAGGCATGGAGAGCTTCACTGCAAAAGCTAGGCAAATGCAGGGCCAAATTGAGGGACCCTCCAACCACTCAGGACAAACACTAAGAAAAGCAACCATGACAGCAGTTTGAAAACTGTATGAGAAACTACTCTGTTAGATTCACACATCACCAATAATATAGTATGTATATCAAACAGTGATAAAATATAGAAAGATAATACCAGGTATGGTAGAAAAGCAGTTAATTTTTTTTCTTAGCAAGAGTTAATAATACACAATTATCACTTTTTATCATGCCAAATTAATAGATAACAATCTGTCCATACCTTAAAGAGTTCTGTATTCTCTAAAACTGCCACTTTGTGTGCAGGACCCTCAATCAGAAGCTACAAATGCATTCACTGAGTGAAGGCTCATCAACCAGATTTCCTCCATTTGAATGGCTTCCAGCATTACTATTCAAAATGCATTATGCTGATACACCCTCATTCTTCCCCAAAAGTTATCAGTTGGGGTAAAAAGTGGCAATGGAAAAGTTTAGAGGGGTTGTAAATGGAAGACCATGTTTGGACCTTGGAGGTTCCATGTGTATGTATATGAAACATTTCATCTGGAAATGCCCATTCTAGGAAATGCATTTTTGGTCAGTTTGGTCTAGTGGTTAAGGCACCAGGCTAGAAACCGGGAGACTGAGAGTTCTAGTCCCGCCTTAGGCATGAAAGCTGGCTGGGTGACCTTGGACAAGTCCCTCTCTCTCAGTGCAACCCACCTCACAGGTTTGTGGTTGTGGGGAAAATAGGAGGAGAAAGGAGTATTAGGTATGTTCCCTGCTTTATTTATAAAAACAATAAAGGCAGGATAAAAACAAATCCATTTAAAAAGAGTAACAAGTATGCATGTTTTGTGCAAAATATGCCCTCAAACACAAAGATTTATGTAAAGTGTTGTTTGAAAAGATCTGATCTTTCTGAGCAAGAACTTAGACTAGATCTAAAAGCTATACATTAGAAAAAAGGTGGAAAACTAGAATAGACACATGGTAATAAGCGGAAATTGTGTTTCTATCTCATTTTTCATGTTGCAAAAACACATAAATATGTGAGAATGACTGGCCCAAGGTCACCTAGCTGGCTTTGTGCCTAAGGCGGGACTAGAATTCACGGTCTCCCAATCTCTAGCCTGGTGCCTTCACCACCGCACCAGACTGGCTCTCTAACTTGTTATTCGATTGTCTCGAACCTTATTGCAACAATCAGAGAACCAGAATGTCTGGTCTTCAATGGAAAGTAGAAATATTCATGCTACATGTGTATATGTATGTACATGAAGCAAACATGTAACAACAAGAACATCATAATAGTAAGAAGGTGAACCACAAATAACCATACTTAGAGCAAAAGATAGGGAAAGGAGCTGTCTTTTTTAGAGCTATAGCTTAATTTCCAAAAGGAGAGTTTCTTTGCATTCAAAATTCTGAGTTGGAATCCTGATCTTAACCCCAGAGATGCATGAAAGACCATTTTAACCTGTGAGGGGGAAAAAAAACTTTGGCATGATGTATCTGCCTGTGAAGTGTTTGTCATCACCATATCTCCATTCCAGATCAAAAACCATACACATTAGAGGAAGAAGGTTAGTTACAGGTGCTTCCTTTTTCAGATCTCACACTGCATAAATAGCTGGTTTCTGACTCCAGTTGACACAGACAGGAAAGATTAAAAAATTGCTTGCACAATTTGCAATTTAAGGAGAGGAGATGGGACTCTGGAAGTTTGTAGGACAGGCACGTGGGAGTACAATATTTGTTGTTGTTGTTTATTCGTTTAGTCGCTTCCGACTCTTCGTGACTTCATGGACCAGCCCACGCCAGAGCTTCCTGTCGGTCGTCAACACCCCCAGCTCCCCCAGGGACGAGTCCGTCACCTCTAGAATATCATCCATCCATCTTGCCCTTGGTCGGCCCCTCTTCCTTTTGCCTTCCACTCTCCCTAGCATCAGCATCTTCTCCAGGGTGTCCTGTCTTCTCATGATGTGGCCAAAGTATTTCAGTTTTGCCTTTAATATCATTCCCTCAAGTGAGCAGTCTGGCTTTATTTCCTGGAGGATGGACTGGTTGGATCTTCTTGCAGTCCAAGGCACTCTCAGAATTTTCCTCCAACACCACAGTTCAAAAGCATCGATCTTCCTTCGCTCAGCCTTCCTTATGGTCCAGCTCTCGCAGCCATATGTTACTACAGGGAACACCATTGCTTTAACTATGCGGGCCTTTGTTGTCAGTGTGATGTCTCTGCTCTTAACTATTTTATCGAGATTTGTCATTGCTCTTCTTCCAAGGATTAAGCGTCTTCTGATTTCCTGACTGCAGTCAGCATCTGCAGTAATCTTTGCACCTAGGAATACAAAGTCTTTCACTGCTTCTACATTTTCTCCCTCTATTTGCCAGTTATCAATCAAGCTGGTTGCCATAATCTTGGTTTTTTTGAGGTTTAGCTGCAAACCAGCTTTTGCACTTTCTTCTTTCACCTTCATCATAAGGCTCCTCAGTTCCTCTTCACTTTCAGCCATCAAAGTGGTATCATCTGCATATCTGAGATTGTTAATGTTTCTTCCAGAGATTTTAACTCCAGCCTTGGATTCCTCAAGGCCAGCTTGTCGCATGATGTGTTCTGCATACAAGTTGAATAGGTAGGGTGAGAGTATACAGCCCTGCCGTACTCCTTTCCCAATCTTAAACCAGTCTGTTGTTCCGTGGTCTGTTCTTACTGTTGCTACTTGGTCGTTATACAGATTCTTCAGGAGGCATACAAGATGACTTGGTATCCCCATACCACTAAGAACTTGCCACAATTTGTTATGGTCCACACAGTCAAAGGCTTTAGAATAGTCAATAAAACAGAAATAGATGTTTTTCTGAAACTCCCTGGCTTTTTCCATTATCCAGCGGATATTGGCAATTTGGTCTCTAGTTCCTCTGCCTTTTCTAAACCCAGCTTGTACGTCTGGCAATTCTCGCTCCATGAACTGCTGAAGTCTACCTTGCAGGATCTTGAGCATTACCTTACTGGCATGTGAAATGAGTGCCACTGTTCGATAGTTTGAACATTCTTTAGTGTTTCCCTTTTTTGGTATGGGGATATAAGTTGATTTTTTCCAGTCTGATGGCCATTCTTGTGTTTTCCAAATTTGCTGGCATATAGCATGCATTACCTTGACAGCATCATCTCGCAAGATTTTGAACAGTTCAGCTGGGATGCCGTCGTCTCCTGTTGCCTTGTTATTAGCAATGCTTCTTAAGGCCCACTCAACCTCACTCTTCAGGATGTCTGGCTCTAGCTCACCGACCACACTGTCAAAGCTATCCCCGATATTGTTATCCTTCCTATACAGGTCTTCTGTATATTCTTGCCACCTTTTCTTGATCTCTTCTTCTTCTGTTAGGTCCTTGCCATCTTTGTTTTTGATCATACCCATTTTTGCCTGGAATTTACCTCCAATGTTTCTAATTTTCTGGAAGAGGTCTCTTGTCCTTCCTATTCTATTGTCTTCTTCCACTTCCGCGCATTGCTTGTTTACCAATTCACATTTTCAAAATATATTATTTTCTAGGTTTCTTACTTTGTATCTGTTAGTGCAATGAAATTAAATTGAGCTCACTGTATCCTGTAGGACCTGCTTCATTATCGGTGTGTTTTTATTACAACACCAGGCAACAGTCATTAAACACTCCAGTTAGGAAGTAAAATTTAATATGAACATATATGCAGAAGCTTTGATTTCAGGTCACCTCAAATCCAAGGTAACTAGCACTTTTAAGTAAATACCTCAACTTTAAAGGAAAGTTCAGCTGTAAAGGTTATTCTTACTATATAGCTTGCTTCCCTATTATTAATTGTGTTAGGGGACCTAGGTAGAAACAAGGGGAATGGTGTTGACTTAGGGCATCTCCCCACTTACCATTTAAGATGCTCCTGTGCTCTGCTCACAAAGGCTTGACTCTAAGTTGACTTAAGAAAATCCTATCTGGACTGAAACATTTGGGCAACAGCTTGCAAAGTATTTTGTCTGAATAGCAGTTACCATGTCATCCCACTGGACAATTCCCTGCTTGCTGTGCCTTCCCATAATTCTCTTCCAAAAAAGCCATGTTTCTTCTGTGGGTGGATCACTTGACATATACATGCAGTCACAACAAGCAACTTTACTGCCCCCAAAATTATTGTCCTGTTTCTTTTTAATGTCTTTCAGACCTATTCTTACAATGAGTGCTATAATAGTACAATGGCTATAGCGCTTGCTTTGTAAATAGAAGGATAATGATTCAAAACCAGGCAAACATCTTTTTTTCCTTAATTATGTTTTTCTTTCCTTGAGCTTCCTACCTTTCCCTGCACATTAAAAAGAAAACAAAACCCTCCACTGGTGAACCATTTTACTTTTTTCCAGTCATCTGAGATAGAAGGTGTTGGAAGGAAATCTTACCAGGGTCCATTCCGAGCTGGGAATGAAGATACGCAGGCAGTTGCTTGAACAGAGGTGATTGCTTTATTGTCCGAGAGCACGAAATACAGAGAAGTCAGCTGTCTGAGGTGGCCACACTTGTGTTTCCCCACCACCCTTTATATAGATCCCTAAGGCGGGTCTTAGTCGGATCTCCTTTAGATGGTTTCCTGGAGGGGGCGCTCTCTAAGAATTCTGAGAGTGTAATTGACTAAACATCAGAGGTATTCCTGTGGTCACACCCCCTATTGTTCTGCAGTTTCTTGCTCTTTAGTCAATTAGGCTCTCTGCAGGGGTGTGGCTTTTTGCCGGCTGGGTTTAGATTATTGTTATTCTAAGGGGAAGCCCCTTTTCGTTTTCTTATGCTAAGGTGTTGCCTCTCCGCCTTTGACTTCTCAGTTTCCTGACCTGATCAGCTTGTGGGGAATTTAATTAGGTTATCAGGAGGTTCCTTTATGGCTCATGTTGGTATTCTCCTATTATTCTATTGTGATCCTTTATGTTTAAGTCATTTCCCTCCTTTCTTAGTCCTTTGTCCTGGAGTTTCCATCTTCTTACCTGGTTTGGGGAAGTGTTTTTGGCGGGAAGCATCCATGGGGTGGGTGGAGACGTGGTTTGAAAATGGCAGTTTGCAAGAGAAGGGGTTGGTTTGCTTGAATCCTTCCAACAAAGGATTTCATCTTTGGGAGCTACAGGTGAAACTATAAAATTGCTTAAGATTCAGAGAAAGTTAACCAAACCCAAATCTGATATAATTAAATAATCTCAATTTCTAAATTATCTATCATACCAACTGACCTAAATATTTCCAAAATTACCTAATTTTATTTCTTTACAGAATGATTTTGGAAGGTAACTTTTCTGTGTTAAACTGAAACTTGGATTAACAATGACTGTACTAGTTCCTCTAATATTTTATATAATACATATGTGTAATAAAAAGCAGTTGAGTGTACATATGGAGGTGACAAAATCATATTGCTTTTACCACCAAATGTCTCTTTTTCTATCATTTTCACTTTCTGACTTTGTCATTGATAATTTATCACTCTAGTGCATTGGAAGTTGATAGGTAGGTTTTGAAAGATGTTTCTTATTTTTATATGTTGCAATAAAGGTTATTTTCTTAAAATGCCTGAGAATGTAATTTGAGGATTTAGCAAGATGATTTATTAGCATGACATAAGCTGCTTTGAAGACATTGGTGATAAGAAGAACAAGTGTTTTGAAATAAAATGAAACATACAACCCAAGACTCGAGTTGAGTGCGATCCCCAGAGACCTTGAAAAGTTTTTACCAAATTGTACTTTATATATGTATATGTATAATTGTAATGAAACGTACATGTAAATGAAATGAAATCAAAGTCTATTTTTGTCCTAATTCAACCGCTTCTTTTTCAATCACACTGTCTCAGCATGCCACTCAAAAGCCATTCTTGATGTGAAAGACCAATACTGTCTAGTTTCACAGTCACTAAAATGAATTGTGACCTACATTGCACCTCTGTACAAACCAATATTATTAGCTTATTTGAATGACAACAGATTTTAAGTGATAGTAATTTTGAGTGACGCATCCCTCAAGCCTAGTCAATACACATGCTTGTGATCAAGTCTCATTTAGTTCAAAATTATATACTTAAAAGTAGAGAGGTTCACCTATCCAGGTAGTGTAATCACCCAGAATGGAGATGCAGAGGCAGATGTTAAGTGCCGCATTGGGACGGCGATAGTCATTTTTTGGAGGATGAACAAGTTCTGGTCCTCGCCGTGTGTATCACTGAAGATTAAATTCCATCTGTTCACTTCTGTTGTGATCCCGGCAGCTACTTATGCCAGCGAGACTTGGACGGCATCAGCAAGTATCAACAAGAGGCCTGACGTCTTCCAACAGAGATGCCTCTGCCAAATCTTAAAGATCCAATATTTCGACCATATCACCAACGAGGAGGTGGTCCTAAGGAGTGGCTCATGTAAACTTCGTAACATTGTCACAAGTAGAAGACTCCAACTGGCTGGTCACATCTTTCGCATGGGAGAATAACCAGATCCCTAAAGTGGTAATGAGTTGGACACACACACCCCTGATGTTAAATGACGAGGACGCCCTCGAATAACGTGGCAAAGAACACTGATACAAGACCTGAAGGCACCGAATATCACATGGAAGGATGCCGAAGCACTCGCCCAAGACCAAAAGAGTTGGAGAACCCTTACTGCCAGATATGCCACGTAGCACTGATCCAGGACAAGAGAGAGAGAGAAAAGTAAATCAGCACAATCTCCTAGTTCAGTACTTCGCTTTCCATGGTCTCGTATGGAAGAGTGAAGGATGTGGAAATGTAATCATATAACCTATATCACAGTGTCATTTTGGTTAGTAATAGGGGAGATAAAATGTGCCATGAAAACTTTAAATAAAGGATGCTTGTCCAATTATTTTCTTCTGAAGAGGTTACCAGATGTTTCCACTTCTTGGAAGCCCTTCATCCACAACGCTTTAGAACTCCTAGCCAACAGACCCCTCTTTCCCAATCGGAGTCGACTGCCATGGGCTGGCTGGAGAAAAATGTCGATCTTGAAATTTAATTGATCTTGCAGACCCATTGTAAAACTTCAGCCTAGTGCACTGTTCTTTGAATGGAAGGTCTCCAAGTTCTAGGGGCCTTGGAGTTCCGTGGGCTTAAACTTTTGGAATCCGTGGAGCTCTCAGATGAAAAGCTTGACCGAAAAGCAACCTCTACAAATCTATTAGTAAAGCCCCGTTTTATGCCTGGAGGTGTTAACTTTCACCGAAGGAACCAGTGCTCGAGTACCTAAGTTAACCGTACGCGTCACTCCTCCCAACGTTAGGCATCCGAGACGAATTAGCCAAGAGTCATCTCAGAGCAAGTCGACTAAGAGCAAAGCAGGAAGCGCTGCTTTAAAGGACCCAGGCCAGCTACAGCTCCGCGCCTGCCAACAAGGCTGCGCTGGGACGGCTGAGGTCAAACTCCGCCTCTGTCCTCCTGCCCCCGCGCTGGTGCGCCTGAAAGGCTGGCCGAGATTTGCGGCGCCGGCGAGGGAGGAGACGCACGCGAGTTCACACCATGCAGACCCCGAGGCAACGGCGCGCGCCTCAGGGCTGCCCGCGAAGACTCCCTTCGCTGCTCCTCCTCGTCGCCGTCTTGTTTTGCGCCGCGCTCTCCGTCGGCGCCGGCTCCTTCGAGCTCACCATTCTGCACACCAACGACGTCCATGCCCGCGTAGAGCAAACCAGTCGCGACTCGGGCAAATGTGCGGGGCAGGACTGCTACGGGGGCGTCGCACGCAGGGCCACTAAGATCCAGGAGATCCGCGCCACGCATCGCAACGTGCTGCTCCTTGACGCCGGCGACCAGTACCAGGGCACTGTCTGGTTCAGCTACTTCAAAGGACTCGAAGTGGTGCGCTTCATGAACAGCTTGGGCTACGACGCGATGGTGAGCTGGCGGGGCGGGACGGGGGGGCGGGGACGGTGAAAAGGTGGTCCCCGGCTGAAAAATCTCTCTTCTCCCCCCTTCCCTTCCGGATACTCACCGCCGACAGCGCGGGGAGTGCTTGCCCCTTGCTCCAGGAATAAAAGTATAAAGTTTGGAACAGGCGTTGTATTCCCACTCGCGTGGTGGTAGAGCTGGGGCTAATGCAGTTTGTTGACATTTCAGGGCAGATCGTCGAAGTCCTCAGAGGTGGTTTCCTTTCGATAGGAGTTCCAGCTTTCCCGAAAGAGACCGTGCAGTAGCAATATGATTGCGCCCTTATCTTTGTTAGCTGTTCAGCATTGCCCGTAGTGTCGATCCTGTCAAATAAAGATAGGACTATTCCCCGTGGTAGAAAAGGACCACAGCTTTGGCATTTTATTCATGCACAGAGAATTTATGCTTCCTCCGAACTGACTGCTTTCTTGGCCTGTGGGAAAGGGGCTTCTAGGTTTCCCGCTAGAAACGTGTCATCTGTTCACTCGTGCAGACAACCAGCCCTGCAAATACCAGCCATAGAAAGTGGCTTTTAGCCACGTGATCTTGAACTTTCATAGCCTTCCATTGTCCTGCTGCCCATGAATTTAGTTATTACAGGATGGTTTTGTGTCCTAGGTATGAAAGTGATCAGGTGAGCTACTATGAAATGGGACATGTGCGTTAAAAAAAGTAAACTGTTGTCCAGTCATTTAAAACTGAAGGGGAAATGCATGATTCTAATGAATGGAGATATAGTGCCTTTAGTCTCAGGGACGGGTAAATACCCAATTTCAATTTAGCCTTTCCAGATATTACCTTTTTCAAAATAAATCCTAATTTACATATCCACTTATGAATTCATTAAAAAAAGGGGGGGGAAACAATGTTACTCCATTGAAAATGAGATGACGTGCTGTGACTTCATATTTACTTTTCAGTAAATTCCTTTGAGCCTAATACATCTTGCTCTCAAACCTGTGTTAAGGATTAGAGTTGAAAAAGGATTCAGTATGCTGCCCAATCAGACATATAGTTTAACCATGACTAAAATCTGGTTGAAATTCACTGATTTCCCCTTTCATCCTCCAAATATCTGCTTTTACAAGAAAGCTCTGCCCAAAGGAGGGAAGTGTCTCTTTTGACATACCTTCAGTCTGCTGGAAAAGCCCTGCTATGTGATAATGTGCTTAGACATTGTTTCAGAGCACAATGCCCGATTTGTACCCATTTTGCTTGCTCCAGGTAGTACAGGCAAGGCTGTTAGGAATTGGTGCTAAAGAGATTTTCATGGGAAGATGAGGCAATTCAAAAAAAAGGAGTGCGTGTGTGTTCTTTTCCGATATCAGGATTATCCCATGGCCATGCAGAGCAGCCGGTCTTCTAGTCATCTACCTTGCTGGCTTCATAATTCTAATACTGCACGTGGGAGTTCAATACAGAGCCTTATAAATGTTTTATGAATTGAGAGGGTGGCCTGAGCAGTGACCGCAGCATGAGGAAACACCTCAGCCTGCCACTTTCAGACACTTGGCTGGTGTGCAAGCAGTCAGCAAGAACGCTGTGCTTAATTTCTTCCCCCAAGGATTTATGTCTGTGTGCCCACACTAGCCCCATCCAGGCATTCATTAGATTATCCAACTCAGGGGGAAAAAAACATAGAAGATGGATAAAATACTTGTGTGTTTGCACGATAATGATGGCTGCACCGTATTTGTGGCTGAACAGGTGGTCAGCTGGTGTTGCCTCTTTGCAGTCATATGGGACAAATAAAAAGGCTTGGATAAAATTTGGCGATTGACTAGAATCGAGGAACACACTTCTCAACAGGCTTCATCAACCTGATCCTTTCCAGATACATTGGGATTATAACTCCCAGCCATGTTGGGATAGTTGCTTTATAATCTTTGATTCCTGCCTTGAAAGGAATGTCCAAGCAATGTATTTGAAGTTGTAGAAAGAAATAGCGTATTACAGTCTACCCTTTATGGCACAGTTACGAGATATAGTAATGGCATTTGAACAGAAACATATTCAACTAATAGAAAACTGCTTTGGTGTGATAAAGGGGGACATTAAAGCATTATCTGCTGTTTATTATCTTAATTGGGACAATTTATTTATTTATTTATTTATATTTATTTAATTTTTATAGCTGCCCATCTCAACAAGTGGTCTTTAAAATAGGGACAAAATTCTGGATTAATGTTTATTTAATTTCCCTAAGAAAGCCTTTCATCCTGAATTGTTAGTAACTTTCATTTATACTCAACAGGGAGAGGGCACCAAGCTTCTTGGCTTAGGCATCCCTCTGTTATCTTTGCTTTATCTTAATGGGATCAGTAGCTTGGGGAAAGGAAAGGAAAGGAAAAGGACGAATGGGGTCACTTTGTTAAACCATTAAAGGTTCTGAAAACCAGCTTTGGTTAATAAATGTAGTCACTTATTGGCTTTAGCTGCAGAAAATCCACATGAGCAGACACTGTACTGTTCTAGTTTCTTACAATCAGGAAAATGTTGGGCTTGTTCGTGTCCATTGAAATAGATAGGAAAGGGTTTGAGATAAAGGGATAGGGATAAAGTTTGAAAGAAAGAGATAGAGATAAAATTTGGATTTAACATGTTAGTGATATGATAAAGCCGATTTATACATTTTAGCAAAATTCCCTCTTTTGTTTTTTTCTTACTATTTCTTCCTGTTCTGCAATCTGTATAATATTGTTTACCTGAAAGACGGTAATGTGATAGGTAGGTATGTACATTTGTATATGTCGTAATTAATTATTAACTCTAATAATATTTTCCTTTTCCCTTTTGATATTTATTTTCTCTCTAGGCACTGGGAAATCATGAATTTGATAATGGTTTGGAAGGATTATTGGATCCCCTCCTTAAATATGTAAATTTTTCTATAGTGAGTGCAAATATTAAAGTAAAGAAGCAGTTAGCAAATAACATCACAGGGTACTTCCTTCCTTATAAAATTATAAATGTTGGTTCAGAAAAAGTGGGGATTGTTGGCTATACCACAAAGGAGACACCTGTTCTTTCAAATCCAGGTACACATTTTTTCATGCTTATATATAATATGACATAAATATATAGATACAATAATTATATAAGTAGATATATTTAATTGTGATTGCATAATTCCCATCACATTTTATTTCTTTCCTAGCATGAAATTGGGATTGAACTGTCTTTCAAAGTTATAAGAGGAAAAAAGTTAACTGCCAGCTAGGTGCTGGGTTTTATATAGAATATGAATCTGATACAGTTACTGCTCTCTGTTACGTTACTATGAAGTGCATTGAGATTAAAAGGAAAGATTAGTGATTTACTACAGATTGGGAAGAGGATACTGGCTGATGATAAGATGAAGTGAGGCAAGTTTAGGAAAAGCTCAGCTAGAGGAACGAAAATTGTTGAAGGAAAGAATTGGCCTGAGGACCAGAAGAGAACATGCTAGTTGAATCATAATTTTCAGAATACTTGCAGTTTGGCACTTTCCCAAATATTTTTCTTTTGTTATATTTAGAAATCACAGATTTCATTATTTCAGTAATTGGTATTCTAAGATTTTATGACACACAAAAATACTCTTTAGCACACTCCTTTTTTATACACTGGATTGCAAATCTATACCTACTTTCCTAGAAGTAAGTCCCATTAGTTGAACTCGGCACATACAGGATTGTATTAAAAATTGACCCTATAAAAGTAAAACTAATGTTCTGATGATACTGTATATGTATTATAATAGGGGAAAATCATCTTGATTTTGATAATATTCAGGAGGATATAGACTTGTTAACTTAATGTCTCTTCTGTCAAATTGATGGAATTTGTAATGAAAAAATGATTGGGCATATAGAGAAACGAGCCTTGCTGAAGGAAAATCAGCATGGGTTCCACAAACACAAGACTACCTCATCAACTGTTCAGAGTTTACTGAGAACTTTAGTAGAGAGATACATGGATATAGGTAGCCCTATTGATACTGTATTCTTGGGTTTTCAAAAAGTATTTGATAATTGCTGATCAAAGGCTAGGTGTATCAGGGTGGGGTGGGGGGAAAATGTGAATGTCCATCATTAGGAAAAAGATTGAAGACTAAAACACTGATATTGTCATGCCCTTATAGAAATCTGTAATACTTCTGTACCTGACAATTTGTACAGTTCTGGTCCCTACATCTGAAAACGGATATAATAGGACTGAAAAAGGTTCAGACGAGGACTATGAAAGCAGTTGAGGGCTTAAACACCTTCCCTACAAGAAAAGGTTAGAATCTTAGCTTGGAAAAAAGCCATTGTGGGTAGTGATATGACTGGAGTGTATAAAAGCTTGCGTGGCTTGGAGAAAAGGACAGGGATAAGTTTTTCTCCCTTTTCCCAAATACTAATACCAATGCTAATCAATGAAGCTGTTTGGAAGGAGGTTTAATGTAGACAAAAAGAAACTTGGTCCCATAGTAGACAAGGAACCTCTGGAATTTATTACCATGAGACCTAGTGGTGGACACTAACTTGGATGGCTTTAAAACAGATTAGATCAATTCATGATCTATCAAGATTCAGTGTTCCTCTGGGTCGGGGGCAGCAGGTCCCCAAATACCAGTTTCAGGGAGGTGTGTGTCTGTCTCTTCTGTGTGAGCACCCCAAGGCAGGTGATTGGCCTCTGTGGGGAAAAAGAAAAGCTGCTGCACTAAGCTGGGCTTTGGCCTGACCCAGCAGGGCTGTTCTCAAGATTTATGATAGGTTAGAGATAGAATCACTTGATAGATTTTCCTCCATAACGTTGGATGCTCCTTCTGGTGTCATTCTGCTTTGTTCCAATATCATGAATATAGCAGGCCACAATATATTGCTGAATTTCCTGATTTCTGGCTACGAGGAATGTTAAATCATTCACAAAAGTAGGATTCATACAGGTCTCTGCTGTAAGATAAACTAATACAAATCCTCAATCCCCTATTTTCATAAAATAATTGTGATGATGTACAATAGAAAATGAACTCTATTGTATATGTGTATTCAGCTGAACAAATGGAACACGCAGCAAAATATTTTAGAGATCTGCATTCCTCCATATTCCAGCTTTTCATTCTTTTAGAATATTCTGATCCATTCTTTCTCCTCTTGACTTCCAAACTTAGAAAAATCAAGATTTCTGGTCATATGAAGAGCTCTAAACACTTATAATTCTACATGTGTAGCATCTTGCAGCCATCAGTTTGAATATGCATAGATTTGCTACAGTGATGCCACACCCTTTACTCTGTATCTAACTGTAGATAAGCAGTAGCAGGTTAATTTGAACGGGACCTTGTAAAGCACTGCTGAAAAGTACTGGAAAAAGAACCGTATAGTGAGTTAGATTCAAGGAAATTCAGTTAAACTCTGCTCACACAATAGGGGGTTCCTGTGGCATTCCTGTGTCCCATCCTGTTACAGACCCTTGCTTTTCCCCCAAACACTAACACAAAGATCAACAGACCCAGTATGAGGACCTTTGGGAGTAAAGAGCTGAAAAAGAGCAAACAAGTTGAAGGAATTTGACAGGAGTCCCATTTACAAATAGAATCAGATTTCAATTTGGGCAAGACATCTTTAGATCCAAGCAATCATCTTCATAAAGTCTGCAGGTTTTTTTCTTGCAGTACTGAAAGTATTTCTTTCAGATTGGCATGTGAAATCACAATTCTTATTCACTGGAATTTCACTGACATTGATCTGACATGGATATTCACAAATATTATGCACTTAGCCAAGATAATTACTAGAATCAAGTAACTCCCAAGTCCCTAACTAAAATAATTAGTATAGATTGGCACCTCCAGATTCACCCACTTGTCGAAAAATCTGAGGACTTTACAGCTTGTCATATTTGTTCAAGCAGCCCAAGATATTTTTAAGAGTCCCAAAGGCACAACACTGTCTATGACTACACATTAAAAACATCAAGCTGAGAATTTGGTTTACTGTCAGCTCAAAGGAAATGCTTTGCTTTATTTGTAAATACTGACTCAATGCTGTTGATTCAAGTATCAATGAGATGGATTGTTGGAAATTTCTGCCTTTTCCAATTCTGGGACATCTTTTCAAACATAAATTGTTGGAGTAGGGATAAGTACAATACTAAGTAAATACAGTACTGGAAATTATAAGATGCTCCATTTTCAATCCTGTTGTTTTGAGTCCCTTTGCTTGGATAATCTGAGGTAGTATTTAAAGAAATAGAGAAGGTGAGCATCGTATTCTTGATTCAGAAGAAATCTTACTTTTGTAATGACATTATTTACTAGTTACTATACTCTTTAAGGCTATCCAGACTGTATATTTCAACACAGAATCAGTATGACATTTTGAGTAACAACCTGGAGATGAATTGCCTGTGCCTTTTGAAATTGAAATGATTTTCCGAATAATTTCTATTATTGAAAAAAATATAATTAAAAATAAAATGACATGATATATCTAAAAGACCAAATGGCTATAATAAGATTCAGTTACTGTATTTTATTTTAATTTTTTTGTGTATGTCTTCAAGTCAGTTTTTGACTCCTGGTGACTGTCTGGACTAGTCCCTGCAGTTTTCTTGGCAAGGTTTTTCAGAAGTGATTTCCATTGCCTGCTTCCTAGGGCTGAGAGAGCGCGACTGGCCCAAGGTCCCCCAGCTGGCTTTGTGCCCAAGGTGGGACTAGAACTCACAGTCTCCTGTTTTCTAGCCTGATTCTTACCCACTACACCAAACTGTGTATCACTGTATAGCTTGAGTTTAACATAGCCCTGCTACCACTAGCCCTCTTTCACTGCAGTATAAGGGAGCTGTTGCCTAAATAGATAAATATTACCTTGTATTTTTCAGGTTAAGTGATGAAGACATATTCCAATTTTAAGATGTAGCAGGCAAGGTAAAAAGCAGCCTAGTAAAAATAATAAATAGCCAACATTTCTCAGGAACTGAGTAAAAATACAAAAAAGTTGAATTTATTTATTTTTATTTTTTATCCCGCCTTTATTATTTTTATAAATAACTCAAGGTGGCGAACATACCTAATCCTCCTTCCTCCTCCTATTTCCCCCACAACAACAACCTGGTGAGTTGGGTTGGGCTGAGAGTGAGGGACTGGCCCAAGGTCACCCAGCCAGCTTTCATGCCTAAGGCGGGACTAGCACTCCCAGTCTCCTGGTTTCTAGCCTGGAGCCTTAACCACTAGACCAGGGTACATATGTCTGAACCAGAGCCCAGGACACATTGCACAAATACTGACAATGCTGGAGACAACGACAAGCCTAAAGACGGTTGGGGTGAGGCAGTTGAGGCCATTAGGGTATATCCATGAGATAATGAGGCAGAGCTACAAAGATAATGAGGTTTTGAAAAAAAAACAAATGGACAGTATTTCATAAATATGTTTTTTTTCTAGGGAAGGTTTTTTCCATTCTCAGTACCTTTTCCCAAGTTATCAGCATTTCTTGGCCTTCTGATTGTTTTATGACTGAGCTGACAGTTTTGTTTCCCTGGGAAACAAAATCTTTGGTTAGGTACCTCCTGACCCTAGGAAGCTTAATTAAGATTTTTTTTCCCTGATGGTTGGAGAAAAGGCAAAACATCTGTTTCTACATTTGTCATGTTTTTATGGGGGAATTCCATCCAACTAGTGCAAATTTTCTTTTTAAACCTGATTATCATTCTTGTGCATGACTTGAATCCAATACTTCAATGCCGCTTGTAGAAATGTTTTCTGTATGCTGAAAACATTTAGAAGGCAGAAGGGTGAGCCAGACTGATACACAGCCATCAAATTACAGATAGAAGCTATGTACAGCTATGACGATTCTGCATTCATCTATGCATAATACTGTTTGCTTTCAGGATAAACAACCTTATGCAGAACACAAAAAGGAGTAAGAAGTAGTAAGCCAAAGAAATTAAAGTGTGAGATAAGAATAGGAAATATAGCTAACTCTACACCAACACTATTAACTATAGCTCTTCATGCCTTTCTATCCTTGCAAACCATCTTTGTTTCCACCACATCCATGTATTGACTGATACATTGTCTCTTGTACTTCAAACTTTTCACCTCTTTCTTTTTCAGGATCTCATCAACTCCATCCAACCATGACCTTCTCAGTCGTAGGGTTCCTCACAAAAACCATTCACTTTTTCTTTATATATTTGTTTTATTTATTTATTTATCATTTATTCTCTCCTTGTGACCAAACCACCTCAGTAGCCTTCATTTGTACTGGTCACTAATTTTTGTATTCAACCCATATTCATTCACCACCCAAAATTTCTTGATCTTTTTATCCACCCTTTTTTTTGGTGGCAATCATTCTCTTATAAGTATTTTTTCTTTGTCAACAACCTCTTCTGCTTTATCATTCCATCCAAGATAATTCTTTTTCATACATCCCATTAATACAAGTCCACATAGCTGTATGGTACTCTATAATATAATCCCTTTCACTCTTTTCTAGGCAGTTTCCATATGCTCTTTATTTACACCAGTTTCCATTTATTTGGTTGGGAGATTAATCTATTTTTATTTTTTCTTTTCAAACAGGCTTATACTTTATTGCAGTTCTACTTTCACTCTGGTTTCTTTGTCTTCTTTTTCTTCCATGTCCATTTTCCAAAAACCCACTCTTGACATTATCAAATAATGGTCTGTCCCACATTCAGAACATCTCATCATCTTTATATCCTTCACTAATTCTCTTACCTTTCCTCATAAACAATCAAATCAGTTACCCTTTTAGATTTGTTCTTATACCATGTGTACACATGAACAGTCTTGTGAACCAACTAGTTAACAGATTTTAAGTAGATTCTCACCAAGCTGTCACTATTCTCATTCATTGAGTCTTTGAATGGCCCAGCACTTTTGCTGTATTTTCTCATTTCATTCCAATTCCATCTATTCATGTCTCCAAATACAATACTTTTCCTGTATGAATGCATTCATTAAGAATCAGTTTGATGTAGGAGTTAAGATGCTGGACTATGACTGGGAAGACCTAGGTTCAAGTCCACCCTCAGCTATGGAAGCTCACTGAGTGACTTTTTGCCAGTCACTTTCTCTCAGCCCAAGCTATCCCACAGGCTTGTCATGGGGAAAACTTGGAGGAGAGAATTTGATATATGCTGTCTTGAGCATCTAGAGGAAAGGTGGGAGATAAATATAACCAAAATGTTTTTTTTTCAAAAAGCTGTAGTTTTTCTTCAAACCCACTTCTTGTTCTTTGTCACCCTTCACTGAGTGGAAAACCAATTATCAGCAAGCTACAGATTGCTATTTTCATATATACTAATAACAACCTAGATGTCACCAAATCATACTTCCTGACACATAGTTTAGCCCCTTTATTCATAATTAAACCTACACCTTAACTTATCTGCATGTATTCAACAACTCTACTTTATAAGATGAGATCTTCATTAGATGCAAGCCAGGATCTCTGATCTACCTTACAAGCCAACATACTCTTGCCCACATCTGTTCTCCTAAGGAGGTATATGTGGTATACTGACAGACTCAGTTAAAGCTGAGAAGAAGCATGTACAGTCATGGGGAAAAAAAAACACCCTCTTTGAGTTCTATGGTTTTATGTATCAGGACATAATAAAAATAATCTGGTCCTTAGCAAGTCTTAAAATTAGGTAAATACAACCTCAGATGAACAACAACACATGACATACTACACTGTGTCATTATTTTACAAAAATAAAGCCAAAATGGAGAAGCCATGTGTGAAAGACTAAGTACACCCTTACTGCTTCCATAGGTATTAAGAGGCTAAGCAGCAGCCAGGTGCTGCTAATCAAACACCCTTGATTAATTGATCACCAGCAAGTGTGACCACCTCTATAGAAGCCGAAGTTATAGGAGTTTGCTGGTCTTGAGCATTCAGGTGTGTGTTAACACAGTGCCAAAGAGTAAAGACATCAGCAATGGTCTTAGAGAAGCAATTGTTGCTGCCCATCAATCTGGGAAGGGTTATAAGGGTTATAAGAAATTGTTTCCAAACAATTTAAAGTCCATCATTCTACAGTGAGGAAGATTATTCACAAGTGGAAAACATTCAAGACACTTGCCAATCTTCCCAGGAGTGGACATCCCAGCAAATTCACCCCAAGGTCAGACCATGAAATGCTCAGAGAAATTGCAAAACATCCAGGAGTTACATCTCAGACTCTACAGGCCTCAGTTAGTATGTTAAATGTTAAAGTTCATGACAGTACAATTAGAAAAAGACTGTACAAGTCTTTTCTTGTACAGAGGTTTGTACAGGTTTGTTTGGAAGGGTTGCCAGGAGAAAGCCTCTTCTCTCTAAAAAGAACATGGCAGCACGGCTTAGGTTTGCAAAGTTGCATCTGAACAAATCACAAGACTTCTGGAACAATGTCCTTTGGACAGACGAGACCAAAGTGGAGATGTTTGGCCATAATGCACAGCACCACATTTGGCAAAAACCAAACACAACATATCAGCACAAAGATCTCATACCAACTGTCAAGCACGGTGGTGAAGGGGTGATGATTTGGGCTTGTTTTGCAGCCATAGGACCTGGGCACCTTGCAGTCATGGAGTCAACCATGAACTCCTCTGTATACCAAAGTATTCTAGAGTCAAATGTGAGGCCACCTGTCCGACAGCTAACGCTTGGCCAAAATTGGGTCATGCAACAGGACAATGATCCCAAGCACACCAGCAAATCTACAATGGAATGTCTGAAAAAAAAAGAATCAAGGTGTTGCAATGGCCCAGTCAAAGTCCAGACCTACACCAGATTGAAATGCTGTGGCAGGACCCTAAGAGAGCTGTGCATAAACAAATACCCGCAAACTTCAATGAACTGAAGCAATGTTGTAAAGAAGAGTGGGCCAAAATTCCTCCACAACAATGTGAGACACTGATAAAGTCATACAGAAAACAATTACTTCAAGTTATTGCTGCTAAAGGTGGTTCAGAAGGTATTGAATCATAGGGTGTACTTACTTTTTCACACATGGCTTCTCCATTTTGGCTTATTTTTGGCTTATTTTTGTAAAATAAATACACGGTGTAATATGTCATGTGCTGTTGTTCATCTGAGGTTGTATTTACCTAATTTTAAGACCTGCTAAGGACCAGATGATTTTTATTATGTCCTGATACGTAAAACCATAGAACTCAAAGACGGTGTACTTTCGTTTTCCCACGACTTGTAGATGTTAATTTCCCATTGTCTAATGTGATCTAAATATTGCTAATTATATCACCTTATATGGAAGTACTTGGCTGCCAGGTTTACAAAATCAGGTTTAAGCTAAGCACATGCAATACAAAGGCAAAACCTAAGCAGAGGCAATCATTTTATAGCAGTGCACATACCACCTCCCTTTTTAGACCCTTGCTGAGTCAGTCCATGGGACTATGCAGTTCATCATTTTGTCTTGCAGAAAGGTCAGCTCTATATGGATGCTCACAAATAAAATGGGAGAGCAATAGATCTCATATCTAGCATATATCTAGCATTAGATTTTATTTATTTTATTTATATAATATATACAGCTGCCCGTCTCACACAAGTGACTCTGGGTGTTTTACAAGATTAAGTCAACCCCACCAAACAACCCCCAGTGCCCAAGGAGACCAGTGATCGCACTCATCACCAACAGCACACTTCCTTCCTTTAGTTTTAAGGTATGCTGCCTTTGAACCTGGAGGTGGTAGACAGCTATCAAGACTTAACAGGCACTGATAATCTGATTCTACATGAATTTGTCTAGTTCTCTTTTAACATGGGTGGCTATTGACAAATCTGATGACATTAAATGCTATAGTTTTAACTATGGAAGACATTCAGCTGTATTAAACACCTGAATCACTCTACTCTACTCTAAATTAACCAAACAATTCCTTGACATGTGATGTTCCAGTGGAAAAAGAAGCTGGAAGTTCAAGGATATAGCATATGTAACTTACCCTGTTTGAAAGGAACTTCTTAAACAATGAAGAAATACCAGGTACAGCATAGATTTTATTTATAGAATATGGATTTTCATTGGTAAAGCATGCTTTCTGAGAAAACAATGCAATAACATTAATGTGTATTTACTCTTCTGGATTTTTAGGACCGGATTTATTGTTTCAAGATGAAGTTGCCGCATTGCAGCCACATGTAGACAAACTTATTACATTGGGTATCAACAAAGTCATTGCACTTGGTCATTCTGGTTTTATTGTGGACCAACTCATTGCTCAGAAAGTTAAAGGTGTGGATGTTGTGATTGGGGGACACACAAACACCTTTCTTTATACAGGTATGTTGTTTCTTCACAAAAAAGGGGCTTTTTATATAATTTAGCAGTTATAGTGCCAACTATTTTAATTCCTCACGCCCTGATCCATCTAAGGAAGTGAGCATGTATTTACAGGATGCTGTGTAAATATCATTTGCTTGTATAAATAGAATTGTCTGGACAGGTACAGTGCTGAGTGAACTTAAGTTACTCTGGTATGAATCACTCCTTCCCATTTTGTTTTAGTAGTATAAAAGGAAAAGTAACGAGATCCATAACTCACATTTTATAAATTGTTTTGTGTGTTTGTTTCTATCATCTATAGTTTGCTTTTGTACATTGTTAGGCATCAGAGCATCAATGTGGTCTCAGGAAGTTCATTGATTTTAGTTTGCTAAAGGGTGCCAAAATGCTGGACCTTGTTCTAGTGCCCTACACTTAATATTTCTTGCTTAAAGGAACCATCTTTCTGTCTTCCCTTAGTTTTTCTTGTATGCATTTCCTACCTTTGCTCTAGATTATATTTGCCAATATGAATTTTCTCTTCTGTCTTGTTCCCCCCCACCCCAGTTTTTCACCCCTTATTACATATGTTCAGTGAGCATAGCAAACTTTCCTGTTGTAATGGTTGCCTATTCTAAAACACCATCAGACTCATAAGTAGGAATTCAGAGATATCTGAATTATTAAAGAATAGTATGCAGGATCACAGAGAAAGCTGAGAATGATGAAAACGTGCCAAACCCTTGGTGCAAATGAAACCCCTCCCCCCGTAGAATCTTCTCAAGTTCACAATCCCAGGTGCTCCTAACAGTTTCTGATGGTCCGCGGGAAAAGTCCTTGAACAGAGAACATAACCCAAACACATTCCATTGTACTAATTTCACATACAGAGCTTGGCACAAGGTCTCACAGCAGCTCCCTCCCAAACAGAAACGCGCGTCAGGACCATGGCATGTGAAACGTTACGATGTATAAACTACATTGAATCAGTGAACATGACACCTGTATCTAAAACGTTTAAGTGCTCTGAAAGGGAATGGCTTATTTTTAACGCTGTCAGAACTCTCCACAGCTTGATTCATAATTATCTTCTAGGTATGATATTTCTCAGGAAGTTTAAAGGAAAAAAAAGTCTTTTTCTAAATGCTCTCTTCTAATATCCAGAGTGGATAGGGTGGGCACGCTCCAAGTCCCTTCCTTCAACGTTGCCATCTTGTGGGTCCTTGGAAGCAGGCCTTCTCCATTGTAGCCCCTGCCCTTTGGAATGCTCTCCCCCCTGCGATCCGATAGGCCCCCGCCCTCTATCCTTCCGGAGAGCACTTGACCCTGCTGTTCTCCCAGGTGTGGAGTTAGGGTGAGATCAGGGTGGGATGACAATGTGGGTGCACTAGAGAAGAGTGGCTGGGCGCCAGGTTTTTCTATTTCTAGTTTTATTGTTGTTGGTTTTATACTGTTGTATACTGTTTTGTTGGTTGTAAGCCACCCAGAGTTGTTTTTAAGATGGGGAGCTATAAAAGTTTACACCCACACCCACACGTCTTTGTGTGTGTGTGTGTGTGTGTGTGTGTGCAGCTTGTTTTGATCTGTGGAATAGTAACTTTCTTGTGGGTTTCCTTAGCCCTCTCAACTTTTGGAATCACGCCTGTGCTATGGTTTCCCAATTTGAAACATACTGCTTTATTGTCAGAAATGGCTGAGTATGCTGGAAAACCTAACTATACCACATGTCCATTTATTTTTTGTAACAGAGACCAGTGTCCGTTAAGCCATGCAGCTGCATCTGAATATAGTCTAGAACCTATTTTAATAATCTGAATTGGGGTTTCTTTTTTGAAAGACACATGATAGCTGAGTAACAGCACCATTTATTTCTTAAGTTTTCTGGTGCTATTAATAAATGCCTTTGGGAACTGTCCGGGAGTGTAGTTTTATGGCAAATAGGAATGTCTGTGCCAGCATTCAGAAAGAGGCATTCATGGCAGTAAGCAGTTGGCTGGCTGACTAGTGAGGGAAAATAAAATGTAGTGAGAGGTTTTTCTGGGACATTCATCAACGCTTGGGTAACTCTTTCAGGATGAAATATTTCTTGATTTAATCTTCAATCTGAAAACCTAGCACTTTTTGAAAATACAATAAAACAATTTCTGTCCAGTTAAAGGCAGGTTTGGTGTCACTGAATAAGGCATGCTTCATCATCATCATAATCTCTTTTCTTTTAGGGGGAGATGGGCGGTGATAGAAATGTGAATAATAAATAAATAAATGTGTTTTGCAAGTCCAGCATTTTTGCTTTTTTTTAAAATCTAATTTCCTCCATGCTCCAGTTTTTCAAAGTCAGGATCCAGGATATTCTGTTTCTGCATCAAGCTTTTTCAGTCTTGATTTCCTGCAGTTACTCTTTTATTTCCAAGGATCAGGAGTGTAATGAGTGTGATAGTTCAGGAGGACTATGTTTTGGTTTATTTTTGTTCCGCCCTTATATACAAAGTTTCCAAAGTGACTTAAGACCGTCAAAATAAAAATGGATAAAGGCTAGGGTGGTAAAGTAATCTGGACTTGAGGAGGAAAAGGAAGAGGTGATTAAGAGCATGTGTGGGCACAAATCTGGCACATGTCCTTAAATCAGGCACATCTTTCTCCAGGATCCTGCTTAGGGGATTTACTGGCAGGAACTACTAAAGCATTGCTGTATACTCTAAATAATTTTCCCTCCTAAACTATTCAGTCTTAGTTCCAGTCAAAAACTAAGATTATTAACAGAAATTATGTTTTTATGTAAAGAGGTGGGAAGCTAAGAAGGAGTTGCAATGTCAGGAGACAAAAGATAGACACACCAAAACAGAAAGAGGGACTAATTTATTCACACCTGCCCTTTAAAGCTCTCAGGGGCAGGGCTTTAAAGCAAATGCAATCTCCCTTGATTCTTCCACATTCAATATAATCAAGTTATATTGTCCAACGGAAATGATAGGTTGCCTGGCAGTAGCAGTTTATGACTTACCTCCTCAACAGATGAGTTGGCTAAGGAAGCTGAAGTCAGTCCTCCTTCTTTCCCAAAAGTGATCTCCTTTGCTTCCCAGCTGGCATGCCTTCAGGGAAAGGCTCAGCTCTCCGTCAGGGGTAGAAGATGGTTCAAGGCCAGGCCTCTTTGAAAGGTTGGCCTTGAACCAGTCTTCCACTTTCAATTCCTCTCGGTCCTCAGCTTGGGCTTTCTCTTCACCAGACAAATGGCAATATTAGTGCAATATAATGTCATCTGTTTAAAAGATTATGAACAACTAGACCTGGGTGAATTCTCAAAGGGGTTCTTTACTTCAGTTGAACCTTTAATACAAAGCAACATTGTACCAGAATTGAATCTGCCCATCCAGTCTGATCATTCAGAGAGAGTTTATTGCGGGGGGGGGGGGCTTCTTGGACCAGGTGACAGGCCTTCCCAGTGGTGGGCCTCATTCTAGGAATGATCTCCCTCCAGAGGTACACATGGCCCCTTCCCTGCTGGCATTTCATAAAGAGCCAAAGCAGTGCTATTTCCACAGGCATTTGACCTTTAGGGTTGTTTAAGCTATTAGAGGCTTTTGACTGTTTTATTAGGGTTTTTAATAGGTAGAGAGGTTTTGTGTGTGTGTGTGCCCCACCCAGCATCCTTCCTGATCAGGATGGGCTACAGATACTATAAATAAATAAAAGTGAAGAGGCACTCCCTGGACAAAAAAAAAATCCCTCAAAACACTAGGGAAACACCATGTCACATGCTGTGACAAGTAAAGTGGCTGGCTGGATCATTAATACTGAAGTGATTCAGGGACATGGGGAAAAGCCAGTTGAGAAAGAAATGATCTGTGCTTTGCTCTGCTTTAAACTCCAGTTGCATCTCTAAGTCCAGAGAGCAGAGCAGAAACTTCTTGTTGCTCTGATCAGTAATGCATTGGGGAGGCAGCTGAGGAAAGGGCTTTGGCGAGAGATTCAGCGTGAACAAACGTTTTGTCCTTTCAACCTGGGGACAGACTTGCAGAAATTGACAGCGCCAATCAATTGCTGATACAGCAACTGCTTCCCCTGGTGCTGAATGCAAGGACCTTGATCACAACTGCCAAATTCTCTTTGGCATTGATTTTAATGATGAGAAACCAAGCCCATAATATAAGTAAATATGTCACCATTTTATTCATATATGTCAATTTGTGTGCTTTGTATTCAGAGTTCTGAAGACGACTCATGCCCTGATTCCCTTTTTAGGCACTCCACCTTCAAATGAAGTGCCAGCAGGTAAATACCCATTTATGGTGACATCTGATGATGGTCGTCAAGTGCCTGTTGTTCAAGCATATGCCTTTGGAAAATATCTTGGCAATTTGAATGTCATATTTGATGATGAAGGAAATGTAATTAAAGCATCTGGAAATCCCATCTTACTAAATAAGGATATTCCTGAAGGTATGGAATTGGGAAGGGGATGTGAAACGCCTTGTTTAAGTATCACCTGAGTAAATATTAACTCTTTCTGGTCTTTCAAAATATAGTACTATCATATTATAAATAGATGATTATGTGATATTAGCCACATAGATAGATTTTCTCCAGGAGGACCTTTTTAAAACCATATGCATAGAAAATGTATAATATGAGCAAAACAGGTATGAGTCTTTTTAAAAACATGAAATATAGAGCAAGGCAGCATATAATTGGCATATTTTGGAGGGATTTGTGGAAGATCAACAAAGGTTTTCCATTTTGTTTAAACATGACAGCAACAAACTGATTCTGCATTCTGCACCTTCACTAAAAAATACATATTGCTAAACTGAAGAAAATGGGGAGATAACCAGAAGTAGATTTTATATGCAAAGACTGAAAATTCCATTGTTTTCTGGTGCTGAAAACAAATTTGGGGGCTCAGAATTCTTCAATACTACATCCCAAGTGCTTGAAATCTACCATTTCTGATATAACTATAGTTATTGGTCTTCCTCCATTACTCTGATGCTCAGCAAGTAAATTATGTGGCATGGCTACCAACCTATTTTCATTAGGAAGTATAAATATAAAAAATAGTTATCTGGATTTTATTATTACCCCCTTTCATAGAAGTAGGTTATTTTTGCAGATACGGATCAGTTTCAAAGTGCCACTGTAGGCACACCCACAGGCTTGGGCATACCCACTGGCTTATTTCTGCCATTTTCATCCAGGATTGTGCTGTTTGTTGTGCAATCTTGGAAAAATTCACATTTGGATGAAATGCTGACAAGTGCTGTGTGTGCTCTTATGGGCACTCCAAAGCATCTTTTTCTTTGAACTTGAAACTGCCATGTTTTCCCTGTTCTTTTAATTTTCTCTATCATAACTGCTTTGAAAGGACTCTTTTTCTTAAAAATAATCTACTGTATGATATGAAGAGAAAGAAGATTGCTTTTGAAGAAACCTAAATCCAAGCTGCCAACAACCTTGGGGTCTAATTCTGAAATCCTTTCAAAACAACTTGAGATTATTTCTGAGTTTTAATTTTTGCTGCATTCTCTTTGAGGCAACAAAAGTTGATTCTATTGTAATACTGCTCAGTGAAAAAATAAATGTGTTATTCCCATATTTATATGTAAATATCAGTTATCACCCTGGAGAAGATGCTGATGCTAGGGAGAGTGGAAGGCAAAAGGAAGAGGGGCCGACCAAGGGCAAGATGGATGGATGATATTCTAGAGGTGATAGATTCATCCCTGGGGGAGCTGGGGGTGTTGATGACCAATAGGAAGCTCTGGCGTGGTCTGGTCCATGAAGTCACAAAGAGTCGGAAGCGACTAAACGAATAAACAACAAAATCAGTTTAAAAAGCAATAAGGTGCTTTGGGAAAAAAGGGAGATGCTCATATAGTACCTGTCTGCAACTCCTTAATCCAGATGCATCTTCCCTGGGAATCACATAGCAGTTGCAGATGCCAGTCACACAGTCCCAGGAAAAGGCACAGATGCTTTAAGAATTTATGGGTGCTATATGAATCCCCCCACCTGTCCCAAAGCACCTTTTTGCTTTTGAATGTGAAGCACGACAGAACCCTGGTCTCTACTCAGCAATTGTTATAATCATGACTTTTGTTTTAGATCCAGCTGTGAAAGCAGAAGTTAACAGGATGAAGATTCAGCTACAGAACTTTTCTTCCCAAGAAATAGGGAAGACAGTTGTTTACCTAAATGGAACAACTCAGGCCTGCCGCTTTCAAGAGTGCAATATGGGAAATTTAATTTGTGATGCTGTGGTAAGGAAGTAACTGGTTCTGTAATTGTCAACTTTTGAAATATATTTAAATGCTGCATTGCTTGCTGTTGGAAGTACATACCCTAAAAATTAATTATTAGTTTAATTTAATCCTGAAGTTTTATTCATATACAGCTAAGGCTGGAAAGTGTTCAAATCCTTCAATAAGGATTAGATCCAAATCAGAAAAAAAAGTAGCTGTTATTTTGGCCAATAGTTACTAGTTTTTGTAGCTGCAGGGCCATGATAGATAGATCAGGGGTGCACAGGCCTTGGCTTTTTTTTTTTAATCATGACTGATTCTCAGAGCTGCCTGGGTAAGTCCTTGCAATTTTCTTGGCAAGATTTCAGAAGTGGTTTGCCATTACCTGCTTCCAAGGGCTGAGAGAGAGTGACTGGCCCAAGGTCACCCAGCTGGCTTTGTTTCAAAGGCAGGACTAGAACTCACAGTATCCCAGTTTCCAGCCTGATGCCTGAACCACTGCACTAAACAGGCTCTGCCCCTTATAGGCTGACAAAACTTCTGTCATCTCTAGTTTCGATTCCCTGTCTTGCTTCCAAGGCCTGCCTCCTTCTCCTTGTCTTGCTTTCTTTACATCACTGATGTCCCAGATCCTGATTCTTCTCCCTCACCTTTTGTTTGGCTCCTCCCTCCTCCCTCCTCCTCCTCCTCATTTCCAAAAGTCCCAACCAGTTGCCTGTGGTACTTATTCTCCTGGCACCATCACTCCTGGAGCACAGTTCTTGACAGAAGTGACCATTAGCAAGAACTAATTTATGCACCCTAGAAATAATAATGTGTGTAAAAGGAGAACCCTGTTTGCAGACAAAATGCAGTCAGCTGGGAAGCCAAATATAATCCACCAGCTTCTCCCCCAGAACCACAGTTTCTCTGCAGCCATCCTGCTGCTTCTCTACAGGTGTGAACCACCTTTCCTTAGAATGAGAAAATGACACATTCTTTATCTCTGAGGAGGAGCTGATTAGGATAAAAGGTATTTTGATCTCCAAAAAGACTTCAGCAAAGCCTCCATTTATTCCAAACAGAACTATTGTTAAGGGCATTCTAAAAGGAGACTGCTACTGGAGAGGAATGAGCTAAGCCATCCCTATTCAATTTTATGCCTTTAAAAAAAAGTATTTCCATACAGATAGCAAAATAGCTCCCAGTGACATCAGTGGAGGCTCTTTTAAAGCCATATTGCCAGACAGATGGGGCCTTTTTGAGAAGAGGTGCTACAAGGAGGGAATAATTACAAGTTTTCTGTGCTGCAAATCTTTCAAAACACTGCTATATCTGCACCAAAAAAAAAAGGCTTTTAAATGGGTTCCACTATTTTCTGGAGGGTGTCCATTGTTCTGGGCAAATATATCAGGGAGAGATTGCATGCTGGCCATTGGGGTAGCATGAGGCACCCTGTTCTTGCCTGAATTTACCCAGTAGGCTGAAATAGATTACCCACCCATTCAAAATGGATTGCAAAAGCAGAATATCCTTAGATATTTATTTGTTTGTTTAGTTTTTCTGGCGAGTTGCTTTACATATGACATTATGGTGTTGCCCAAAAAGCACATTTTTTTTAATGTGGATGAGCATGTTTCAATGCTTTATATTTTCCATAACATTTAATCTTTGTATCACAGATGCTACATTTTTGGATGGTAAGAAAAAAAAAAAAGATTTCTTTAAACGAATCGTCCTAGTTGGAATCTCATATTTTGAGCTGTTGTTTTAGCCATTAAAATATGTACAGAGAGGAATTTCTGTTGGAACTGATTATTTACCAGTCTTTTTTGCGAGGCCTGTGGTTCAGAAATTAGATCACAGACAGCTCAGAGAAGACCTAATGAGACTAAAGGGATTTCTTGTTTGGGAATTTGTTTCTTATGGTGGCCAAACACGCACCTAAGAGGAGGTACCAAATGAGCAACAGAGGCGTTTTCTGGGGGTTTTCTTCAGCAGTTGCAGATCAGAGACCTACTATCTTGCCCATGATGTAAATTAAAAAAAGGTCTCACTTTCCTCATATCCATGTGGCAACAAAGTAAATTTTATTCCCTGATCGGTACCTTTTCTGGCCTTGTAATACCCTCCCCTCCTTTTTTTTTGAGTTACTGTGTTCTGAGCCACATTCAATATTTGAACAGCGTTATTTGAAGGCCTTGTAACATTTGCAGTTTAATTCCCAATCCCTTTCTTAATGATTTAATGAAGCTGGCTGTGACCTTGCAAACTTTCTATTGTAGTTTTAAGGAAGCTGCAACTGGTTGTGTATACCGCTTTTTTTCACAAACATGGCTTCATGGACAAATGCTGATTGTGGGTGTCCTCAATCTTCCCCCAGTGTACTTCAGTGGCACTGTTTTCTAGAATCTCTTCGTATAGTCTTGCTGTTACATACAGGCCTGTTATTAGCTTTCATTATGCAGTAATAAACCTATGATGTAGGACCTGAGTACACATTTGAGATATTTATGTTATTTGATATTTGAGAATTTATGTTAAACCTCTTTACTATACGCTTGTTGTTTTTAGTGGGAAATAGCTATATAGCTAGATAATATCTCAAGATTGCTTTCAGTAGTTTTGCAAGATTGATAGTGGTGTCCTTAAAGCTAAGTAAAAAGGATAGTGCAGAGGTTTAATTCACATTTTTTCTTTGTGAATGTTTTCAGGTTTACAGTAACCTGAGACATCCAGATGATGATCAGTGGAATCATGTTTCCATGTGCATCCTAAATGGTGGTGGAATACGGTCACCCATTGATGAACAAGCCAATAATGGTATGTGTAATTTCATGAACCTTTAGACAAAGCTGCTTCAACTTACTGTTTGTTTTTCATATTTATGTCAATATTTAAGTTTGGGCTGCCAGGTGTATTCACTGTATTTGACTACTGTCATGCTTCTTTTAGATTTGCCAGACTCTGAAGGTTTAGCTCTTGCCCCAACCTGTTTGAATATACATACAAGGGGGTCTCTCCCAATGAAGCCAGTGGGGGTGGGGGAAATCCAGATTGGGAAGGCTGCTGTCCCAAGCTACCACAATAACCACCTGCTTATGAAAATTAGCAAAAAAAACCCTTTCCGCAACTTCCTTTATGGAGTGGAAAGCCCCTTGCCATCTTACTTATACATGTCTATTATTTTCTCATCCAAAACCTCTGTGCTGCTACTACTTTTCCTCTTGGAACCCAATCAGTTTTTATGTACTTAAAAAAAATTGCTTGCAGATTTTCTGAAACTTGAAATTGCACAGGTGGTGGGTGTTACTACCTTTTTACTGTGTTTAAGTTATTTCTTAAATTTAATTTAAAGTTTATGTATGAGAGACCATGCGATGGCATGGGTAGAAACCATAGAAATAAAATTAACATTCCTATCCTTCATAGAAACGAATAATGGCATGCCATGTTTAGGCCCTTGAAGCAAATCTAAGATGCAGACTCGACTGGAAGATAGTATTTGCCCTTTGAGGTAGTCTAGACAAAAATCACAACTATGAGTACTATCTTTATTGTAAGGTTGCATGAACAGAATCTTGCAAGTCTGAAAGCATTTCTTCCCTCCTTTACTTTTACTTTCCAGAAAACCAGGGAGAGTCCCTTCTGAGATGCTTCCCATGCCCCTTTTCCTTCTGAGGGCTGACACACCTTTTATATGACAGTTGTCTAGTCTGTGGCCCTTCCTCCTGTCTCCCAAGGTCATTCCCACATACCGTTACAGATAGGGATTAGCCTAAGGTCTGGCAGTCAGTCCCATTGTGGAATAAGATTTGAACTCAGCTCTCTTCTGCTTAATCAATATGCTTTCCACTACACCACAATGCCTTAAAAATGAACAGAATTATGCATAACACGACTGATCGTTCTACAACAGTGTTACATTCTAATCAGGCATTATTACCTTGGAGGAATTGATAGCTGTATTGCCTTTTGGAGGAACTTTCGACTTGCTACAGATCAAAGGTTCTGTTCTAAGAGAAGCATTTGAGCACAGTGTTCACCGGCATGGGCAAGGAACAGGTGAAATGCTACAGGTCTCAGGTTAGTTATCTTCATGCGTTGCCAGTACAAAGTGCTGAAGTCTCTCTCTTCAAGTACTTAGCAGTTTATCTTCTCTTGCGTGAACACCCCTGGGGGGGAGTGATTTATCTCCAGCACGGCATCATTCCAGCATGTGTCTGTCACTAAGGAACCAGGTAAGAGGAAATAAGAATCTGCCTCAGACAATAACTCAGGGTGGAAGCCACATGCAAATCTAGGTTTCCAGCATGACTAACTTTGGAACGTAGACAGACACAAAATACCGGAGGCCCCATTACTCATCTTTCCCTATGCTGCTGTGGAACTGTTATGGAAAGAGGGATAAAAAGGGCACACAAACTTCAAATAAATTATGCCAGACTTCTCAATCTTTGTTTGGGATTTTTATAGGGATATGCATCAGAATAATTTGAAGCCCAGATCCCAGGGCTGGCCAGGTATAATTCAGACATTTAGCCTCGGTAGAAGAGGTGGGAATCAATCCAATCCATGCAGTTCTGTCCTCTGTAAAATTCCTTGCTAATTTCTTTCTCTGGAGCTCCACTGTACTATAAAAAATTGGGTTGCTGCAGCCATATCAAAAACAAACAAAATGTCTCAGTGTTTACATGCTGTGACGAAGAGAAAGATGATTATGAATGGCAGGTCAGCTCTTAGCATTAGACAATTTTTGAATTGCAGAATCTTTCAGGGTGGGGGTGGGCAGTTGAGAAATATTTATTCATTCAGCACTTTATTTACTTAACTAAGGTCTACTCTTTTATCCTAAATATCTGCACAACTTCTGCCTTCATTAGTTGGTCTGGCCTAATCTCCAAAACAATCAGCTCCTTCCATTCAGGTAGGGGCATCAATTTTCCTTGTGACCACCCTTTCCCCTTGTATAAACCCACCTTCACCTTACGTGCTGAAATACAATAGGGAATAGGGCCGTGATTGATCTGAAAATGATTTGGAGAAATGCTTCAGACTTTGCGCAAACAGAGCAACTCCATGCTAATCATTAAAGCAGCCAACTTTTTATAAGCTTCTGAGTCTGAAAAAAAGTGCTGCTGCTTTAATGGGTTGACTCACGTGAGCCTCAAAGCAGCAGCATTTTTTATTCAAGTTTGTGTTAAATCTGAAAATATTTGAATCATATCCCACCTGTACTTATATACTGTACCTTAAGGTGGCATACAGCCTTTTACTTTCCCAACAACCACCCTGAAGGCTGATTTTTCTACTTTCTGATAAGTAGCAAGGAGTCAGAAAACAATGCTTAAAGTTGAGGGTCTAGAACTTAGAAAAGATAATAGCAGCAGAGATATGACAGCCAGTACAATACTGTTTCAGCACTGATCCATGGCAAAATAACAATTAGAAATATTGCCACTGCATTGATCTGTGGTAAATTCTTAAATAATTAGTTACACCTAGTTCAAAGAGTTTTTCAAGAAAAAAATTGTTATTATTTTCCTATTTTTGTGAGGCATTTTCCATCTTGTAGTCCTGCAGAAATGTGTATTTTTTAATTTCCTGCCCAAATTTCCATAGGCAGTAAAGCTAGAAATGGACATGCACATTAGATTGTAGGTACTCCTAGCATAGTTTAAAGGAAAATAAGGAAGGGGGAAAAAAAAAAAAAGGATGGACATGAAGTTGTGTTTCAGAAGAATCCAATTTCCAGTGGAGGTTCTTGCTGGAAGAAGAGAAAAATTTCAGAGGCTAATCTCCTGTAACCAACTCCATCACCATCTTCTGTACCAATGTAGAGGGCTACAAAGGGCTACCTTAGAATTAATTGGAAATCTCTTCTCCCCTCCTGCTAGCAGAAGTGTGTTGTAAGTAGACTGCCATCCACGGTACTGTGTATCTGGCTTTACCATTTGTCTAACCCAAAGGCCATGAATAGCACAATCACTTATCAGTGTTTTTAGAGATACAAACAACCTAAAACACTTGTGACTTATGTTTCCTAATAGGCATAAAAGTGGTGTACGATCTCTCCCAAAGCCCAGGAAGCAGGGTGGTCAGTTTAAAGGTTCTTTGCACAGAGTGTAGGGTACCAGTTTATGTACCACTTGAGATGGAAAAAACCTACAAAGTGCTTTTACCTTCTTTCCTTGCTGGTGGCGGTGATGGATATCACATGCTAAAGGGAGGCTCAAGTAACCACAGCAGTGGTAAGTGTTAAGACTTTCTGGTGATAAGCAGTTGGCGTATAATCTGAATAAGTACTAGAATTTATATTCCTGAAATGAATCTATGGACAGTATTGCTAACATACTACAATTTCCATGTCTTCTTTTTCAAACTGCAACAGAAAATATTTAATTCAGTTGGATTTGGGCCATTATACAAAAGAGAGAAAGCAGAAGCGCAAGTTGCTTCAACATTGTCCTGTAAAGCAAGATTTGAAATAAAAATAGAAAACTTTATCAAAGTGTAGTCATCATCATCTCTTATACTTCCAAATATAATAGTTAAGCAGCATTTTTGTTCAAGGTATTAACCCAGATTTATTTATAAACTAGCTAGGAAAATCTGCTTGCTCTGTGTATCAAAAAATGGAGTTGGGCCTCGGAGGTCTCAAGTGGCACAAAGTTTCTCCCTATAGAAAGATTTTCACTGCTCTCTTATGTTTGACAGCTGCCTCCTTGTTGTGCAACAGCAGCAAGACACTTCTCAAGGCTCCTGTAAGTCTAGGAATAGAAAGACAAGGGAAATCTTAATATGCGTAAGAGCAACAGCAAGGGCAGCAGCAGCCATTCAAGGAAATGTGCATTAGCATTCAAATGGCCATTCTGCTGAATCATGTAAACACAACACCAAGTCAGAGTTTTCCATTTAAAATAGCAGTAAATGGATGCTGTGCAGCAGGGTTTTTTTTTTTTTTTGAGTTTTAAAGTTAGCAGACAGTGTTTTACAGTGACTAATGTATTTGACTGACTCTGGGAAGACCCAGATTCAAATGGTTACTCGGCCATTAATTTCACAGCAGAGCACTGAGTGAGTCACTGTTCTCAATCTAATCTACTGAGCTGGGCTCTTGGGTTACATAAAACAGGAGTTGCACGAGAAGAGAACTGTTTACTCTGCTGCAGATTCCCTGGGCAAGATACAAATGTGATTACTTTTCAGAAATGTCACTACTCCCTGTAACTACTTATACAGGTAACATCTGTGTGTTATAAGAATAATGCAATAAGGATTATAGACTTTGAAGACTCTTCTACGAGTATACTGACACAGTAGAAGGCAAGGAGATGCGAGACTATTGTATTGTACTAAGACCTGGAACATAATGGTGGCTGCGTCCAGAACATTTCATTATTGTTTTAAATATATTTAACGCAGATCAGTATAGGCAGTTCATAATTGGCTAACGAGGACAATTAAGAGACTTAAGTAATTTGTGCACATTGTTTTGAACAGGTGATCTTGATGTTTCCATTGTTTCCAGCTATATCACAAGAATGGGAAAAGTTTTCCCAGCAGTTGAAGGTCGTGTGATGTTTTCTGCTGGAACTTTATTCCAAGGACATCTTTTTTTGATCTGGGGATTGTTTATCTCACTTTTATATTTCATTCTTTAATTTCAACCTTATTCTAGACTCATTGGACTTCTGCTGGTCAACACTTAGTTTATGCAGAATCTCAGAAGCCAGCATGTAAATCTTAATTACTCTTGGAGTGGCTGAAATCCTTTGATTTAAAGATTACTTCATACAATATGTATATGATTTATGTACATAATATGTATATATTTAAAACCCTTGATTTTTAAAAGTAATTTAAGTGATCCTAAAAGGTAATTGATTATTATCTGGGGGAACATCACAAATGGCAGAAATATAAATCACAAGTTTGCATTTGCATCTGTAAAACAGAAAGCACAAAGCATGGTTGGACAGTACCAATGAACTGAAAATGAACTTCATTTCATTTGTGTGGCTGGTGAGAGTAAATGGTGTTATGCAACAATTTCTGTAAAATCTGTTTAATAAAAAAGCATTCTTTAATTTTTGGTTTTATACATGATAATTCAGTTAATGGCAAAAGTCATTATCTTTCAAAGTTGTGTGTGTATTTTTTCTCAGTGAAAACTATTCAGAAGAACAAATAATGGGATTTTCCTGAGATTCAATAATAGGCTTTAATCAATCTTTCTTGA
Organism: Candoia aspera; assembly: GCF_035149785.1. Lineage (NCBI taxonomy): Eukaryota > Metazoa > Chordata > Lepidosauria > Squamata > Candoiidae > Candoia > Candoia aspera. Next base: position 116,914,779 of record NC_086153.1, on the reverse strand, counting down.
GTAAAAGTTTTTTTTTCTGAAATTAAGGTTAATTATATATACAAACAAATATACAAGACTACACAAATAATCTAGTCATTAAATTAGCACACAGCAGTCATCTACGAAACGGAGTTAATTCAGTATGTTGATATGAACATGTTCTTGATAAGATAAAGGAACCATTCTTTTCAACCTGTGAATAATAATAATGGGGGGTGGGGGAGAGAGATATGTCAGCCAGTTGAAAGACCACTCCTGCTATTACTACAATAAATAAACAGCAGTAATAAGTCGTAACAATTAATTAGATGATATTTAAAGTTCTTTAGTACTTCCAGTGGTATTCTTAGAAATAATTCCAGAATAGTGTAATAAAAGTTCCAAGCTGGCTGATCTTCATTTATGCATTGATGAATTAAGGGACACAACTACTAGGATGCTTCACAAAAGCCCCTCTTTGCAATGACTGGGATCCTGAACAAGCTTCCCTGCAGCTTTCATTCATTTCAGTGTGGATTCCTCATGTGCTACACTAAATTGGTTGCAATTACTGAGTGGGAAACTCAAAAAAAGTTGTGATCATGATAATACTTTCTACAATAGTGAACAATTATTCGTTTAATTAAAATGTTCCTATTCAATTATATAAATGTAGTTATACGTGTCTTTAATAAACACAGAATGCGTTCTTACCCCTGAATAAAATACAGGTGGAAAAATAGAGAAATAGCAATTGAATACAATTCATTCATTAAAAAACCCCCTAAAAAGAGATATATTAGAGTGTTTTCCCAATGAAGCTTCTAACCTAAGTAACAAATTAAAAAGTGGGGTGCAGAAATAATTTATCACAAACAAAACAGAACTCAAATACCAGTACCAAAGGAAATTATTCCTTTTTGCATTCTCTTAAAAGGAAATAATTGTAATTAAGTGCTGCAACAGCCACTTCTGTAGAGATATTTTAAAGCAATTATATTTTGCTTTAAAAGTCATTGCAGTACTATTTACAATTTCTTACTAATCCTGAAAGGCTATATATAATTGTTCCATTCTTTGCTGCTTGTAGAGGAATCTGACATCAACTGAACACTACATGTTGGAACAGTCAGACCTTTGCTCTGATCTTCCACCATATTATTATCTTGTAATACGTACTCAGGTTATTTGAGAAAACTGCCAAGCTCATCCATCAAGTGGATTGACAAATGTACAAGTTACAACAACTTTAAGAGAAGTATGGGCCCGAAGAACTACCAAGTGGCTGCTGTGATGGCTTAGCTGGGCAATTTGTGGACAAAATCGTATTTGCTCTGCGTTTTCCATGGTTTCCTGGGTTGCATGCAAGAATTAGAAATGGGGGATACTGTTTTATGGGGGTTCTGCTCCTTTCTTAGTAGGTGATTACTAATGGCTAACTTAGGAGAAACAAGCCTCTGGAACTCAAATATGGGTTTCCCGGGGCTTGGTCCTCTCCCTCATACTTCATACATCCACATGAAGCTGCCGGGTGAGGGTACCATCAATGTACTGATGATACCCAGGTGCATTATTTTTACCCCAACCCAAATGTGGAGTGTTGTAGATGCTCTAACCCAGTGTCTGGAAGCTTTTAGTGACCTGATGGGGAGCAACCGGCTTAGCCTCAACTCCAGCGAAACAGAATGCTTGTCAATTCAGATGTCTATCAATTCCAAGATGGCTTCATTTTTTGACTTTTGGTGGAGTTGCAGTACTGTAAAAGACAAGCATGCAATCTGAGGGTCTTCCTGGGCTCACAGCACCTGCAAAAACAGGTTGAAGCCATGGAAGGCCTTTGCCCAGTTCCACCAGTTGCAGCCTTTCCCGGAATACTAGCACAGTAGGTGCTGACTACTGTCCCTCATGCCCTTGTTGTTTCTGGATTGGACTATTGTAATTTGTTTCATAAGGGACTACACTTGGAGACAAATGACAAACTTCAGTTGGTGCAGAACACAGCTGCCAGATCCAATATTTTCATGTAACACCAATACTGCAGGAACTGCACTGGCTACCAGTGTGTTTCTGGGTGCAAATCACTATGCTGCTTCTCACCTATAAAATCCTAAATGACCTGGGGCCAGGATAACTTCACCTGTTGCACATAAAATCTGTCCCTCCATGCAAGTGTAGAGTTTCCTCACACAGAAATGCTTGCTAGGAGGAAGCATGACAGTGGGCATTTTCAGTAGGAGCTCTCCTCCTTTGGAACAGCTTGTCTCCAGAGATGAGAGTAGCTCCTTCCCTCATGATTTTCTGGAAGATTATTAAAACCAGATTGTTCTAGAAGGCTTTTAGGGAACAGAACAGAACAGTCTGTTGTTTGAGTATGTTGCAGCACCACTTATTGTATTCACTGTGTGGTGTTTATAATATTAGTATATTTATTGTAACTGATAATAAAACTCCAAAGATGCCTCTAGAAAGATGAGCACTTGCTTTAATAACTGCTGAATAAATACATTAATGCTACAATGAAGGTGGGGAGGCTAAAGATTGAGAACTCCACCCTAATTAACCCAATTCAGGCTGGAGGAATTTCTTGGCAGTCAGAGCTGTTAAGCAGTGAAACAATCTTCCTAGTTCAAGTGGGGGACTCTCCTTTACTGAAAGTTTTCAAAAGCAGGCTAAATGGCACCTCTCAGGGATGGTTTAATGAATTCCTGCAATGAGATTGGGTTAGACAACCAGTAAGATCCCTCCAGCTCATCAATGCTGTAATTCATTTAGTTCTTTTCTGAGAAAAAACAATAATAATTAAGAGGAAGCAAGTCTCATATACAAAGGATGCTATTTTGCCTACACTAGTATTTTACATCATTGATCAGATGTACTAGAACCCATTTGTGTTGTGACATACCATTCAACTCTGGAAATAGTTCCTGAATCCCAATATCCAGTAGGACATATGTTAACTAAAAATAAAATGCAAAGAAAAGTTACAATTCTGAACTTTTTAACACTCCCTTAGCATGGAAAGGTCTGCATAAACTTAACTTAGTAGCTCAAAGAATTATCATCCATTAGATAAGCAGAATCTTCAAAAATCAGCTAAAAAGTATTATCATTTTTGATAACTGCAACATTTTTAAAAGATGCAGTAAGCTATTAACCAGTAATCACAGTAGGTTACAAACCAGCTTTAAGAACTTCCAAAATAATTGTCTGCCAAAGTCCACTTCCCCACAAAGGGAAATGTGTCATGACAGCAGCATGGAGTTCGGAACTAGTACCACAGCTGCCTGTCCATCCTGCTCTATGTCCACACTTGCCTTCTCCTTTTGAAGTCTCTCTTCTTAGTCTTTTCTTTCTTATTTTCTGTCTTGACTCTCTAACACAGTGTTTCTCAACTTTGGCTGGGGAATTCTGGGAGCTGAAGTCCACACATCTTCAAGCTGCCAAGGTTGAGAAACACTGCTCTAAGTTACCAGGTCTGTCCTCTGAGTATGTTTTGCCCTTTATCTATTTATCATCTTCTACAGTTCTCCATTCCTGATCTCTGTCTTTGGCTTTTTTAGTATCTGATTCCATCTTGTGCCCATCTCCTCCTTTTCCATCTCCTCTCAGCAAATTATACTGCCCAGATTCCCCCATTTCTTCCTCAGTGTCTTCCCAGGTTTCCCATTTCATCACATTTCCTGCTCCCTTCACTCTGATACAGAGATTACCTTCATTTATAGGTAAAAATGTAAAGCAGATCTGCCATGACCAACACAGGCAGGCACTATGTGGGCCTCATCCAGTCTCTGAGTCAGGAAATGCCAAGTGACTTGGCCTAGCCTAGTAAAACCTAACTTAGCCTATTAACTTCCATTTGCTATTCCAGAGTGCTTAATTCTTTGTCCAATGTTCCTGTTATTAATTGCAGAAACACAATACAGCTATGCTAATTAATTGTGCTGCTCTCTCAGCCACCCATCTGAGAGCCAGTTTGGTCTAGTGGTTAAGGTTCTGGGCTAGAGACCAGGAGTCTGTGAGTTCTAGTCCTGCCTTCGGCATGAAAGCTGCCTGGGTGACCTTGGGCCAGTCACTCTCTCAGCCCAACTCGGTGCAATGTAGACTAGCCTCCTCATGGGGCACCCCGGGCAACGTGACTTGTCACGGCTAAATAGTCTACATATCTGGCTGCTGGACCTCACAAGGATTTCCCAGCAAGAAAAAGCAGCATGAACACCAAATTGCTATGCCATTAAAAAAAAAAAGCCACCCATCTATCATATAGGAACAATATTTGGAAATACATTCCTAGAAACTTTAAAAATTATTCCTTTACATTTTCTTCTGCATACTAGTTATTAATGTAAGACAGTTGTGCATGCACTTGTAATGATGCACAGTATTTCAAAACTGTAAACTAAAACTGAGAAAAATTCTACCTGTAAATACAATAGGTGGTTGGTGTGTTTAATAGAACCCACCTGTTTGTTAAGTACTGGCTGTTGCAATCCATCAAACAGGAGTCTTATGCCTTCATATTTGGCATCTTCCCCAATACATTTACCTATCAAATCTGGAAAAAATATCAGGGCATAAGTAAGTCAATTCAAATAAGAGGAATTCAAACTTAAAGCCAGATCCTGAAAGCTTTGTCACGCAAAACATTTATTCTACAAAAGGATAACTTCTAGTGCCAATTAAATGAATAGCTGATTTCTACAAAACATTTTAGCAAGAACATTTTAAATATACAATGGGCAGCCAGTACATCTTTTATCATATAGAATCTTCTGGTTATCTGCAATAACCAGTTGTGCCCTTTCCTTGATCAGGGGGCCCTTCAGACAGTGACTTATGCCCTGGTCACCTCATGACTGGATTATTGCAATGCGCTCTACATGGGGCTGCCCTTGATAACTACCTGGAAGCTACAACTGGTTCAAACTGCAGCAGCACAAGCAGTATCGGGAGCCTCTGGGTGTGCCCGTGTGTCACCACTGCTGTCCGAGCTGCATTGCCTGCCAGTTGGCTTCCGAGTGCAATTCAAGGTGCCGGTTATCACCTATAAAGCCCTGTATGGCACAGGGCCTGGATATCTGAGGGACTGCTTGTCTCCAACTGTTTCTGCCTGCCTACTGTGTTCCAGCAGAGTGGGTGCACTCCAGGCCCCTCCATTAAATGTCACCATCTTGCAGGACCTAGGAAGCGTGCCTTCTCTGTTGCGGCCCCCACCCTCTGGAACAGCATCCCCCCGTCCCCCGGTGATAAGAATGGCACCCTCTCTCCTGGGGTTTTGGAAGGCCTTGAAAACCTGGCTTTGGTCCCAGGCCTGGGGTTGATGTTTGCTATTTGTTCAATGGCCCCTGCTTTGTTTTGTTGATTTTGCTGTCCAATAGATTATTTTAGGCTGGGCTGTCTGTGTGATTCAAAGTTTTTAGCTTGTTTTCCCTAGTTTTGTACACTCCCAAGTCCACTGGAGTTGGGTGACTAATAAATATAATAATAATGATGACGACGACTGACCAGGGTCATGGGGAGAGAGACTTCATCTAATAAATGACCTCATTTTTGGATGAGGGTTATCATGACCTATTCAAAGGTAATAATTAAACAACGGTATCTTTTACTGCCTTAGTGCATTACTATATTGATAGTCCATCTTCTGCTAAGTAACTTGGCATGATTTAGGTCAACTCAGAAAAATTTTGTTAAATTAATCAAGATACAACAAAAGAGTTAATCCCTTCACAATTCAGTTTATTCTAGACACAATCACTATCTATTCACAACTTTTTGCATTTATCTTTGTAAATAGGATGACTATAGCTTTATTAACATTAATGAATAACCTCTGAAAACCAAGCAAGCATATGCACCCTTTGGTTCTATTAGATCTTTTGATACTTTTAGGAAAAGTAGATTATATCAGATTATGGGAGACTAATTAACAAGGATTCCAGTACCATTTAGCTATATGTTCCAGATGGTGGTAGTGAGGTCCTACTGCTCAGCCCTATGGCTTATGGGCAGTTCCTTTCATCCCTTATGTTTTTTAACATCTATATGAAGGTGCTAGAAGAGATAATCACAGTGTTTCTTTTTTTCCACTTGTGGGAAGAAAATGATGGAAATCCTGAATTGCTGCTTGGAGGAATAATGGGCTGGATGTTGGTGAAACAACAGATTTAATCCAGGCTATATAGTGCTTCTAAGAGGTCAATAAATGCTGCAATCTCTTCAGGTACTTTTGCCCCTTCCTCAAAAAAACAAGTGCGGCCTTGGAGAACATGGGTTTAATTACTTCCCATTTAATTATGACAGCATGCTCTATCACGGGCTTTCCTTGGAAAAGTGCTCAATGTTTTGTGCTGGCTCAACTGCTTGCTGGAATGTAAATTAGCAGACTATAAATTTGCCATAGGTAGAGATAGTGAACTCAGACAATCCATAGAAGAGGCAAGAGAAAAGGTGAAGCAAAATGCAGGGCAAAGCATCATACATGCAGGTCAAGCTGAGTTTTGAAGGGTTGTTCTCAGCACTTTTCAAAGGGAAGGAATGCAATAAATAAACCACATTGAGTCTCCAGCTGGTCCACAGCTGAGAGACATCACACAGCAGATGTAGAAACTGCTCTCTGCTAGCATTCCCAGGCCTTTTAGCTAGCCTCTCAGATCTGTGAAGTTCAGCTCTTGGCTCCTGAATCTTCATTAAGTGCCTCTGCCTAGGATTAAGGACTGAACTTCTGAGTCTGAGAGGACATCAATGGGTGTGAATGAGGGGTCCTGGGAACATGCTGGGTCTCCATCTTCCTCAGCTGAGGACATGTTCTTCAGCAGGGCCATAACAGTCAGAAACCAAGCTAACGCAAAATCTGGTCTAATTTGCACTATGTTGATTACATACACAGTATAATGCTGCTACATTGGCTTCCAATTTGTTTTCAAGCACCATTCTCATCGATCATCTAAATATCCTGGATTTTCCATCATATAGAGAAATTAGATTGGGGAGGCAGGACTTTTATTTTGGAAGCAGCCCCCAACTGTGCAACTCTATAGCAGCTTGCAAGGAAAGAGAAAAATGCCCTGGGTCGTTGCATAGGCATCTCAGCCTAGCTGTTCAGGCACTTCCTTAACAATTAAATTATAAGGAGCTGCCCATATGGAACTGCTGCTACACACAAACATCTGTCTGACGTCCAACTCTCCAACTAATCCCCCCAAGGTTACCTGTTATTGCTCAGTCCCAAAGCATTTCCACTCCCCCAAATAATCAAGTAATCAAAGCTCTCATCCAAAGCCCTCATTATAATACAGGTATTTAAAATAAACATGATAGCTTGCCTTCCACAGCGTGTTTTTTGAAACATTTAGCCAAATAGCTTAATTCAATCATATGATTAATTTTCATTTCCCAAGATCAGACCACTGATCTTTTATGGTCTTGACCTAGCTCTAGGATTAACCTGGGATTTGCTTGATCTCAAACAGCTTCTTGTCCTTTCCTAGATGCATGATAGCCTCGTTCTGTCATTCAACCCACATTTTCAGAGCCAGATTTCCTTTTTCTTTCTTGTGAACCACTCATCTTAGCGGTTGAAAGAAATCCTTGTTTTGTAAAACCACACTCAATAAAGCACCCAAGGAATCTGAAACCTGGTTCGATGGTGCAAGGAGTATGACATGCCCTCTAAACTTCAATTTCCATTTTGCATAGGTTATGTCCTGGGTACGAGATGCTGGTTTTGAGAAGGGGATTCAGAATATTTTTGTCGAGCTACTACCAAAGTTCAGCCTCAGCACAATCCTTTAGTCACTTCCTAAACTTTCAGGCTTTTTTGCTTGCTGCCTCCTTTGCCTCCATTCTCCAAAATCTCTTTCTCTGTTACCCACGGTCTTTTGTATATTTAAGTACAAAACTGGTTACCTGAAGTCTTGTCATTCATCTAGGAGAAACAGTCCTAATGAAGAAGAGTTCATCTTTTGGTTCCATTTAGCATAACATTTTGATTATCATAATTCTGGGTTCTATCTGATTTTGCCTTCATACGGAGTAGGGCTGTGAAACCAGTGCCATTCCTCACTATTGGGAACACTGCCTGACAGCTGCAACTGAAACCCATTTGGAAGGCTGCACTAAAGGAACAATTCTACCTAGCAGTCAATCTACTACGGAGTCTTTTCAATTGCCTACCAGACCTACAGTGGCACAGTGTTAATTGGAAAGCAGTGAGCAATGCTTCAATAATCATATAGTTTATATATACTGGAAACTGCACTGCCTGCATATGGCTTAAAATCTGTCTCTTGTATAAAAGTCAGGGCATTTCTAATCTCTATACTGTTCACTAAATGCTGTACAAGTAGTGCTCGACTTACAACCATTCATTTAATGGCCATTTGAAGTTACAACGGTACTGAAAAAAGTGACTTATGACTAATACTTGCAAGTGATCAAACTTTGGGCGCTTGGCAACTTGCACGTATTTATGATGGTTGCAGCATCCCAGAGTCACATGATTGCCATTTGCAACCTTCCCAGCCAGCTCCTGACAAGCAAAATCAATGGGGAACTGCATGATTCACTTAACAAACGCGGCAAAAAAGGTTGTGAAACCGGGTACAGCTCACTTAATGGCCGCATCACTAAGCAATGGAAGCTCTAGTCCCAATTGTGGTTGTAAGTCGAGGACTACCTGTCATAGCACGCTCCATACTATTCAAAGGGCATATTGCTTCCTGAGGATGGTACTGTCATGAGTAAGGATGGCGAGCAGGGGGCTCTCACCCAGACTGTCAAGCGCATGCGTAGCACTGAGGAACTGTTCAGCCATTCAAAGAGACACAGATCGGGACCGCCTTAACCTTTGGGGTTTATATGGCTGGGTTTTCCCACGCTTTCTCAGTTTGTTAGGATTCTTGTTAAGTACTACTAATAAATATTAGAGACCAAGTCCTCGCCTCAGTGTGTTTCCTGGTAATCAGGACAGGTACATCCGGTACCTGCTTCTGCCACTGCCAATATTAGAATAAATGGGAATGGCTAGTAAAAGGACAGGAAAAGACCAATACCCACACAGCCTATTTGTGTTTCATGAATTTTAGCAAGGTGATACATCTGAAACTATTTCTAAATCCTACCCTCCTTCCATTCTAGAATGCCTTGATAAAGATACAGTAAGAATGTTTATATTAACATGTGCCATTCAACCTGATGGACTTTGGTCATTTAGACTGCCTCTCTTCTTGATAAATCATGCCACATAAACACTGAACCTGGAATGTATTTCATCATTTCTTCAAAGGTCTGCTTTGCCCGTTTGTGCTTATCTTGGAGAGAACGAGGTTGAGAATTCTCACAAAACACAGCATCTAAAAAAAAAAAAATCAAATCAAATCAAATCAAATCATTTTTGGACAATGTAGAGCTACCCATACAGACCTGCTTTAATTAGTTGGCTAATTTAAATCACTTCAATAAAACAGACTTGACCTCAGAACAACATTTTAAATTAAACATGCTTTATTTAGCTTTTGCTATAACACATCCTGCCTGGGATACACTGCCAACCCCTCTCCATGGAAGCAGAGCAACATCTTTGATAACAACACTTAATTTAGAGCTTTCTACGAACCTCTGAGAAGTGTTATCAGTGAGACCAGACGGTGTTCCTGAAAGAGCTGTTCTAGTTTGTACTGCAAGTAGTTGTCTGTATACTTTTCTAAGGTGTTTTTGAAGAGAATCCTTCCTCCCATCAAGATGTGATGAAGCCAGTCAGGAATATGGAAAACAACTCTAGCTGTAACATAGACATGCCTTTTATATTATTTCTAGAATACACAGTTTAATATCAAAGCAACTGCTAACTCTTTGACTAAAACTTCACCTCCTTTTAGATTTTATACTATTAAAAAGCTTATTTTCCAGATATTTATAAAATGCCAATTATGGAAGATGCTGCAGTAGTTCACCTTTGATACTGAGAACAAGAGTGCCTTAAGTACTAGGGCAATTATTGCCTTCATCAGTGTAGATATCTTAGTAATGGCCTGTACTGGATTAGCCTGACCGTAACCTGATAGTAAGACACAAATGAGCAAACTGCTGAGCACACCCAGCCCTTGGTGTATTTCCCTGTGGCCTGCAGATCTTGTTTTTCATTAGTTTGTGACATGCAGGATTTGAGAGAAATATGATTCCTGGTTCTTGAAAACAAAGGGGTCTTCCCACCCATAAAGTATGGTAATTCTTATGAACTTATGGTCAGTTGCTACAAAAACAGAAATCCTCTTGTCTTATAGAATTTAGGGGTGGATTGTCTCAGTAGGTGTTTGACCTTCCCTGGGCTTGGAAGGGTCCTAGGCATCGTCGGAAAACATCCATACGCCCTGGAAGGGAGACATCCAGGGAGTATCAAGGATATAGGTTAAACTGGGAAGTTGAAAAAAACATCTGGGAAGAAAGCAGTGGCAAACTACTTCCATATTCTTGCCAAGAAAATTACAGTGATTGTCCCCAAGAACTGGAGCTCAACTCAGAGTTTACTTTTCAAAGCAAAATCACTCTGTGTTTGCCACTTCTTGAAAATACTACTCAGTGGTAAGTAATCAGAAGATTCCATTTAAATTCTCCCTGTCCTGCCACCTCCGGTCCAACCTTGAGTTTTTTATGGTTTCACCAAGGAAAATGAACACAACGGCAAGGGATCTTCACCTGCAAATCAACCTGTTCACATATATAATAGAAAATATCCTTCTCTGCTTTTAATGCAAGATCAGAAGTATGACCATGTAATCAATTTTTTATATATACACACACACACACACACACATGCATACACTGTATATCTCCAATTTATACACACACACACACAAACACACACACACATATATATACATATACATACATACATACAGTATATCCAATTTATATAGCCATCCGACTTGCAAAGTGAGATATAAAGTCCCCATGTATGCCTAACATTTACCAGCTACTGTATATCCAAAAATTTCTGTAGTTTAGATCTGAACTTTCCCCGAGCATGTCTCTGGAATTTTAAACTCATAGTATTTATCTTTAAATCATTTTCTAAACCCAAACAATATATTGCCTACTAAAACACAGTTCTATTACAATCTGAACAGGCAAAAATCAACTCAAAAGAAACAAAGTTAATTAGCATAGCACAGCATTCACACTCTCAAACAACACATTCTTGAATCAAGGCTTCACTGTACAGTGAATGACTTAACAGGTTTTTCTAAATCATACTCAAATAAGAAATGACTGAACTGTCCATGCTGCGTAGCTTAAGTGACTTCAGTATGAGTTCCTCTTTTATACTAAAAAGCTAATATTAATCTGTTACTATCTCATGTTCAACACATGTTTACAATAAGATAATTGGAGATGATATTATTTCTCTCTCAAATTGTAAACTATTCAGGTGTCAAGAATCAATGCATATTTGCCTGGGACAGAGATATCTGGGCAGTATGTTTTAATAACTTTTCTTCCATTTTGCAGAAGCCTGCCTTTCTAAGTATCTAACAAGTAATTTATGACTGTGACAACCCTTGGTGACCTTGGGCCGGTCCCTCTCTCTCAGCCCAACTCACCTCACCGGGCGGTTGTTGTGGGGAAAACAGGAGGAGGAAGGAATCTTAGGTATGTTCGGCGCCTTGAGTTATTTATAAAAATAATAAAGGCAGGATAAAAATTAAATCAAATCAATAAATAGATTTTATACTTTTTCTTGGCTCTGAGTTCCCATGAAATCAGGAACAGATACTTGTGGCTTGCCTTCTCTTAGCATCTTCTTCCCAAAACTCTTTGGATTCATTTGTCTGCGAGCAAACAATTTTCCTAGAGATTTTCTGTACTTCATTAATTAATATTCTAATCCAAATAATTAAAATGCACAGATAGTGGTGCTGAATTCACAACCAGCGTACCAGTTCTCACATTACAAAAGGAGAAGCAGAAAATAAAATCAGATCACTTGCACTTACTCCATGTCCACAACACACGGTTATGTTTTCATTATCAGAAAACTCTGCCAGCAATTTCTTACCAATATACACTAAGTAGTCATAAACTCCTTCAACCGTCATCATTTTCAAGAAATAGTTCTGATTTTGTCTTCTTTCTAAATTCTCAGAGCGGTTTGCATTGTTCTTATAGAGTTCATTAAAAAGCTAAAACCAGAGAAAATCAAGTTTTTAAAAAGCACAAACATCACAAAATTTGTCACCAACACATACGCATACATACATACATACATACATACAGCTGAATCTGTGTAATTTTAAAGAATAATAGAAACATTTTAAACATCCATACTCAATGTTTTTATTTAGAACATTAATCCTGATTTCTAAGCCACTAGGAAAAGATCCTTAATGTATAACAGCATTCTTCCTAACGCATTTCAGTGAAATTATAATATAGGTTTTCAACACCTTTTGTTGTGTTAATGTTTCAGTTAAACCCATTTTCTTCATTTTAAATATTCACTGGTCCAAAGAAAGATATATATTCTAGTTTTCCAGCATTTTATGGTAAGAACTTGGGCAGCTGACAACAGTCTCCCAGCCCCTCAGAGCCATTTTGGAGGTCCCAAATAATGCTGCCAAAATTTAGTGGCCAACAGGTCCGGGGTGTGTGTGCCTTTCCCCCCCCCTGAAATTAAAGCAACTAAGCTTTTTTTGTGTATTACCCTCAAATTTCTTAAGCAAAAAAGGCTAAATATTTCAAATCTGCCTAATCTATGATGTCACTGGATTATTACTATTCTACCACCAGTCCTTGGAGGTCAAAAATAATAATTTTAAAAAGTGTTTCCCCCCCAATTTTTTTTAATAGGTTATAAGTAGTCTTGAATTTCTACAATGCCAGGTTTCACGCCCATCAGGAATCTTTGTTTCTTAATAGATGGGCAAACATGGTTTTCCATAGTAAATGTGGTGACGGTGAGGGAAATGCAAGAAAATGATACATAAAACACCCAAGCAAAGTATATTAATAATCATAATAAAGCAAGTTATTAACTAGTGCCATATTTATATTTTGTACAATTCCTTACTGGTCCATTTTTTTCCTGTTTTCCTTTAGTGCCCATACTATACCTTTTTGTTGTTTTCAGAAGTAGGACTGAGAATAGTAATTTCTGGTTTACTTGGCTTAGGCTTGGGAGACTCACAGGAATTAATAAAATTTATAATGAATGGTTCCAAGTGCTGGCCTTTCTGAAATTAACCCAGAAAATAGTTAGAATGGACACATTTCCATACAAGCTACATGGGATAAATTCACTGGCAACAGATAGTATTTATAAATAAAAATGAAGCAAGATATCCTACCTCTTTCATTAGTTTTCCCGGAACAGCTTTTATTATTTTCCCTACATGCAAAAGAAAAGAAAAGAAAAGAAAAGAAAAGAAAAGAAAAGAAAAGAGGTTTTAAAAATCATGAACTATTTTTTCAACAAATCCCTTGTTTCTTCTCTAATTTTGTAAGCTGTTTGTTCCTCTATTTCAAATCTAAATTCATGAAACAGATTCTTCTTTTATCATATGGAAAAGTTACCTATAGCTTAGAGTCTTCAACACCACCACGTGCCCAGGTAAGAAACTAGGAGTCTGAGTATTAATAGACTCCTCTGATAAATTATGTTCACAGAACCCAGACACAATTTATCGGGGAAGGTCACAATGAAAATCAGTGAAAAACATCCCTTGCTCTACTTCCATCTCATAATCTGTGGATACCAATTTCCAATCTGTGGATTCCAGTTGTTTTGTGCAGATATTATAAAAGCTCTTTATTTAGCTTTCATTTATAGAGAAGTACTAAAGTGGAAAATCTTTACACTCCTATGGAAGCATCAATATTGTGTTGTGCAAATGTGCCAATAAATCATATTTAGTTTTGAATGGCAGCTGTGAATTGATTTAATGTCCCTTATATCTGAAGTTCAATTTTGAATTCATTTTTTTCCCAGTAATAGCAGTTTTCTTACCTAAATTTACATCAGGTAATATTTTATCAAGAAACTGTGTCTCTCCACCATTACGGGACAGGAAGTCAGCCAAAAGTTGGCTGTTGCTTAGCTCTGGATGTTGTGAAAGTTTCTGTGAGGAAGACAAAAAAAATTATGCTCTAGTGGACTTCTCTCCAGCAAAGACAATTTAATGTCTGATTAGTAAATTATGCTGGGTAAAGACAGTAACTCTAATTTGTATAAAAAGTCATGTATTTCAGACAAAAGTCATTCTCTACTAGGAAATAGAATAATCCCTGTGATTTATACACACAAAAACAGGTTTTCTCCTACCTGAAGGTATTCTTGAAATTCCTCTCTCTTTGACTTTAAGAATTCGTAATTCTTTGGTCCAATAATCCTCTTCGAAGGAAGCTGAGCATCAGGGAATGTACCTGATCATACAAAAAAAATTAAATACGTTGAAAGTTTATTTTCACTTATACAAAGCTAAAGAATTTTCCTGTTACACAACAAAATCCCCAAAGTGAGGTGGTGGAGAAAGCATACCATGAAATTCTGTTAGCTTTGACTCAAGAACATAAAATTCAAGATATCTTCTATAGACTGACCAGTGCTCAGGTTTATGCCCAACTGAAAATACAGAGAGAAAATTACCATTTTTAATTTGTCCAGAATAAAAGCATTTTACACGGAAACACACATCTAACAGAACTGAAAGCAAATCTTCAATCATATTTAAAAGCTCACCCTTTTCAAATATATTAAAAGCTTTCATTAGCAGTCACAATTTACTGTTGTCAACATACACACTCCTTCTTGTCAAGTTTGACTCTGGGGACTTCAGGGCCCACCCGTGTAGTTGTCTCGACAGCAGTACAGCTGCCTACTTTTCCTGCTTTTTCCTGAGATGTTATTTCAACTTCCCAGTCTAGTCTACAACTCTAGGGTTTCCTGGGAGTCTCTCAGCCCAGAACTAACAAGGCTTACGTTTTGAGATCAGCCAAGTCTGGCTGTGTGCTGCCACCTGCTGTGACATTTTGAAAGAAAATGTCAACAAGTATAATCTCCTGAGCCTGCAGGCCACAAGACTGACTGCATTTTATCTGTAGATGCCTCTACCTCTTCAGAGATGATGAAGAACAAGGCCTGGACACCACTCTTGATAGGGAAAGGTGCAGGGCAATATGTGAAGTCATATCCCAGAGGAGCTGCTTTGCTCCATCCTGGAGGACATGGAAAACATCCTCAGCATGGACAAACGAATGACCAAAAGTGGGGCCTAACAAGGGACCTGTTATCCCTCTATTAAGCTTTACCCCGATGTGTTCAAAACAAACCCAATCTGCCATGGATGTCTTATGCTACAGCAGTTCTTGATGTTGTAAATCATCAGTTCAGAAGTTTTCATTCTTCCACTCTGCAAGGCTCAACTATCTTGGAAACATTATCTGAGATAAAATGTCAAACTACAGGTACATGTCAAGAGCGTTGGAAGACTTTGTACATACTTCTGGCAATGCTTACCTGCCATTCTGTCATTCCTTTCCACATCAATGCAAAATACAGGAATTCTCTCTCTCCTTTCTTTCTTTTCAAGTGAGGGGTCTTCAAAGAAGTCAACGTAAGGAATGGTAATTTTCCAAGCAGCAAGATTGCGAGGCATATTAGGCATGCTAAGTGCCTCCACAGGTGAATCATCTTCCATTACCATAATGCCTTCTTCAATCTACAGTAAAAATTCCCACATCAAAGACCATTCCAGGCTATGTGACTACATTTACTGTAGCACATGCATAGTATAGATCCTGTTCTTCCACTGTATTCACAGTATCCACAGAACGGGGAGGTGTTAAACATTACCAACTATTTAAACAAAATGGAAATGAAAATTATACAATAAAAACATAAGATTGCATTTAAAGTTAAATAAATGTAAAGTTATCTTCTGCAAAAATAGCACTGATTTGGGGAATGTTTTCCCCACTCAACCATAACATGATGGAAGATTTGCACTGATTTCATTTTCTGAAAACCAAAATACAAACTCTACCACTAGCTTGTTTAAGTTAAAAGTAAGATATGTTATGATTAACATTGCACTGAATTGACTCGATGGTTCTATCACAGAGGACACACACAATTTTTCAATAAGGGACAAAGAATTTGAAAGTAAGCAACATAAATCGAAAAATGTTTGATTGTGAGGAGTATCTCCCAAAATTGCCATGCACACAAGTTTTGCAGCTGTACAGGTAGTCCTTGTTTAGTGACCACAATTGGGACTGACAGCTCTGTTGTTAAGCAAAACAGTTGCTAAGTGGGAAATCATGTGACTGCAACTATGCTTTCCTTTTCCCCACTCCCCAGCCCTTTGGAATGCTCATCCCCAGGCTGGGATAGCCAGCTCGAAACTGACAAGACTAATCAGTTTTACACCTTCCACTTTTGTTTGCCTCCTAACCACTCCCCCACCCTTTGGAATGCTTACCCTGGTGCTGGGATAATTAACAAGAAGGGAATTAATGTTTGTATTTACATTCATTGGAGAGGAAGGGATTACAAGAGAGTAAGCAGGCACACAATGGGGAATACACATTGAAAGCAATGCACTGGTGCTAGCAGTCATGAGCATGCTATGCAAACAGCTCAGTGTATTCCCCATTGTGTACCTGCTTACTCTCTTTTAATCCCCCCTTCTCCAATCTCTCCGCTCTGCAAGGGGGGTAAAAAAAAACAGGTCAAGCACAGAACAACGCATACTGACAGTAATGATGATCATGTGACTGAGGGACACTGCAAAAATCATAAATGCGGACATTGGTCATAAAGTTATTTTTTCAGCACCACTGTAACTTTGAACGGTCGCTGAATGAGGCAGTCACTAAATAAGGACTACCTGTATACCAGTGAATATATCTACGGCTTCTTAAAGCATAAACAAACTGGACAGCAAACAGGAACAATTACTTAGGAAATTAAGAATTGTTCTGAAAAACGACATTCTGCACCAGGCCATCAAATCATATTTGTTTTGTATAATGTAGGCTGAATTGTATGCATATGTACATATGTGTTTTATAAACCAGACCAAATTGATTATCTAGTTAAAAACAGTTCTTCGTAGACATAATTTGAATCACCTTCATTTATAGTTTTCTTTTATGAAAGGGGCAACATATAAATATGACATTCACAAATTCCTTTGATAACTACCAAGTATTTGTACATGCAACATGTCATATTTGTAGAAAACTCCACTTAATATGACATAGATATCGCCTCATCTGATTAACTGATTTTTATTGGGAAATGCTGAATTAAGAGTTCTGCATTTAATTATATATGAAAGGCAATATGGAAGCCCCATCTCTTTGTAGGTGTATATGATGACAATTCATGCACAAGGGGGTGGGGCTTTGAACATGCTGCTATGACATCCTTGCCTTTTTTTTTTTTGGCACCCCTTTCCCCACAGACACTGGCATCTCCAATTATGTGAATTTTAACTCCTGAAATTATCCAACCAGCATGACTGATCCTGGAAATTCTAGGAACTGAAGTCCATAAATGAAAGGTATCTAGGATGGGGAGGATTAATTTACAAAAGTGGCACAAGATCCCAAATATAAATAAAAGTGCTTCATTTATGGAAACTCATGGTCATGTTGTAAGTTATGTTGACAGTCAACAGACATAAAGTAAAATGAGAAAGGACTTAGAACAGATGAAAAGAACAATGCAGAAAGGCTTGGCAGATGTCCTATAAAATACACATGATGAATGCTGAACTGTTCAATCAGAATTGTTAGCTCAACTCACAAAATCATCCTCTCCTTCAGCAAGGAGATAGTTGGGTAGCACAGCCCCTTCCATTGTAGTACTCTTGAATACTCCTTTAATTTTGCTGCTTATACTTCTAATTCCAGACGATTCTCCTCTTCTATGCATGCTTCTGTGTAAAACAAAGAGCAAACGGCACCCCACATAATACTTTCAAAATGAGAAAATTCAAATTCTTCAAAGGGATATATTTTAAGCATTCATATTGGCAAAACTAATATAATTTAAGAGTGTAGCACATTATTTTACATCCATTGCTCCAATCAAGTATAAGAGAACTATGAACAAAAATGGATTTCTTTCTGTGAATCCATCCATACAAAAAAGACGCAGCAAGACAACAGAACTGCATTTTTTGATAGGAGTTTCTTTCATCAGAGAAGCCAATGAGATAATTAGTAATCAGTGTGAAGTAGCTATGCTTCACGTTGACACAACCACTGATGCATTTGCTCAGTGTTTCTCCAAGCTGCTCACACAACAGACCTGGTAGTACAAAAACTTGTCCTGTTTCCTGGAACTGCTGGAGAGCAATATGAAGCAAAAATATCCCAGCAACTTTAGTTCATTTTTGGAGAAGTGTGTTATTTCATGAACAAGTGTTGAAACAGTGCTCTACACAAAACTTTGCTAAACAGACTGGTGTGCTGCTCTGCCATATGGTAACTTCCCATTTATTTTTTAATTAAAAGAATAAAAATAAAATTTGATAGGGCAGGGAGCTAGTAGGCACCAAAGCCCATGTTAACAGGCCCACTGTTGCCTTTGGGCACCACATTGTATAACAAAGAAATAGGATGTCTATTGCCTCTTTAATATGGCCACATTTAAGATCTTATTATCACTGACATTTACAGAAAACAGAATACAGGTAATTTTCGAGTTATGTCCATTCGTTCAGCGACTGTTCAAAGTTATGACGGTGCTGAAAAAACAGACTTATGACTAGGCCTCAAAGTTCGAGCCCCTGCATTCACATGATCAAAATTTGTGTGCTTGGAGACTGCCCAACATTTACGACTGAGCTGACCTTCACTGTCTTTCGCCTGCCTCCCCTCCACCGGGCTCGCCACTATCTCCCTTTCTGGCCGCCTTGCTATGCAGGAAGCTCTTGGCCAAGTAGCTGCCAGAAACCACCACCAGGAATCACCATGCACAGGGGAGGTGCCGCAAAAGTGTCCCTGCCTCACTGCCCGGTGGGAGGATTGCCCCACCGGCTGTAGTGGCAGCGCAGAGGACTCGCGGCCCAGGTCCCCTCCCAGCTTGGCAGTAGCACCTGCCCGTGCTCCCTAATGCCTGCCTGTGGCATCCACACCCCACCCATGCTCCCTGGCGCCCACCTGGGGACTCCCCACCCATACCTCTCACCCACCAGCCTGCTTGCCTGGGACTCCTGCCTCTTCCTGCTTAACAACCTACAATGCCAGGATTGCTGCTGCTAAGATATGTGGTCACGTGACATCATGCTTTATGACCGCATCGCTTAGCGATAGAAATTCTGGTCCCAATTGCCATTGTAACCAGAGGACTGTACTCAAAAGAATGACATATCAAATTACAGCCATAATATTTAATTTCCATAATTTAATGAGAATCATACACATCCAACAGATACATTCTTTAAAACATTCAGCACATACACGTATATTATACTTACTTGTTTGACTTGGAATTGCGTGTTGGGGATTCAACTTCCTGAAAGAGGTACTTGAAATACTAAATAAGGAAAAATAGTTGAACATTGCCAGTCATGCTTATTTTATTTTGTTCTATTTGTTATATTACATTTTCTTCAGAGAGCATTTTATAGATACAGATTAGAAATAAAAATCACTACAGTTCATATATGTAACAGCATCAAAAGCAGGGCAATAAATGTATTCAAATCTATTAAAGACTAAAACATAATAGACAGCAACAACTAAAATATTTAAACATATTTCCCGATATAGCAAAATGTATAGTAAGTATTTATGACAATAAAAAAAGAGTGAGATGAAACAATCAATATTTGCCTAATATCAAGAAGACATTAGGGTCCATCCTGGTGGACTTCTCTAAAACTAAGAAACTGTACTGGAAAAGACATTCACAAGCCTGTGTATTAGGGAAGAAGCACTCCTCTTAACCCTATACAGTCATTACAGGCTGAAACCAGTGCTTTGAGCTGGACCAAGAATTAGTAGCTAGTGCAGGTAATTACAACAGTGGCACCATATGATAATAATGCTCAATTCCTCTCTGTATCTCTCTATTCTGATCTCTGCGGTAGTTCTCTCCCAGCATAATTTTTGAAATATCATCTTTCCCAATACATTAAAATTTTATAACAAGAGTAGAACAGAAAGTTTGGTACAGGCCACTTTTATCCTGCCTTTCTCCCCTTCAGCCTGCCTATCTCTATGGCTACATACAGACATTAGAGCTATAAAAACTGAGTGGTTATTTCATTCTAGAATTCTGCCAGTGGGGGGACAGAAAGCAAGTAGGCTCCCTGAGTTTGAAAACAGCAAAAAACAAAACTGTAAAACAGTTAAAAATACAAACTGAGGTGGCTCCAATATAAACAAAGACTTGTTACCTCATACGTGTGGCAGAATTTGGGAATGAAGACACTCTCTAAGAGTGAGAAAACTTGTTCGTAGGCTTCAAAGAAACATCGCATTTTTTGCAGCTTCACAACCTCTACATAGGGGCCTTCAGCAACTACAGATGAAAATGTGAAACATGTCAATAATAAATATGAAAATACTTAGTTATAGGAAAGTTTAATATTTCAGGATTAGGATATCTGCCTCAGCAGCACTTGGCTGATCTTGTCTGAGTTTAGGTACTAAGCAGAATGAGGCCTGGGAGAACTTGAATGAGCCCATCTGTGGTGTGCTCTGTTACTCGTTCTTTGGTTTTTATGTTTTTATGACTATATAAGCTACCCAGAGATACTATTTGCAAGTTGGATAGCCCAATAAAGAAATAAATACTTGAACAGGAGACCTCCAAGGAGTCCCAGATCTATAGGTTAGACTAGGAAATTGAAGGACATCCTGGAAGAAGGCCATTGCAAACTACTTCAATTCTGTTGTCAAGAAAGTTGACATCAGAAGTTAACCTTGACTTCCACTAAGTCACCACATCTGTTCTTTTCCCACTTCATGGGAAAGTGTTGGGAGGCTGATCAAGGTCCAAAGACAGAGCAAGGTTTTTGATAATTAGGGAATGCTAGAATTTCCTTGTTCTATGCCCATTGGGTAGATTAGCCTTTCCCAAGATACCCTCCATAGGTAATGCTACAACCATGCCCCAAATTCCCATGTTGGACTAAACTATTGGTAAGGCATATTCATGACCAACGTCTGCATAATTCTACAAGTACCAACAGTATACAGAAAAAAAATGCAATAACATCAAATAAATTTTCCTTCCGATTTCACTTACTACTTTGTATCTCTTCCACAATGAAAGAATCAAATTTAATTTTGTCAACGCTTTCATCTAAGCAATATGTTTCATAGATTTTCTTGACTTCTTCATGAAGGGACATTTTCTCAGAATCTGATAACTCTGCCTGCAAAATTCTATTATTAAATTGCTCTGTTGATTGGGAAGAAAAAATAAAGAAATGTATTGAGTTCAGAACACTGACAGTATTCCTTGGTTCAAAATGCCCTTTATATATTCTGAGAGTTTTACCTATTAAATCTATAAACAATGGATTATGATAACAACACAAACCCCAACTAATTATAACCAATCTGTTTTGGGATCCCTGCCATATTTTCCATCCCTTAAAATCTAGGATAGGATGCATCACTGATTACTTTGACTTCTGTCTTTGGCCACAGAGAAAGCTGAAGTTTAAGCCTAGTTAAAGCACTCTCCCTTTCAGGGCTTTCTCCTAAGCCTCTTCTGTCTATTGGCTAAGCCAAAAAAAAAAAGAAGATAAAAAGGGAATTATTTCTGGGAAAAAGAAAAAGAAAAAAAATCAAGACATGAAATACAAAACTTGCTGTAATATATTAACATGTAATCAGATATTTTTTAAAAAGCAAAAACCTAAAATGTTTAAAATGCAAATAGGTTAATCCTCTGCTTAAGAAAAATATCCTCAATAATTATTTCATCAACTGCAACTTCAATAGAACGCTACTACTAGTACCAATCAGGAATCTGTGCATTCTGTAGAAATTACTTGATATCACCTCTCCTATAAAGAACTGGAGAAATCCATTTGCAAGGAAAGAAATATACATCAGGAAACTAAATCCAGGATTGAATTTGGCCAGTACAGGTAGTCCTCACTTAACGACCACAATTGAGGCCAGAATTTAGGTTGCTAAGTAATGTGGTTATTAAGTGAATCTGGACCTGATTTTATGACCATTTTTGCGGTGGTCGTTAAGCAAAATCACATGGTCGTTAAGCAAACCATGTGGTCATTAAGCAAATCACGCAGTTCCCTATTGATTTTGCTTATCGGAAGCCAGCTGGGAAGGTCAAAAATGGTGATGTTTTTAAAAAAAGGTGAATAAATTTTTATTTAATGTAACTAAAAAAATAACATAGTGGCAGGGATTTCTTACCTAACTCCAGGTAAAACTGCAATACGTGTACCACTCCTTCTTTCTTCAAAAAACTCATAAACAGAAAGAAAAGATCCTGCTTGTCTCCAAATTCTTTCAGTTCAAAGTGCAAGGCCTTAATAGAAGATTCAATACAGAATTTATTTCTGAATATCCATACCATCCCTTTCTAAATAAAGACATACTGTATATACTTAACATGCATTTTTTTCACACTTAACTTACAGAAGATTTCTTGTTCCTAGGTTCTGCAAACTTCTGCAAGAAAGGAACCAAAGCAGAAGCAGGTTCAGTTGCTTTTTCAGGCTGCAAGAAGAAAACAGAAAAAAATCCAGTATCCAGGAGCAAAACTGTATGACTTCACAATCACTACAATATTTTTCTGGTAGTACTCACTGGACTATCATCAATGAAGATAAGTAGCAAGTGGTTCACAGTATCCTAAAAGAAAAGGCAAACATATTTAATGGATAGCTGAGACCAAAGGAGTACCTCCTGTTCTATTTCCCTTAGAAACATTTCTTAAAGACTCTAAGCCACCAGAAGAACTTAGCACTTCTGCCCTTCATCTAACTTGTGCAAAAGCACATTCAGACTAATTTAGATATCAACCAACATCTTTGTAAAACTGTGACATAAACCATCACTTTGGGGTCCAGAAGCATGAGGTTCCACCTTGCCACCTACTATCTGTCCCACACACTCAACAAACCTTGTTAGGATGAGGCTACCAGATTTGGGATGTAAATATCCAGATTACGGCTACATGGTAGCAAAGAGAGTATTGTGCATCTTTTGCTGCTCTGCCCAATGATGAATGCAATGTTTGCAGCCCTGACATCATAGCCCAAGCACGGGGCTCTCTATAGGAGCGCTAGCAGAAGAGCAGTACTGTACAGGAGGGAGAAGCAAGTGAGGGAAGAATTGCCACCACTGGTGCTACCACCTCCTCCTCTACTCCTGAATCAGCCACTGCCTCAGCAGCAGCAATGTGTTCTAGAAATAGAGCCCTCTATACACCAGCCATACAAGTTCAGTAAGTTGTTATCATCATCATCATCGTTTGTCTCTGCAAGTGGAGAGCATGGAACTGAATGGCATTCTTTGCCTTCCTCTATGCTTCTGCAATGGAACTCAACCCCCGCAGAGCAGCTCCTGTTGGCTGGGCTTTGTCCCCTGTTGTATTGGTGTAGTTCACTTTCCCTTGCAGTCAAGGGAAAAAAAACAGGGAATTCAGAATTCGGCAAACAGGGAACCTCCTCCATACATATACTTCCATAACAGTTCCATTCTGCAAAGCCCTCTATAACCTGATTTTCGTGGAATTCGTCTGCCCACTGTACTACTTCGCATGCATGCGTAACACATTTTTATGGATCTTAGATGTGGCTTATGGGAACATTTGTGTAAATCCAAGTGTACATAAAACAGATAATACGAATTTATATAAATCTGTAATATGGCCAGCCTAGAAGTAGACAAACTAGAATCCCTGACCAACCTTAGCCGCCTCCCAATTCTTCTCTAATGTTTGCTCTTTTATGATAAAATGGGAAACAGTAGGAGGTAGCATTAAGAGGAAGAGAACTGTTATTCTAGGGAAGGCTCTCCACTCCACAAGCCCCTTTCCTTTCCCAACACTTCCAGCTGCAGTGACTGAGGGCAGGGACACAAAGGAGAAAACTGTAATGGTATGTGGAAATGATCTTGGGAGACTGGGTCCAGAGACACTGCCAAGGGAACAGAGACAGCATGGCCCATAGGTGGAGAGCGGGCAGGGTAAGACCCTTAGAAGAGACCCTCCCTAGCTTCTCAGGCTGTAAAGGCTATGGGGGGAGGGACTATATTTTCATATTTGCAAGATTCTGTCAATGTAACCTTACAATAAAGTAAAATTAGCTCATCTGGTCATATTCCTGTATGGTCCATCTGGTAAGGCTGACCAAAACTGCACCTCAGGTTTTAAAGATTCTTCAACACACACACCCTAAATTGTACCTAGCTAAGATTCCTGACCCTTGCAAGCTATAATTCGATTGGATATAAACTGAGACAACCCTGTTGTTAACATTTTTTAAATTTTTTCATAAAAGCCTAAGTTGTCCTTGACCCCCTTCCTCCTTCACTGCATGTTTCATAAACTACCGTGCACAAGTCACGGCCCAGCCAAACTAACAAACTACTCAGAGCTTCTCAGCACTCACCGGATCAGCTAAGTAGTCCATAGAGGGAAGGAAAACAGAACCTGACAGGATTTCTCTTATGAGTAAAGTGAATGGCCTGGAAAGAATAAAAGCCAATTTTATGCAGTTGTACCTTCTTCTATTTACACAGGCTTTCATGAAGTTAGCATTCAAATTAAACTGGTGTAAAGAATCACTTACTGCACTATTAAATAAATAAATAAATTCTCTTGCACAGTAAATTGCTCTGGACTTTTTTTTTTTTTGGTAGCCTTTTATACAGCCACCCAACTCAATGTGACTTTGGAGGCATGCAAAAGAAAGAAAAGAAGTCAAAACCAATAAATACAAAAAACCAATGCCTTTCATTAAAATCAAGCAGACAATACATGGCAAATGCATCTGAAATATACTGTAACTCCTAAAAATGGGGACTTTACTCATTCTGCCCATGGGAGCAGAAGGTTCAGCAAATGACAGTAGGCTGCTGTCACATAGGGCTTTACTGTGACAGCAGCCTACTGTAGGTCTGGGCCAATTTGAAGCATCTGTGCACTTGATCCCTGCCACTGGGCTGAAGGAGTCAGAAAAATATAGTGCTTTAATGGTATCTTACATTAAATTTCTTGGCAATCTGAAGAACAATTATCCACCCTCAGTACGCTGGGGAAGGAAAACAAACTATAGAGTGATATTCTCAACTTCGGGTGGAATGGAACACATTTTCTTGTCAGTGCTCCATTGTTTCTTCTTGATGCTTGTAATCTTTGCATATAACCTCATAACTTCTAAGTAATTTAATCTGTTGCCCTGGCATACACATACAGAAGCCAGATACACTGAAAGGTACAGATTGGCATTCCATGTACTAACCCAAGAACCACCAGTTGCTGACCTGTAATTTGTTTCTTTGGGTGGTCCTGTCTGATGCTGCACATATGACTATTTGTGCCTGTGCAGGATCCTCTTCAGAATGTATTACAGCTAAGAGAAACTTGTAGTGGCAGCACTGTCTCAAAGTGATGTACATCTAGATAGTGTTATGGTAATTTCCTGCTGTTTCTTTGACCACCAAGGCAAGCCACAGGACTGAAAGGTTAATAGTTGGTGTGAGGGTGGGCGGTGTGAATTCACATAAAACTTATGTGAAGAACTGAAGTCACAGGTAAGTTACTAGCTTTCTTTCACTGTCACCTTAAAGAGCTGCAAGCTTTTTACTTTGTTCAGGTGATCACAAAGCCAAAGAGATAAATGCTGCTTTGCCAAAAACATAACCTTGTATGGATCAAATACCTAATCTCTACCACTTCCGAAGCTAACAGAACATGCCTGAGTGCAACAGCCAAGTTGGAAATATTTTTTATAATATCTGAGCACTTTCCAAACAAGGTTAGCTAATTAAAAGCACAGGGTGTGGGCTATACAAAGGTTAAAGATGATTCAGAGAATATTAAAAATGATTCAGGGAATACACCAGTTCACTATTCATGGCAACAGCCCAAGGTTTTTTTTATACAACTGCTTGGTGAGCAAAAGGCTGCTGCTGCTGCTGCTGCTTTTAAGGACTTTCATTTCCCCAGAAAACAAGATTCCCCTAGAGCTTCCTTATGAAGATTTCTTGAAAGAGGATAGTATAAAGTTACAGAAGTCTCAGCAACCAGACAGATTTCCCCCTTTATTTACCTTCCAGCTTTTTAAGGCAGAGATTCACGACCCCAGTGCAAATTTGTGAGAAAGCTGCTTCTTAACTGAGAACAGAATTGTCCAACTGGTTGTCCAGCTGAATGTGAATCTTCCTCTGCTTCTGAAAATTCTATCACAGGATCCACCCATTAAAGTTAATGCAATTATTAAAGCAGTGGCAGAGTTTTTTCCCCCCAGAAAAACTGGTATCTGTCTTGGATGGTATACTGGCTCTATAAGCACTTTAGAGAGGGAAAAGTGAACAAGGTGGGAGTCAGAGCTGAGCATATGGAAGGGAAAAGAAAGTGTATTTTGAGGTATTCTGTAGAGTATTTCTTGTATATGAAAGCATGTACACACACGCCTGTGGTAATAGAAGCACCGTTCATAAACTCATAAGCAAGGTGGCTTTCAAACTGGAGTGGTGTCATAATTTCATAGTCAAAGATCTTTCATTCCTAACAAGTTATGCATTAATACTTCCTCTGTACTCAGGATCTCTCAGAGCCTGTGGTGTTAAAAAAGATACTGCTATATGTCCCAGAGAGATATTAGGGTATCTGTTCCAAAACTGGGACTTAGACATTCACTTCTAATGCAGCTTTCTCTTCAGAAATAAAGTCCTTGATTCTAGCACTGATTTCTTGACTCAGAGGCAAAAATCTGAGCAGGCATGCCTTTGAAGAACAACGGCTGTCCTCATGGTCTTCACTCCATATTCTCCACTGAATCTGGACGTATTAATTTATTGGTAGGTGCCTCTAGAGGCCTTGGATGAAAAGATGTGGGCTTCCTTATCAAGTTCTCTCCCTCTCTTAGGGGCACAACTCCACTAAAAGTCTCTCTTGGCTCTAGAATGTTGCAAGAAGAATGCTGCAGAGACACAAGTTCTTATATACGTCATTCGCATAAATCGTGATGAAATATTAAAACTAACACGAACACAGAACTCATGCAGGGCAAGTGCTTATCCGTTTACTTTCACATCTGGTTTTACAAATACAATGAAAGAAGTATTCAAAACCAATGCCAAAGTTAAAACCATCTCAAAGGTCGGGTGGTTTGTTTGTTTGTTTTTTGGACAAACTATAAGTATTCAAAGGATCTGAGCAGCTTTGAGCCAAGTGAAATGTATTCATGTAGACTGGGGGTCTGCAACCTGCTTTTTTCATTCAAGTTTAATTTTTATATAAAAAAAATATTGCCCAACCCCTTTTTACAATGCAGGCCCTGACAAGCTGTTTCAATACTGGTATGGCCTTTTGTGCAATGGAGGTGGCACACCAGATGACTGAAGATAACAGAACATTTTCCTCCACTGATGGAAGTTTAGTACAATCAAGCATTGACAATACTGAAGTTATACCCTACACTGATGGTTTTTCATGAATACTGCAAGTATCAACTTCAATCAACCATTTAAAGTTCATTTATCTGTTATAAATCAAGACTGGAAGAGTAAGCTGTCTATAGCAGAATTTTCTGACATTATGTTAGCTTTTCAATTTTGCAAAAGGAGGAAATGTAAACACATTGAACATTAGAGCTTCATAATATATTATATTATGTAGTATAATATACCCGCAGTCTGTTGCCTTTGGAAGCAGAATATAGGAAAAAAGAAGTTCAGTAAGTTTTCTTAAATAATTGAGTTCATCTCTTCTACTTCTCAAAGCCACGTGGAGTGCTGGTCCATATTCTTCTAAAGCTGCTTGCTGTAAATATTCTGTATTTTTTACTGTAGGGAAAATAAAATTCAGTAAAATTCATATGAAAATTAATTTCTGACAATACTTAAAAGAATAAAATTAAAAGCAAATGGAGGAGCAGAAAGGTCCATTTATTTCTACATAAAAGGTATGCAACATTTAATGTTACCTTTCTGCCTAGCTTTAGCTATTACTTCTATGTGCTTCATTGCTGCCTTCAGCATTTTTTTTGTTATAACAGTTGGAATATTCACCTGAAGAACAAGTAGGAAGAGAAATTATTTGTCCTATTTCAACTAAAAAGATAACTATGAAGTACATTTGTTTATACAATAACACTCAAGTTAATTACATGCCATCAAGTATTGCACTCATGAAATAGACTTTTTTAAAAGCCAGAGTGGAATCCAACAGTAGATTCTGTTTTGTGAATAGATTTTGCTTATGTGAAGGAACTTTCCTTTGCTTTCCTATTCCCTACAGCCTATAGCACACTGTCAAGATCTTGGAAAATTGGAGAATTATTTAGAATTACCTTGGAGCTATTTTGCAAACTTCATAAAAACCCTCAGAACAGAGGAACAACCATCCCTTCCCAATTCATAAAAACTCATCACTAAATTCAACGTATAATTACATTCCATAGAATTTCTAGCCATGTATTATTTTTGCAACAAATTGTTTTCACTACTCTATTAAACTACCATTCCCAAGATTTTTTGAAGAATATCACAAGTATTAGATTAATATAAAACAAGTTTACAATGGGATAATCTCTTAAATATTTTTTCTACACCTTTCTCAAAGCCATTAATTAAGTATAATTTTGATTCCAACATTGTAGTTCTCACCTTGTAAATTCTGCGAATTAACACAGATGCGAAAAAACGTAATGTTACTCTCAGTTCATCCACAGATGATTCATCATCAGTTACATCTCTACAAAATTTCAAAACAAAATGTAACTCCATCTTAGTTTGGTTACGCTTTGATTTGGTTAATTTAATATTATTAAACTATAATATTAAGTTTATTTTAGCTTTCCATTTGTTTGTGGACTATTTCTTTGCATATTTTTTAAACTGTATATTAACTGTATCTTATCTGTAAATCACCAAGAGTCTTTGGTATTCCGAGATCTATAAATGTAAATGCTAAGACTAATAATTTGGGAACTTTACTTAAATATCCTATTCAGAATTTTGAAATAATCCATATACGTGTTCAGAATAATATAACTCTTGCTACTGATTTTGGGGGCCCTTCACATTTCGGCAGATGGCCAGCCAGGGCTCTCTTTTTGCCAATTGTGCAGATCCTTGGGCTGCCAAGGTGCAGAGGCACGTGTGGGTAGGAGGACAGGAAAATGTTTCTTGAACCACCCCCTTCCGGAAAAAGCCAGGGGAGAGCAGGCATGGCAGCACCTCATCAACCATGGCAGTTTTCAACACACATCCAATGTTATTCCATGAGATACGTGCCAAGAATGCACCACCAACTGTGGGTTACGCATTGCAGTGCCTAATCAATGAACAGGAAGGTAGCTTGACTGGCGAAAAAAACAAAGGAAGGGAGCCGCTCCTCTGCTGTTGGTACTGATTCCTTTGAACTATCACTCCATGGAAGCAAAACACTGAGAACCCTCCTTCTCTTCCTTCCCTCCTTTTGCCATAGGTAGAAGGAGCAGGGGGCACTGAGTCCCCCTCTCCTCTTTGCTTCTCTGCAGAGGCAAGCAAAGCAGGGAGAACCACCTCTATGGAACTGAAGAACTGGCAGAAAGTGCTGCTGCTGCCAGCAATTGGCACCAAAGGAGTTTTGCAGAAGAAAACTAGGGTCACAGCAGCGGCCAGCCCTTTTCTCCCAGTGACTTCCTACAGAATGGCACTTTAATGCCGTTAAACAGAAGAGCTCTGAGAAAGCATTTGAAATGGTCTCCTGGCGAGTTTTAATTTAACTTCATCTGCTGCAAAGTTTTATATTTTGGATTGGTATGATTTGTTCACCTCCTTATTAATGATGTGTCTTTCCTTTAAATTTATGTCAAGGTACAAGTCAAGGAAATCGCTTTTTTCCCTTTAAAAAAAAATGGCCATAAAACCACTGGTCTGCATATTTAGAAATCATTTTAATAATCATTGTAAAATAATTAATATTTTAATAATTATTTAATAAATAAACTAGTGAATTAAAATAATGCATATTTAAATAGAAATATTAGTGGAATTATAGATGATAACTTTTTATTTCTTATCTCATTAATAACCTATCTGGTTATGTCATAATCTGGAATAAATCAATATTAAGTGTTTGAAGAAGAAAAATTTGATTAAAATGATTATAACTCCAAGGCTGATTTGTATTTTTGAGAGGCCTTCCCATATTTTTTTATCACATTATTTTAAATGGATTTAGAAGATATTGAATAAATGAATTTGGCGAGGATATCCCTGCTTCAGAGTGCTTTCTGACAGCATACTGAACTTTTTTGTTGTTTATTCATTCAGTCACTTCCAACTCTTTGTGACTTCATGGACCAGCCCACGCCAGAGCTTCCTATCGGTCGTCAACAGCCCCAGCTCCCCCAGGGACGATACTGAACTTACACATCTGATATTTTGTTTATTTGGTGCAGATGCAGTTTCTGTTTCTGCTCTTTAAGTAGATGTCCTGAAAACTGGAACACTTATCAAATCTTATCAGGGAGGTTCACAATTTAAGCTATCTCTACTCAGGGCCCTGAGCTAATGGGGCTAATTCCCTTTTTATCAAATTTTCTTTTCTTTAGAAATTGAGGAAAATATCTATAAGTAACAACTGATTTATAAATCAGATGCACTGAAGGATAAAAAAACTGAAAATCTAATGTAGCTCAAAATGCCAAAAGGAACGTTAGACAGAAAAAAAGCTATCAACATACATAAACAAAAATCTGCACTGCCCAGTATCCTGTCTTGTCAGCTAGGATTGCCAGCTCCCACCAAAACCAATCCTGAAGAATCTCCACCTCAACATGTACGTATTTTGACATCCTTGTATTTGCATGAGTATACATGCATGGATAAATATGCACTGACCAGAGGCCATGGTCCCAGAAAAGGGCAGAATCAGGACAAAAAAAAATTGAATTAATAATTAAATCAATTGCCTATAAAATAAGGTAGCCCACTGATATCCTATTAACATATACATACTATTCTATCACACACACAAATAAATTTCTGGCTCACGCTCAAGAACGCCAATATATTGAGAAAGAAAGAAAAAAAACCTGGGTTTAGAATCCATAAGGTTAAGTGTGCTTATTCTGTAATAAATCCTGCTGAATGTCATGGATTTTATTCCCAGAGAAGTATGCACAGGCTGCTGTTACGGGTAGTGGGAGGGGGGGGAGGGTGTGTGGTAGTTCTTTTAGCACGGCATACTTCATATAAAGGGTTAGAAACTGGGGAAGAAATCTTTGGGGTACTTTTCTTTGGCGAAAAGAAAAATTAGACTTTTGTGAAGAGCTGAAAATCTTCTCTCTCTGTGAGCACAGGGACTTTTAGTAAACACAATGTTTTTTATTCCCTTACATTTGGCTCTAGTCAATTTTCTTCCTGCATCTTGAAATGTTGCATTCCTTTCTGCTTTTCATCTAATTTCCTCTTTTTGCTTCTTTAGTTTTTCTGAAACTACTTAACAAGAAAAAAAAGAAAAGAAGCACAAACTTCATCGACACCTCCATAAACATCTATATGCTGAATAAAAGGAGGTACAGGAGGTAAAACACCTTTTGAAATCAAAGACTGTTATTTGCAGCACTTAATACACAAATGCCACACCATTCCAAGATCACTACCAGAGGCAGTGTAAAGATGATTGGTTTTGCTTTTGTTAGCTGAGTAGACTTCAGTAGTTCAAAATCATTCCTTTTGTTTAATAAATTATATAGATTTTTATTGCACAGAACCTCCCGTGTTCTTGGAAATTTCTACGTACAGAAATGAAAACTACACATCAGTGAGCATGTTTCCCAAAAGAACTGCCTTTAATTTAACCTGTTGGGAGTGGATTCAGTCTAAAGTAATTAGATGTTCCTACTGAAATCTGCAAGGGGTACAACTAACCTTTTATTCTGATTTCAACTGTAGTTAAACACACTAACTTAGTAGATTGGATCCCAATTGCCTCGTGAAGATCTCTTTCAGTAAATCTGAGTAGATGAGCTTCCTCTACCATGTTTCAAACAGTAAATTGAACTGTAACAACTGAAATCTTCCTTAATACAAGAAGCAAGAATATTCAAATAATCAGAAATACATGGTACAATCTTCTACCAATGTGGCCCATTCAGAATGCAGGTAGAAAAGTACACGTTTAATTTCACTGGGTAAAACCTTCTTGCCCACAGAAAGACAGCACTTTCAGAGAAAAGATGGCTAGACTGGGCTCCAGAAGTGTTAGCTGTGAACTTAACATGTGGAGAAGTATTTGGACAACAACCACCCCACCTGAGCTCAGAAATAACCCATTCTGAATTCCAGCACAGGCCTCAGAATATTATTTTACATCCTACTGAACATTTAAAGCCACACTCAGAGGGATCCTTCAAAGGAATCTCCATCTTTAGTCTAAGTCACACATATCAAAAGTTAGTTCAGTGGTACAGCTGGAGTTCTGCTAGTAACATTGGGTGAGTGGTTGGTTTTACTGCTTTTCTTTCATTGTTTATATATATTGTTTTCATCTTTGGGTTGTGAGCTGCCCAGAATTTGGTAATGATGGACAGCCATATAAATGCTTTAAATAAACAAATAAATAAGATCAAGCTAGAAAGACAAAAATAGCCACATGAAAATAAAACTGAAATTGGCAAAGAATTAAATATCATATTATAATATGATTTGGCTTAAGGTACATTGGCCTTTGGGGAAAAAATGCATTATTAAACAACCCAAATAAACATGAAAATAAGGTAACTAAATACTTTCTTAGAAGAGCAGATGGAACTTCAAAGGCAAATTACTAAGAATCTTACCTGTACCAAGGATAAACAAAGTTTTCTAGTACTAGCTCAAACATCTGCAAACAATCAAAATAATTAAGATGTGTATGTTATAAAACAGCCAACAGTCATGATCAGCATATATAAACACACATCCAAGAGCAATGATTAGAGAATATTTTCCCTCCCCACTTTATAATGCATGTTGCTTGTCCATAATACAGGTGATAACCACAGAGATGGAAGCAACTGGACATATTCAATAGCATACATAACTACAAATGGTACATGAACCTCTGGTCAGAGGTATAGGTCCAACAGCAGAGCTAGGTAAATTCTTGCATGTTTCCTGATTTTGAGACACTTTAGTAATGGCAGTTGGGTTTTCTAATGCAGTTACGTGATCAGCAGCCAGAAAGAATTAACTATCCTACCCGTGTAGCAATTGTAAAAATAGCGAAAACCGTGTGAACCTATACAACAAAAATGTTGTCCATCTCAGGTATTAGAAAATATGACAGAAATATTTATGTTTGATCATTTTTAGAAGAATGACAGTTGATATTGTTGCAATAAAAAGAACTCTGATTTAAAAGAAAAAAAAAAACAAATAACATGAGTTTTCTATAACTGGTAATGTTAAACAATTACCTCTGACAGAGAAGCATCAACTTTTGAGGGAACTTTCAGACCCAGCCAAGGCCGATAATCTTCTAGCAGCGATGCAGGTCTATAGAAACAACAAAAATATTATATTCATCTTCTCCAAGGTATGAAAATATAATTACATCCATATATATTTTAACTTACCCATGCCTATTACATTTGATATCTCCACATATAGCACAACTGTCATTCTGGGAACACTGTTCTTGCAATTTTAATTGCTAAAAGGAAAACACACAAAGAAATTCATTCTTTAGAATACTAAGAAAATAACCATCTATTTCAAGTTTTTTATAACAAAACTGATCAAACATTGTCAGCTCTGGCCATGAGGGAATGCAATTAGTATGGAAAAAATAGAAATAAATTATTCCCCTAGATTAAACATGTTCTGAGAGACATCAGCTAGAAAGTTCAGTCAATTTACACACCAAAGCAATTCTCAAATGTATTAGAGTCTGGCTCCCACTTCAAAACTTCATTTTTCTTCTTCTTCTGCCTTCCCTTTCCTTCCACCAATTTTATCTGCTATTACTGAGAGACCAGCTTTCCCACCAAGACAACCAAATCAAGGAAATAGGAAGAGACTGCCTAGTCTCACCTTGGATAATGCTGCAAGTAAAAACTTTGCAGGCCCACTTTCTTTCACACTACAGTCAATACTGGGTTTGTTTCTTTGTTTAAAGAAGCAGTGATACCAAATCTTGGCTGAAAATAAGTAAGAAAATCCACATTGCCTTAGAATCTCCCTCTCTCATTACAGCTTCAAGCCACTTCTCCAATACCTTAACTTTGACAACACCACTCCCATAACTCCTGTTCTACACATGAAGACCCTGTGCTTTTTTCATATGCATGTTTCATAGCCGTTTTTGTATACTCTGAAAATATAAAAAAATAAAATAAGGATGAACTATTTCTTCCTAACCATAGATTCCTAGATATTACTTCACTACTAGTAATATACTGTACACAGTGTTATTACACAGTAATATACTACACTAATATACACAGTATTTATAGAGTGAGCTCCTCAACAAAATAACTCTGTATATCTTACGAATACATGCTACCCAGTAAGTCAATAAAAGGCTATCAAATAATTTAGTCGATTAAAGGACAGTCTTGTAACCAGTTTTCTGAGCATGGTGCAAAAAGAATGAAAACTGTTTAAAAATTGTATCACTAAACCTATGAATGAAATTAAACTGTCTTTATTCATGCAGAATGGCAAAATGGATTTCCGGTTCCCGCTGCAGATCTCTACATATAGAATCCAAATCTGCTCCAAACAACTAGGAAATCCTTCAAAGCATATGTGGGATACAAAAGACAAGTGTGAGAGAAAGTTTATTTAACATGAAGTTTTATTTCTCCAACTTCATTCTTCCTTTTAGATCAAGAATATCTTGAATCTGCATCAGCAGCAACTAAAAGTAATAACTGATAAATAGATCTAAAATTTCAGCTTCTCACTTAATATTTAAAAACATTGAAGCCTGCAGGTAACACAAGTAATATTTCACTGTTGTCCATCATGAGATATCAAAAGTATATTGATAAAAGTATACATTACCTTGGATTTATGTTTTATTGTAAACAGAATATTTGGTAAGAGGGTATCTGGTCCTAAGTAACAATAGAATGTCACAACTCCCGCCACAAAAGACCAGAAGATCATTAAGATGTGACGATACCTCAAAAGTAAAGAGAAAAATTACAATCCAACAGACAGTGCAAAATAACATAGCTCTGCCTCCAACTCTGGAATATTGTATTCAGTACCTACATGCCCAATATAACTACATACCTATCAAAACAATCATCCTGCATGGCATTTACCTCAGAAGTAGCACACTCAGGCCCCATAGGCCAATCACAGTATGTTTTATTAATTAATATTTTTCAGAGAAAATGTTACTGTAGTTAGGAATGTTCAAATATCATGCATCAAACAAGTAAGGGTTTAGAAGAAAATGGCAGCCAATTTGAACATTTAATGTAATTTATATAATAAAATGGCAGCCAATTTGAACATTTAATGTAATTTATATAATAAACCGCCTATAGTGCCTGAGTTTTGTTTTTTGATCTATCTTCTCAGTGAAAAACTTCCAAAAGGGATATAAATACACAGGTATGAATTTGTCTTGGGTTCAGAAAAGGCTTGCAATTTTATGGAAGGGTGATGGAAAAAGAAGGATTTGATGCTTTATTTTCATTTCAGCAATTGATGGGGAAATCACTTTACACTAACTGAAGAGCAACTATTCTGGATCATGCTGCAGGTGGAATGGGTTTGCACCCAGCCCTCACTCTTGATTCTCTCCCTTATTTCAGGATGGAAAAAAATAATTCCATAACTGATATGTTTAGGCTATATACTTATACAAACCTACAATAAACCCTGGTTACACATTCTGATTTCCATAATTCCAAAGTGGTGGTTGCTCTAGGTTCAGATACCAAGGTAATTTAAGACAAGCAGGGGAAAATGGCAGGAACTGCTCATTTGTCAACCAGACTTTTTACTAAACGTGTAAACATAACTGCACTGTTTCACATTGCTTTGTAGGCTATTATGTCTTGACAAATGCTAATTAAAAGCAGAACAGCAGTTTACTAAAAAAAAAATTAGCTAAGTTTCCAAGGCTCAGCAGCAAAATCAGCAGAGCTCACAAGTCTGATCAGTATTCCTTAACCAGTCCTCTCCAGATTCTGATAATGTACTTGTTACCTGAATTTTAGTATGACCACAGCCTATAAATAAGACTTCCTCAACTTGGCATCATCAAATGTGATAAACTACAACTCCTATTAGTCTTCTAAGACAGCTATACTGTAAATGAATATTTGTTAAAACAAAGTCACTAGGTGGGAAGGAGCTGACATTCATAGTTCTAATCAGCTTCCCCAGATCTCTCAGATTTCAGTAAAAACAAATTCATACAGTCCTCTCTTTCCTAAAAGAAATTTCTGATGCTGAACACAAAAGTAAACCAGTCTTGTTCATACTGGACCAATTACAAATCCCTCCTTCACAAGGAATTCCCTTCCTTGTTTATAAGTGGATTATGTACATAGAGAGAAAAAGTGAAACTAGCTAGACTCCTTCAGAAAGTTGATAAGAAAAATAATCTTACATGTTTATTTACAGTATGTTTACACCTACTGCCTGACATCTACTTGCCTGACTCATACTAAAAGGAAGGGCATGAACATCTGATAAGAAATGACAGGAGGTAAGAATGACAACTGACTGGGGTCAGAGAAACCAATGAGAGCTATGCATGAGCTACACATACAGTAGCGTACACTGAATCGTTGGGGGAAGGGGAAACAACCCAACCACTTCCATGTCTCTATATGTAGTTGTATCAGCATCCAATCCATGCTTGGGCAGCGGTTCTCAGTGGGTTAGTCAGGGCCCCTGGGCATCACATTCAAAAAGAACAAAAAATACCCAATCAAGCTTGCTCAGCCAAAGTAGGGACATTACCAAAACTGGTTCTGAGCTCGTCTGCAAGTGTAAGCCCCACAGCTGCAGTTCCACAAATTTGGGTATCTCTTGTGATATATATTATGGTGGCAGCGGGAATAAAACTTATAAAAGTAACGTATTTATTTCTTCCCCAATCCTAACACCACGAAATCATTTACCTTAGAGGGGAGTGGGTTGTCACACAAATTCACTGACTTTTAGGGGATCGCAGCGTTACATGCTGTGAGAACCACTGGGTAACTTGTACGGTTACCGAGGAATCCCAGCTATATCAAAAGACATTCTCAGTCCCTGTTAGCCCTCAGAGACCTCTTTCCCTTCGTTTTAGAAGGCATCGCATCATCCCCTTCTTTATCTCATCAGAAGATACCATTTTCCTTCTCGTGTTATATCCTCCCCCATCGCCGCGTAGGGAAAAACTGCGCCAGCAGCACACGCAACGAAGTCCAAACCACGCCGCCCAAATCAGCCAGCCTCACCCCAGAGAGCAGGGACCCGGACCCAGGCGCGCTTCCCTCCTTACCGGCTGAGCAGGAGCGTTGCCACACTGAACCCCAAAAGGATACAGCAAAACAAAGGGTATTGGCGGCAGGTCTCGCGCAGAGCGTCCACCCGGCGCGCGCGCTGGCACAGCCTCTCCACGGCCGCGCGCGCCCACCTCATCCTGGAGGAGGAGGAGGAGGAGGGGGAGAGTCCGCGTCCCCGGCTTCAGCTTGACCCGCGGATCCCCAGGCACCCCCCAGCACACTTGAAGGGACCGAACGCCCCTGCCTTCCGGTTTCCACCACTCGATCCCTTTGCATCACGTGGCGGAGGGCTAGACCAATAGCGTCGCTTCAGCAGGGCGGAAGATAGTCCTAGCCAGCCCCGAAGCCGCTCTTGTTTACTTCCCACCCGCTTTAGTTAGCGCTAGTGAACCGCTGTTTGAAAGAAGCGGAGTTTGGTCTCCTCTCTGACTCTTCTCCCAATCTCCGAAGTTACAAAAGACATCGGCAAAACAAGACGGGGCAGAATGGAGAACATGGAAGCACTTCCGCCCTTACCTTGCCTTATCGAGTTGCCCTTTAGCCTGGAGGAAGTTAAAGCCGAATAAAATGGCGGCAGTAATCCTCGCCCGAACGCTGGACCTGTCGCGCGCTGTTGGATGGAAGCCTCGGAACTCCAGAACGCGGTGGTCCCTGCCCTTTATAAGGCGGTCTAGCAATTCCTTCCCCGTCGCTCTTCAAATCCATAGCGGTAACATATTGCAGAAAGGAAGGTGATTTTTCAGTAGCGATGGTGAGCTTGGGGCCGAGGTTCCTGAATTGCAATTTTCATTATCTGCAGCTAGTACGGCAAATATTGAGGAACGCTGGGAGTTGTATTTCAACAACCTCTAGAGTACACAGTACCTGTCCATTACTTGATACAACCAACTGGACATTACCAGTGTTACAATTGCATTCACCTGCTCCTCTAATTCAACATAGTCCAGGTGTGACTCCATAGCTAGCTGGCTATTGAGGACTCAGGAAGCAGCCTTCAAGTAGACTGGTTGGTTAACGTCTTTCTCGGTATAAAGCGCTTACGCGGGGTTGCTGACCAACTCCCATCACGTCAGATTTACTGATAAGTTGCTGTTCAACCTGGCTCTTGGCTACAAACCTGTTTTATTGGATCAACTTTGCTAAAAATGAGACCCTGTCACAACACTCCAAACTCTTACGTTTCATTTGTTCTTCCTGGCTATACTTGCTGTGTTTTATGGCAGTTTTATCATGCACACCTCAGGGCTCCCCCATCACCAAATTATCCCAGTAACTTCTACATAAACTCAGAAAGGTTATCCAGAAATGTGGGCACTTGACATCTAGCCTGATCTACCCCTGATGAGGCAGCCAGCGGATATCCTGATGTACATTTACCTGAGCAGGAAAATGATTTCAGTCCTGGGAACTTGGATATGCATTCTAGTAAACTTCTAAGTAAACGAACAGAAGCCTATCTAGACAAGGCAGAGGCACTGTTGTTTCGTGGAGAGCCTAGTGAATAATGCCCAACCTGGCTGAAGATTGCAGGACTCGAATGTTCTTAAATCTAACATTACTACAGGGGACAGACTGCCTAAGTAGCTGGGAGTTCCTTCTATCAGCTTTGGCCAATACCCCAAACACAGGTCTTATCAGAACAAAGACAGATTTGAGTAATATTATGCTTTAGAAACCTCTCAGCTAACTAGATTTATATAATCTGACTACATAATAGATCTCCAAACTTACCTCTAAGTCCATTTCTATATTGGTGCTGACCTTTAAAGCCATTAACAACTTGGGTTTGAAATACTTAATTTCAAAAACATACTTTTTCAGCCCAACTAGCCATCTTTGGAGACTCCCCCGTTGTGCCCCCTACCCAATGAAATTAGATGCATGGCAACAAGGAACACAGCCATCTCTGTTGGGAACATTCATGGAAAGTCTTCAGCCATTAATGCTGTTTCTTGGGAGGAGGTATAATCCTTCTCTAAGGCATTAAAATGTACTTCAAAACTTTTGAGTTTGGTATTTTAAGTATCTGCATTATACTGAAATATGGCTTTTATATATGATTTCTCTTGGGCTATGATGTATTCCTTTAATAATTTTGTCATCCATCAGGATAACTACTACTATTGTGCAAATCAATAAAATTTAGTATAAAATTTACTTACAGGAAAAGATAGCTTCTTACATTTCAATAAACCATAATTTGGCTTGCTATGCAGTGTGAACTGGCTCATTAAGTACAGGAAGTAAAAATTAGCATTCTTTTTATGCTTCAGTTTTGTGGCATGAACGGAAAGTACAGTACAGTACTAAAGATTATGTCAAATTCCCACAATATAAGCAAGAGTTGGGAAGTTTGAAACCAAAATAATTTGAAGTACTGTAGTTTCCTTATCTTTAGCCATTTAGGTCACTTTAACAAAACATAGATCCTGTACTTCAGCTTACAACAAAATAGTCTACCCAGCAACAAATCAAAAGTTTCAGAATTAAGTATAAAATGCAATCTACAGGAAATGGGCACTCTGTTTAACTTTCATAATCCAGAAACAAGAAATTCAAAAGTTAAGATCTTGCAGAAAACATTTTGGGAAGCTCATACTGAACACTCCCAAATAGTTGTGTATATGTGTTTTTAAAGTTATTTATCAGAAAACAGAGGAATCTTCTGATAACTAGAATAGATGCCAATTCTTATGATACCTGATTAAAAATTAATAATTAATGCCCTCTACTTACCAAACATAAAAAGTACAGTAAAAATCAAGAACAAACCCTATCTTCGTGCTCTGTCTCCATTAAGTCATCATGCAAATATGAGCTTCACTGAATACAGCCAAAGAAAATTATTCCAAGTCTGATGATTCTTAACACAAACATGCACATGCAATTTTCTCATGTACTGTGTGACAGTCCCAGCCTGTAATTCTACTACAAATAAATGCTGCAGTACTGGCATGGTGTTCATGACATAATTTGGAGTACAGTGAATTATTTGATTTAAGCAGTTATGTTCTACATTTGAGATAGTCCTTATATATTAATGTTCTGTGAATGGTGTTCTATTCATAGGTTAACATACATCATTTTGCCCCCAACCTCTATATCTGTAAGTTGATGGGCAGTTCCAAACTGAACATGAGATAGTGTGCTAAGCTGAACAATACTGGCGAATTTTCCTTTCCTTCTTCGTATCTTTTGTCTGAAGAAAGGACTTGGATAAAATTGAGGCTTCTGGAAGCCCCCCTCCAATTTCTTCCATTTAAGAATTTTATCTCACCTGTTTTAACTCACATCATACCCAAATGTCATTACCTACTTACCTGCATTGTTTCTGCACAACCTCTTCAGAATAGCAGACACTCATACTAACATCTCTCTACTCTGTGTACATGAATATTAGGATTAAATATATATGATACCAGTCATTTAATATTAACTTTATGTTTCTAAGTGTTTCACCACATACACTATTCCTAGAATTCCAAGTCTGTTTTGGGGAAGTAGTATATACCTCACATAACTTCTGGAAGTTTTGTTCTAAAAAGTACTAAGGTGTAATACTTTCACTGGCATACTGAGGCTTAACACAACTGTAGTAAATACAATGTCACGTTTGTTTCTTTGGCAGCAATTAAATCCAGTAAGACTCATTGCTTGATGGAGACTACAGCATCCATTTAGTCTTTCTGATTTAGCTTATAAGCAAACACTGATTCTAATCTCAAAAGAAAGTAGTACAATCTTAAATAAGGTTACCTGAATTTACAACTATTTCATTTTTTAAGGAATATGTTTCTGGAATCATCATTTGAGTTTCATTTCCAACGTGTGTTCTTTCACCTTTTACTCTAAGTATGGTTACCATACTCTCCTGTCCACTTCACAC
This sequence comes from Candoia aspera, assembly GCF_035149785.1. Classification (NCBI taxonomy): domain Eukaryota; kingdom Metazoa; phylum Chordata; class Lepidosauria; order Squamata; family Candoiidae; genus Candoia; species Candoia aspera. The sequence goes on along the minus strand of NC_086153.1, from coordinate 116,873,274 downwards.
AACTTTCTACCAAAAGGACTATCAAAAATATATGGACACTTTTTTGCAGTTTTCTTTAAAAGCCACCTTGTATACTGAAGGGCAAACAGAATTTCAGGACACCTTTATGTAGCTCACACTTTCTTCTCAGTTAATGATTTCTTGTCAGAATATGCTATAAAGATTGTTTTAAATTGTGCTTAATTTTTGATGACCATGCCAATACATCCATGTACTTCTGTTGTCAAACTATTCAAATAGTTGGAATTTCCTTCTTCCTGGATTTTTTTTAACTCCCCAATCTAGCCTATAAATCCTGGGATTTCCAGATCTGACCTTTAGCTTTTTTTCAGTTCAGCCAAGCTCAGCTATGTGCTATCACCTGTGATATAAGAATATTTATTAGACTCTAAACGATCGTATTTAGTTTACTCACCACTACTTATATTCACTGTTTGCAAATATCGTTGCTTATCAAGTTCCCTTTAGTTCAGCTGTATACTATGTAAACTGTCTAGAATAACTGCTTTAAACACGGGTTCCAGGAAATACTACTTTTCATTAAAATAGACTAGGTTCCAATCCTTGGTTTTCTAAAAGTTGCAACAGTAACTTGCATAAGCTACTCAATTCCGGAACACAAATACCTTCATTAATATATAAGCTATCACAGAACTATATACCTCCAACATTTCTGCTGTAATACAATAGTAAACCTCTGTCTTATTATGACAACAGGATGTGTGATATTTCATAAGCATCATATCCTGATAACTTCAATAAAAGTTGATGTGATCTACAATATTGACATCCATCATGATCAATTCAGTGTTATCTAAAATCATATAGCAATATATATCCATTAGTGAAATCTCATTTCCTTTACATATCCAACTTTAAAACTTTCAAAATTAACATTTTCTCTTAAAAGATCAATTTTTCACAATACAAGTTTCCACATGCATTTTACTGTAGCTTTATCATTATACTGTTAAAAAACTGCACCAATGTCAGAACAGTGCAAATAATGTTTAATTGTAAAAGTCAGAATGGCTTGAATTCATAATTATTTGAGAACACTGTCAAGATTCTATTACTTACTACTCACCATTGCTTACAAACTCTACAGATTGTCAATTCCAGTCCATTTTGACATGTATCCTACAGCCCACTTTCTCTTGCGGACATGTGACTTCAATTTCAGCTTCTATATTATTGTCAATTTTCATTTTTAATCTGCCTCAATATTTGTTCTGAATAAATAATGATCATTTACTTTTTTCTTCCCCAAGTCCAAATCAGTCATGCTTGAAAGCCTTTAAGAAGTTTGTTTTTTCAGCAATGGGAGGGGTTTGGAAGATACAAGTTAAGACTGTTTTCCCTCTTTCCAAAACTCCATCAAGGATCAGGTCAGATTTGGCGTGAACACCTTGACAGTGCTCTTCATAAAACTATGACAGTAAAGATGCCAGTTGGCACTACAACCTCATTGAAGGGAGCATTTCAACCTCCTTGGCACTGGGATTGCCAATGCCAAGGATTACAATAAAATCAAAATTGAATTTAAGGCTACATTTAGCAAACCTAAGTTCCATAAACCTCATCCTATCAAGTTTAAGATTTTAGAAGCTGATGCAACACTCATATTTCTTATTCAAATATGGAAAGTAGAACTTTACCATGGGCAGCATATGAAACTGTGGCAACAGGTGTTTCATTAAGCAATGACTTTTTTACCATCAGCCACTTAGCTTCTCTCTTAACTAGCAAGGCACATTTACATATTCCCATGAATACTTGACAAATTTTAAATTACACTTTATGTCCCAGCTATCCCAGTAATTGACATACAATATACTAAAATGGTTTATTAAGATAACAAAAAATCAATTAATGTGAGAGACAGACTACTGGAAATGACTATTCTAAAAAATGTAAATACAAGTAAACATACTGAAATGTGTGCGCACGAGTTTTTAAACCAGAAGATTTCTGCACTAACACACATTTATATTAATGACACATAAAAAAAATAAAAACTTTATTACAAAAATAAGTTACACTTGCCTCCAGCTTACAGTATAAAACAATTTTATTTGCAGGAATGCAAAATGATTGTTTGCAATGAGCAATTTAACATATGACATCTATTTTTTTTTGTTAATTTTTTCATTTACTGGGGAACTGGTGTGTATAAAACCTTAATTCGGTGTCTCAGATCTTATTGTGGTGCCTACAGGTAAGTAACAACTGCAGTATCCCTTTGGGGAAGGTATAACAAAAGCTCTTTCTGTGAAGTCCGTATTAGACCATAGTTTATCTTACCTATGCATAGTTGGACTTGACAGAACTTTTTGGAAGAGTGATTCAATAGAGGATGCTTCACCACTTAACACTCACTGTCATCAAGGTGCTTTAGAAAATTAAAACATAGCACAAATGATTGTATTCTACTCTACAGATTATCATGATCTGCATAAAGAGAAAATGGAAAGCTGATCTGCTTGTTTTTACAGCAATCAGCAATAAGAAATGCACTAATGAGAAAACATACCTTTACCTAAAAAGCTAAACTACAGCCATATACTATTTTCTATGATTTATGAAAAACTTCAAAATATCCAAATGTCAGGCTTCACTGTACAGCTGTCAGTTTTAGTCTGACCTTTTATAAAGGGACACTGCAGTATTTAGTACAAGTTGCTGATGCACTTTTTTAACATTTGATGTCTTACAAAAAGTAACATCTTGCTAAACTATTATACATCCAAATAACTACAATATCTGAAGAAGCAAGGCTGCTTTTTCAGCCACAAAATACGACAAAAACAAGGCCTGTTATCATGGACAGGAGGGAATCTTTTACAAAGCCTCTGAAATTAAAGGCAACTTAGAATGTTACATTTGGTATATATTTTACCCTCTTGTCAAAATTAAACAAGCCTTGATTTTATCTACAAAGATTTTCTATGTACAGTACAGATAGGGTATAGTTCAATCCTCTGCTACTGAGGTAGTTAACCAACCCTTTAAAAAAGGTTCTGAAAAGAACCACTATCTGGAATGCCTGACCAACCAGCTATGATGATTACACCTGAAACTGCTGCATCTGAATACATTTCAAAGTGATTACCATATAGACAACCATGATTAACCTTGATGAGCAGAAATAAAAGTTAAGGATACCAGTGATGGTATTCAGCTAATATCACTGCAATAAAATGTTCAGAGCAGTAAGAGAATACCACTTTAGGGACCCAACTTTAAAAACAACAGGGAAGTTCTACTTTAAGTAGACAGGTTTTTCCTTTTTTTTCTTTTTTTAAAGAACAGAACATTTTTTAAGAGGCCATGCTATAGATAAATTTTGTTGAACACATTGGGAAAATATTAGCTTTAGATTTATAATTTGCACTGCAGAGAAAACTTAATAGAAATTCATATCAAAGTCCAAGTGTCCCGTATTTGATTCCATGATCTTCACACGAAGGATCTTCTACAAAATAATTTTGCTCCTATACAGCCGAAATACTTAAGGTTGCTTGATTTCCTTACCATTACTCCACTGCAAGCTTCTGGTGTAATCCCACTTAGCAAGTCAGTCTTCATTGTAACAGGTCAGGACCGGCCTCGACCCCTTTTCCCTGCTAGCCAGGTAACAAAAGGAATCAGTTAGAGAAATACTAAAATCAGTAAGTCTGTTTAAAAAAATGAATAAAATAATTGCAATATATTATGCCAAAAACAATTTATAATTTAATTTACATTAACTCTGATATCTTTCCCCTCCCCCCACTTTTTGGGCTTTCTATTTTGTTCAAACTGATTTTATTTATAAATGTAACACCTTTTGCAATTTTGGCACTTAGTGCAACAACTTTAGATTATAATATTTGCATAAAGGTTACAGATAAGAATCCTGAAAATTATATATAGCTCAATTCAATATTGTAATTATACTCATTTTGTTAATTTACAGTTAACTAATAACATGCATTTGACTTTGCTATACGGTGCATGCTCTAATTTGGGGGGTGGGATTTGAAAATTAAATTCAACAGCCTGGGCAACCATTTGAGACACTTCCCAAGATGAGGCTGAAGATCACATGAAGCATATCAACTAAATTATTTCAAAGCTGTAAAGAGAAGACATCCTCTTTAATGCAACTTTCAAAAAATCAATATATACGTGCACATGTTGGCTTGAAAGTTGGGAAAGTTTTAAACAAATACTAGTTTAAAGAGGATGTAACAGGCAAGACATTTTTTTCAATTTTCAACATGCATATTCTCTCAGGCTTGTTCATAATCTACACATTAAGCTCCATAAATCTAGTGTCTGTTACTACAAATCTACTACTGTATTACTTTTAGAATTTTATCTTGAAAGGAAGTTCAATATTATTAATTTAAATGTTAAGATTCATCTGGAAAATTAATTGGAATTAACTTTGATCATTCTTATTCTGAATTTAAATACTTACCAACTTAACTTACTACTAGAACTTTTATCATTTGATTGAAACATTGTCAGTTGCAAAACTATTACTTTTATACCAGAAGCAAAGAACTGTAATAAATCAGCATTGCATATTCTGCTAAACATATTCCATACAACAAATACAAGGCACAAAACCTTTAAAGTGCCTTGCCATGCTACATGAAATTTGAACCAAATTTGCAGTAAAATTTGCCAAAAACGAATTGTAAACACAATTTTAGGACATATACATTTAGGTTGTGAATTTTTATTGAAATAACAACAGCATAAAGATACAGGTAGCCAAAATGAATTGAAAAAAACCAAATTAGTTCAGCTCTAAATTAAAAAGCAATTGTGTAATTAATCAAATTATCTTTTTCTTAGCAATTTAAGTTGGTAACATACAAAAACTCTGATACAAGCTGTTTGAAGCAACATTTTAGTTTTATCAACTACCTTTTATAAAGACATCAAGACTAAACACTACTGAAACAATGCATGCACTATAGCCAAATAGACTTGAGCCAAGTCTTCCCAAGCAGTAATGAAAACTAATGTCTATGAATGCCTTTATTGGAAAAATAAAATGAAAATAAAATCAGTTCGCCAGAAGCAGTTAGAAGTGTGGTTTTGTTCACATCCAAGCGGATTATTAAAATATATACATAAAGGGAATCTTGCCAGATGTCACAAATTAGAGCGGCAACCGTTCAGATTTAGGGCCAGTTTCTGATCAACCTATCAGTCTCTAATTCTACAGAAGGCCTAATTGTTCTACTTCCACTGCTGCCCAAAAGAATCCTGATAAAACTCCTGGTTTTCAGATTTGTAACCATAGTTACCAGAATGATCACCACCTTGGAGCGGTTGCTGAGCAATGGGTTGGGAGCCCCAGTTCTGATTATTGGTCTGGCGCCGCTTGGAATCTGGCTGGTTGTACCCATCAGCTTTGCGCTTTCCTCCTACATTTCCACCGCGGCCACCCCTTGCACCACGTACCCCGCGGCCTCTTTGTTGCTGGGCACCTCCTCGCGCACCACGAACACCTCTTGCTGATCCAGGACCACCTCTTTGTGCATAACCGGCTCTGCCACGGGGAGGAGCAGCCCCCCGACCTCTGGAAAGAGCAGCACCCCTTGCTCCTCTACCACCCCTTCCTCTAGCTCCAACTTGAAAATCTTCATAACCATAGTAAGGATCTTCATATCCACCACGATAGTTATGGTAGTCATAGCCATAGTAATCATAATAATCTTCATATCCGTAGTAGTCAGGAGGATATCCATAGCCACCTCTCCCTCCTCGACCTCTACCTCTTGTTGGTGGGGGCATATGAGGAGGGCCATAGTAGTAATAATCATCATACCTGGTAAGAAATATTTTAAAAATGCAAAATTTAAATCCTATCCCATGCACTTAATAGAAAACACATTATGTTATCCACATTATTTTATACTTAAAAACACTTTCCTCAAACAACAGTACTACTAGTCCTCATTTAACTGCCTCATTTAGTGACCATTCGCAGTAACGATGGTGATGAAAAATTAACTTTATGACCAATCCTCGCATTTACGACCTTTGCAGGTCTGTAAAGCAAAAGTAACATAAGCACAGTTGTGGTTTCACTTAGCAACCACTTTGCTTAATGACCAAGTTGCAGGTCCCAATCGTGGTCACTAAATGAGGACTACCTGTAGTGTGTTTAGCTATGCTAAACACTGATGGATTCAGAAGTCTGTCTATGTCAGGCAACTACTTTTCATGAATTTTACCAGTTCAACTATTTTTCGCTCATTTTTAAAAAAAATGTAGATTAACATTATTAACAAAATCACATACCTGTTTTTAATTTTACTAATATGAAAGTCAAGAATAAGCTTTTGGGGAAGATGTGTGGTGATAGAAATTTAATAAACAAACAAACAAGCAAGCTACACTATTCCTAAAACAGCACATATTCTTAAGATAATCTAACTGGAAAAGATCTCTTTGTTAATAAGCAATACTCCAGGACTGCCATGCAGTCCTCAATAATCCTGTTCAAATAATGGACCAGGTTAAAAATAATCTAATCCAGACAAACAAGAACACCCAGCAAGAAAAGCTGCATCAGAACACCCAAAATAGACTGCCAGAAAAGCTAGAATAGATTTTTGGAACAGAGTATGGCATCTGCAAGTTTTTTTCCCCTTTTCATTAATACTGAGCACCTGATTGGTTGGCCTAAGGGGAGGGGGAATATTGGAACACTGACTTTATATGTTTGCTCTACTGAGTCTGTTTTGTTCACCCTATCCCTGAACTATTATATTAGAACTCTTCCATAAGAGCAGGTGAAGCATCTTTAAAACCTGTCGTCAACAAAGTATTTCCTTCCAAATACCATCTGATCATCAAGATCTCTGTGCCATTTCATTCCCATTGTATAGATTTAATATAAATTGATTAGAAGTTGAAAAAAATAAGGAATTTTAATGTTCCCTACTATTACTCCTGGTCTTTCTCCATTCCCTCACAAAAATGGCAAATGGCTTTTTTGCTCCCCCTTTCCATACCAAGGGTAACAAAACCGTATTTAATAGTTTGTCTTTCAGATTAATGTAAAAATCAAAGACTAAGTTAGGAACAAGAATGGCTTATACAGAGGGAAAAGATAATTTTCTAGCAGGGGCATGCAAAGTATTTCATCACATAGCTATTTCAAGTTTCAAACCGATTTTTCTGATGCATCACAACTGTTTCAAGCTCGAAACACTTCTGGAAAAGACTGGTATAACTTGTTTCAAACTGAACCAACTGTTTTAAGTTTGTAATGTTACAAATTTGAGGTGTTTTGCATACCCCATTTTTCTGGCTTTTAAAACTGATTAATCAAAAGTCAAAAACTAAGCATGGTCAGTGTTTATATACCAGGGCTGTAAGCTAAACTGAGAAATCAAAAATGGAAAACTTCCAAGGTTGTTAGCAAAGAAACTATGTATCAGTAGGAGTCAAACTGAACCTGAGGGACATTTTTTATTTAAAAAAAAACAAACCCCAAAAGGCAGATGTTTGCTACATTGTTCCCTTGGCTCGCCAGTAAAAGGGGGGAGGAAGACATTTAATTTTAAGAAGTAGACTTGCTCCTGACTCAAATCTTTAGAATTGTTTTTATTATATCTTTTTAATGGCTAGATGAAAAAAATTGGTTCATTACAGTAACAATGCACAGGTATCACTTATCCTGTTGAGAAAGAGCTTTCAGCCCACTAGGACATGGGATGGGAGAAAAAGATGTAAGATTTGAACATGTTTGCATATACACTTGTTGTAGAACCCTAGAATCTTAAAACTTAATTTTTCTTCCCTATAGCCTGTTGTCCCTAGAAATCACACATTTAAACTGAAGTGATTCCCAGCAATAAATATAGGATTCCACAGGGACAATTACAATATAGAGCTGTACAGTTATAATATCTACAGAAGCATATGTTTATATTTCTGTGATATTAGAGAAATTTTCCTAATCAACAAATTATAACAAAGATTACAAAAATGGAAGAAATCTACTTTTTCCAAACTTCTTAGAAGGCAAATTGGGAGATTTATTTAAAAGCTTTCATATTTATTGTAACAGGATATTTATAGTGAAGTAATACAAAAACTAAATGCAATGAGAATTTTAACAATGGGCTATTTAAATACAGTATAGCGTAATAAATTTTTGCAAGAACCAGAAAAAACCATGAACAACACTTCCACTATTAAAAGTCTATTATAACACAGTTTTGACTAGCTACAGGACAGATACCCAGCCACCCAATCATCCGCCTTCTCAATGCAGGAGGAGGTTAGCCCAAGTGCCAACTTTTCCCCCTTGAAAAGAGGAACAGCTATGGACAAGGCAGAAAGATTCTAAGGACCTGGGCAGCGGCTCCACAGGTTGGTGATTCCTCATTCTACCCTACGTGCACACAACATAAAGAACAACAAGGGAGATAATAAATAACTGTCCAAGAAATAGAATGGCAAGAAGTCTCAAGAATGAACCAAGATGTATAGCAATCAATACTATAGAAATGTTTTTTCCATTACATAGGTTAAGGGAGGCCACTACATAACAGGGGCAGGGTGTTCTTATGTGCAGCACTGATACCCAGAAATTCCCTTTTTCATCGGATGAGATTTGGTAATCTTGCTGTCTGCCTTTAGAAAAGTAAAATGCTTTCAGTAGGTGCACTTTTAAATTGTTTTTTTTTTAACTCCTGTTGTTTAAACTTTGTGTTGTCATTAAAGTTAGCAGTGTTTTCAGAAAGGGAGGGCAGTTCTCTGAAGTCTGCGCAGACTCTTCTCTTTCTGAAAGCTCTGAGAAGAGAGTGCAACTTTTTGAAGATAGCATTCCGAAGGGAGCCATGTGGAAGAAACGTTAGCCGGAAAAGCTGGGTCCGAAAAGGAGTCAGCAAAGGCAGCAAGGAGCTTCTGTTTCACCCACAGCGGCTGGGCAAAAAAGGCAAAAGGTTGGTGCAGGGAACTGGGAGAGGCAGCTGGGTGAATGAATGTGGGCTGGGGAAGCTTGGGATGGCTGGGCTGGGGCGGTTGCAGTTTCGTGCTGTGCTGCTGCTCAGAGGCTTCTTGCAGCCCCAGAGCTGTGTGGTTCTGGGTCTGCTTGCCACCCTGCAAGGCAGGGCGCCAGGCGTCAAAAGGGCAGAGATGCAGAGGGGAAACAGGTGGGTGGGGTGAATTGAAGGCAGTCGCTTACCTGAGGTTCAGGGCTGGGAGGGACCAAGCTCAGAATGGCTTGGATTAGGGTGGGTGCTTGGCTAACGACCAGTAAAATTCACAAGGGGATTGCCAGGATTGCTGTCGCTAAGCGATGCAGTCACAACATCTAGCTTTATGACATCACTTAGCAACAGATGTTCTGGTCCAAATTACCATCGTTAAGTGAGGACTACTTGTATTTGTGTAAAATTAAAGTTGGTAACAGTTGGCTAGTCTTTGTTTATATCAGTAAACTAAGGCGCATTCAATTTCTTGAATAAGGTTCATAATAGGTTCTTTCTTTACAAACCATTAAGTTTTGGTTTTTTATTATCCTCAAACTCTTAAGGTTGTAACGTATCTAGGAGTTACACCTTATTTGCAAACCACCCCAAATTTTTTATAGCAGTTATAGCAGGCAGTCCTCACTTATCAACAATTGGGACTAAAAACTTCACTTCTAACTCGGCCGTGAAATGTCATGTGACCACACCAGATTTATGACAGCAGTTCCACTGCAGTCATTAAGCAAATCACCGTGGGTCATTCATATGATCACAACTTGTGACCTCCTGCCAGCTTCCTCATTAACTTTGCCTGTTGGAAGCTGGGTGTGAAGGTCGCAAATGGTGATTATGTGACTGCAGGATGCTGCAGCCGTCGTACATGCGTACAAAGCAGCCAAATTGTGATCATGCGACCACTGCATTGGCTGCAAGTTTGAGGACTGGTCATAAACCTATTTTTTCAGCATCTTCGTAACTTCAAATGGTCACTGAACTAGGCAGTTGGCTAGTGAGGACTACCTGCATAGTCGCAGTACAGTAAGTGTGGTGCAGCCTATTTTAATTTTTTATGCCTGCGTAACAGGGATCACCATATTTTTTTTACCATTAATTAAAAATAAAACAAAACTGGAATTTTCATGTTGATAAATGACCAAAATTATTGTATAACATTAGAAAGAAAAAATACACCTGAATTGCAGCAACAGACTGAACATTTTTCACTTAAATTAAGTGTGGGGGCCCTCGAGGGGGGAGACAAAAAAGGGCGGCCCTATTAAGCAATTGGTCAATTGTTTAAATTTTGTGCATGTGATAAATTACCACTCCCTTCCCTACTTTCTCTTTGTCCTTTTCTTTTTTTCCTATACTATGAACTGTGCTATCTCTAATTAGGTAATTTGTTAAAATTCTAATTAGTTCAATGCATTTAAAAACAATAAAAAATAAGCAAGCTTAAACCTAAATTATCAACTACCATTGTCTGTGAAAGACTAATAGCTGATCACATGCACAGAACCAAATGCAGCTTAGGCTATCACAAGTATGTATAAGCATGGCAGCCTACATTTTAAAAAATAATTTAAGTACATGCTGCCCACAAGTATTTTCATATCAGAGTCTGTGCCGATTTTTCTAATCAGAAATGCATAGATCAGAGTAAACATTCCCTCTACTCATTTTGTTCTAATCAACTAGCCCAGAGAAATGTTAATATTTTGTGGAAGTTTGACTCAAAAAGGATATTGCTTTCTATGATTTAGAAAGTTTTTCTCATGACCAACATGGCAATTACCGCTCATGATTAATAAAGGCAGCATGTAAGAGTAAAATGAAGGAACAAGGCAATGAATAGGTATGGAATTTGTTTGATAGGCACATGAAGACATTCTGGTCAACTGTATACCTCTGCTGTTTTTAGAAGAAACATCCAGACATCCATCATGTTTTTCACCTATCCTTACATTATTTGGGGAGGGGGTGGAGTTTTCACTTGAGTACATATAATCAAAATAATGCACATAAAGGATGGGATCCCACTTTATCATCTGCAGGCATTGTTCTGTTAACAAGGTTATTCTCTCTCTACTATTAGAGCAAAAGTAAGGTCAGCACTTATACTCTAGGAAAAGTATGCATTAAAAAGGTGATATATTGACAACTGTCATCACAGAATTCATGCGCGAGTGTCTGTATCTATATATCTTTTCATGTTATGATATGGCCATTAACAGGTATATTGTGTCTTAGCACCAGATTTCTACACATGTCAGGTAGTGTTAAATGTATTAAAATCATGCTTTCCATCCTTACATTTGATTTTTAGCAGCTTGTCTCTGTGCTTTCCGTTCTTTCCTTTTTTGATCTGGTGGCTTTGCGAACACAATTTCAATATTTTCTCCTTCTAAATCTTTGCCATTCATTCCTTCCATAGCCTATAAAGAACGTAATTTGTAATCATTCTTACCAAAGTAGTCTTACAAAAACAGCATACAAGTTATATGTATAGTAAGAGGAGTACCAATGGTACTATGTAGAACCCACAAGACCATCTCCTCTCCCACTAAAGGCCCTTCTAATGTTTCTTAATTTTTCAGTGTGTAAGGTTTAAAAATATTCTCTGCAACCATGAAAACTAAGAATGAACATTTCTAAGCTGCAAAATGAAGACATAAAAACAAAGTCTTTTGCAATTCCACATAATACTAAGTAAATATTAAAGTTCCAACAACAAATTCTACAAACCAAAACCAAAGGCAACCGCATGCTCATAAACTAAATAAGACAGATCTATTAAACAGAAAGTCCTCATACAATTATATCAAGGTCAAATATTTTATAGCTTTGAAATCTAGAATTAAATCTAGAGCTTATCAAGTGAAGAAAGCTTATACTTCATAGCTGCTCAACCAACTGTCCATAGACAACCCCTCACTACCCCTGGAGTGAGCAGGGAGGGGATCAGAATTTCAGTATATTTTGGAATGAGTCCTAACTAAGATCATAGCACAGATGTCACACTTTGATTCACAAAAACTATTTTTTACAGAATGTGACACCATTAGTGTAAAATCTGAAGTTAACTGATTTACTTAGTATAATTTACGAGTTTACTGATTTACTGCCCTGGCATTAGTTGGTCTTGTTTGCTCGTACTCAACAATTCTTCAGATTATTCACGAGGACAATGGGAACTAATGGCTTTAAAATGGCACACTATTGGGAGTGATAGTTAAATCTTCCCTTATTTTTGACTAGTAACATACAAACAGAACCTAAAACCTGGCAACACAAAGGTTATAGCACGTTGTAGCGTACATTTTAAGTAAGCTGATGACAGATTTCTGAAGGAACTGCCAACAGTCTATTTGTGATGGCAGCAGAGTATAAATGTGATAACTATCTGAGAGACATTTTCATGTAGTGGTTAATGTGCTGGACTAGAAACCAGGAGACCGACCATGAGTTCTGGTCCTCCCTTACACATGAACGGTAGCTGGGGAACTATGGGCTAGTTGTGCCCTGTCAGCCCAAACCAATTTACAGTTATAGTGGGGAAAACAGGAGGTGAAAGCATTAGGTATGCCACCTTGAATTCTACAAAATAAAGGAACAATATAAATCTAAATATAAATCTAATAAATAAAAAACTGTTCGGTTATAACTACTGGGAATAAAAACATACCTTTACAGCACCATCACGCTCATCAAAATGAATAAAAGCATAATCTTTTAGCTTTTTCACCCTCTCCAGTTTTCCAAACTGACTAAAAGCCTTTTCTAGTATTTCTTCTGTGACTGAATTTGCAAGATTCCGTACAAATAACACTTTCACCTAAAACAAAGCACTGTGTTAGTTAACAGATCTTTGTTACCAGTATATTATTCCAAACAATAGAACAAGCATATGCATTAAATATACACAAGGTATATCTAATTTAGCTTTTCCAAAAAGTAATTGTGATTTGGTTAAGTTATAACTGGACACAGACCAAAACTGGCTTAATTTACAAACTATTTTCTCGGCTGGATTATTGCAATGCACTCTACAAGGGGCTGCACTTGAAGAGCATTCAGAAGCTTCAACTGGCCCAGAATGGCCCTCACTTAATGACCACTCATTCAGCAGCCATCTGAAGTTACAATGGCACTGAACAAATGGTACTTATACCCGGCCCTTGAAGTTACGGCTGTTGCAGCACGCCTGTGGCCACATGATCAACATTCATTTATGACCGCAGGGAGCACTTCAACTCCCCCTACCCGCCTATCTCCCCCCATCTCTGCCCTTTTGGCTGCCCTGCATGCCTCGTTAGCAGTGGGAGGAGGAAGACAGCAGTCAGCTATGGGTGTCAGGGGCAGCACAGCATAGGGTGGCCCAAAAGGCAGAGGTGGGCGGAGAAAGGTATGTAGGGGAATTGAAGAGGAGGTGATTGTAGCAGGGCAGGAGAAGCATGAGGTCTTGGCCTAACAACTGCAACCGGGATTAGTGAAATTGCTGTCGCTAAGCAGTATGGTCACATGCTGTTTCGCCTAATGATCACATTGCTTAGCAACAGAAATTCTGATCCTAATTAGGGTTGTTAAGCAAGGACTACCTGTAATCCCCAGATCCAGCACAGTGGGCATGGTCCAGGTCCCCTCTATGAAGCAATGTCATCTTGCCATCCTGCCACATGAGCTAAGCAGGTGTCCTTGCTTAGCTCAGGTGGCAGTTTCTTACTGATCTTTAATTAAAGGTTTAAGTGGGACAAGGCCTGATTACTATTTAGATGGAAAACAACTAGAAAAATCACAAATGCTAGGAAAAAACCCTGAGATTTGGATGGTCCCTGACACTACTTGTTTTATGAATGACTTCGAAGATCTAGCTTTTCCCCCAGGTATTGGGGCTTTGATGTTAGCAGGGCAGGGTACACTCATGTTTCATTCTGTCAGGGTACACTCATGTTTCATTAATTTTTAAGGGGGATCTGACTGGTTTTTTTAAATTGGTTCTTGTTTACCATGTTTTTATCTTTTTGTTTACAATGTACAGAGATACATTAGTTAAGATGGGAGGTCATATAAATTTATTTAATAAATTTAATTTTTAAAACTTATCTGACTTCCAGATAAAAAATGTTCTACATTAGTTTTAATGACTTCTGTGCACTTATACTCTTACAATGCTATTTTTCACCCAGGCCTTTGGCAAGGGACAGCAAGACCCCTTGCTTCATTCCATCCAGTCTGTCATTCTTGCCATCTTTTTATCTCTTTTCTTCCTCTTCTTGGTTTTATTGTAATTTCTTTAGATTGTTGTGAGCTGCCCAGAGGCAAGGGTCGGGTGGCATACATTAATAATTTATTAAATAATTATTTTTATATTATGAATCTGTTATTTATGCAGCTCAAGTTTAACTGCTACAACACAGATGCAAAGACATTATTTGCTTTAGCAGAAAATGAGTCAGACTGACCAGGTGCCTACTCCTGAAATTATGAAATAAAAGTGGAACTTAGCATCAGTAATTAACAAAAGCCCCCTAGCCACAGGAGCAGAATTTAGTGCAGCATCACTTAGATGAATGGGGATGTTAAGGCCAGACTAAATACAATACTAGTTTCTCATTGAGACAAAGCAGAAGTTTAAGTCATTCTCTGAATCTGTGCCAGTTATGACTATTCAGCTCACCAGTCTGATGCATGCCCAAGCAAAAAACCAGGGTATCAGCTTACTAACAGTTAGTCTTCACTCAGCATGAACCAAGTAAATTTCAAGATAACAATGCCTAAGTAACGAATACTTAAAATACAAAATTCTTCCTTCTATCCCAACTTGTTAGCATTGCTATGATATGCATTGCAACCTTCACAAATCAGCAGAAACAAATGCACATTATTTTCACTACCCTCGTAAATGTTTACCTTTGCCATCACTTCAGGATCTGGATCTTCTATGGGGTCAGCCCATTCAACTGTAACAACATTACCCCAAACTTTCACTTTTCCACTCATTAACCTACGCCTGGCTTGAGCTGCTGTTTTGTGATCTTCATATTCAAGGAAACAAAAGCCTCTGTTCTTTTTTTTGTCATCAGGTTGGTGATACAATATTACATCTGTGAGACCCTCTGAAATTGAAGCCAGTCATATACATTTAACTGAACCATTACAGTCATAAATATAAAATTAATTTAAAACATAGTATATATATTACACATTGTTTTAATAGCTAGCTTTAAACATTTCCCTTTTATATTTGTCCCATATATTTGCTCCCATATGCAGATATGTGGGAGAGTGTTACTCCAGGGTACCAGGAGTTTTTATTCTGATTGGTTTTTTTTAATGTTTTTATTGTTTTGTAAGGTGCCCAGTGTTGTGGTTCACAATATGGGCACCTATATAAGTGTGTGTGTGTGTGTGTGAATAAACAAACAAACAATTAATAGAATTAAGTTTCTATTGTAAACCACTCAGAGTCCCTCCTTTGTGGGGGAGATGGGCAGTGATAAAAATTTGATAAATAAAATAAATAAATAAAATATAGAATTAAGTTCCTTCCTGCAAAAAGTACCTGCAGAACTGTAAAGGAACTTAATTTCCAGTGTAAACTATTGTTTAACAAAGAGAATCAACTCCAATTTAAAAGGACAAAAGATGAGTTCATGCACAAAGCACTTACATGGGTTTCGATATGGAGCCCAGTGAAATAGTTCAACCAATAAATACAATATTTATGTCACACTATGCCAAGCTGGTATACAAGACCACTGAAAACAAGTTGTGATGTCATGATATCATGAAATTTTACAGATTAAATGGCAAGAAAGAATAATATCTCTCCTCTAAAATTGTAGTTCTTCCAATAGTCAACCAGCTCCATTGCCAGGGAATGCAATGCAAATGCTGAAATAAATTTGGGAATGGTCTCTCAAACTTCAGAAAAGACAAGTGGAACAGCAGCTTCTTATATTGTTCCCATCTCTCCCTTTTTAAACTTAACTTTATTTCTTATGATCTCAGTTTACAATGTCATCATCATCCAACATCAGCCGAAAGATGGTGATAAAGTTCATCAAGGATCACTTCATCAGAATTACATTATTTTATATTCACTCCCTTCCAAGACACTTAGTAACTTACCTGTTACTTTGCTAAATTCTTCTACAATTTGCTCCTTGGTTTTACTCTTAGGAATAGAGCCAACAAACAGCCTATTATTGGCCACAGAGATACATACTCCAATGTGTTTTCCAGAACGAATTTCATGATTGTTATACTAAAAGAAAGAAAGTTATACAACATACATTACTCTTAAAGGCTTACTCTTCCACCCCCTACAGGTAGTCCTCAGCTTACAACCATTTGTTTAGTGACTGTTCAAAGTTACAACGGCAGTGGGAAAAGTGACTTATAACTGGTCCTCACACAACCATCACAGCGTCCCTCCGGTCACGTGATCAAAATTTAGGCACTTGGCAACTGGCATATATTTACAACAGTTGCAGCATCATGTGGTTATGTGATCACCATTTGTAACCTTCCCAGCTGGCTTCCGACAAGCAAAGTCAATGGAGGAAGCTGGATTCCTTTAACAGCCGCACGATTCACTTAACTACCGCAGTGATTCGCTTAACAGCCGTGGCTAAAAAGGTTGTAAAATCAGGTATGAGTCACTTAATGACTGCCTCACTTAGCGATGGAAGTTCCAGTTCCAACTGTGGTCGTAAGTCAAGGACTACCTGTATATTTGATAAGTTTGGTTCATATGCTTATGGGACTTGAATGTAATGCTCTTTCTCTTACACAAAAATTTGTTCTCAGTTGTACAGACCATCACAGAGGGCCCTTAGCTGCATTTAAGAATGAAAGTACTAAGAATACTACCAACAAAGAATCTTGAGGAACTGTAAAGACTAACAATCCTAACACAGAATAAACTCCAATCTACAAAACTGTGAATGTAATCTATTACTAATACAGGCCAAACAAAGAATTGCCAAAATTCATTTTCTCAACTCACAGCAAGCAGATACATGGAAATGTAGGGCTCATCCTGACTTCAAAACATAGAAAACCTGACACAATTGAATAGCTGCCATCCATGTCCCCTAGAACAGGGAAAATACCAAGTGGAATCTGAGCACAGTTAACCTGTCCCTCCTGACTTCCAATAAGTATGACACTTAGCAATAACAGACCAAACTTCAGTTATTTTGCAGCAGGATTCCTTCTTATTTAAACTACATTTCATCTAAAGTGAAACAGAAGGCATTTTTCTGAATGAATGAACAAGTATGAATGAATAAGTGAGCCAGTTTGGTATAGCGGTTAAGATTCTCACCTAGAAACCAGGAGACTATGAGTCGTACTCCTCCCTTAGTCATGAAAGCCAGATGAGTGACTTTGGGCCAATCACTCTTAGCCTAACCCACCTTACAGGGCTGTTGTTGTGGGGAAAAATAGGAGGCAAGAGTACTAGTATGTTCGCCGCCTTTAGTTCTTTTTACACACACACAGTAGGATAATAATAATAATAATTCTTAGCAATTTTTGAAGCTTTAGTAATTGAACAACTCATTTCAACTGTTGGGGGGGGGGGTAATCTAAGTTAAAAGGTTAGATCCAGACTTCATAAAACTCACTTGAACCAATGGCACACAACTTAATCATGGTTAATATTAATTCCTGCTTAGCTCAGGTGGCAGTTTCTTACTGATCTTTAAATAAAGCTAAGCTGGGCAAGGCCTGGCTACTACTTAGATGGAAAACAACTAGAAAAATCCCACATGCTAGGAAAAAATCCCAGGAGACAACAGTAACAAACTGCTTCTATACTGTTGTGAAGAAAACTGCATGGTTGTTTCTACCAGAAGGCTCAGTTTTACTTTTTAATGTAAATTCCAGACATTTCAGTGGTATGACTTATCCTAGGCCCAAAATATTCAATCCTACTGTCACTGCCACATTAACTTCTGATCCTTTAAAGAAGTGGACATAACTCATAAGGAATAAGATACCAAGGAATTGGGATCTTTACTTGACTATTTAAGAATGGCAGAAGTAGCTCTTATAGTAATGTAAAAACTGAGGAATGATTAAACATCATGAAGAAAAGGGAATGCAATTCTAAGGGTAACTAGAGTACTTGAAAGTCAAACATGATTATCTTGTTCTCAACTGATTAAACGTACCACGTACCACACAAAATATATTACAGATCTGTGGACAAAATTTTCTTGCAAGCCCTAAAAAAAGAACATTTCAGGAAATGCCAGAGACCTGTTAGATCCA
Source organism: Candoia aspera (assembly GCF_035149785.1). Taxonomy (NCBI): domain Eukaryota; kingdom Metazoa; phylum Chordata; class Lepidosauria; order Squamata; family Candoiidae; genus Candoia; species Candoia aspera. Next base: position 116,854,999 of record NC_086153.1, on the reverse strand, counting down.
AGGGCCTTGACTTCCCATATTAATAATGGGGCTGAGCCACTCATGTAAACCAGATTTATGCTTTAAGAGTTACTTTCTGTATTGCTGTTGTTTTTAATATAATTTTTATTGAAAAAAAATTCAACAAGTAAAAGCCATAAGAGAAAATAAAGATAATAAAGAAAAAGAGTAAATAGTGAAAAAAGAAAAAGAAAAATAAGGAAAGGAAAGGTTATAAAGAAGGGGCTTCCAATCTTGACAGTGGATATAGATATATATAAATTTTGCCCTTTCTCTCTAAAGTTGTATCATAATTTCCTTCTTTCCATAAGCTACTCTCTCTAATCTTCAAAACCATAAATCACAAGTTCATTTTTCTCTTTTTTCAGCAAAAAGTTCTTAAGGGGTATCCAGTCACTAATAAATGTAATTGTTGATCTTTCTCTAATCAAGATCTTTCTCTAACCAAGTTACTTTTTCTATCGATGGAATTAAGAAATCCCATGAACAAAAGCACCAGAAGTTGTATTTTTTTCCATACTCAAATTCCATGCTACCAATAAAAGCCAAGTAATATGTGCCAACAACCCCTCAACCTGTAGTACCCAAGTTTCTTTTAGGTCTAAGAATTCTATCACTTCTCAGAAGGTTCCATAACACAAAAGTCAGTGTTTTCTTCAGCATAGACACTGAATCATACTCCACACCTTACCATACTGCAAACTCTAATAGGACTGTAGAAAACTTTGCTTATAAGACAGAAAATGACAGCACTATTTAAAGTTACGCAAGAAGGAATGATTATACTTAGTAGGACCATTAACAAATTTACCAATATTTTCAATATCCTGTTGGAAAATTGATGGTGTATGCTTAAATCTATTAATGGTCAGCTACTGGGAAGGTGACGACTGGGGAAGGCAATGGCAAACCACCCTACTCTATAGTCTGCCGAGAAAACATCGCGAAAGCGGCATTCCCCCCAAAGGGTCAGACACGACTTGGTGCTTGCACAGGGGACCTTTCACCTTTCACTGCACAAGAGAAAAATACCAGCCAGTTTTACCTAATACACAAACAACTTTAAAGGATTCTTGTAGTTTCTATACCAGTTATACAGCAATGTAACACATTTACTACAAAATAAGCCCAACTGAATCTGCTTCTGAGCAAGTTACTTCTCAAGACCTACATCTGAGTAAGATGCACTGTATATCTTATTGAAAACTCGAATGGGACAAATATTTCCCTCTTTAAAAATAATATGTCATTCCTGGCTCAATATACTTTGCCTTTAAATAGCTGTATGGCAGAAACATCATGTGCTGAGTATTACAAACTAGAAATGATAAAAGTAGTCTTAAGTTTTAATATGTTTAGCAGTAATACACAGATTTCTGAAAGCCATTAGGCTTAAAAATAAATCCTATTCTATACATTACAACATAAGCAGATTCAGACATTTCTTACATACTGTTAAGAATCACAATAGTTGACTTTAAATAATCACAGAAAGTAATAATCAAAAACTTACCAATTTAACAGCTTCCTGAGCTGCCTCTTTGTTACAAAAAGTGACAAAAGCATATCCTCTGTTTAGACCTGTCAGGGGATCCATCATTAAACGGAGATCCCAAATAGGTCCAGCTTTTTCAAATAATGGAACAAGTTCATCCTCAAATAAATCCCTTGGAATTTTACCCACAAATATCTGTAACAACAAACCAAACATGTTTTTTAAAAGTACAGATATAAATAAAGAAACATATTCTCCCAAAATGTTGCATTTCTTACCTCAGTGCCAACTGAAGGCTGTTGTCCTGAATAGACACACTCTGGTGGAGGACCGCCATACTTCCTCTGTCCAGTAGTCACATCAAGTGTATAACCCGTTCTCTCCAAAAGTGCCTTCAAAGACAGAGTTGTAAATCAAATACAATTATTTAATGAATATTAACATATAGGTAATTACATAGGTAATTATTCCGTAGAGTCAGTTTGGTGCAGAGTTTAAGACACTGGGCTAGAAATTGGGAGACCGTGAGTTCTAGTCCCACCTTAGGCACAAAGCCAGCTGGGTGACCATGGGCCAATCACTTTCTCTCAGCCCTAGGAAGAAGGCAATGGCAAACCGCTCCTGAAAAACCTTGCCAAGAAAACTGCAGGGACTTGTCCAGGCAGTCTCCGAGAATCAGACACAACTGAACGGATTAAAAAAATATATTCTGTTGTTCTACAACCTGTGTAAAAAGTCTGACTTAAAAAGCTTTTTCTTATTTCCACCAAGTGGTCATGGAACTGATATGTCAAAAGTGTTGTATCTAGCAAATCTACTATCAGAATGTAAACCACTTGGGTAAGAACCAGTGTAATGCCAATGGGTGAGACTGTCTCATCTTTCTAACCCCAAGTCTGTTACAGAAAGTTCCCCAATTGCTTAGAGAACATCTGAGCACAACTTGGACTGTGAAGAAATAATGTAACATCTAAAGAAATAATTCATAATCCTGGCAGATGCCCTTTTTTTCCTGCAGAACTACACCACTAGACACCATGTGCCTCATCAACCTCCTTTTTCAATTGCCCACTGACTCAATTAGGAAAATCCATGTCTTTAGATTGTAGGAGTTATAATTTATGGATCAAAGGATGAAGCATGCAGATTCCTCCTTTCAGGGAAATGGGATTAAGAAGACATAGTTCATCTGGCATAACTACAGCAATAGGGTAAGGGAAAATTGCTGCAACTTTTTATGGAATACCACTTTCACCTTCCTACAGCATTACATATATGAGCATGCATCCCTTAGACATTATTAAGAAACACTTCACCCCTGCAAGCACATACATTTCAATTTCACTCAACAATAGAACTTAGTAATTCATTAACTGGGAAAGAAAAAAATGGAACTCAAAATAAACAAATACAAAAATTAGAAAGTCAAGGGAATGGACCTATATTATACGCAAATGTTATATTCAAATTATTTAAGTTTTCTAAAGTAATTTGTTTTTGAGCGTATCATTCTGGGTCTATTCATAACAATAAAAATACTTTTTTAATTTTTCCTGCTAGAACCAGCTGAGATATTTGTCAGATATATTACATAAAGATTTAAGATCAATGAGGCACATCCTATTCGACTGGTTTCATCAATCACTGAAAACTTTGCAGTATTGGACTTTCTGTATCATCAGGTTGTGTTAAGAGTTAAGGTACTTACAACTGTTTATATATCAAATCTCAGGTTACACTGCCAATGAAGTGGCAGTAAGAATTAATTAAGTCATTTGTATCAGTTATTCACATACATGTTCCAAAAGCAAGATAAAGATAAATCCTACAAATCACAGTACCAACATAAAATGTAATTAAAAAAAACAAAACAGTACAGAATGCTGGCTGATTATACCAGTGTCAATTTACTTATTTTAGGTCCCAGAACTATATTATCAATGGCCATCTGCTAACACTTCCCTTAACAGATATGAAGAAGAGCTATTTCTGGATTTACTAGGAAGATTACGTGGTAAAGTACACAAGATGCAGCTACTGAAACATATCCTAAATATAAAAAACTGAGCTGGTAAACAGCATTGTAGGACAGACTATTATATTTGTTTTTGAATCACATGAATCTTCAGAAAAGGTACCTGTATACGCCTGTTGTTGTATCCATACTATTAAAGCGCTATGGCCTTAAGAAAAATAGTTTCTTAAAAACATACCTTAATTTTTGCCTCATCTGGTCCTTTGCTGGAATCTGCCACTTTGGTCCCTTGTTTTTCTCGCTGTCTATATGTTTTCATGACGCCACATAAAAAGGCACTTTTGTTCTAAAATAAATGATATGGATGGATTGAAAAAATGTGAATTGTATTTTATCATGTATCAGTCCCAGATCAAGCAGTTTCTATACAGACACTGAAACAAATTAAACAGAAATACTTCCATGGTGCATTACCTGAACATGAGAGAGATCACTGTCTTTAAATTGCTGAAGCACTGCCAGTGCACCTTCTTCATTAAATTCCTTTAAAGCTTCAATAGCTCTTTCATCTAAATCACTGTGAGCAACTAGCCCTAGAAAAAGAAATATTATATTCTAGGATGTTTCACTTAACTATTATGATATTCAGAAGTACACCAACTTCTCAGATTCATCACTATTTACTATTAATTACTGCATTAGGATCTGTTCACATTAAAATACCAAAAACGTTAATTTCTAGTTTATTCCTACTGGAACTTCAACTGTTAATTAATTCTAGAAAAGCTGACTGCGTCTAATTAGACAATACTTTTTGTTTCTAAAACTAACTTTGAAACTGATGAAAATGCTCAACCATTCTACTGCACTTCAGAACATAACTGAACACACGGTAGCCACTGCACCCAGGAATCCAAACAATAAATCAGAAAGGTTAGCCAGAAGATATATATACAATTACTGCTTCACTACACAGTCCTCCAAAAACACACAACCATAATCCAATATGAACTATTCCTAAACGTTTACATTCCAACTGCTTTCCATCACCACCACCCCTTCACTCAGTGTCAAAGGCTATCCTAAACTAATATTAACATTGCATGTTAATATTGATCACCCAAAAAAATTAAGAAAACTGCAGTCCCCATACTTTTTTGTTTGGAAACCACAAAAAGTTGCTATTTTAGCCCAAAGCAAGGAAAGTCCAATAGAAAATAGTGAATTTGCAAGTTTTACATCTTACCTGCAACGTAAATTTCATCTAGTTTTTCAGCAACTTTCTGTGGTAAACCAGCATCAAGCAATGTCTGGAAATGCTCAGAATGGGTAACTGCAGCAGAAGTATCCATGGGCTCTTCAGTACCATTCCCATTAACATGTTCAGAAGCCATGTTTCCAGAAATCTGTTCAAACGCAATAAGCATAATTAAGCTACAGACCTTAAAGCCAAACAATTCGGGTGTCAATATATGCAGCTGCCTTCAAGATACCTGCAGAGTTTAACCCATTTTCCCTATTGCTTTTAAAATCAGAAAGCTTACAATCTTTTTTTTTCCAATGAAAGAACTAATAGTGCAAAGGAATATCCTGAAACCACAGCCAAACTCTCTGACTCACATCTCTCTGAAACACGCCCTAGAAAGCTCCGAAGAAGTTATAAGTAGAACAAGCAGCAAAAGGCGGGGAAGAACGTGCAGACACCACCGCAATATAGCCATTCACTACCTACTTTCACCCTAGCTGCTCTGTACTACCTCTCACGAAACCCGTTCTTATCTACATTCAAGATGTAGCGACTTGCCGCCTCTCTGACAGGGCCTAAGCCACCAGGCAAAAGGAACAAAGCGCTTTCCAATCCGCGCCCAATCTAGGTGGCGGCGGCGGCTGCCGCCATAAGTCTGAGAGAAACACGTGCTCGGCGCGTTCAAATGTCTTACAACTTCCTCCAGCGACCAACTTCCCTCCCCCCGGAAAAGCAGCCTTTCCCTCTCACCCCCCCTTTTTCCCTCCGGGAGAAGAATTGCAACACCCTGAGCCCTATTTCGCCACGCGGATTGGGGGTGGGGGGGGGAAGAGGAGAAAGCGAGAGAAGGTAAGAGAAGAAAATGAGCGCCCGACATCTGTCCGTGTCTTCCCTCCTCCCACCCCGGAACAATGCATACAAATCAGAGCTTCTCTCCTCCGCTGCCGCCACCACCGCCCCGCCATGCGCTTCCAACTCCTGCGTGGAGAGTTGGTTCCCAGGCGAGCTTCTCCGCCGGCCCGCCCGTTACGTGACCCGAGGCAGGCGACAGCCCCAGCCCCACCGCCACATCGGCGGCGGCGGCGCCGGGAGTCCCTGCCCTGCTCCTTCCTTCCCACCCCACCCCACCGGCGCCTCGTGGCCAATGAATGGCGCTGGCGCCTGGACAATGAGGCACTTGGAACCTTTTCGAGGACGGAGAGAAGCAGGCAAGCGCGCGGAAGAGGTCCCGCACTCACGCCGTGCCTCCGGCCTAGCGTTAGCCCGCCGCCAGGAGTCCCGAGTGCCTCGGAGGAGGTGGCGGCAGCAGCACTGGCTGCACTGGACAGGCCGCTGACTGAAACCGTCCTCTTTGTTTAAGCCCCGCTCCATTTTTGGCGAAGACCAGCTCCCCCCGGGCACCTTTCCCTCGCGGTGTCTCCAACCCGCGCCCGCTCCCTCCTCCCCGGGAGTTTTTTGGGATCCCCTTTTTCGTGCCTGACTCCCTCCCTCCCTCCGCCTGACAAGCCATGGTGGCGGCTGACCTGTGTGGGTGAGCGGCGGGGGTGATGAATGGTGAGCGAAAGAGCTCCGGAGGGGGTGGTGGGGGCGCAGTGAAGGAGCTGCCCCTTCTCCGCTCCCTCAGCGTGTCCGGAGAATGTGCAGGAGCCTGCGTAAAATGGCGGCCGCTCGAGCGCTCACGCCGCTGCTGGCACCAGCCAACCCCAGCCCCCTTCCACTCGGCTCAGGCAGGGAGGGGAGAGGCGAAGAGGAGGCGGCGCCGCGCGCGCGCTGGCGTAGCCCCAACGCCGGGGTCTCCCGAGCCGCTCCACAAGGGTTATCGCCCCGCCTGCTGCTGGGGAGCGGAGCTCGGAAGCAGGCGGCAACCAACCAGCAGGCGCACGCGCGGCTAGACCAGTCCCTCGCGCTGCACGTTGCGGAGGAAGTTCGCCCTCCTCTTTGACAGGCTCCCGGCGAAGGCTCGGAAGGTTGGGAGCGATACTGGGCATCCCCCAAGACCCTGGGCGCTCCGTGGTGCAAATGAACGGTAACTTTATTCTCAACTGCGTTTCTGGCAGGCTCATTTGCCGGGACGGGGAGGGGAATGGTAATGAATTTTTGAATGGCTCTTTTGTATCGCTGCGAACATGCATATTAGTAACGATAGGTGGCATATAAATATTGGAAGTATTCTGCATTATAATTAAATAGTGAAACATCACATTATTTATTTAGAATGGACTCATATCATTACAGCAGTCTTCATGGCAGGGTATAACTACAATTCATTCACATTATCGTTCTCAATCAATAAAGTATCTCCAATACAGTAGCGATGAAATACCATGTAAAGACAGACACTTCTGCGAATTACTGTTTAAAAGGGCAGCTTTTTGTGACTAAAACATACCACCAGGCAAAATTGGCTAGAGAATAACTTCTGCAAGAATTATTTAACTATCATAAGTGAACAATTATGTGCCATCAAGTCGTTTACTACTCCTCTGAACAAGCATTTTTGTCCATGATGAACTCTACCTAACCTGGCTTTCAGGTCTTACAACGGTGCACTTTTCACCACTGTAACTGAGCTCACCCACCTTGCTGCTGGTCATCCTCACCCCTTTAAACTAGACGCAATTACTTTGTCTAGTTAACTGCAATGGCTTCCTCTTCCATGTAACTTTCATTCTGACTTTCCAAGGCATGTAAATGCAAGGCAAAATTGCAACATAGTATGCATTATATAAAACTATAGGCCCAATCCAATTAAGATGCTTAAAATTTACAGTTTAAAGGTTAGAGAGGCCAAACAGAAAAACATTCATTGAAGAAAAACCTAAATATGTGAATATTAGAGGCAAGGGTTTTCTTTGGTGATTCCAACTTTATCTGTCCACCATTTAGAGGCCAGCTACGAACATTAAAATCCATCTCCACTTGGATTTTACATTTGTTTTTATGTATATTTTTATGTAATTTTTACGTTTTAATGCTATTTATTGTAAACCGCCCAGAGTTCCCCATTAGGGGAGATGGATGGTGATATAAATTCAATAATAAATAAATAAATTAGTAATACCAACTGATTTTCCCCCCTAAAATCTGTCATAATATTTAAGTAGGGAAGGGTTATCATTTTGAGTGCAAAGCAAGCTGCAGACTTTTACAAGGTGCCTAGCCTCCTTTTTTCTCTGACCAGTTGATAAAACAGACAGCAGTTTGGCCCTTTCAGTCAAACCACTGAGTTTTCAGGTAACAAAACAACACTATAGTGAGTTACTAGGAGAAAAATGTATTTTTTTTCCTGGCAATCCTGCTGAAAATTGCTGGTTTTCTGCTCTCATTAGCTGGAAATTAATCTTAAATAGAGCCACTGTGTCTTCCAACAATTACCTGTAATATTACAAAGGTGGAATGTACATGTGAAGGTCAAGCAGATATTTTAATTGACCCCACTTCCATCTTAATAAGGGATTCAGAAGGAAAAAAAAGTAAAATTGTTTTACCGGATCTGTGAAAATTACATAAACATGGACATAGTTCTAAATGTGTTTTATATGTTCAATAAATGTTTTGGAAATTGAAAAAGCTTAGACTGGATTTTTCAATGCTCCTCAGAACTAATTGAACTAGCAAACCAGTAAAGTATCAAGTGGACTTGAAGGCTTACTAAGAACTGTCTGCTGTAAACTATTGGTTCACAGTATTGTCTGCATTAACTGAGAGTAAACCTGAGATGTGTAAAGTGCCAGTTCTGCTGTGCTACACGCTTTCCCTTAAAGGAAATTATGGCACCTACGAAGTATTTCATAGGATCAAATTGCACGCCTCCACTCCTTTTAAATGAAACGCTGTCTGGCTCTTTACAGGACAATCATCTGCAGATTCTAAAAATACTGCTTCTCATGATTCAGTCTTTGTAGGTACAGTACTCTTTATCTAGGTAATAAAGCTTATCCAATAAAGCCTTATACAGTAGATCTGAATCTAACCTTCTACACTCTGGGGTGCTTGCTATGTCCAGTAAAGGAGACAAGCACAACCAAACCTGCTCAGAGGTTTGGTTCTTGAGTTTTTAGTTGTAATTGGTTGTGTCGCTTATACGCTGTTTAATTTGTAACTCATTCTACCATATATATTTGGAACTTTACGTAAGCTTGAATGAAAAACCTGCTGCACAATACTGATTTCTTTTTAACACACCAGCCCAGAACAGCCACATCACACATTAGAATATAATTGTGTTCAAAATAATTGAATGTTGCTCAGGTGTGGCTTTACAGCAACACCAATTTTTAAAATGGGTCTCAATTACATATTTATCATTGTTTGGACAACTGTAGTTAAAATATGCAGATTACTGACTGGAGTTTGAAACCTCTTGGTGACCCTTTAAGTGTTCTTCTCCCCTCAGATATATAAACTTGCCCAGGTTTCTGTAGAACTTCCAAATGCCATTATTCTCCACAACTAGAGACACAAATCCCCTTTGAAGGCATAAACATGTCCTAGCAAGAGGGAGGATTTAAATTCCTTTCATAAGTCATGCTGTTAATAGAATTTCATACACACAGGCATTACAGTAATTATCCTACCCTTTGCCCTCAAATATTGCTGAAAGTAACTATTCCGCAATCTAAAATGTTTCCATTTATCCTACCCAATAAAGTTTCATCAGCAGAAGTCCAATCTGGTACAATGAATCTTTTATTTTGGTAATTTATTGCATAGGATCACAATTACATTCTCTTTAAGAAAACACATTTTCTGGCATTATATTTAGTGCTTAAGGTAAGAAACAGTTGTACATTTTTAACAAACTGCTAATTTCCAAATTGATTTTCTTCAAATCCTTGAGGATCACATTAGAGCTCATGCATGATGTAACTTCAGCCAAGACAACTTCAGATTATGTTCCCCTTTGACTTCAACACTGTTAATAAAAATAAATGGACAAATGCAAAAGACAGAACATACCAAATTATACCTTACCACAATGCCCATGCTCAAAAATCCTAATGAGCATCATTTGAGTAAACACAAACCACACTACTCAGTATTATTATTTATCTCACTGCACTGTGTCAGCTAAAACATTTAAGAACAACAACACATCTAAGAAAATGCCTATGTCCTCTGGTCTAATATTTGTATATATGGGCATTCACAAGATAGTGAAATATTTGGAGTAAATTCCCAGCAAGAGTAAAGCAAGTAGAGTTATTAAATCAACAGACAAGCAGTTGCTGGTAATACTGCTCTCTCAAGCGGTGTTACTGCTTGTTTTAGTCTGGATAGTTTAGTGTTTATAAACTATTTTAAATGCTGGGCCTTTAGCCATTACAAATAATTCATTCATTCATTGGAGCCCTCTTATCAGTCCTGAATTCAGCTGGTAGTTTAATTCATGTTGCACATCATCTTACCTTTGCTTTTTTCAGCAGACATAATGGCAGTCTTTAGTCCAAGAGCGCTCCTGTATCACTGTTTAAAAAGCAAAGATGGAATACCTTAACATCTTATACTGAGCAAAGCAAAATCCAACAAATAAAGATATATATAAAATCTGATGGTCTTTTTAACAAATGCTAGTTAGCACCTCTTTCTTTTAGTTCACAAATGGGGTCTCTAGAACAGACCTGCCCAACAAAAGAGCCCTCCAATATGATGGAATGCAGCTCCCATCAGAGCTGAGAGTTTAAAAAATGACTCTTAAATCTGCACAGGACTGCAACTGTTATTTCACTTTCACCTAAATTAAACCTAGTGGTAAATCTGAACGTAGTGATCCAAGATATTCCACTTACTTGATGCACATTAGGAATCAGAAACTGAAGACCCAAGGCCAAATGCATCCCAGCTGCTCCCTGAATTTCATCTAGAAGTCAAAATAGCATCCGTGTAAGAGAATATTCTAGCAGCAATGTGTCCGCATGCCAAATACCACTTGTATCAATGGCAGTGTAACCTCAGAAGCCGGATCCAAATTGGCATTTTTTCATCAAGAAATCAGGTTCGGGATAGGCTCATCACTGGTTGGGCCATTCCAAACTATTTTTTCAATAAAAACGTTTTACACACATACCTTCATCTTAAAAGTAGTGATATCAGGTCTGAAAAGAAAAAATGCAAGTTAAATTCTTATTCCATATTATGTATTTCTAATAAAGGACAATTTACTCCATTAATCATAGTTATAGTTTTAGTACAGATGCAGCACCATAAATAAATGCCAAGAAAAACACATTAATTGAATCATGGCTTGCAAAGTCAGCCTTGCATTCTTTACATTCTTAAGAGCTGTCCATCCACCAGCAAAATTTTCTGTCTGCAATCTTTTGAATCAGCTCCAGAAGGCTGAGAAATCCTCAGAACAGATTTGAGAAAATCCATTGCACAGGAGAAATGTGTGACTATCAATGTAGGCCTAAATGATTCCAACAAGAAAGCCATTTCAACAACAGGAATGTTTCCTTACAAAGTGAACAGCCATATAGATTTGAATCGTTCTATTTCTATTGCAATAGCCTCTCCAACTAGCAGTGTTACAATTGGAAAGGAGGCCTCTATACATATGGATTCTTAATAAAGAAAGCCAGTTTTGGTGCAATGGTTAAGGTGCTGGCCTAGAAACCAGGGACCATGAGTCCTAGGCCTCCCTTAGGCATGAAAGCCAGCTGGGTGACTTTGGGCCAGTCACACCCTTTCAGCCCAACCCACCTGACAGGGTGGTTGTCGTGGAGAAAATGGAAGGCACTATGTTTGGCACCCCAAGTTGACCAAATAAAAAAGTGGGCAAAAATATAATTTCTACCCAACGGATTTACAAAATTTCATATATAAATAGCGAGAACAAGCTTTTAACGGTGATTTCAGTTGAAGGTAAAACATCTCTGTAAATAAGACATAGCATGTGGTCAAGGATTAATTTTCATCAGGCCACAGTACCTTCAAATGGAGAATTTACACTAGGTAACTACAGGATCTGTCCCCCACTGAAAATAATTCTCACCAAAACCATTCTTATATCCACATATATAGATCTGTGTGTGTGTATGTATATAATTTTATTAAAGATTTTTAAAAAGAAAAACTAATAGAAACTAATATAAAGTAAGAACAAGAAATCAGAGAATGCTAAAAGTACAAGAAAGAAAAAAAAGCAAAAGAAAAAATAGAAAAGAAAAAAAACACAAAGTAGCAGCTTCCAATCTTTACAGCAGTTAGAAGTACAACTATAAATTTACCTCTTACTCTGTGGTTACAACATAACTCTTTTCTTTCTATAATCTATCCTGTCTAATCATCAAAACCATAAATCCTAAGTCCATTTTTCTCCATTTTACACAAAAAGTCCATTAAGGGGTTTCCAGTCAGCAATAAATGTAGATACTGTCTTTTCTGTGATTAAAGAAGTCAATTTAGCCATCTCAGCAAGTTCCATCATCATTACCAACTATTCCTCCATTGTGGGTAGTGCCAAATCTTTCCATCTTTGTGCATACAATAACCTCGCTGCGGTTATCATATACAAAAACAATGTTCCATGACGTTTTTCCAGTTGTTTATCCATCAATCCCAAAAGAAAACCTGTCTCAATTGTATATTAATCTTTAAAATCCTCTGAATGTGTGTATTCAAATCCAAAGATTTCTAGTTTAACACATCCACCAAACATAAAATGTTCCTTCTTGGTCACATTTACAACATAAATTTGAAATGCCTTTATACATTCTACAGACTGAATATTTCATTTAAGTCCTTTATGGTTTGTGTACACTGTTTTAAGAGACAGTTCTTCCCATATATTTCAATTCAAGAGAAGATAATTTTTGAAGGCCTTGGACTAAGCAAATCTACATGCTGAAACACAGCTGGCCAGTCATGGAATGTTATGCTCCTTGGCACTTTGCTACCATTTCCCTACGAGAGAAAACCCTCTAATTCCCTTAGTTATTTTAAATCTCCACAACTATATGCATTTGTTTTATTTCTATAGTTATTTGTTACGTTTGTCTCAGCATTCGTTTTATATACATTGCTCAACTACAGGCAACTAAGTTTTTAGAAATAGACATCGTCAGAAAAGAAGCAGAAAAAAGTGACAATACTATCCTTAAATCAGAATACTGATTCTCTTTCAAGAATTAAACTCGATTTCTCACAGAAGTGTCCAGGAAAGGATATTCCCGACAGTTTTATTATTCTAAGGTATTGATACAATTAAAAAGTTTTGTACTACAGCAAGTCTTAGCTGTTACTCATAAAATATCCACTCCATTTTACATAAATATAGCAATACTATAAAGTGTTGGTTCTAATCCCATGTAAATGTTCCTTCTTCATAAAATACAAAGTTGCCTACAATCAAATACAGTGCAAATCTTAGTACTAAAATTCAGTACTGAAACATACCACAGAGTTTAATGTGTGTAACAGCAGCACCATCACAGATTTCAGGCTCATATTTCCTGGAACATAAAAACATGGCTTTTAAAATTAAAGGACAAATATCCAAGTACAATCATCTAGCTAGCTTGTAAGTGAATCCTTCAGCCTGGAGGGCATGTGAGTGGCTTCCTCTTCATGTTATTCACTTCCAAGAAACCATTCACAGAATTTATACCTCTTAACGTTTTAATACTCCATGAGGTGAACTTGGCAACAAAAATTGACAGGTCTTGCAAAAGTACATCCTTTTGCAGCCAGAAAACTATAGATTGCAAAAAGCATCATTTAACACTGCATATATTAAAACGTTCTGAACCATAGAGCACAAAATCACTAGTTCAAATGACACCCCTCCATTACTCACCATGGCCTTAAATAAGCCATGCTTTCAGACCTTCCTCTAACCCTGGGTCACAGGCAAAAATATACAAGGTAGTTATTTTAAAATATTATAAACTGATGTAACTATTAATGAAGTACACCCATAATACCTAACCAGATTCTTTTCACTCTATTCACTAATTTGAATTGCAGCCGAGCACTGAAACAAAGCTCTTCCAGTTTAAATCATGTATTTAATCATTAAGTCACGTCCACCAAACCAGTGATATGCCACACGCCATTGGGTAACGTGTTCAAGATTTTAATTCCAAAGTCACATACAGTGTATCTCTCCCTGAAGAACCCCTGCAAAACGTCAGATCTTCACGACTTGCATTAGTCAAGGGCTTCACAGGCGTTCCGGCTCCTGGCAGCCTCGAATAAGGAAGTTTAAACCCGGTGGCTCCTCTCTTAACACTCAGCCACGAGCGATGAAAAGCGCTGAATCGTGCGTGAGCTATGGAACCACTCTCCTTTTCCCGCCAATTAATGCACTCCCATCCGCTCTTGCGGCTTTTGACGCAGCAGGGAAAGCCTTGCCCGGGGGCCGTTTTCAGGTAGAGGTTATACTTAAAGGAAGAGGAAACCATTCTCCCGCGACTATGCATGTAGCCCTTCCATTTTTTTTAAGACCCACTGCACCTTTTTCAAGGCTCGACCCCCGCCCCCAGTCTCAGCGCCACTCAAAAACGGAGGTAGAATGAGCTAGGCCCAGCGCTACCCACGAGCGGTCCCTAAAAAGGAAAGCCGTCATCGTGCAAGTTGCTTTCTTTACAGCTGTCGCAGGTCACCCCAGAAGGGGGTACGCCAAAGCTAAGGCGTTCACGGGAAGGGAAGAAGGGGAGACAGAGAGATAAGGGAGGAGGGCGAAGCGCGCACAAAATGGCGGCGGCCCGCTTCTCGCCTCCCGCCCGCAGCAAACTTACCACGCTCCGAACGTCCACGCAAAAGGGCGCGCGCTCGCCCTCGCAAGGCCTTATATAAGTCTCGGGGCACGAATGCGAGGCTGGCCACACCCCTCCACTCTCATTGGATAAAGGGGGAGGGAGGCTGTTCTGTAGCGGTTAATTTTTGTCCGTCGGAAACGTAGAGAGTCCTGTTCTCTCATTGTTATTATTTGGTGTTTTTTGCCTTTTCTTATTCTCTGTAGGATTTTCTTCCGCTATTTCTCCACATTATTAGCCCCTAAATAAGACCGGGAAAGGAACTAAGTTGAGATTTTCCCGCTGCAGCTGTTAGAAAAAGTTGGCTTTGCTGCGCGGAAACCTGTACTATTAAAAGGGGTTAATTTTAAAGTAGTGTTTCTTAAAGTGAAATCAAAATTATTTGTTAGCCCATATTAAAAAAATACAATATTAAAATCCCGTAAAACGTGAGAAGCGGTAGCGGCAGTGTCTGCATCAATTTCAATTTTTAATACGGTAAATAATGATAAATACGACCCATACAAACAAAAGCTCTTTTGGGGTCCTCCATAATTTTTAAAAATGGGAAGGGGTCCTGAGAGAAAAAAGTTTAAGAAACACGATTCTAAAGATACTAAAAGGTTCTTCCTTGATTCTGAATTGGACTAGTCAAATTTTTTATTACATTAACCTATCATTTCCATCAGTCTTCTTCCCTTGTCCTCCCTCCCCCCTTTTAAAAATGGTTTCTCTCCTTTATCAAGGGTTGGTTTACTGTAGTCATCGCATTTTAAAATGAAATTAGGTTGTTTCCTGTAATACATTCTCCACTTCTCCATCTCTTGCTCCTCTCTGTTGCTTTTAATGGCAGACTTGACCCGTGAGAATTACCAGTGGTCCACTCTGAAGCAGAATCATCTTGACTAACCCCATTGCTTTACCGTAATTCTTTTTCTTCTTTATACCTTGCCTCCAATAGGAGGCAGAGTAGGCCTAATTGCCTTTGTATTTTCAGAGACTGTACGTCAAATATCCTGGTTATCCTGGTTGTTACAGAATGCTAGGTATAACTTCATAGCAACCGAACCTAACGTGCCAGTCTGCAAATTGTCTTTGGACAAAATCTCATAGCCAAAATATCTGTAGTTTTTCAACTTCTTTTCCATCCCTTGTTTTTTTGTAACTGCTTGCCTAATAAAAAAAATTGTTTAGGTGAACGTTTGTATGCACTCTTCTATGCCATTTTAGATAGCCCCTATTATGGATGTGTGCTGATAACATCCAGCTCAACTGCTCCCTACTGTCTAATTCGAAGGAAACAATCTTTCCCCTTGAATGTTATTTATCCTGATAATGGGCTGGATGAGGGAGGACAAAGTAAAATTAAATACAGACAAATGGAGGTGCTGGTGATAAGGAAAAGCTGCACACTGGGGCTGAGGTAAAGGTTGCCTGGATTGCTTGTGCTTCTCTAGAAAGAGCAGGATCACAGTTTGGGACTGCTCCATGACCCTGAACTGTCAGTGGATGCAATGAGAAACCTGTCTGCACAAATACATTTAATGCACTAACTGTGACCATTCAGGAACCAGTCCGACTTAACAGTTATCCATGGCTACAACTTGTCTAGATTACTGCAGTGCATGTGGGACTACCCTTGAAAAGTGTACAGAAATTACAATTAGTGCAAAATGCAGCGGCAAAGCTACTGGTGTAGGGATAATATGTCTGTACTAAAAAAGCTTCACTACCAACAAATTGCCTGCAGGGAATAATTTAATTTTATTCCCTTCTATTCTGTATTCAGATCAAACCTAAAATATTGCATCCAATTCTGAGCACCATATTTTAAGAAGGATATTAGAGCATGTCCAGTGAAGAACAGCCAAGATTAGGGGTCTGGAAGGAAAAGAACAGTTGGTGGTGTTGTGTATGTTTAACCTGAAGAAGATTAGTCGGGGATGCTATAGTAATTGATCTCTCCACAGGGCAGGGAATTTGACAGATGACTCCCAAGTTCCATTCTAACCCATATATTCTTTGATTTGCACACCTATAGTCTGTTGTTGGATAACGTTGGAATAAATGGAAAAATTAACATAACATCATCTCATTCATGGGCTAGAGATCAAATGAGGGCAACAACATGAGGTTGGGGGAACAAATGGCTGTTGTCAAGGAATCATTTGCCATGGTTAAGTGCAAATGGAGACATGACTTAACTATAATTTCAAGCCAACCTTTAGCCTGTAAAATAGGTCTAGTCAGCAAAAAAACACATGCACAAACATCCACATTTTACATAATATATTTTAAAATAGATTAATATGTTTTAAAGTATTTTAAAAAACACAAATTGTGTGATTTTAAGCTTATTTGCCCTTTTATGTTACCCAGAAGTCTTCTGTGTATTGCTAGTTACAGTATATCTACACACCATGTTTAGGTTCAAGTGATTAGGAAAATAAGCACAGATATTCTTTATTATCAAATTTATTTATTTAATATTTATCGCACCTTTATTATTTTTAAAAATAACTCAAGGCAGTGAACATACCTAATACTCCTTCCTCCTCCTATTTTCCCCACAACAACAACCCTGTGAGGTGAGTTGGGCTGAGAAAGAGGGACTGGCCCAAGGTCACCCAGCCGGCTTTCATGCCTAAGGTGGGACTAGAACTCACAGACTCCTCGTTTCTAGCCCAGCACCTTATCCACCAGACCATGATATCTATTTCTGCTTGTTCCTTCACATACTGGACAAATAAACCAAACTCTAAAGCCTCTGGCTGTTCTTAAACCCTCCAGCTATAAAAGGAATGATACAGTAGTTGGATCTTGTCAAAGCCTCTTTGTACAAAGCATTTTGTATAAACAAACTTGAGACAGCTGGGCACAATTCTACATTGTCAAGGGTCAGTGTGATAGAGCAGCAGTTATTACACAGTGTATTGAAACCATGATTTTAGCACTTTTACTGCCAATTCCATTAACTAGAAAATTATGCATTGGGAGATCCTGGAACTGCTTCTTGTCAGAAGAAATTCTGAGTGTGCATAGCAGCCAAGGACAATTTATGAAGTATGAAAATCAGTTAATGCACATTTAGGTAAGGTAGATGCAGAGGAGAGAGAGAGATCTCCTAATCTTCCACCAAATTTCTTAAAATAATATTTTAGCATTACCGCAACTCTGAGATAGGTTTCAAAATGTGAATCTAAGTAGCCCCAAATTATTCCTTAGTCTGGTTAACACTTCCATTTTATATGAGGCCAGGCAGGTAGAACTGGGCACTGAGATTTTGTTTCTAGCAAAAGGACATTGATTTATTGAAATTTAGTAATAGCAATTTTACTGCACATTTCAAGGACAATGAAGCAATGCAGCAAAGAACAACACAAGAGGAAGCTATGCATGGGAAGATGAATGTAAAAAATGTAAAGCAAATGAAATCCAGCAAATGATTCTGGCCCCAAGTGACCATTCTTCTTGCATAAAAAGCCCCTGTGAAATGTGAAGGCAAAATGACAGTATGTTGGCATTTTTCCAGCCTTTAATATATTGGATACATGCTCCTCTAACTATCATTGTGTTCTGTCACACATACCTGGAGTGGGACAGATAAGTTCTAAACCCCACATATGAACAGATTCCATGAACAGGATGCTGAACCTCAAGTGGGGTGAGGAGAATAATAGCTGACTTGAACCTGGAAGCTGGAAGAGAGGCTTCCGCCATTCAGAAAATGGACCATCCACAAGATCTGCAGAACAGCAGCAATTCAGAGGAAAATTCCAACTTTACTGTAGTTTTAAATAAACTGGAGGAGAGCCAAAAATAAATTAATTTATCATAGATTTAAAGTTACCTTCCATCTTAAGAAGTTAATTGCTTCTTCTCCCTCCCAGTAGCAAGCATAATGTAGCCTTCCACAACCAATTATCCTCTGGATATATGCATTACAATTTCCCAAGTTCCATGTCCACATGTCTCACCGGCTGAGAATTCTGGAATTTTTAGTGGAACTCAACAGCTGGGGGCAGGCTGGGAAAGCCCCTCTAGCACAGCATAAGATGACATAATTCAGCACAAACATCTGATTGCAAATTCCACTCCCAGTCTGGCAGAAACTGTATCATGTTCCGTTTAAAACATATTCTGACAGTTTATTTTAATGTCTGAAGAACTGTTTGAAAGTGATATTAATATATCTTAGTGGCTGCTGTGAATGGTCATTGGAATTAAATCATATAATAATGTATAGAATTTGAATGGACTTCTTCCAAGTGAGCAT
Organism: Candoia aspera; assembly: GCF_035149785.1. Taxonomy (NCBI): domain Eukaryota; kingdom Metazoa; phylum Chordata; class Lepidosauria; order Squamata; family Candoiidae; genus Candoia; species Candoia aspera. Next base: position 116,836,270 of record NC_086153.1, on the reverse strand, counting down.
GTTGAGAATTGGAGTATCAATATCTTGTAATTTTTAAGTATTAGGTGTGGCTTTAGTTTGACATTAGTATACATTTTCATTTATGACCAGTAGGGGGCAATTAAGCATAAGATATTTATTCTATTTCTCTCCAATACAATAGATGCTGGGAATTAATTCACTCTATTTCTGTTTGAGAAAGAGGCTTTAATCAGTAGTTTTTACTGAATACAAATTAATCTGTACTACTGTATCAGACTTATGGGACCCTCTAGCTAAAAGGTAGCTATATCTGTCAGAATTTGATACAAGATTAAAGAATTTTAAAAACCAATTGATCCCTCACTCCCTCACTGTCATCCACAAAAATACATAAATATGAGTTGCAAATTTACTGTGATCAGAAATAATGGGGAGGGAGTAAGTTACGCTTTCACAGATTCTAAAAGTAATCTCATCTGTGACAACAGGTCTTCATCTTTCTGTATGCTTCTTTGGTTGCAATGCAATGTATTTGTCATCTGTCCATTTTTGTAGAACCCTGTATGGAGAACTCTGTGATGGAGTACAAAAGAACAAAGTCAGCAGGAAGAAAGTAAAAAAATAGCGAACCGATGGTACTAATCAGAAAAAAAATTGACTTGCAATTTGCTCCATTAAATGTCTCCATCCTTCTTCCAACTATCAGCCAACATTGAATGGCCACTAAATAGGCTGCCTTCATTGGGGCATTTCAGTCCACCACCATATCACCATCTCCTGGAAAGCCTGATGTTTTCCCAAATTAGATGAAACCTCTTTTTTATGTTATTTTAGCTACATGACAATCTATACTTGAATACATGAGAGCTAACAAAAATTCCTGAAATGGCAACGTAGGACCATGTATTTCCGTTTCTTTCAATAACGTTAGTTTTGGATGACTGGTTCAGTGCTGCAGCAATGGAGAGGACAAGTATGAAAACAAACATCCTCAATATCTGTTACTGGAGGAAAGGAGAAATGTATCAAGAGATGTCCAGCCCCACAACATTAATGTAACCATGTTCCACATGGCAATCATGCTAGTGGGCATACAAGCTTTAACAGGCCACATCTGAACCCATAAGACTGGATGCCTCTCAATAGTGAAATGATACATTTGGAAATGCAAACAACAACCTGCAGATGAAATTAATCAAAAATGTTCTTGTTTAGACAAAGCACTCAAATGGTCCATTCTAGAGCCAGATTGAGACATGGTGAGGCCCTATGCTATGGGAAGCTGTAGAGGCTCTTTTGGGCAAGTCCTAACAGAGAACAAGGCTGTTTAATCACTGGATTTGGCAAGAATGCCACCAAAATGCATAATATGCCTATGATGGGATGAAGAAGGCTCATCTTTGATCCAAAGATACAAATTCATGCAGAAAAAAACCTATCTTAATCAATTAATAAGGGTCATGTGTATCATATAGGAGAATTTCATTTATGGAGAATTTCATATATGAACATAATAAAACTGTAACCAATGAAAAAAAGTCTGAAATGAGAGGCCCCTGCAGACTGTGAGGCCTTGAACTATAGCTTGTTTAGCTTATGCCTAAATCTAGCCTGGACCATTCGATAAGAAAAGAATCTAGAAATGCTGAAGCCATTTAGGTTTCTCTCTCTCTCTCTCTCTCTCTCTGTGTATGTGTCTGTCAGTTTATCTGTCTCCCAGTAGGCTGGATCCAGCCTTGGTCACACTTAGAGCAGTTGTCCTGTTCAGACTAGGAGGCGGCCAGACAGAATTACAAAAAGAATTCTTTATTTTCAACTATTTACATCAGAAGAAAGTCCTTAGTAAGTTAAATAATCAAGTCCACCCAGGCAGTGAAAGGCAACAAGATAAGTCTGCAGGATCGAAGGCAGAACCAGTTCTTGGCAATACAGCAGGACAAGAGGTGAGGGTACGTTTGGGAGAAGTGGCAAGTCTAGGCACAGCTGGAGCAAAGAGACAAGACTCAGAGCTAGAGGCAAGACTAGGCGTGGTTGGAACGACAAGACAAAGCTCAGAACTGGCTGCACTCAAAACAGGTGCACTTGCTCCTGCATTTATTAAGCCTAAAGACAGGACCATTGCATCCATCATTGTTTTGATTCTTCCCCTTTTCTCTTGGCTTTTACTGAGGGGTTAGGCTATTTTGAGTTAGGGAGGTATTAATGGACTCTCATTTCTTTTAGTGTGATCTGCATGCCCACACAGAGGAAGAAGAGAATAAAAAAATGGATGTCAGTTAAATTTCCCAATTCAGAAGCAAGAGTGTTGACTTTTGCTGAAATTTGTAAGATATAAACTACAGTTTTCATTCCTTCCTAACAGAGATGAAATAAAAGGGATGCACAAGGCCAGTTCCTGCGTAAGCAGAACTCTGAATGATCTCCTGGCTCTACCAAAAATATTTTTTGATTGCTGGTGGTTAGCTTATACCCTTCTGTACTTGCTTGAATGGAATGAGTAGAACTGGCCAAGAATGGCTGGAGAAAGGCTGAACTGAATGGAGAGAAGCCTAGTTTGTATCAAGTAGAATTGAAGGAGGTTGGATTTGGATATCCCTCACTTCATAGTTTGCCTCATGGCTCCAATAATGAAGTGGAGCCAGAGTAGAAAACCAGGTGACATCAGCTGTGACTAACTGAAGTATAAGTAAAAGAATTAGATTTTTCATACTGCTGTAAGAGTTGAGTCTGTTGAGTCTGAATCAGACTCGGAAAACAAAACCTATGCTGAGTCAGGAAGGGAAAACAAAACTTATTGGGGAGGTTTTGGGGAAACAGAAAGCAGGAGTGACTCAGCAGAGCGGGAAGATTTGGAGAGGCTGATTGGGCAGAATCTGGAGGAAGGTTTGAATCCTCCAATCAGTGCTCAAGAGAGGAGAGCAGAGAAGCGTGCCAGGCAGAAGGCAGCCTGATCTGCATCTCTAAGTCCTGCTCTCCTAGCAACACATGTCAGCCCTAGGCAGCTTCATAATGGGATCCTTTATTATTATTATTATTATAATGACAGCATGTGAAGAACATCCAGCCCCTGGAGAATCTCATGCTTTTGATTCCAAATAGGGTAGTGTGAGAAGTTAGTTAGTTAGTTAGTTAGTTTATTTATTTATTTATTTATTCAATTTCTATAGCTGCCCATCTCAGACAAGTGATTCTGGGTAGCGAACAATCATAAACATCAAAACCAATACAAACATTGTGTGTGTGTGTGTGTGTGTGTGTGTATCAGCTGAGAAAATATAACCTGTGGTCCTGACCTCTAAAGGGAGGATGTTCCAGAAGGCAGGGGCCACAGCAGAGAAGGCACAGCTCCTAGTCCCCATCAGCTGACATTCCTTAGCCAACAGGACCTGTAGCTTGCAAAGTTCCATGCAATGATAATTCTAGGTATGAAATGCAGTAGCCAATTTCAGGAACTCTGTTCCTGAATTGAAGTACACATGTTTAGTTTCAGCACTGAGCCAAAAAATATGTGTTGGTCCAAACACAAACCAACACATGTGATCAGGAAAGAGATGGGGGGGGATTGCGGAAAATGTAAGGGCATTGGTGGCACATGGTAGTTCTTTCCAACTCCTTTACCAACAGTGGCGCACCTGTGATTATGAGTGCACTGGAAGGCAAGGGTGGCCCTCTGCTCTGAGTCATGTGACTGGGAGGGAGAAGGAGAGAAGCTGAGAATGAAGCAGTTGCTAATGTTAAGAGCCACTGCCTAACCTCCTCTCTCTTTGGGCTAATCGGGGGAAGAGGGGGGTTGCTACAGTCCTCACAGTCCAGATCCAGACCATTTTCAAACTCTGCCTTTCTTTGGCTGGCTTCCCTCCAACCCCCAATCAAATCTGAGTTGTTGTGTTTAACTGTCATGCTCCCCGATCAAATGTTCCCAGAACACCTTATCGGACTTGCATCCATCTTCCAGCAACCCATGTTAACCCGCAAGTCGCCAGCAGGGAGGGGGAGCCGGGTTGGAGTGTGAATTATTGTGTTTGGGCTAGATGCTCCTTGCCCCAAGGTCATTGGGAGAGAAACCGTTCCAGCCATCTGCTGACATGGGAAGGAGGGGCACATACCTAAGGGGCAGTGGGTGGGAATTTGAAGTTTTGTGATTTTAATTGTAGAAATGCATGGGAAATGCCATTCACAACTTTTTCTCTGTACTGAATGCTTCGCTTCATTAAATAGATTTCTAAGTAGCAGCTTATGAGTCTTCATTGAGTGAAAGCTCGAGTGTTCCAGTCATCACATTAACTTTCAATGGAGGAATGTGCTGACAGACACGCAGAGTTTCAACCCCATTTACGCAACTTATTTCTAACGCTTGTTGGGTTAGAAGGAATAAAAAACATCCAGCTCTCAGAAAGGAAATGGCAACCAAAACTTGGAGGTTGCCTTCAATCTACATCTATGTGTATACACACACACACACATATCACAACAAGAGGTGTAAGCAAGGGCACATGATCCTAGAAACACAAGGTTGTACACTTTTTTGCAGGTGGAGACCATCTTTTGAACTGCACTGCATGTTGTAGGCCGTACCTCTAAACATAGGCAAGGCCAGGTAAATTAAACACAGAAGTTGTGATTAAATAAGTTAATGTGAAGCCTCTCTGTGCAACTTACAATTTTCCTCTTCTGTCACATTTAAAATTACAGCTGGGTGGTAACTTCAGGAGATGCTGTAAAGCCTCTGTTTGCACATTCCTACCATGGTGGTTATAGGTACTTTATCTACAGTAGTTAATACCCATTTAATTAATTAAACTATATTTATAAGATGAACAACATGATGGAAATTAGCACATTCCAACAAATTTGAGATAATTTGAGTAAATGCAGTTTCCCTTCAGCCAGAAAGCAATGAAGCACAACCTTTTGCATTCTGCTATAGTTTTTCTATCTCACTGATTAGGGTAATGAGAATTTATTTGTATGAAATCTTGCTGTCTGCAATGCAGTGCTACCACTGCTGATTTCAATTTATCTTAAAAGGAATACCATATTCTAAATTTAATTCACCAAGCATAAAATTATAGTCACGTTGTATAAATGCTTTTATGAAGTATCTGATGTTGGTAATATAATTGAGTTTTATTCATTTAGTAATATTATTGATGAAAGCATCAAATAATGAATATGGCATAATTCAGCTAGAGGTTGCAGTTCCAAGAACACATACACAGAAACAGTACCACACATTTTAAACCCTACTGGGCAGGGGTTTTCATAGGAGGTAGAAAAAGGTTAAGATGGTGGCCATACACCTTTGTATGTGTATTGCAACACATATAATAAAAGAGCAGGGCTTTTCTCATATGGTCACAGTCACCATCTTGACTTCTTTGTGCACCCTCCTGCAGATGCTCCTGAAACTGGGACTTCATCAGGGCATTTTTGAGATTATGAACAATTTTCATCTCTTAAAAAAATATAAACACAATAGCCCTCACCAAAATCACAAAATTGTGTGTGTGTGTGTGTGTCTGTCTGTCTGTCTGTCTGTCTGTCTTTGAGGGAGGCCAGGTAAAGAAACAAACACTGCAGGGATTCCAGGAATGCTTCTTTCCCATTGTAAGGTATATTAACCCAATCATGAAAGCCTGTCCGAGTTTTCCCCTGCCTCATCTGATATTAAACAAAATCAAGGCAGGGTTGTTTTGAGTTTCTGTCTCACTCTGGACCATGGAATCTCTTCTCCAAGTCCCTCCCTTAATGTCTTGCTCCTTCCTTCCCCTCTTAATGGCTCTTCCATACCTTCCCCAAGATCAGCTGTGAATTCCTTTACTGGGTGTCTGTAAATTGACTGACAAAATGTACAAAATAAAAAGAGCTAACAATCTTTAAATTTGAATGACCATATTATGACATTTTCTGGTAAAAGTAGGGAACAATCACTAACTTTAGAAATCATAATACTTTAAAATGGCAAACACTCCAGAGGTTTCCAGATCTGCGTACATCTTCAGCCTCCTGTGCCACAGTAAATCATGTTGCCCATATATACCTATGAAGGTATCCATGGGTACCAGTAGGGGGTGGGACCTTTGATATACTGTATGTAGTTGTCAAGCAAAACCAATAGTCTGAAGTGATTCTTTTATCAGGAGCTACTGTGCTTGTTAACTAAGGTTAACATGGTAGCTAGCTGCTACTTCTCACTGCTATGCAAAAATAATTTTCTGCTAAACAATTTCCATGAAATGTGAAACTGTGCTCCTAAAGCCAAATTATCCATCTCTTTCTAGAAGAATCAGTTAATTATATAGCTTACAGCAGAATCAATTAATTATATAGCCTACAGCAAAATGATTTGACATCTTGTCCTTTCTGCTTTTTTGCTGTCAGCCTATACAATGTGAAACACAGGAAGAATACATGGTTTTATATATCTCATTAATATATTTTTTAAAGAATTTTATTAGATTTACATAGATAAAATAGAACAAAGATAAAAACTACAAAAAAGAAAAAAACTACAAAAAGAAAAAAAACTAAGAGTGTGAAAACACAAAAAGAAAAAAAATTAAAGATTATTAACAGCAAGAATATGCAACAAATTTCCATAATCAATCTCTTACTCTAGATTAAAGCCAAATCACATTATTTCTATAAATCATTCTATTAGCACATTATTTGTTGTTGTTTATTCGTTTAGTCGCTTCCGACTCTTCGTGACTTCAGGGACCAGCCCACGCCAGAGCTTCCTGTCGGTCGTCAACACCCCCAGCTCCCCCAGGGACGAATCCGTCACCTCTAGAATATCATCCATCCACCTTGCCCTTGGTCGGCCCCTCTTCCTTTTGCCCTCCACTCTCCCTAGCATCAGCATCTTCTCCAGGGTGTCCTGTCTTCTCATTATGTGGCCAAAGTATTTCAGTTTTGCCTTTAATATCATTCCCTCAAGTGAGCAGTCTGGCTTTATTTCCTGGAGGATGGACTGGTTGGATCTTCTTGCAGTCCAAGGCACTCTCAGAATTTTCCTCCAACACCACAGTTCCAAAGCATCTATCTTCCTTCTCTCAGCCTTCCTTATGGTCCAGCTCTCGCAGCCATATGTTATTATGGGGAACACCATTGCTTTAACTATGCAGACCTTTGTTGTCAGTGTGATGTCTCTGCTCTTAACTATTTTATCGAGATTTGTCATTGCTCTTCTCCCAAGGATTAAGCGCCTTCTGATTTCCTGACTGCAGTCAGCATCTGCAGTAATCTTCGCACCTAGAAATACAAAGTCTTTCACTGCTTCTACATTTTCTCCCTCTATTTGCCAGTTATCAATCAAGCTGGTTGCCATAATCTTGGTTTTTTTGAGGTTTAGCTGCAAGCCAGCTTTTGCACTTTCTTCTTTCACTTTCATCATAAGGCTCCTCAGTTCCTCTTTGCTTTCAGCCATCAAAGTGGTATCATCTGCATATCTGAGATTGTTAATGTTTCTTCCAGCCATTTTAACTCCAGCCTTGGATTCCTCAAGCCCAGCATGTCGCATGATGTGTTCTGCATACAAGTTGAATAGGTAGGGTGAGAGTATACAGCCCTGCCATACTCCTTTCCCAATCTTAAACCAGTCCGTTGTTCCGTGGTCTGTTCTTACTGTTGCTACTTGGTCATTATACAGATTCTTCAGGAGGCAGACAAGATGACTTGGTATCCCCATACCACTAAGAACTTGCCACAATTTGTTATGGTCCACACAGACAAAGGCTTTAGAATAGTCAATAAAACAGAAATAGATGTTTTCCTGAAATTCCCTGGCTTTTTCCATTATCCAGTGGATATTGGCAATTTGGTCCCTAGTTCCTCTGCCTTTTCTAAACTCAGCTTGTACATCTGGCAATTCTTGCTCCATGAGTTGCTGAAGCCTACCTTGCAGGATGTTGAGCATTACCTTACTGGCATGTGAAATGAGTGCCACTGTTCAATAGTTTGAACATTCTTTAGTGTTTCCCTTTTTTGGTATGGGGATATAAGTTGATTTTTTCCAGTCTGATGGCCATTCTTGTGTTTTCCAAATTTGCTGGCATATAGCATGCATTACCTTGACAGCATCATCTTGCAAGATTTTGAACAGTTCAGCTGGGATGCCGTCGTCTCCTGCTGCCTTGTTATTAGCAATGCTTCTTAAGGCCCATTCAACCTCACTCTTCAGGATGTCTGGCTCTAGCTCACTGACCACACCATCAAAGCTATCCCTGATATTGTTATCCTTCCTATACAGGTCTTCTGTATATTCTTGCCACCTTTTCTTGATCTCTTCTTCTTCTGTTAGGTCCTTGCCATCTTTGCTTTTGATCATACCCATTTTGGCCTGGAATTTACCTCCGATGTTTCTGATTTTCTGGAAGAGGTCTCTTGTCCTTCCTATTCTATTGTCTTCTTCCACTTCCACGCATTGCTTGTTTAAAAATAATTCCTTATCTCTTCTGGCTAACCTCTGGAATTTTGCATTTAATTGGGCATATCTCCCCCTATCACTGTTGCCTTTTGCTTTCCTTCTTTCTTGGGCTACTTCCAGTGTCTCAGCAGACAGCCATTTTGCCTTCTTGGTTTTCTCTTTCTTTGGGATGTATTTTGTTGCTGCTTCTTGTACAATGTTACGGACTTCTGTCCATAGTTCTTCTGGGACCCTATCTACTAAGTCCAGTCCCTTAAATCTGTTCTTCACCTCCACTGCATATTCCTTAGGAATATTAGTGAGCTCATATCTAGCTGATCTGTGGGTCTTCCCTAATCTCTTTAGTCTGATCCTAAATTGTGCAAGAAGAAGTTCGTGATCTGAACTACAGTCAGCTCCAGGTCTTGTTTTTAGCGACTGTATAGATGTCCGCCACCTTTGGCTGCAAAGGATGTAGTCAATCTGGTTTCGGTGTTGTCCATCTGGGGAAGTCCATGTATAAAGCTGTCTCTTAGGTTGTTGGAACAGAGTGTTTGTTATGCAGAGTGAGTTGTCTTCGCAAAATTCTATCAGCCTATGTCCTGCTTCGTTTTGTTCACCCATGCTTACCTGTAATTCCAGGGGTCATTTGACTGCCCACCTTAGCATTCCAGTCTCCCGTGATGAAAATAACATCTCTTTTAGGTGTGTTGTCCAGTAGGTGCTGCAGATCCTCATAGAACTGCTCTACTTCAGCTTCTTCAGCATCTGTGGTTGGGGCGTATATTTGGATCATTGTGATGTTAGATGGCTTGCCCTGAATTCGAATTGAGATCATTCTATCGTTTTTTGGATTGTATCCAAGCACTGCTTTAGCCACTTTACTATTAATTATGAAAGCTATTCCATTTCTTCTGTGGTCCTCTTGTCCACAGTAGTAGATCTGGTGGTCATTTGATGTGAAATGGCCCATTCCAGTCCATTTCAGTTCACTGATGCCCAGAATGTCTATCTTTAATCTTGACATCTCACCAAGAACCACATCCAGTTTGCCCTGGCTCATAGATCTTACATTCCAGGTTCCAATGGTGTGTTGATCCTTAGAACATCGGATTCGCCATTCACCATCAGCACCGTCGGCCGCTAGCTGTCCTTTCGGCTTTGAGCTAGCTGCGTCATCACGTCTGGGGCTAGTTGAACTCATCCTCTGTTCCTCCCCAGTAGCATTTTGACCATCTTCCGACCTGGGGGTCTCATCTTCCAATGGTATACCGACATATCTCTGGTTGTACTGATCCATTTAGTTTTCATGGCAAGAATACTGGGGTGGGTTGCCATTACCTTCCCCAGGGATCGCATTTAGTCTGACCTCTCTGTCATGACCTTCCCGTCTTGGGTGGCCCTTCACGGTTTAGCTCATGGCATCATTGAGGTGCTCAAGCTCCAGCACCACGACAAGGTAACGATCCTTTGCTGAAGATTAGCACATTATAAAAATCACTAAATACATTTTCTCCTTCCCCTTATATTAAAAGAAAGAACATAAACCTCCTAATCAACTTCCCCCACTAAAATAACATTTATTTAATTATTTCCCTACTACTACTATTCTATACTTTTCTGTCTGCTATAATAGAAATCAAACTAAAAAGCATATAAATTGTCTGCCATTATAGTTAATAATACAACAATTATACTAATCTTAATCATATTAAACCTAAAACCAAGCAATTATTATTATGTCTTATTAAACTTAATCCAAATAATTAAAGAGAAGTGAAGTCAAACAAGCCCTAAAAGCAGTCCAAATAATTATTCTTAAACCCTTACCCCACTTCAAAATCAACCAGAGCATTTACATATCTCCACAATACACACAAGGCATTTTTCATGGGGAAATCAAACAACCCAACTGCCCCCTTTAAAAACTCTGAGTTCTCATAGATAACAACCCCTTCTTTTCCATAACTTTCAATCAAAAAGTCAATCTCACTCATGGCTTGCACTTGGTTCTGTTCCTTTAAATTCTTCAGCTTGACTGCCCAAACTTCATCTGGCATTTTAACAGAAGCCTCAATCTCCCTGTTAGTAGAAACATTGCCATCATTGTTAAGCTCTTCAATTTCTTCCACAACATCCCCAGTCAGATGGCACATTTTAGAACTGATGTTCTCAACAATGACCTGAATATCTTGCATAACAACTTGACAGGAATTGAAAAGAATCTGTTTAAGCTCACAACGGAAATCTGAGAAAGTCTGCTTGAAATCCTCCATGTCTCACGCAGTAAATTATGGTGTCCCCTAGGTACTTAACTAGAGAAAGTAGGAGTTAATGGAAAATTTCCAAAGAGAAGTTTACACAAGCAAAATTGTGATAAAAGGTAGCTTCCCAGGGAAAAAAGCAGCAGAAAGCTGGAAGTTCAGAACAGCAGATTCAATGTGTAGGAAAAAGTGAAGTCTTCAAATTTAATGGAAAAATAATGACAGGGAGACAAATATGTGATCTCAACCCTCCTTAATATATGGATGGAAAGCAAAATCCAAAACTTAAAAAGAATTTTCTTTAAAAATTAATCCCAAAAATAACGATAAGCACGAAGACAGCTCACTTCTCCTTGCTGTAAAAAGCCTCTCCTAGGATACATAAACCTAAAAGAAATAAATAGGGTGATTTAGAAATGGGATGGCTGGTCTTAGTGTCCCTTTAAGGCTACAGCACGGCTTGGAAATGATGATGCCCCAGCCTCCCAGCAGCTCTTACTAGATTAGCACAAACACTGTTTACAATCCTCTGGCTGCAAGTCGCCATTCTGGAGGGCAAATGGGAAGATTCCGAGTATTTTCTGTCCATGAAAGCACTCCAGGGCTTCAGGAAAAACCTGCGTAAGCCCCAAAAAACTGCTGTGTTGTCAGTTCTGCCCTCAGAGCCCACGGACACAGCTGTTCAGTCCACCATGTTCCCACCAGAACATTAATATTTCTGATGCTTCCAGATATATAGGGAATTGCTTAAAAATCAACAGAGATATGTCACAGCAGTAAAGCATGGCGTGGTTCCTTTAGGTTCCTCCAGGCCATATCTTCTTTGTTGAGGGAAGGTTTAAGTTGGCCCATTTGCTTTGTTCAGTGGGAAGAAGGATTTTATCTACAGCAAATGCTAGAGCTTGTAGGCACAGGTTAGGACTTCTTTTCTGATCTTTAAATGAGTATGTCAGGATTGGGGGTTGAGTTTTCTGTTGCAATCATCCTCTCCCTTCTCCTTCATAAGGAGTTTGATAACTATAGAGGGGTACAGAGATAGCCTTAAAGAAAGTATGCAACAGCCATTACAAAAACATCCACTTAGCCCAGAAAGATAGGAACAAATGAGGAAGAATTGCCCCACTTTGACTGTTTTTGGCATAAGAGGACAAACATAGACTTAACTTTTTTGACCCACTCATCCCCACCCCCCTGTGAATGCCCTTTTTATACACACACACACACACACACACAGAGGCTCTAATACACAACAATGGTTACAGCTCTTGAGAAAACTGCTTGTCTGTAAAACTATGGTGTCATGGCATCATCACAGTGTTCAATGGGAACTGATATGCAGGGAGAATAATATATTCACCACCAGCTTTCCCTTCATACTAAGAGCAAATGTTTTGCAAGATAGACAAAAATACACATGGCACATACTGAAAACATAGGAGGAAAGGGCTTAGCGATTTTTCCCCATTTCTTTTTGCAGTGGGAGCTCTCAGAGATTGCTGGAAAGCATTTGGCCCGAGAGATCAGAAAAATCACACACCAGGTAAAAGGTAAAGGTAAAGGTTTCCCTTGACGTAAAGTCCAGTCGTGTCCGACTCTAGGGGGCGGTGCTCATCTCCGTTTCTAAGCCTTGGAGCCGGCGTTGTCATAGACACTTCCGGGTCATGTGGCCAGCATGACGACTCGGAACGCCGTTACCTTCCCGCCGAAGCGGTACCTATTGATCTACTCACATTTGCATGTTTTCGAACTGCTAGGTGAGCAGGAGCTGGGACGAGCAACGGGAGCTCACCCCGCCGCGCGGTTTCGAACCGCCGACCTTCCGATCGACAGCTCAGCGGTTTAACCCGCAGCGCCACCGCGTCCCTCACACCAGACATTTCTATAAAAATAAATGTATTTACAGAAAGCATCTTACACAAACACATTTACAAGCTTATGTATTCACACAGGCTGTGAGAGGAGGACTGGAAGGAAAGGCTACGGAAAGGAAACTGAAACAAGTCCAGGCAAGTTCCTCTCAGCAAATCAGGAGTTTTACCTTATATGGCCATTCTTTTCACCCCCAAAACTGAGGATACTTAAGTTTGACCTGTTCACCCTGCCAGAGTGATTTGTTACCATAGTAACCTTACTCCTTAATAACAACCTGAAATACCAACAGGAGCAAAGTGATTTTTGTTACTCTAGTTCAGGGTTTCTCAACCAGGGTTCTATGGAACCCAAGAATTCTGCAAGAGGTCACTAGGCGTTTCCATGGGAGATTACAATTTATTTTAGAAATTATTTCAAATTCAGGCAACTTCACATTAAAGAGGTAAGTTTCATTCTTTATTTTCAGTTTAAGAGCACTGTTAGTGCATCTGTACAGGCCTACGCATGAAACAAATATAATCTGTAAATTCTGGCCTATATGTGAGTCTGAATGTGCAGAGGTTCCCCAAGGCCTGAAATATATTTCAAGGGTTTCTCCGGGATCAAAAGGTTGAAAAAGGCTGCTCTAGGAGCTACTGTAGCTCATGGGTATGAATCACGGTTTCTGCATGGAGGAAGCATGGTTGGTTCATGTTGTTCTCTGCCTTTGCTTAACAGTCTGAGGTTATAAGAGTGAAGATCACATTACAAAATAACCTGAGAGGACTGCAGAGAAGAAACACTCTGGAAAGTATCTGAAGTCTTTTCTTGAACTACATCCCAGAAATACTAGCCATTTGATAACATTAAGGGTATGAAAAATAGCATGTTCCAAAAAGTCATGTTTGGTTAAGAGACTAATATCCTCACATGCCAAAAAATCTAGTTACAAATGAACAAAATCAGAGCAAGTTAGCAGATGCTTGTTGCTAAGGAAACTGTAGCAGAGGTATTTTCCTTTTTTCCTGGAATCAACAGAAACAGAGTGTAGGATCTGAAACTACATGAATGACCTAAAAGCTGTTAGAGGGATTACAACCTCTCTTTGTTTGAGTGTACACACACACACACACACACACACTGGTGTGGGTAGGTATGCATATGTATCCCAGTGCCAATAGGTAGGGCAGGATGCCTGAGGAGAGCTTGAACCAGGCTTCTTGGGAGAAGAGTTCAGAAGGGGAAAGTAATCTTTGGACACATGGCCAAGTAAAGGAGCCATGGCAAGCCAGAAGGAGAAGCAAAGATACACACTTGGGACAGTCGTTTTTTGCTGGGCTTTGAATATTCAGGTCCCTTTTCTCCTAGCCAGTTCCCCAGGGCTGCCTTCTCCATACCTGACACATCCCGATGTCTGAGATCACTCCTCAAAGAATCCCCACTCAGAATGCCACCCTGGCGGCACATTCTGGTGGTCGTAGTCTGATGCATCTGGATGGCACTAGATTCAGCAGACCTGCCCATGGAGTGAGCCATTCGAGCTGGCAGAGGAGGACACTTTGGTAGCAGTATGTCAGCCTTGCGAGGTAGTCCAGACAAGAAGCACACCCAGAAGTACTAGCTCTATCATTATTGTAAGGTTACATTAACAGAATCTTACAAGCCTGAAAGTACATCTCTGCCCCCTCAACTTCCCAATCCAATAAACTCGGGAAGGTCCCTTCTGAGATGTTTCCCATGCCCCCATTCCTTCTGTAGGCTCAGCTGCCTCTTATCTGACCATTACCTAGTCTGTGGCTCTTCCTCCTGTCTCCCAAGGTCATTCCCACATAACATTACACATTATTAGCTAAGTCCATGGGAATGTGGCAAGTCATTGCCAGGAGGGATCCTGACATGTTTCTAGGCTTGTCTGTCATTTCTCCACAATTTTGTTCGATTTGGCTTGGGTTCCACTTGGCCCCATTTTCTTGACACTGATTCTTTCCAAGGTGAAGGAGACATAAGATTTAACAGCTGTTCTGCTGGTGTAGCATCTGTAGTCCAAGAACATAGAAGAACAACATTTCTTGGACTTTTTTTTTCTCTTTTGCCAGAATGTACTATAAATCCTAAATGGTGCAGGAGAGGGCATATCTAGTAGACAGCATATCTGCCTCTTCCGCTCGGATTCTTATAAAGCCAGTTTATTAGTCATCCTTATTTTGCTTCTGAAATTTCCTAATTCTGTCCAGAATTAGGCCTACCTGATTAAAAAGGCCAACTTGATTAAAAAGATATGCATAGCTTTGGCAGAATACTTTCTGATAATAAAGGTGCTAAAAAATCTGTAAAATTGAGAGCTTCAGTTAAGCAGGGATTTATGGCTGAATAAAACCATAGAGCTTATCTCCCTGTTGCAGGGTGCAACCTTTGTAAAACATAGTGAACAAGTTGTAAGATTTAGGGCAAGTTTAATTTGCCAATATATATATTTTTTAATTGTTGTGTGTTTCATTTGCCAAACTATTTAAATGAAGTGGAGGGATCTCCTTCCTCCATGAAAAAAAAAGTGCATTTGTTACTTGGCCCTAGGAAAAGATACTTCATAAGCAGAATACATACTAATACCTTCGGTTATTCAACACCAACACAATAATCATGTACATTTCTAACATTTGCTGAGAGGAGAGGATTCTAAAAACTATTCTAATTTCTGGCTAGTTATGAACACAATTTGTAATCATCAAATGAGACAATATTAAAAAAGCTTGGTATGGCCTCTTTAGCATAGATTTTAAAAGTCTAATCAGTATAAATCTCCCTACATACAAATATCCAGCACCTCAATATAATAATATTCAAAATTATAGTATTACATTAAAAAATGACTGAAATGCTGTTTTCATAGGAAGGTTTCTTATACTAGGTTGAACCAGTGATTCATCTATTGCAGTACTGTCAGCAGGAACTATAAGCAAATCTCTGGGGTTTTAGACCTCATCTGGAAATGCCAGAGATTTAGCTGGGACATGGGTTGTCAAATAATTTTGCTGTGGATCCTACTGAATAAAGTTGAGCTAATATTAATCTTCCATTTAACAAAAGCCTGCCTTTTTAAAACATTATCTTAGATATCATCCACCCTTTGTCCATCAATCATTCATCTCTGCTGCTCAGATTCCAGCTTCCACTGCCCATTTTGCTGTTTAATGACAGTGTAACAATAATAGCTATAATGGTACCACAGAAGCACTGAAAATTTACTGTGTTTCTGTAGCAGGACCATAGCTGTAGATGGAACATCACTTGTGTTTCAGCTGGGACAATGAACAGAGCAAGATTGACAATGCAAGAAGCAGGTGTTCTAACCCACATTATACATCAAAGGGTCATATGGAATAAGTGTATGCCAACTACTTCAGCCTTTCTGTTTTATCTTAAGGCACCAAAGATATAAAGGAAATTGCTGTATGCTATGAAGCAATTTTTCAGCAGTGTGATTTTTCCTCCATATAGGAAGAGATTGCAATATACATGTGATAGATTTTGACATGTCCTGGGGACATGAAAGTGATTCTAGAGTCTCTTGGAAGTTTGTCAGCACTGGGGCACTTCCTAATTTCATTGGTCTCTTTTTTCCCATTGAGATTGTAAGTCTACTTTGGAACATATCACTTCAGACTACAACTGAGCGCTCACATGATTTAGTGCTTCTCTATAACAAACTAAATATAAGAACCCCAACATATAGAAAATAAGAGGTTAAGAAGTAATTTAGTCTTTCTCTTGGTATATTATTTTTTTATATTCTTCTCCTCATGAGGAAACATTCATTTGTGAGAGTTTCCTACTGTAATGAAGTGATTCAATCCAGCTCTTGCACATTGTATACAACTATACAAATGAACACTGTATATTGCAGGACTGTAGACAAAGCTTTGATATTCAAGAGCAACAGTGGGGAATCTTGAAACTGTTCTTCAGGTTGACTTTTAAAGTAATTCTCTCATTTTTCAAAAACACTGGTTTTTCTGGCAAGAAGTATACTTTATTTTTAAGTACTGTCTATGCTGTTGATGCAGCACAAATCATACAAGTGAAAAATGTCACATTATGAGTGGCCTTGCCATCTAAATCATATTGACAGAACAAAGGAGATGGAGGAAGCATATGTCAAGGAAAAGAAGCACAGTAGGCAGAAAGCTTCATAGAATAGATTAATGCATTTTTTAAAAAAGTCGAGGCTTATAAATATCCAGGAGAGAGAGAGAAAGGGAACCAGGTCATGCAACTATAAACAAAAACTCACATTGTCTTCTCCTCTTCCATACTGTGTCCCATGCAGGTTTTGTCAAATTAATATATGGCTAACTGAATGCACTTGGATACAATTTAGAATACAGAGGAAAAGTATTTTCAGCATTTTCCCTTCTCTTTGTAGCCTCCCATCCCATCCCACCCCATGCCAATTCTTGGAAAAGTTCTTCAACTGGAGCAAATTAAGTAATCTCATTTCAGAGACAGAGTCTGACACTGTTTCGAAGAACATTTTCTCCATAGAAAAATACCAATGACTGTAAGAGCTGGAGAGGTGGGAGCCAATGGTTTTCAAACTAGACAGAGCCATAAATAAACATTGAGCAAATGTCTCCCAATTTCAAGGCCATGAAGAAAATGGCCAAATTTCTGTTGAGTAAAAAGGTAGGAGAAAACTTTCCAGGAGTTTAAACATTGTAGCTGATATATATGATTTCATGTCCGTGTTCTGTAGTATGCAGATCTTCTGTGCCTACATGGCTTCTATCTTGTCTGCAGTGAAACATCTCTGCCTGACTTCCAGGGAAGAAATGGCAGACTGAAGACAGCTCCACAAAAAGTGGAGCTGATGACCGCGGAAGAACGAAGAGCCAGCAAGTAGACCAGCTCTCTGATAATTCCTCTCCAGACAAGGAGAGGACTTGAGATCACCCACAAGTGCTCCAGACAGCTGCTCCTCACAAGCAGACCACAAGACAACAGTCTCCAATGGGTTTAGAGCTCTGGGAGATGAGGGAATAGCCATCTTACTCAAACCATGGTCGGTGCCTTTGAAAGGACACTAAGTTTGCATACTTCCTTTTCTAATCACTTTTGGAAATTGCTTGTTAATGGCTCTTCAGCTGTTAGGAACCTTTGGATCGACAAATTGTACAGCACCGGGTGAGTTTCCTTCAATCTTTGGAGAAAGAAGTTTTAACTAAAAGTTAAATTTACACACAAAAGAGACAATAAAAAAGCTAAGAAGGAAACAAAAAGACCAGAACACATCCTTTCCAACAGCCAACACCCAGATAAACAGGGATCAACACCAGACAAACAATCAAGCAAAAAACAACACCCTAATAAAGAAACTACCAAGGAGAAAACCACACCCTCACCAACACTGGCAGGGCAAGCTACTATATATAAACAGGGAGCAAAACCCACACTCATTCATACTGATGATGTTACCTAGTTGGGTAATGAAATGTCTGCAAGCAAACAACCAAGTTCAGAGAGCACCAAGGGCTCCATAGAATACTTAATTATTTATTTTCCATTTAAAAAAAAGGATCTCTTATAAGAGAGAAGGATCTCTTATAAGAGAAGTATTCAAGAAGCCAAAAGAAAAATGGCTCTTTTTAAAAAATAAATTGGGGCTCTACCAATTTGTTAATCCTCTGGGATGTGTTTAAGGCATTTTTAATGGATTTACTATTACTATCACTGCAGGAAAGAAAAGATGTAGAGATTTTAATCTTATACAGCTGGAAAAGATGTTTAAAGATTCACTTTTGTCTTATGCTAGAAACCCTCAGATGAATCATATCAAATATTTATAGCAGCTAAGGTTAAATTGGGGCTACTATATTCAGAACAATTTGAATATTCTTTGAAGTGCAGTAATCAGAACTGGAAGGGAATGCTGGAAAGTTATAGGCTCACAGAAACATCAGAATCAATGAAATTTGATATCTGAAATTAAGGCAATGATGATCAGTTATGTACTGAGACAAAATCTATTAATTATTTTGTTTATAATTTTTATACAGGTAGTCCCTGACTTACAACCATTTGTTCAGCAACTGTTTGAAGTTACCACAGTGCTGAACGAAGGGATTTATGACTGGTCCCTCAAGTTACGGCCATTGCAGCAGCCCCGGGGTCATGTGATAAAATATTGAGGAGCTTAGCACCCCACCCACACTTAAAACCGCAGGGGTGCTTCAACTCTACCTACCCACCTATCTTCCCCCATCTATGCCCTTTTGGCTCCCTGTACTCTATAGGACCTGCTGCCCTAGCTGACCTTTGCCATCTTCTTGCTCCCGCTGCTGACCAAGCATGCCCGGCCTGGCCCTTCATGAGGCAGCTCCTGGCCGCATGAGACTTTCTTCCCATGGTGGTCCATGGGAAGAAAGTCTCATGCGGTTTCCTCATGAGTTTTTTATTATTATTTTTATTTATAAATTTATTCACTGCCCATCTCCCCCTCATGGGGGACTCTGCGCAGTTTACAATAAAATGCAGTTAAAACTTAAAACCATTTCAATATAACAATACAATAAAATAAGAATATAGTAAAATCTAAGTGGCAAGAGATTTTAATCAGTCCATGAGTGTAGGATGCCCCTCAAAATCACTTAGGGAGCTAGCCATCCCGAGGTATAACTATTTCCCCTCCCATTCCAGGCCTGCTGACAAAACCAGGTCTTTAGTCATTTTCGGAAGTCCAGGAGTAAAGAGGCCTGTCGGACCTCTGGGGGAAGGATGTTCCAAAGGGCGGGAGCTACAGCAGAGAAGGCATGCTTCCAAGACCCCGTTAGATGAAATTCTTTTATAGATGGGGTCCGTAACATGCCCTCCCTGCATGACCGGGAGGGGCGGGTCGATGTAATAGGGATGAGACGGTCCCTCAGATATCCTGGTCCCATGCCACGTAGGGCTTTAAAGGTAATAACCAACACCTTGAAGTGGACCCAGAAGCAAACTGGGACCCAGTGCAGCTCACGCAACAAAGGTGTTATGTGTGCAAATCTTGGAACATCCAAGATTGTCCGCACAGCTGCATTCAGAATCAGCTGAAGCTTCCAGATACTCTTCAAGGGTAGCCCCATGTACAGCGCATTACAGTAGACTGTCTGGGAGACGACCAGAGCATGAGTTCGAAGGGCCTCTCAGTCCAGGAAGGGGCGTAACTGGCGCACAACACAGAGTTGAGCAAAGGCCCTCCTGGCCACTACTACCACCTGCTCTTTGAGCAGGAGTCGTGAGTCCAAGAGGACCCCCAAGTTACGCACTGGGTCTGTCTGGGGCAGTGCAACCCCATCCAGCACTAAAGATGACAAATTCCTGGCACGTGAGGTCCCATTAATCCACAGCCACTCCGTCTTACTAGGGTTCAGTCGAAGCCTGTTGCTCCCCATCCAGGCCCCCACAGCCCCCAGGCACTCAGAAAGGGTAGTCACAGCATCACTTACTTCACCAGGGATGGAGATATACAATTGAGTGTCATCAGCATACTGATGATACCTCATCCCATGGTGATGGATGATCTCGCTCAGCGGTTTCATGTAGATATTAAAAAGGAGAGGGGAGAGTACTGATCCCTGTGGCACCCCACAAAGAAGGGGCCGTGGGGCCGACCTCTCCTCCCCTATTACCACTGACTGGGACAAGCCCTGGAGGAAGGAGGTGAACCAGCACAGAACTACGCCGCCCACCCCCAGCTCCCCGAGCTGACCCAAAAGGATACCATGGTCAATGGTATCAAAAGCCACTGAGAGGTCAAGAAGAGCCAGGATGGATGCACTCCTTCCATCCCACTCCCGCCAGAGATCATGCATAAGTATGACCAATGCCGTTTCCGTCCCATAACCGGGCCTGAAACCTGACTGAAAGGGGTCTAGATAATCCGTTTCATCCAGGATCCTCTGGAGCTGCAGTGCCACCACTTTCTCAACCACTTTCCCCAAAAAGGGGAGGTGGGAGACTGGGCAAAAGTTGTCCAATACGCTAGGGTCCAGCAATGGTTTCCTGAAAAGGGGGCACACCAGTGCCTCTTTGAAGGCTGCTGGGAATACCCCCTCTCTCAAGGAAGTATTTACCACCTTTTGGACCAAACCACGCGTCCCCTCCCGAGCTGCCTTCACCAGCCAGGAGGAGCATGGATCTAGTTGACAAGTGGTAGCATTTACAGTCTGGAGGATCCTGTCCACTTCGTCGGGCTCAACAGGCTCAAACCATTCTCAGATAACAGAGTAAGAACGTCTCCCGGGCATCTTCCCAGACACTGCCTCATGCTCAGAGTCCAACTTGGAACAGATCTGAGCGATTTTATCCTGCAGATGCCCAGACAACTCCTCAGCTCAGCCCTGTAGATGGATCTCTGGATCCCCTTTCCCCAGAAAACAGAGCTGCTGGGTGGCATTCTGCAGGTGCAATAAGGGTGGAGAAATACTGACATTTCGCCGCTCTTACCGCCACAAGGTAGGCTTTAATAGCAGCTCTAGCTTGTGTTCGGTCAGGTTCGGTCTTTGTCTTCCTCCAGCGGCGCTCTAGGCATTTCTTAATCCTATTCAGAACCCTGAGCTCCTCCGTAAACCACGGGGAGTATCGGGTTTGATGGGAGAGAGGCCGCACGGGCGCGATCTTGTCCAAGTCCCTAGCCGCTTCCCTGTTCCAGGCTGCCACCAGGGCCTCTGCTGGACCTTGCAGCAGATCCTCGGGTATAACCCCCAGCTCCCTCTGAAACCCTAACGGGTCCATTAGTCGCTGGGGGCGGACCAATCAAATAGGTCCTGCCTCCCTGTGGAGGGGGATGGCATAGGAGAATCTCAGGCTCACCAGGGCATGATCTGACCATGACAAAGGGGAGAGATGTACTTCTCCCCTCAGATCACATCGCCGTTGCTCCAACAAGAAAACTAAGTCTGGGGTGAGGCCACTGTCCCGAGTTGGGTCTCGGATGATCTGAATCAGGTCCATGGCCACCATGGTGGTCATGAACTCCCAAGCTGCCTCTGAGGCCTGCCCCAGGGACGGCAGGTTGAAGTCCCCCAGAATCATAAGCTTGGGGAACTCCACCACCAACCCTGAGATGGCCTCCAGCAGCTCAGGCAGGGAGGTTGCTATGCAGCAGGGAGGCTGGTACACTAGCAACACCCCCAACTGTTTCCAAGAACCCAACTTGAAAAAGAGGGTCTCACAACCAGCCACTTGTTGAGCATGGCCCCTGAAAGCCACAAGGGATTCCTGGATGACAACAGCCCTCCCCCTCCTCCCCTGCCCTGGGGTCTTGGCTGGTGCCATACTCAAAACCCAGCAGGGCACATCTCCGAAAGACGAACATCTCCCTCCATGCCCAGCCAGGTTTCAGTAATGCACGCCAGGTCGGCCCCCTCCTCTGTGATCAAGTCGCTGATGAGGGGGGCCTTGTTGTTAACAGACCTGGCATTGCAGAGCAGCAGCTGAAGCCCAGGGCCTCCATGGGTCTGCTGACCAGGGTCTGGGTTTGAGCACAGAGGGCCGGAACATGCCACCGGTAATAAACACCAGGGGCATCTTCCCCGTAGATGGCCCATCCTCCAGTTCCTATCATAACATCCCTGACCCATCACCACCTCAATCCTCTGTCCTGCCCTACAGTCCCCAGAGTCTGCTGTCCATTAGCCCCCAGTCCTGGACTCTGAAGACCCCTGGTTAAAAATAGATTCCTCCATCCAAGCATACACTCACTCCCACCCTCACACTCACTCAATGCAATGGTGGGCCCTTCAAACACACCAGCTCCTGCTCTTGGCATTGTCAGAGCCTCACCATTGCCTGTCCACTCATTCACTGCCCCCTCCTCGGCTTCTCTCACTAGTCCAGAGGGGGCACACCAGCCACTACTCCTCGCTCCCCTGCTTCTCACTCAGCGGGCGAGTGTATCCATACAGTCCATACAGTCCTCTCAGCCAATAACCCGTACGCCTCACACGCCTCTCACACCTAGAGGGGGTACCCCATACACCTGGAGGAATCTTCACAAGGCTGAAGATGACTAACGATAACTAAAGGTTTGGGGGGGGGGGCGGGCGGAGATGGCTAGGGTTAAAACCCAGGAAATTTGGCTCTTAAAGTTAGAATTCGTGCCCATGGGCCAGTTCTTCTACAGAGTGCTAGATACCTGCTCAGTCCAATTATCCTGGGCTGTTGATGTAGTTGCGCCCAATCTGTCGCCTGCGCCCAATGTATCCTCCAGGCCAGTCTATGGTCATGTAGCTCCTGTCGACTCCCCGGACTTCCCCCGGCAGGAGACAGCCTGTCGTCTGGGTCCTGTTAATGTTTTCTACTACAGATTAAAGTTACTATGGTAACTAATCATTTTGGCTGGGTGAAGAGGTTGAATTCAACTGTCCCCTTTTTGAATGTTAATTTTTTGCACCTGGGGAGAAAGAACTTGCCTGGACTTGTTTTAGTTTCTGTTTCCCTTCTGTGTAGGCATATAGAGAGTTTTTAGCAGCTCTCACTGAGAGCCTGTAGAATGCAGAAGCTTTTAAATATGTTTTGCTTTCTGTAAATAAAAATATTTTTATAGAAATGCCTGGTGTGTGACTTTTCTGATCTCTCCTGGGCCAAAGGCTTTCCTAGCAATCTGCCAACAGGTCCACAGTGCCACCGGCATTCACCAGCCTCCTCACGCTCACCAGAGTAGGCCACCACTCCCTAGCTCGTCCGGGGGGCTCCAGCGCACCTCCCAGCCGCAACTCTGGCCACGGCCCTGGCCACTCAAGGCCTGCTGCATCGAGCCACTCCAACCGCAGCTCCGGCTGTGGTTCTAACAGGGGCCCGCCATGCCGCCAATATCCCCTGGGTCCCATCACTGCCAGGTCCCATCGCCGCTGGCATTCACGTCCATGCTGCCAGTGTCCATGTCCCAGCACCACCGTGCTGCCAATATCCCCCGGGTCCTGCCACTGCTGCCGGGTCCCATCACCCTGTCGTGGCTGAATCTCCTGCGCTGCTGGGCCCCGTCATCATTGGGTCCCATAGCTGCCAGGTCCTGTTGCTGCCGAATCTCCCACACTGCTGGCATCCGCACCCTGTGTTGTTGGTGTCTGCATCCTGGCAGCACCAAGAGTCGCCGCAGTCTTCTCAATCCCTTGGGGGAAACCAGAACCAGTCCCAGTGGCACCAACCGCCCCAGCTCCGACAGCCTCCGGCTTGAGCTGCAGCCCCGGTCCTGGGTCACTCCAGCACCATGCCCCGCCAGGCTCCACTGACCTCCACCGTCATTCCTTCCAGGGGCTCCCTCCAGTCCTACACCAGCCCATCGGGTAAGGGGATTATAAACCTCCCAACCTCGGCAGGCAGGGTAAGGCTAGGGCAACAGATGGAAAATTGGAGCCCGCCCCGAAGAGCGTTCACTCATGGCGTTCGCTCACAGTCGCCATCTTAGACTCATGAGTTTCCTCATGAGACCAGGGGAAGATGGCCTCATGTGGCCAGCAGCTGCCTCGCGAAGGGCCAGGGCAGGCATGACTCATCAGCACTGGGAGCAAGAAGATGGCAAAGGTCAGCTGGGGCAGTGGAGCATAGGGTGGCAGGGGCCTCGGAGTGCAGGCTGACAAGGGCAACTGAGGCTGGGACTGGGCTCAGGTGGCTGGGGTTTCCTGGGGCATGGTGGCTTTGTGCCACACTGTTGTGACTTCCCAGGATGTGGTGGCTTTGCACAGTGCTTCTGGGTTGGGCTGGGTTTTGCACAGCACAAAGGAGCTTCTTGACATGCGTGGCTGTGGGGCTGCAAAAATCCAAGAAGCCCCTGAGCTGCAGCATATTCTTTCCCTGGCCTTTCTTAGCTCGTGCCACACTGCAGCAGCCCCTCCCCCAACTTGTGTGCAGCCGTCCCAGGCCTCCCCCAACCCCTGCATCACCCCCATGCTCCTTGCCAGGAATCCCACCTCTTCCCACTTAATGAGCCACGTATCTTGGGTTATGACAGCAACAAGGACTGCCCGGGATTGCTGTCGCTAAGCAATGCGGTCACATGACATTGTGCTTTACAATTGCATCATTTAGTGATGGAAATTCTGGTCCCAACTGTGGTCATAAGTTGAGGACTACCTATACTAAGTTATATAAATTGGAGGCATCTGTAACTGAACAGCAAATTATTAATTTCTTAGGAAATACTGAATGGAAGAAATCTCTCAGGAAGTTCTAAAAAAACTGGCACAATCACTGACATTAAAAGAAATTATATAAATAATACAATCTATGAAACTGGAGAAAGCCCTTGGATCCAATGGATTTCCAGTTGAATGGTACAAAACTTGCTATTAGCATCTGCATTGTTAGAGATTTATAATCAATCAATCATTTAATATATTAAATATATTTAAAACTTTTCTTCCAATCTGAGTGATCAGTTAGCTAAGAAATCTAAAGAAGTTCTTTTTCATTCACTAGCTGTTAATGAAAGCACCAACTTAAAAGACACATTTTTTATAAAAGGAATCAGTACAAACTTTGAAATTACTAAGGAACATGCCAGAATCTGCTCCACAACTGGCTGCACAACTTGAAAAGTAATTTGCGATGAAGTCAGAAAATGTCTTAAAGAAACATTGAAACTTGATCTGAAGAATTTGATGGCGATTTGTACTGACAGGGCACAAGCCATGAATGGCAAAAACATTGGAGCCATTCCTCTTATTGAGCCCTACTTCAGACAAGAAATAACCAAACACCACTGCATTATTCATCTGCAGGTTTTGTGTACAGGTAGTCCTTGGTTAATGACCACTCATTCAGCAACCGTTTGAAGTTACAACAGTGTCGAGTGAGTGGTACTTGTGACCGGTCTTCGAAGTTCCAACCATCTCAGCACCCCTGATGTCACGTGATCATGATCTGGAGCTTGGCAACCAGCTAGCACTTACAACGGTTGCAGGGCCCCACGATCATGTGATCACCATTTGCAACCTTCCCTGCCAACCTCCCACAAGCAAAATGAATGGGGAAGCCAGCAGGGAAGGTTGCAAGTCACTCTGGTAAGTCTCCCGCACCCAGCAGCAGCAGCCACCACCACCCCTCTGCACCACCACCCCTCTGCAACTGGCCTTTCATGCACCCTTGTGCACCCTCTCCCATCCTGCAGCAGCCACTCCAACCCTGCTGTGATCACACCACACCACACCGGCCCCTCATGCACCCTCGTGTGCCCCCCCCTGCACCCAGCAGCAGCCATTTCCTGCCTGCCAGCCTGCTTGCAAGCCGCCTGGGATTTGCAACTTCCCACTGGCTTCCCCACTGACTTTAGTTGTTAGGTTAATGACCTGTGAACCTCACTTAATGATGGCAATGGGGACTGCTGGGATTGCCATCATTAAGCAATGCAGTCACATGACATCACACTTTACGACCACATTGCTGAGCGATGGAAACTCCAATCCCAATTACCATCCTTAACCAAGGACTACCTGCAGTAAAGTTTTTAAATGTGATCATGTGACATTGGTGGTTGCCTCTGTTGTTAACTATCTCCACAGTAGTGGACTAAAACCCAGAACATTTCAAACATTTCTTCAAGAAGCAGAAGCTGAATATAATGACTTAATTTCTCACACAGAAATAAGGTGGCTGAGTCGAGGAAGCATGCTTCAGCATTTCATTACTATAAAAGATGATGTAACAAATTTCTTGCAAATGAACTGAGAAAATTCAAAGACCTGGAAGAATAAGAATGGAACTATGACCTTTTTTTCTTTTGCAACTTATCTAAATAATCTGAATCTGCAGCTTCAAGGAAAAGATCAACCAATCTTTAAAATGTATAATTCACTAAAAACATTTAAAATGAGATTCTATCTTTTCAGAGGACAACTTTCCTACTTGTGCTCAGCATATTCCTAATGCAAGCACACCGAGGTAGGGAAAAAATATGGAGAGCACGTTAGCCTCTAAGTGAAGAATTCAGTGAAAGGCTTCCTCTGACCAAAGAGGAAAAGATTCAATTAAATATGATTGAAAATCCATTGTCTGTAAATCCAGAAGAAATATCACCAGATAGAGAGATAATTCAAATTATTTCTATTTGTAATAGAAATAATCACCTTGTAATGTTCTAGAACTTATAAATCAAAATTTAAGGAAATCCATTTGATTGCTTTTCACAAATGTTCACAGGGAAAATGTTTAAAAACTCATCAAAACTGCTCAGAAAACTTTTTGTTCTGTCAGAAGCACATTCCTATGAGAACAAACATTTTCAATCATGAACATGAATAAAAACAAATAGCATTCTTCCATTAGTAATAGACATTTGCAAGACATTTTAAGATATCAACACCTCATTTAAGTTGACAATACAGAAAACTTGTTGTTGGAAAAAGGTGCAGTCTGTCACTTTGATGTATCCATGCCTTTTGTACTCAAACAAATAGTAGTGTCATATTCTTCATATTTTTTAGTAATATACTTCTATTTTTCCCAAAACTATTCCTTTGTAGCCTATGATTATTTGTAATGTATCAGTGTGGCGCTTTCTTCTCTATGAGTTATGCAGGCATGCTCTAGACACCCAGAGATTGAGAAAAGGTCTTCAACTTTCAGCTACAGTCTTAGACTTGATTTCCTAGTCTAAGTCTTTATTTTTTGTCGTTCTATTCTGTGGCCTGTGCCCACTGGTGCCCTTGGAAGGCATTGCAGGTGATCTGTAGAGGATTAGATGATGAGATAGATAGATAGATAGATAGATAGATAGATAGATAGATAGATAGATAGATAGATAGATGATAGATAGATAGAAGATAGAAGATAGATAGATAGATAGATAGATAGATAGATAGATAGATAGATAGATAGATAGAAGATAGATAGATAGATAGATAGAGATAGATAGAAGATAGATAGATAGATAGTTGGAAGATAGATAGATAGATAGATAGATAGAAGATAGATAGATAGAAGATAGATAGATAGATAGATAGATAGATAGATAGAGATAGATAGATAGAAGATAGATAGATAGATAGATAGATAGATAGAAGATAGATAGATAGATAGATAGATAGAAGATAGATAGGTAGATAGATAGATAGATAGATAGAAGATAGATAGATAGATAGATAGATAGATAGAGATAGAAGATAGATAGATAGATAGATAGAGATAGATAGAAGATAGATATAGATAGATAGATAGAAGATAGATAGATAGATAGATAGATAGATAGATAGATAGATATAGATAGAAGATAGATAGATAGATAGATAGATAGATATATAGATAGAAGATAGATAGATAGATAGAAGATAGATAGATAGATAGATAGATAGATAGAGATAGATAGATAGATAGAAGATAGATAGATAGATAGATAGATATAGATAGATAGATAGATAGAAGATAGATAGATAGATAGAAGATAGATAGATAGAGATAGATAGATAGATAGATAGAAGATAGATAGATAGATAGATAGAATATAGATAGATAGATAGAGATAGATAGATAGAAGATAGATAGATAGATAGATAGATAGATAGATAGATAGTAGATAGATAGAAGATAGATAGATAGATAGATAGATAGAAGATAGATAGATAGATAGATAAATAGATAGATAGATAGATAGATAGATAGATAGAAGATAGATAGATAGATAGATAGATAGAAGATAGATAGATAGATAGAAGATAGATAGAAGATAGATAGATAGATAGATAGATAGAAGATAGATAGATAGAAGATAGATAGATAGATAGAGATAGATAGATAGAAGATAGATAGATAGATAGATAGATAGATAGAAGATAGATAGATAGATAGAAGATAGATAGAAGATAGATAGATAGATAGATAGAAGATAGATAGATAGATAGATAGATAGAAGATAGATAGATAGAAGATAGATAGATAGATAGATAGATAGATAGATAGATAGATAGATAGATATAGATAGATAGAAGATAGATAGATAGAAGATAGATAGATAGAAGATAGATAGATAGATAGATAGATAGATAGAAGATATAGATAGATAGATACTAGATAGATAGAAGATAGATAGATAGATAGATAGATAGAAGATAGATAGATAGAGATAGATAGAGTTCGTGTGTGGGTGTGTGTTTGCGTCTATACCTGTTTGTGTGTTGGGGATGTCTGTATACAGTATATAGGCCTCTTCCATAGACTTCATGCAGTACTATCTGGATTGCTCTGTATCATATTCAGTCTTAAATTATTATTCAGTGTTTTAACAACTGGTTTACATGGTGGTCTGCAAATGCTTTTGAAGATGATATAGTGGCTTGCATAAAAGAAAACCTTGGGAACCACTGCAAGAAAGAATATGAGGAAAATGAAATCCTGGCATGCAGTACTCTTTTTTTAAAATTCTTCATAAGCCAGTTGCCTTAGTAACCCAGAATGCAAAATTAAATGCAAGTATCCATCTATTTCTAT
Source organism: Candoia aspera (assembly GCF_035149785.1). Taxonomy (NCBI): domain Eukaryota; kingdom Metazoa; phylum Chordata; class Lepidosauria; order Squamata; family Candoiidae; genus Candoia; species Candoia aspera. The sequence continues at coordinate 116,807,332 of NC_086153.1, read as the reverse complement.
GGTAACATTTAATCACCTTGTTGTTGTTGTTGTTCATTCATTTAGTCGCTTCCGACTCTTCGTGACTTCCTGGACCAGCCCACGCCAGAGCTTCCTGTCGGTCGTCAACACCCCCAGCTCCCCCAGAGACAAGTCTTTCACCTCTAGAATATCATCCATCCACCTTGCCCTTGGTCGGCCCCTCTTCCTTTTGCCTTCCACTCTCCCTAGCATCGGCATCTTCTCCAGGGTGTCCTGTCTTCTCATTATGTGGCCAAAGTATTTCAGTTTTGCCTTTAATATCATTCCCTCAAGTGAGCAGTCTGGCTTTATTTCCTGGAGGATGGACTGGTTTGATCTTCTTGCAGTCCAAGGCACTCTCAGAATTTTCCTCCAACACCACAGTTCAAAAGCATCCATCTTCCTTCTCTCAGCCTTCCTTATGGTCCAGCTCTCGCAGCCATATGTTACTACAGGGAACACCATTGCTTTAACTATGTGGGCCTTTGTTGTCAGTGTGATGTCTCTGCTCTTAACTATTTTATCGAGATTTGTCATTGCTCTTCTCCCAAGGATTAAGCGCCTTCTGATTTCCTGACTGCAGTCAGCATCTGCAGTAATCTTCGCACCTAGAAATACAAAGTCTTTCACTGCTTCTACATTTTCTCCCTCTATTTGCCAGTTATCAATCAAGCTGGTTGCCATAATCTTGGTTTTTTTGAGGTTTAGCTGCAAGCCAGCTTTTGCACTTTCTTCTTTCACTTTCATCATAAGGCTCCTCAGTTCCTCTTTGCTTTCAGCCATCAGAGTGGTATCATCCGCATATCTGAGATTGTTAACGTTTCTTCCAGTGATTTTAACTCCACCCTTGGATTCCTCAAGCCCAGCATGTCTCATGATATGTTCTGCGTACAAGTTGAATAGGTAGGGTGAGAGTATACAGCCCTGCCGTACTCCTTTCCCAATCTTAAACCAATCCGTTGTTCCGTGGTCTGTTCTTACTGTTGCTACTTGGTCGTTATACAGATTCTTCAGGAGGCAGACAAGATGACTTGGTATCCCCATACCACTAAGAACTTGCCACAATTTGTTATGGTCCACACAGACAAAGGCTTTAGAATAGTCAATAAAACAGAAATAGATGTTTTCCTGAAATTCCCTGGCTTTTTCCATTATCCAGTGGATATTGGCAATTTGGTCCCTAGTTCCTCTGCCTTTTCTAAACCCAGCTTGTACATCTGGCAATTCTCGCTCCATGTATTGCTGAAGTCTACCTTGCAGGATCTTGAGCATTACCTTACTGGCATGTGAAATGAGTGCCACTGTTCAATAGTTTGAACATTCTTTAGTGTTTCCCTTTTTTGGTATGGGGATATAAGTTGATTTTTTCCAGTCTGATGGCCATTCTTGTGTTTTCCAAATTTGCTGGCATATAGCATGCATTACCTTGACAGCAGCATCTTGCAAGATTTTGAACAGTTCAGCTGGGATGCCGTCGTCTCCTGCTGCCTTGTTATTAGCAATGCTTCTTAAGGCCCATTCAACCTCACTCTTCAGGATGTCTGGCTCTAGCTCACTGACCACACTGTCAAAGCTATCCCTGATATTGTTATCCTTCCTATACAGGTCTTCTGTATATTCTTGCCACCTTTTCTTGATCTCTTCTTCTTCTGTTAGGTCCTTGCCATCTTTGCTTTTGATCATACCCATTTTGGCCTGGAATTTACCTCCGATGTTTCTGATTTTCTGGAAGAGGTCTCTTGTCCTTCCTATTCTATTGTCTTCTTCCACTTCCACACATTGTTTGTTTAAAAGTAATTCCTTATCTCTTCTGGCTAACCTCTGGAATTTTGCATTTAATTGGGCATATCTCCCCCTATCACTGTTGCCTTTTGCTTTCCTTCTTTCTTGGGCTACTTCCAGTGTCTCAGCAGACAGCCATTTTGCCTTCTTGGTTTTCTCTTTCTTTGGGATGTATTTTGTTGCCGCCTCCTGAACAATGTTGCAAACGTCTGTCCATAGTTCTTCCGGGACCCTATCTACTAAGTCCAGTTCCTTAAATCGATTCTTCACCTCCACTGCATATTCCTTAGGAATATTAGTGAGCTCATATCTAGCTGATCTGTGGGTCTTCCCTAATCTCTTTAGTCTGATCCTAAATTGTGCAAGAAGAAGTTCGTGATCTGAACTACAGTCAGCTCCAGGTCTTGTTTTTACCGACTGTATAGATGTCCACCACCTTTGGCTGCAAAGGATGTAGTCAATCTGGTTTCGGTGTTGTCCATCTGGTGAAGTCCATGTATAAAGCTGTCTCTTAGGTTGTTGGAACAGAGTGTTTGTTATGCAGAGTGAGTTGTCTTGGCAAAATTCTATCAGTCTATGTCCTGCTTCGTTTTGTTCTCCCAGGCCATGCTTACCTGTAATTCCAGGGGTCATTTGACTGCCCACCTTAGCATTCCAGTCTCCCATGATGAAAATAACATCTCTTTTAGGCGTGTTGTCCAGTAGGTGCTGCAGATCCTCATAGAACTGCTCTACTTCAGCTTCTTCAGCATCTGTGGTTGGGGCGTATATTTGGATCACTGTGATGTTAGATGGCTTGCCCTGAATTCGAATTGAGATCATTCTATCATTTTTTGGATTGTATCCAAGCACTGCTTTAGCCACTTTACTATTAATTATGAAGGCTACTCCATTTCTTCTGTGGTCCTCTTGTCCACAGTAGTAGATCTGGTGGTCATTTGATGTGAAATGGCCCATTCCAGTCAATTTCAGTTCACTGACGCCCAAAATGTCTATCTTTAATCTTGACATCTCACCAATAACCACATCCAATTTGCCCTGGCTCATAGATCTTACATTCCAGATTCCAATGGTGTGTTGATCCTTAGAACATCGAATTCGCCGTTCACCACCAGCACCGTCAGCCGCTAGCCATCCTTTTGGCTTTGAGCTAGCTGCGTCATCATGTCTGGGGCTAGTTAAACTCATCCTCTGTTCCTCCCCAGTAGCATTTTGACCATCTTCCAACCTGGGGGTCTCATCTTCCAATGGTATACCGACATATCTCTGGTTGTACTGATCCATTTAGTTTTCATGGCAAGAATAGTGGGGTGGGTTGCCATTACCTTCCCCAGGGATTGCATTTAGTCTGACCTCTCTGTCATGACCTTCCTGTCTTGGGTGGCCCTTCACGGTTTAGCTCATGGCATCATTGAGGTGCTCAAGCTCCAGCACCACAACAAGGTAACGATCCGTTGCTGAAGTTTAATCACCTGCACATATCTTAATGCTCCATATTTATACATACCAGGAGAACTTGCACCTGTTGCTCTTAAATATTTAGAGTAGGTTGATTAGTGTGTGTGTGTGTGTGTTTGTGTGTCAGTGCTACACACTGGTTTTATTGATTTGATTTGTTTACATTGTTGGGAATCTTTTGGAAGACCTGCAGTATAGAAAAATTATAAATAAATGAATATTTTAGATTAGAATTGACTGTGTCTCTGTGGAAAGGCTGAGGAAAAGGTATCACAATTTTGCCATTTTTACTCACTTTAGTTAAGTACAAATAGGTTGGCTAACATATCAGTCCTTGCACATCCTCATCTATGTTTATTCAGAAGTAGTCAGCCCACTCAGTTCCACAGAGCTTCTTCCCAGAAAACAGTGTACAAGACCAAAGTCTTAAGGTATAGCCACCTTCTGCTTGCATTTTGTGCTCACATATGAGTTCTCAGTCCAAAATATTTTTTAAAAAAACAGAAACCTTAAGAGTTATGAAATATTTTAAAATGCTATGTTGCCATTTTTGTATCATGCCATTTTTTCAAAAAGAAATTTGTGTGCAAACCTGTACCTTTTGCATTCCCACCGCAGAGCTGATATTTGGAGGAAAATATACAGTGCTAGTTCATAAGTAATTCTGTGGGATTTGGAAGGCACCTAGGATTACCAGATATCTGAAGAGGCAAAGGAGGACACAGATAATTGGAAAGCAGGACAAATTGGGTAAAAAGGAAGATATACTACCTGTTTAACTTTCTTGGCATCCACAGCAAAAATTACAGTGCAAAAAAAAAATGTAGTAAGGCCTACGAATATATGAAATTACTTTTTCCCACATCAGAAAGACTGGCTTTTCAATGGCAGGAATGTGCTAGAGCCCCTTAGGCGGCAAAAGTCTTCGGCATGTAACTGATTAAGGTTTTCAGGCAAGTTGGTGGGATGGAGGGTTCTCATCAACTAATCAAGGGTTCTAATCAACTCCATCAAGGACTGAAGTGGGAGGGGTGGGGTGGGGTGGACTTTGAAATGGGGTCACTGGGAAAAGCCTACATGGTGCAACCTGTAGATTAGTGGTTCAAGTTTCTTTGCCTTCTGCAAGTCCCTTCAGGCCCATGTTTTCTATCCATTTTCTTCCCAAGATCCACTATAAGCCCTTTTTTCTGGCTCTTTCTTTTGCTTTCCCATCAGAACCAGTTAGACAAAGCTCTCATGTAACCCAGCATATGAAACAGTATTAGATCTGGATTGCCTAATTTCACCTGAGGCTAGGTTTTACAAAGGACTTAGGAAAGCATCCATTAAGAATGAGTTAATAAGGACAGGATTTATTTTTCTGTGATGTATTTCATTCCCCTAAGTATGCATATCATCCTTGCAGAGGAAGGACCTCCAATTTTTGTATAACTTCTTTTATTATTGTCTGATATAGTAAGCCTCTCTTAAAATGCCCCTCTCTCAGTTTTTTCCACAGGTGTTTTTGTTGTTTCTTTGTTTTTCAAATTATCTTCTTCAACTTCTGTTTGCTAAGGTGTCATGTTCATGGTTTCAATGTTCTGTTAACATCGTAACATTTCACATGTCAAACCGTTGTTCCGTGTCTTACATGCTTGAACGTTTGCTGGTATTTTCCATTATTGCTGTGCTCTTTATTTTGCTGCTTGGGAATGTATGTTTGGGTTTGCAACTCTGTTCAAGGTTACTTTCCCAGGCAGATGTAACGGTTGCTAGCACCTGGGAGGGGGTGGTTGCTAACGAGTGCTCGGGGTGGGACTGGGTTGGAAGCAAGGCTTTTAAGTTTGTATTTGGCGCGCTTTTGCTCATTCTCAGCTTTCTCTGTATTTGCATACTATTCCTTTAATAAATCAGTTATCTTTAAGCCCGGGCTTGTGAGACTGAGTATTTGGGATTAGGCAACCATTACATAAAGCTGAGAATCATTTATATCATCTTCCGCTAGCCCCATCCAAAGTTTGGGTAACGGGGAGCGCTAGCGATGACAGAACCTCAACTACGGGAGAGTGAGGGGAGCGAAGAGGAGCCAGACTCGACAAAGACCCTGGTAGCTCTGACTTCGCGAGCCCAAAGGGCAGCATGTCGAGAGAAGCGGGATGCCCAATTGGATGACCTATTGTTGGCGGTGCAGGGTGCCACAAGGGGTGAACTCCAATCCGAGGTGGAAGCAAGAACGGGGAGGGAATCACCACAGCCATCCTGGGAACATGAAATCCCTTTATCATCGAGGGTGGTGGTGACAACTAGACCCTTAGAAGAGCCCGTCACCTCTGCCCGCATGAAGGCAATAGAGGATAAAATGGACATGATAGTGACCATCCTGAAGGATATTCCCAGAGGGTCGGGGTCCCTACAGGAAGATTGGGAAGAAGACCCCTCCCAGCTGGCTTACCCGAGAGAGAGGTCCCCGTCACTCAGGGGAAGAAGTAGGACTCGGGCTTCCTGACAATCGAGGGGAAGGGAGTCGAGAACAACCAGGGAGCGGCCACCACTGGGGGCTCGACATGCATTGACGTTTGTGGAGCCAGCGCAGCTGGCGGAGTCGATAAGAACCTTTCCACCATTTGGGGTAAAGTTTGATGGCGACCCTACCAAGCTCTCTTTTTTCATTACCAATGCTAGACATTACATGGATGATTGGGGGCAATGCTTTCATTCGGAGCAGGGCAAAATTAATTTTATTGCCAACAAGTTGAAGGGGAGGGCAGCGGATTGGTATGTGCAGTTATGCCAAGCAGAAGCCACGGAGTTAGAGGACTTTGATGAGTTTCTGTGGGCACTAAAACAGCACTTCGAAGACCCCTTGGCCCAAGAGAGAGCGAAAAGCGCCCTGAAAAAACTTTATCAAGGAACCCTCTCCGTCGCAGACTACACTTTGGAATTTAAAGCCCTGGCGGGAAAGGTGGAGGATTGGTCCCAGTCGACTTTAGTGGAAACGTTTAAACAGGGACTGGAGATGGAGGTCCTCCGGTGGGCTTTGTGTTGGGACGACCCCAAAATGTTGTATGGGTGGATTCAGTTGGCGGGCAGCGCGGAAAATGCTCTACAAACGTTCGCCCATAGCAAGGAACTGAGGCAAACCAGAGTTAGTAGGGGGGCTCGTGCCCCTGGATTTTCAAGCCGCCCGAAAATGAAAAGTTGGGAGGAAGAAAGGGAACGACGATTTGCGAAAGGTCAGTGCCTAAGATGCGGGAAAGAAGGGCATCGTGCCACTTCGTGCCCGAGAGGCAGACTGGAGGAACGGCCAGGAAAAGCGCCGGGAAAATCGCCAGCATTACCGCGTAAGATGAGGGCTGCCTGTGCAGAAGTCGACTCTTCAGACCTCCTATTTGGGGAAGAGGAGGAGGAATTACACTTCGACCAGCCGGCGGGAAAAGGCTACCACCTGCTCTGAAGGGCGCCGTTGGGCAGGTGGAAGAAACCGGGCGCGACCACGATTTGGTGAGTGGGAATTTTCCTACACTGACTGTCAAAGTGAAATTGGGATCTAGAACCAAAACTGTTGAAGTCTGGGCTATGCTAGATTCGGGTTGTTCACGTTCACTAATGCATCCCGATGTTGTAGCCGCCTTAGAACTGCGCACGTTCCCTTTGCAACGACCAATGATCTTCATGCAATTGGATGGAACTATAGCTGGGGGAAAAGCGGTTACCCACTCTACAGGACTTGTAGCTTTGCAAATGGGTACCCATTGGGAGAAATTGCCTTTTGTCATAGCTCCAGTGGGGGGTCCTTTGGTTATTTTGGGAATGCCTTGGTTCGTACAACAAAATCCCTTTATCAACTGGCTGCATAGAACTGTAACGTTTGCTGATGGGTTTTATAAAGCACCAGAAAAGGACTTGTTGGAGAACATTGAGGGTGGACGGGTGGCTACCACTACTGTACAGACACTTCAACCCCTAGAAGGACTGCCTAAGCAATACCAAGACCTGGCAGATGTGTTTGGAGAGAAGGAAGCAGATCGCTTACCACCGCACCGAAAGACAGACTGTGCCATTGAATTTCTGCCCAATGTGAAATTACCTCACCCAAAAATCTATCCCATGTCTCCTAAAGAGCTGGCCACGCTGAGGGAATTCATTGATAAAAATCTAGCTAGGGGTTTCATTGAGCCGGCAAATTCCCTGGTGGGGGCACCTGTCCTCTTTAGACCAAAAAAGGATGGGTCTTTGAGGCTATGTACCGATTTCTGCGGGCTCAATGCAGTATCAATATTAAATAAATATCCTTTGCCCCTCATCAAAGATATGTTATCACATCTGGCCAGAGGCAAAATCTTCTCAAAGTTAGATTTAAGGGAAGCCTATTTTCGCATTCGCATAAGGGAGGGGGATGAGTGGAAAACCGCGTTTAACTGTCCTCTTGGGGCTTTCCAATGCAAAGTGTTGCCTTTTGGTCTGTCTGGGGCACCTGGGGTTTTTATGCAACTCATCAATGAGGTCTTGCATGACCACCTATTTAAAGGGGTTTTAGTGTATTTGGATGATGTGTTGATTTATACTGAAACCATGGCAGAACATATTCACTTGGTGCGTCAAGTGCTTGCTAAACTGAGAAAAGCAGAGTTGTATGCGAAACTGTCCAAGTGTGCCTTCCATCAATCACAGATTGATTACCTGGGATATAGAATTTCAGCAGAGGGCATTGAGGTGGACCCTGCCAAGGTTGAAGCCATTGTGGCATGGGAACCTCCCCGTACCAGGTGGCAATTACAAAGTTTCCTTGGATTCGCCATTTTTTATAGGGCATTTGCCCAAAATTTCGCTGAAACCGCCCTTCCCCTTACTGAACTACTAAAAACTAAAGCTCAAGGGGATACGCGGTGCTCGAAGAACCTAGGCGCGCTCCTTAAATGGACCCCAGCCTGCCAACAAGCGTTCGATGCGCTCAAACAGATTTTCACCACTGAACCTATTTTGCAGCATCCTAACCCAACTAAGCCTTTCGTAGTGCAGGTTGAAGCCTCCGACTTCTCCATCGGAGCAATTCTGCTTCAAGCAGACCAATCTGGCACTTTAAAACCCTGTGCTTACCTCTCTCGCAAGTTCACAGAAACAGAGAGAAGGTGGCATGTTTGGGAAAAAGAGGCGTTTGCTGTCAAAACAGCCTTGGAAACCTGGCGTCACTTATTGGAAGGGGCTTCCCACCCTTTCGAAGTGTGGACTGATCATAAGAACCTAGAGGCATTAAGCACTAGTTGAAAACTCAGCCCCAAACAACTTCGATGGGCCGAATTTTTCACTCACTTTGATTTCACACTCAAGTTTATACCAGGCAGAAAAAACTTTTTAGCAGATGCCTTATCACGCAGACCCCAAGATGCTGGCCCTGGGCCAACGGTACAGGGTACTGTATGGACTGAAAAGCAATTGAGTTTGGCAGCTGTGACGCGCAGTCAGACGCGAGCGCAACAGGCTCAACGCCAGACCGCTCCGCCTCCCTCCTGTCCGGCGCGTCTGCCAGTTCCATCAGACTTGAAACAACAGTTGCTTTTCCACCTGAAATCTGACACTTGGTTACAAGCAAATTTAAACACTGTAACTTTTACTGATGACTTTGCCTGGCGAAATGATCATCTGTATGTCCCTGAGGCTTTACGAAAGACGATCCTCCAGCACTGCCATGACGATAAGTTGGCTGGACATTTTGGATACCTTAAAACCCTTCACCTCATCAGACGTCAATTCTGGTGGCCAACTCTTCTAAAGGACCTTAAAACTTATGTAGCTGCTTGCCCTGTGTGCGCAACAACCAAGCGCAAACCTGGCAAGCCTCAAGGATTTCTGCAACCTGTGGCAACCCCTGCCTACCCATGGCAGGACATATCCATGAATTTTATTGTCGACCTCCCACCCAGTCAACAAAAAACAGTCATTTGGGTTGTGAAGGACTTTTTCTCCAAACAAGCACATTTTATCCCATGCGCTTCCATCCCCACCGCGCAACAGCTGGCACGCCTATTCCTCGTACATGTGTACCATCTCCACGGAATCCCCGCCCGTTTGGTGAGTGACAGGGGCTCACAATTTACGTCACAGTTTTGGCGGGCATTTTTAAAGCTGATTGGCATGAAACAAGCCCTCTCCACTGTGTGGCATCCAGAGACGGATGGATCAACTGAAGCTGTTAATTCAACACTGGAACAATATTTACGAGCATTCGTCAATTATCAACAAGACAACTGGGTGGACCTGCTTCCTTTTGCTGAGGTTGCCTACAACAACGCCGTACATCAAAGCACTGGACAAGTTCCTTTTAAAACTGTCTTTGGCCAGGAGTTCGTCCCGATACCCGAACCCCCGCACCCACAATCACTGCCAGCCTCCCTCACTGACTGGGCTGAAACCCTCCAGGACTCATGGCACAACATTCAATGAGCCCTTTCCCATGCCCAAACCACCTACAAAAAGCATGCAGATGCTAAACGTTCCCCCCAACCTACGTTCGCTGTGGGGGATAAGGTCTACCTATCCACAAAATTCATCAAATCACCACAACCCTCGAAAAAACTTGGTGCTAAATTTGTTGGTCCGTTCCCTATTGTTGCACAAATTAACCCTGTAACTTTCAAACTTGATCTGCCTCATAATCTTAAACGTTTGCATCCTGTTTTTCATTGCAGCTTACTCAAGCCGTACCTGCCGTCGGACCGCTGGCATCCCCAACCGACCCCACCACCTCCCATTATGATCGATAACCAACATCACTTTGAAGTCAAGGAAATCCTTGACTCACGCCGCCAGCGCTCCACTTTGCAGTATCTCATTCGCTGGAAACATTTCCCTCATCCTGAGTGGGTCTCTGCCCACGATGTTCGCTCACCCGACCTAGTTGCTCGTTTTCACTCTGTTTATCCGGACAAACCGGCTCCTTAGCAATTTTTTTTAGGGGGGCGATATGTCATGTTCATGGTTTCAATGTTCTGTTAACATCGTAACATTTCACATGTCAAACCGTTGTTCCGTGTCTTACATGCTTGAACGTTTGCTGGTATTTTCCATTATTGCTGTGCTCTTTATTTTGCTGCTTGGGAATGTATGTTTGGGTTTGCAACTCTGTTCAAGGTTACTTTCCCAGGCAGATGTAACGGTTGCTAGCACCTGGGAGGGGGTGGTTGCTAACGAGTGCTTGGGGCGGGACTGGGTTGGAAGCAAGGCTTTTAAGTTTGTATTTGGCGCACTTTTGCTCATTCTCAGCTTTCTCTGTATTTGCATACTATTCCTTTAATAAATCAGTTATCTTTAAGCCCGGGCTTGTGAGACTGAGTATTTGGGATTAGGCAACCATTACATAAGGTAAGACCATTTTTAGATACAGATCTGGCACAAAGTTTCTGGGGACAATCAGGCGATAGCAGTGATGAGGAGCATGTTTGTGATGTAACTGATGTCCCAGCTTCAATCATTCCTGTGCAGTCAGATTTCAGGACAGTGATCTATGCCTTGATTATATCTCATCTAGACAAGAAGTTTCCAGAAGCTCCAGCTGATACAAAGCTGTGACAATTGAGCTAACTGATGTCCAACACAAAGATGACATGATGCCTGCATTAAAAGATCTGCAGCAGTAGCCAGTTGCTTTCAGGGCACAATTTAAGGTCTAACATTTTAAACTCATAAATGGCTTCATGAGTGATTAACTGAGGGCCAACCACTTCCATCATGAATCTAGAATCTTCAAGAAGGACCTTTTTGAAGATAGCAACAATGTCTTCTGCATTGTTTCCAGAATAGCATTTGGTCCTCCTGCTCCCTCTGTCTTTAGAAACTAATATAAGAAAGTGGGTGCATGAAAAAGATTAAACCATTTATTTCATATTATGAATTGTCATCCCAGTTCTTAGGGTTCTGCCTGGCATCCAGTCTTCCCATAAGAGATCCACTTAGCATCAACGTCATTGTTAGTTTTTACACTAAGCAAATACCTTCTTAATTTCTCTGAGCATTTAGTACTTAATTTGCCTTTATTGCTTTTGCTCAATTATCTTTTTTTTCCATTTTATTTTTGAGTACTCTGAAAATATTTATCCAAGAGTGACAGAGATCTTTCCTCTGTTAAACCAACAAGCATATATGCTCACTCCAGGCTATGACCAGGATCAAAACTACAGTATGAATAATTTTGGAGATCCAAGGAGATTGGGAACTTGTTTTGTTGAGCAAGAGTTCCTGACTCCCCAGGGTAAACTTCTTTGGAAACTAAGGATTTAACACATGATGTGGCTCTGGGGAAATGCCAGTCATTCACAGTGAAAATTCTAATGGGCATATATCCAAGTCTTTCAAAGTGATTGATGTAGATCTTTGAATATCCCGTTCTGTCCTGGAGTATAACTGTGGACAATGTAGTTTCTCTTGGTGGTATGGTTGAGCCAGTAATTTTATGTCTACTCCTATGAGAAAAATTTTTACCATGAACTCAGGATGTAAGCTCTGTGTTCAGTCTACCATGAAGACACTAGTTTGTGTGAACTGGCCTTGCTTTCATTTGTGGAGGTTAGCAGCTGCTTCAGTGAGATAACAACAGTTACAATGAATGCAACGTGTTCAAGCTTTGGCATTCTGGGCCAGCATAAAGACCAATCAGTCCCCCATGTCTGCCTGAAGATTGTTGGGGGAACAGGTTGTCTGTGTTATTACCTATGAACACAGCATAAAAGTAACTCAGCAAGTTACAGATTTGGATACAGTCTTTTTCAGGCATGTTGTTCTCATAATCAGCTAAATACAGTTTTGTCAGTACTCAAAAACTTGTCACTCAAGTGTTAGTATATTAAAAGATAACCAGTTTCCATAAAGAATCAGAGCTTCCTTGCATGGAAATTAAATGTTGTATGCTATATGCTTATGAGGTTAAAGTATAGTGATTTAATGTAAACATAGCCCTACTGATTCAGAACAAGGGTCAATCAATTCCAGCAACCTGGCCATTTCAGCAGGGAGAAGAGACCATAAGTAGGATTCAAAGGCAAGAAGCACTTAACCACAAGGGCTTTGAATGTAGTAGATCCCAGCTGCAGAGTCTGGTTTGTACAATTTTACAAGGATTTAGCAGCAGGGGGACAAAAAATAAAATAGTTGCTTAGTTCTAGGCAGCCTCCTCTATTCTCTTGAAGGTAACAGTTTCCTGTGTCCCCAGAATCTGATGTTCTAAGGCTGGTTGTCACCTATAAAGCCTCATGTGGCATAGGATAGCCTGTCCCCCATTGTTTCTGTCTGCCCCACCAGATCTAGCAGGGAGGACATGCTTCTGGTCCCTTCTATCAAACCACATCAACTTGTTGGACCCCGGAGCCATGTCTGCTCTGTGGCTGTGCCTGCCCTGTGGAACAGCATCCCCACGGAGATTAAGGAAGATGTGGATTAAATGGGCTGATGGGACTTGTATAACATCTAAGGGGGAGGAGGAATAATAAGATTGTAAATATCTGTTGAAAAGAAGGTCAGAAGTCACTTACATATTTCTTAACTTTAAGTTCTTTCTTTTTTAATTTTTTGCACTTCTTTCTTGTCTTTTCTTTTCGATTTATCTTTTATTCTAAGGGAAAAATTCTTAATAAATATAATTTAAAAAAAAGAACAGCATTGACACAGAGATCCAGACAGCCCCGACCCTGTTAGCTTTTCATAAGGCGCTGAAGACTTGGCTGTTCCCTCAGGCTTCTGGGCCAGGAGGTTAGGCAAGCTCTGCTAATGATGTGTCCTTTGTGATTTTGTTTGTGGTTGTTTTAACCTTGGGCATCATGAGTTACATTTTCTTCTGGTTTTAATCTGTGTTTGCAACCCAGAGTCATTGTTGTGAAATGGGCAGCTATATAAGCCAATAAGAAAGAAAAGAAAGAAAGAAAGAAAGAAAGAAAGAAAGAAAGAAAGAAAGAAAGCCAGCCAGCCAGCCAGCCAGCCAGCCAGCCAGCCAGCCAGCCAGCCAGCCAGCCAGCCAGCCTACATATTAAGACTCCATTAAGCTATCTGCAGCAGCATCCTCATAATTCTGACCTCTGGGATTTTTTTCTAACCCCTTTTTAAAGCAATATAAAAATGGCCATCACCTGCTCAGTGGGAAATTCAGTGCCCTAGCCAGCATGATAAGTGGCAAGGGATTGTGTGAATTTATTAATTTTAAAAGACTTATTTAGCTGCCCATATTATAACCAAAACCCTGGGTGGCTCAGAAAACAGTACAATCAGCACCACCAGCCCCAGAACAATCAGAATAAAAACCTCAATAAAAGCTCAATAAAAACTCATGACACCCTGGGGCAACACATCCAAACATTGGACTATCATTAAAGACCTTATATGCTTAAAATTCTTGGGCCAGGAACAGCAGAGGAACAGAGATTATTATTAATATGGGCAATATGGGACTATTTTGTCCTTATACATTACAGTACCTATGTACTTATCCAGCTATTTTATCTGATAACATACTGAATTCAGATCAAGTACATTTCACTTTTCGTTTTTGTTATAAACTTGAGTTATACAGATTTTTTTAAAAAAAAATGTCAGCCATTAGTTTAATTCATAGCTCCAGAATGACCAAAAGTTCTGTCATAAATTACTATGACATTACTAATAGTGTAATGTCATAGGCTCAACTGGCTGCAGACCTACCAAAAGAAGGAGATATCAAGGATAAGTTTATAATTTAATTATAAATAATATAATAATAAATTATACTATAATTTAATTTAATATTTGTGTGTGTGTGTGTGTATCTTCAACATTGTGAGCCACCCAGGATCACATACTTAAGATGGGCAGCCATATAAATTAAATAACTAAATAAGATATTGCCCAAATGGGTTTACAGCACTGAAATATTTGCATAAAACTTTTGTGTTTCTCTACTAAGGGGTAATGGAGCTTTTAGAACCATCTGGAACTTTGCCCAGATAAATTCCCACTGAGATGTTCACATTACTTCCAAGTTCAGCTTAAAAAGACAGAATGGTATTATAGCAGCTGAGATACTTATTGTCCCCAAAAACCCCTGCAATCTTTGAGATGTTGCTGAATTACAATTCACAGCATTTCTCACCTTTGACAATACTGGGTGGGGCTGCTGAAAACAACATCAGGAGAGCCACATTGTTCACTCCAGCCTAGAAGCCTCTGTTGAGTTGGAAATAAAAATAAAAACAGTAGGGCACTGTAATCTGACCTTCTTTCCTATGGAAGATAATATTCCTGACAGCCCCTTTAAACCCTTCTTGAATACCTCAAGAAGAAGATTTCACACTGTTGCTGTTAATGATGGTTATCTAGAAATACATTTAGAAGGGGACATGCAACATTCATTCAAAAACATTTTAAGAAGCCAGCACTGCAGCCTCTCACCAGTCATTATTTTTTTTCATAGGCTGATTTCTTGTGGATATCAACTGCACAGACTAGTTTTTAAAAGTTTTAAATGAGCACAGTACTTTCTCTCAAGAAGCACAGCAGGGTAAACAGATTATATATCTTAGTTACAACTGCCAGATAAATGGAATTCTGATTGCTGTTAGTAATAAATGAAGTGAAATTTTGTGCAATAAGAAGTTCTGCTGAATTCGACAAGTAACTGAAGGCATTGCTAAAGTTTAGGATTGCAACTTTGATTTGATTGTGGGCCATGCTGTTCTGCTGTCATATCTTTCAATATCTAACATACTGAAGCTGGAGAAGCTATTAACTACACATGCTCATTTTAAATCACAAAATGATCTTTAGAAGCATTATGTTTTGCCACGATAATGATCTGTATGCTATAGGAGGAAGAAAACAAATCTGAATCATAGCTGTATCACTAGGGCAGAGAAAACTGAATTACTGAAAACATAATTCATGCTTAGTGAATTCTATGTAGCCCACAGAAACCTAAACCAATTCAATAACTACTGTACTCAGAGACAATCAAATTAATGTACTATTTTGAGAGCACCAGTCTATCAGATTTAATTATTTGTAATTGCTCTAAAAAAGCATCCTGTGTGGAAAAGTGCTGCTTTTTACTAGAGCCAATTCATGATTTTTCTCATCTGCTCATATGAGATTCAGAAATGAGTTTTTGAAGCCAAATAGAGAGAGTGAAAGGAAGGATATTATTTTTTCCTCCTCCTCCTCCTTTCTCTCCAGTTTTATTTACAGATGATTTTTCTGAAGTAAAGCAGAATACAGCAAACATTAAAAATACAACTAAAATTAAAAATACAAAATGTAAGAAAACAGCAAAATCTAACAAAAACTGGGCCAGATGGAAGACATGTCAAATGGAGAGCTTGCCGGCCCTCCAACCTCCATTGTGCAAAGCCTCCAAAAGACAAGAATAAAAAAGCTAAGCAGAAGGCACCAAGGCAGGGGACCATGACTGAAAAAACCATCCATGTAACTCCAACAGCCACACTCAGAAGTTGATAAAAAGCAGAGCTTCCTGAATTAAACATTATGGGTGGAGAGAATAGTTCCTTGGTCTGTATTTTTAGCTTAAATCTTGTAAGGCTTTAAAGGGGAGATAACCATCAGCGTTAAGGTGACTTTAATTTGAAACCATATTGAACCACCGTGCAGACTGAATAACAGCAAAATTTCAAACTCCAGGTAGGACAGCACATTAAGCTGGCATAGGGGCCAGTGAGTTGGGCTTGTTGGTGTCAGAACCCAACAATTGTGTCAGAACCTTGCAGTTGGAAGTCCTGGCAAATCCAGCATGCCTCATTAGCATGTGAATTAGCATGTAAACTGAGTTGTCCCACAATGCAACTCTGAGGAAGCTGTTTGTTGCCACTCCCATTTCCTCTCTCTCTCTTCCTTCTTCTTCCACCCAAGGAGAAGTGAGCATGCTGCTCTCCTCCATTCTGGGCACCATGTGATGGGCCTGGAATTCCCCTTTCTTCCATGTAGCCCTTGGCAGCAAAATAGGGCTGAGGGTTTAGGGCAAACTAAGTATTTAGAAAGCAAAGAAGAACAAAAGAACTTCATCTTTTCACCAAGATGGATGTAACAGAAGCAACAATAAAGTCAGTAAGAAATTATTTTACTTATCTTAACCTAATCTGTCTAAGCATGTGATTCTTTATGCTTGGGAGGGCTGAGTGTATAAGGTCAATAACCTGTGTTTCTCTGAAATGCTCATTGAAGCTATTTTAAGACAATATTCTTTTTCTGTGCAGCTTCTCTGCTGTGTTATAAGCTCTGCTCCAATTCAGTTGGTCCTAGCAGGCCACTAAATTGGCTTCAGGGCTTAGACTGGGAAGACCCAGGTTGAAATTCTCCTTTAGCTGTGCGGTTTACAGGCTGAGTTTGGGCCTATCACAGCTTTCAATCTAATCTACCGCACCAGACTGTTCTGAGGAAAAAGAGAGAGAGAGAGAGTAGCATGTTCAGCAAGCTGGGCTCGTGAAAGGAAATGAATAATAAAATATATAATTGCTGGCAACTTGCACTAACTTTTTCACAGCAGTTTTGCTTTTCTGGAAATTCTTTACATGTTTCTCCCCAGCAGGAATCTCCAAGAGTGCTTCAAATGCTGTTAGGTAGATCTACGCAAGATCCCCTTCTGTGTGTAAGACACTGGGGTAGACAGAGTTTTCTAAAAATCAACCGCTATTCAGTAAGCAAATTACAACAGTCTTGTGCAATATTCTCTGTGAGGACAAGATACACACCTTGTAATAGTAGAGAGTTAGGAGATGCTAGGAAGGATGTTTGGTTTTGATGGATCAATAGGACAGAAGTATTGTGTTTATTTTTCATCAAACGTTCTATGCATAGTTTCAAAGCATTGCTTCATTCCTGTACAGTTTCCTTCTGAAAAGAAATCTCCCCTTCCTGCCCAGGTATCCTTTGCTGGATACAGAAATTGCTGCCACAACTTCCCTCCCATGCATTTTTAAAATAATGAATAATGGAAGAGTGCTGCAAAACCACAGTAGATCACATGTGGAAGATATTATCCAAATTACCCATAAAATGTAGTGAATGGGGCAGATGGATTGTTGATAAAAGACACATCTGGAAACATGACAAAATTTATCCCACTTTAGAGGGAAATTTGGTGGTCAAGTCAAATTCCAGGTCTTACCATCTCTACTAGAAGATCTACTAATTATGGTAAAAGACAAATAATGTCCTTTGTACATTGGACTGAAAACCATCTTTCATACATATTTTCTGCATATCAGGATTGCAGGACCCCTAATCTCTATAAACCTCTGGATTTTAACACAGATTTCAATGAATAGGAATCAGAAGCACATCTCAGTAAAACCAGTGTAATACATTCATGAAGTCTGTTCCAATAGAGTTTCATCCTTAATGTCAGCAGATGTATTTACAGGAAATTGATCTTTCAAGAAAGTCTTATTTGAAGCAACTTTTCTCTGAATAAAAGGTCCCTTGCAATTTGTTCAACATTTTCAGTTTTGCTCCAGAAAAGCAGATATGCTTTCTTGACTCCTAGGTATGGTCTGTTGGTGTGTCCTTGGGGTGATTTGTGTTGAGGCAATTTGTGTTAATGTGCAGGTTGACTGATAAGGCTTAGAGTAACAGGAAATTCACTCTGTGTTTGTCCAAGAAAGAATTCATTAAGAACACTGCTTCACTGCACCAATGAAATGGTGACAGGTTGGCATTAACAGTCATTAACAGGGGCTGACAGTAGGGAGGGAACTGCAGTAGAAATTAAAAACAAAAGAACAGTACTCTAATTCTCTCAACATTACAAAAGCAGCTAATGAAAAGCAAGGGGGAAAGGGAAATCACGTATATTTTACTGGTGTAAAACAAGGGATGTTGAAGGGATGACCCTAGGGGATAGCTAAGGGTAGTGGGAATTTCCCATGAAATATCTTCTTTTCGCTTTCCACTCCCACACCCCTGTCTGAAGGGCTGTCACATGTAGAGGGTTCAGACTTACAGGTACATTTAGTGACAGCCTCATACAGCAACCGTTTGAGATTATAACAGTGATGAAAAAGTGACTTTACAACCAATCCTCACATTTATGGCCTTTGCAGGTCTGTAAAGCAAAGGAAAGCTGAAGTAAGACTGTAAGCACAGTCATGGTTTCACTTAGTGACCACCTCGCCTAATGGTTGAGTTACTAGTCCCAGTTGTGGTCACTAAACAAGGACCACCTGTATTCTCACTTGCTCCAGAAGGCAAGACTACAGGTAGTCTTCACTTAACGACCATTCGTTCAGCAACCAATCAAAATTATGATGGTGCTGAAAAAATGGCCTTACAACCTGTGCCTGAAATTACGACTGTTGCAGCACCCCCACAGTCGCATAATCAAAAGTCTGGTGCTTGGCAGCCTGCATGCATTTATGACTGTGGGGGTGCTTCAACTCCCCCCACCCACCTATCTCCCCCCCCATCTCTGCCCTTTTGGAAGCCCTCCAACCTGCCTTGCAGGACGGGAAGCCTCCTGAGCAGCGTGAGGCCGCCAAAAGCAGGCTCCAGCCTCCCCAGCCTGCATTCCTTTACCCAGCTGCCTCTTCTCCCAGTTCCCCGCACCTACCTTTGCCTTTTTCGCCCAGCAGAAGCACCTGGCTGCTGTTGCTGAGTCCTTTCCAGACCCAGCTTCTCTGGCAAATGTTTCTTCCATGTGGCTCCCTTCAGAACGCTGTCTTCTCAGCTTACACTAACTTCTCAGAGACTTTGGAGTGCTGGGCGAAAAAGGCAAAGGTAGGTGCCAGGAACTGGGAGAAGAGGCAGCGGGGTGAAGGAATGCAGGCTTGGGAGGCTGGAGCCTGCTATTGGCGGCCTCGTACCGTGTGGGTGGGATGGGATGGATGGCCTCGTGCCACGCAGCTGGGCTTCCTTGTTGGCAGAATGCTGGGAAAGCCTTTAGCCCAGGAGAGATCAGAAAAGTCACACACCAGGCATTTCTATAAAAATAATTTATTTACAGAAAGCAAAACGAAATTTAAAGGACTTAGCTCTCCTGGCTTGCTACATATCGGCAGAGAGAAAAAGAGGAAGAAGTAAGAAACAAGTCCGGGCAGGTTCCTCCCCCCAGGCGATTTGCAGCAAGCACATGAAAGGAGACAATCAAATACAACCTCTTCACCCAGCCAAAATGATTAGGTACAATAGCAGTCTTAATCGTTAGTAGGAAAACATCAACACTCCCCTTTTTACACTACAGATTAAGATGCAAACCAATCTTCTCTGACAACTCTTTGTGTCTTGGTACAGGAAGAGGTTTGGTTAAAATATCAGCAATCATGTCTTTTGATTCACAATATTTTAACATTATTTCTCCTTTGCTTATCATATCTTTGATATATTGATATCTAATATCGATATGTTTTGTTCTATTTCTGCAGGCTTCAGATTTTGCCATAGCAATGCAAGCTTGATTATCCTCATAAACAGTTATAGGCTGGTTTACTTCCATGCCTATGTCTTTTAACAAATGTTTAAACCATGTAACCTCATTACAGGTTTGTGTTAGAGAATAAAACTCTGCTTCTGCAGTGGAAAGAGCAACAAGTGTTTGTTTTCTAGAATGCCAGCCTAAGCTAGATCCAGCAAATTGAATTAAAATCCCAGAAGTGGATTTTCTGTCACTGACATCTGCTCCCCAGTCAGAATCAGCAAAAGCCTGCAATTTTTCGGTTCCAGAGGCATTTAGCTTCAGGCAATAATTCTTTGTTCCTTGCAAATACCTCATTAACCTCTTCAATGCTGCTTTTCCAGTAGATGTAGGCTTCTCTACCTGTCTACTTAAAATGGCCACAGAATTTGAGATATCTGGGCGAGAATGATTTGCAATGTACAGTAGGCTTCCAATTGCAGATCTATATTTCTCTGCCTCAGTTAATTGAGTTTCTCCTATATCTTTCTGAAAATCTATTATCATCGGAGTAGAGACTGGTTTACAGTCTTGCATATTAAAATCCTCTAGGAGCTTTTGAATTTTACTACGTTGGTTTAACAGAAAGCTACCATCCTTCTCCCTGTGTACTTCCAAACCTAGGTAATTGGTCACAACTCCAAGGCTTTTTAATATGAAATGGCTTTTCATGCAGGCTTCAAAATCAAGCCTTTGTTTTTCTGTTGATGTGAACAGCAGCAAATCATCAACATAAATGAACAGATACATACAGCCTTGTTTGTCCTTCTTCATATATACACAGGGATCTGCTTTTCCTTTTTCAAAACCAAAATTCTGCAGTTTTTCATCTACTTTTTGGTTTCAGGATCTAGCAGCTTGTTTTAACTCATAGATTGACTTCTGCAGTTCACAGACTAGATTCTCCCCTTTTTCATAGCCAGGGGGTTGCTGCATGTATAATTTGTGATCTAAATCACCATAGAGAAATGCAGTCTGAATGTCATAGTGGTTAACTGACATTCCTTTTAGTGCAGCAACTTTTAACAGTAATCTAATTGATTCACCTTTAGTAACTGGTGCAAAAGTCTTGTCAAAGTCTAAATCTTTCCTTTGAGTGAACCCTTTTGCAACCAACCTTGTTTTATATGTTTGGATTTTGCCATCAGCATCCCTTTTCAGTTTGAAAACCCACCTACAACCTAGACAGCACTCATTGGGAGGTAGATTTACCAGTTTCCATGTTTTATTTTCTTTCAAGGATGCTAATTCCTGTTGCATGGCAGAATGCCAATTTTGTGCAATCTCAGGTGGTAAAGCATTCACTTGTTCTAAAGACTCAGGTTCTGTGAATATGTGAAAAGCCTTTACTGTTTCAGCCTGAAAACGTGATGGAGGAACGCCTTTATTACTCCTCTGAGATCTGCAAGGTAATACAGGGCTTAAATTTTGACTCCTATCACTTTCCTGAGAAGCATCTATCTCATCAGACAGATCTTCAGTTTGCTTTTCTGGTTTAATGTCCTCATCAGGCAAAAGGTCACCATCAGCAAGTCCTTGCTGTTCTCTTGTGGTGGTCAGTTCAACTGGAGAGCTAGAATTTAATCTCCCCCAGTTTTGTTCAGCAAAAGAAGCGCTTTTGCTAATTATTAATTTCTCTCCCATTATGAACCTGTAGCTCCTTTGGCTTTGTTCATAGCCAACAAAGATGGCTTTCTTTGTTGTGGGGCCTCCTTTCCTTCTCTGCTGTTTTGGAATGTGAACCCATGCAGTGCTTCCAAACACTCTAAGATGGTTTACCTTTGGTTTCACACCATAAAACAAATGGAATGCAGTGTCCTGAATCACAGAGTTATACAATCTGTTTTGTACATAAGTGGCAGTAGATATGGTCTCTCCCCAGTACTTAAAAGATAATTGTGAATCTTTAATCATGCATTCCATTGCATTTTGCAAGGTTCTGCCCTTTCTTTCAGCAACACCATTTTGCTGAGGGGTGTAAGGGTTAGAAAGAATTTGTTCTATCCCCTTTTCCACTAGGAACCTTCTGAATTTGTGAGAAAGGTACTCTCCTCCTCTATCACATTGGAGTGCAGATACAGGCCTAGGGAATTTTCTATTTGCCCATGTCACAAAACTTTTAAATTTCTCAAATGCCTCATCTTTATGTTTTAAGATGTAGATAAATGTGTATCTTGAGAAATCATCAATGATGGTCATTGCATACCTTGCTTGTCCAAGACTTGGAGCAAAAGGACCAAAAATGTCAGAGTGTACAATTTCCAAAGGTCTAGTTGTAACTCTGTCACTGTGCTTACTCACAGGAGCTTTTAGTGTTTTGCATTCTTTGCAAACTACACAATCTAACTATTTATCACAGGGTTTTATCTTTAGGTCAGCACACAGCTCTGGCATTTGTGCTATATACTTGAAATTAGCATGACCAAATCTCCTGTGCATCAGGTGTACACATTGGTCATGATATGGAGTGTTGCCAACTGCAGCCTTGCAGCTTGGCTTCCTTGCATTTTGCACAATGTACAAGGAGTCTTTTAACATACCAGTAGCACACAATTTCTCATTTTTACGTATCTCACAACCATTTTTCTTAAATGTTATGATATACCCTGTTGCAGCCAATTGTGCCACAGATAAAAGGTTTGATTGTAAATTTGGCACATACAACAGACTTTTTACAGTTTCTCGCAAGCAGGATAAATACAAGTCACCTTGTCCCATAATTTTGGTCACAGACCCATCAGCCAAAGATACACTTTGTCTTTCAGTTTTAGACAGTGACACAAAAGAGCTTTTACAATTACATAAATGACAACTGGCCCAAGAATCTAACACCCATACATCAGAATTACCCTTCTCAGCAACCTGTGCAATCTGGGTTGTCTGAAGAGCCTTCTTCTGTGTTGCCCTTGTGTTTTTCTTCTCTGTCTTTCTACTCTTGGGTCTCATGGCACAGTCTCTTTGCAAATGTCCAGCTGAACCACAAGTGAAGCATCGCTAGCTGGCTAGCGCTGTGGCCTCAGGTTCCTTTCCCTTCTTTTCCCTCATTTTCTGGTATTGCAGCTTTCCAGAAGAGATGGGGGGGGGGGGATCTTTCCTCTCTCTTCTCCCATTCAGCGAGTAAGCGCTGTGTAACATACGATGGGTTGAGGTCTGCTTCAGGCATAGCCTCCAGGGTACAGATCAGCATGTCCCACGTTGTATTTAGTGAGGACAGGAGGATATAGGATTTTGTGAGAGGTGAAAATTCCATTCCTCTCTCCTGCAACTCAACAAACAGCTGCTGAATAAAATGCAGGTGCTCAGGAAGGCTTTCTCCTTCTGCAAGGTAGGCTCTATACAGCTTTTTCGTCAGAGCAACTTTACTCCCTGCTGTTGCCTTTACATCTAAGTCTCTCAAAGCGTCCCAAAGTTGCTTTGCAGACTGCATGCCTCGCACGTGGACTAGCTGATTGTCCTCAGCTCCCAAGATAATGGTGGCTCTAGCCCGCTCATCCTGTCTCAGCCATTCAGCACTGGGATTTTGGGGGTTTTGCTCACCAATTGGCAGCTAAAGATTCTCTCTGCAAAGATACATCTCCATCTTCAGGGCCCAATTCAAATAGTTGGTCTCTGATAGGCGCTCCAGAGGCATCGCTGAGGGCTGGGAGGTAGCCATGGCTTCTTCCTTCTTTTGCAAGTCACCTCAGCTAGCTTCTTTGTCCTGTAGACCAGCAGTTGCTGGAAAATCTCCAGGTGGCTCCAAAGAAAATCTTCACAGGTCTTTGCTACCTGCCTTTAAATTGTGCATGAGGTGTGGAGCTGATCTCTCTTTTCTCTCTGGGTTTTACTGGGCTGCTCACTGGGCACATAACCTGTTGGCAGAATGCTGGGAAAGCCTTTAGCCCAGGAGAGATCAGAAAAGTCACACACCAGGCATTTCTATAAAAATAATTTATTTACAGAAAGCAAAACGAAATTTAAAGGACTTAGCTCTCCTGGCTTGCTACATATCGGCAGAGAGAAAAAGAGGAAGAAGTAAGAAACAAGTCTGGGTAGGTTCCTCCTCCTAGGCGATGTGCATCAAGCACGTGAAAGGAGACAATCAAATACAACCTCTTCACCCAGCCAAAATGATTAGGTACAATAGCAGTCTGAATCGTTAGTAGGAAAACATCAACATTCCTGCCCCACAAGGCAGGTTGCAGGGCTTCCAAAAGGGCAGAGATAGGGGAGATAGGTGGGGGGGGGATAGGCAGGCAGGGCTGCAACTGTGGTGGGCAAGCAGGGCATGTGCCCTGGGCACCATGCTGGGGGGTGCCAAAATGGGCACTGGGGGGCGCCAAAATGGGTGCGGGATTCATGTTTGCCCCGGGTGACACAGACCCTAGTTGCAGGCCTGTAGGTGGAGGGGAGTCGAAGGCAGTGTTCAGGGCTGGGAGGAACCAAGCCCGGAATGGCTTGTATTGGGGTGGGTGCTCAGGCTAACGACGGGTAAAATTCACTTAATGATGGCAAGGGGAATTGCTAGGATTGCCATTGCTAAGTGATGCCATCTCTCTTTACAACCGCATGGTTTAGCGATGGAAATTCCAGGCCCAATTACCATCGTTAAGTGAAGACTACCTGTAGAACGAATGGGATGAAACTTCAAGGATGTAGACAGAGATTAGACATTACAAAGAACTTGACAGCAAGAGCTGTCAGTCAGTGGAATAGGTTACCACATGGAGTGGTTTCTTAATCTTCGCTGGAAGTTTTCAAACTGGGTGGATAGTTATCTAGCTGGGATGGTGTGGCGAATCCTGCAGTGAGCAGGGGGTTGGGTCTGATGTCCTCTTAGGTTGCTCCCAACTCTATGAATCTGTGATGTTTCTGAGTAGAAATTTACAATGCAGAAACAGAATTCAGCCATCGCCTTCAGTCATTCATTCACCAGAATGAATTATTATAAAAGGTCTTTCTCCTGGTGTCTCTCAGAAGCAGCAGCAGCAGAAGCCCCTGTGGGCAAGTAGGCAGCAGACGTCTTCTCCAACACAACCTGGATCAGCCTGAGTTTCCTTCCTGGGTTCAGGGAGTGCCCAGATGCATCTCCGCTACCAATTTCAACAGCCCTTGTACCTCCTGGCTAGGATGAGAAAAACTATCCTGGAAAGCAGACTGGAGGGTGAGCCTCATCCAAAGCCAGGGTTTTCACAGAGTTGTTGGGCCCTTTTTCTGAATAAGTTTGCAAATGTCAAGCAAGCAGTCGCTGACAATTTACAGCTGTTCATGATTTTTTAAGACTCCAAGAAAAGCAAATATACCAGAAGTCAGCAAGCCTGTAAATGCATGTGCTGAAATTAAGGACTAAACCCTATTGGAACAAATTCTGTCAATTTATTAAATTGGTTTTACTGAGATGTAGCTCTGTTTCCTATTCCATTGAAATCTGTGTTAAAATCCAGAGGTTGTATAGAGATTAAGGGGTCTGCAATCCTGATGTGTGGAAATTACAAATGAAAGAACAGATGGGATGTCAAAAATAGCAGTAGATATCCTGAAGAACAGCATAACAAGTAAATGATCAAGGGACTTAGTTATCAGGGGTGTTGAAACAGGACTAGCTTAATATCAAAGACTAAGAAACTGCTGTGCTTCATTGGGAGTGTTGACCTGTTTGGGAGGGGTCTGTGAGTATATTAATTGTTGTCACTTGCTTTCAGTTCCTTTTTTCTGAGAGTGGGATATAAATTGTTGCATGCTGCAATAATGAATAATGTAGGATGCAACCTTACACATTTTCTTGGAGGAATGCCCCACTGGTTATACTGTAAGTATGCTTAGGACTGAACTGTAAGAAAGCAAAACTTCCTTACAAGTGCAATCCTCTCCTTGGAAGTTCCTCCTCCTAGCAAGTGTACAAAGGATTTCAACTTGCAAATCAAACAATTGTGCAAAGACCCAACATAACTTCTATCTTAACATGACTTATAAACTGGCATGTTTTATATGAGATCATATAATCACAGAAATGGAAGGTGCCCATTTGGGAATTAAGTCTCATTCCTTGCTCAGTATATATATCTTAGTATATATAGAGAGTGTGTGTATGTGTGTGTGTATACACACACACACATATACACACACACACTCAGTATCTATCTATCTATCTATCTATCTATCTATCTATCTATCTATCTATCTATCTATCTATCTATCTATATCTCAGTATATATAGAGAGCCAGTTTGGTCTAGTGGTTAAGGCAATGGGTTAGAAACCAGGAGACTGAGAGGTCTAGTCCATCTCCAAAGATGGCCATCCAACCTCTGCCTGAACACATCTAGTCAATGGGGAGCTCACTACATCTTTGGACAATTGGTTCCATTATCAGACCAGACTTATTGTAAGGAAGTTGCTTTAAATCCATTATTCTGATCCTGAACTCTGGAATGTTATAGAACAAATCTTGATCTTCTGTGTGATAACCCTTTAGGTATTTGAAGAATGCTGTCATGTCTACCTTCTCTCTTCTCTTTGCTATATATTTCCAATTCTCTCAATCTCCCTTCACAGATCACAAATTTTATTATGAACTGGGGCCTGCTGAAGCACCAATTCTTTCAAGCACTGTTATTTAACAGGCTTATGTATTCTGGAACTTCACAATGAAACTACAATTAATAACCAATCAGCACCAGACAAATAGTCACCTTTCCTTTGCAGCTTGTTCACTAAGTTCTGGTCCTCAAAGGTCACTGTGAGATGGATCCCCCAAAAGTTGGAAGGGAAGGAAGACAGGGTGCCTACCAATAGCTACTTGCCAGTGTTCTTTGGCTGGGTCTGCTGGATACATTCAGGGTATTCCTTTGGTTTCCCGAAGCTGTTCAAAGAGCGTGTACTGGTATACTGCTCCTTTGTCTGTTTCTGGACCCAGGTAATCAGTGAAATCCATCTGGCTCATCCAGACAGAGAAACCCAACTCAGCAGGGCTCTGCTTCCAAATTCTAAGAAGGCAGCTTACCAGTCAAGTTTGGGTCTGCTCCTGTAAAGCCCAGCAACCTCCTTGGGGCTGTAGTGAACTCAGTGGAGATCCCAATAGGCCTCTGCCCACTGAAAGGTCACATTGGCAGGGCTCAAGCCCAGTGGTCAGTCATGCAAGCCAATGCCATTCTTACAGAATATAAAACTACTTTAGAGCCACCTGCTCAAGTTTGAGGTTGCCAGAATTAATTTGTGACAAATAGTTTTACTAGATGTAATCAGGCTTACCTATGCGTGACAATTATCATCCCAAGAGACCTGTAGATACACTATTCATAAATTAAGCAATAAGAGAGAATACACAAATACAAAAAGAGCAACATGTCCAACAATAATTAGAGGCAATCAACATTGCTATAATTCTCTTCAAACAGTTAAATGTCACTGAAAGTTCATTTAAAGGAGAAAAAAAATGGATTACTATTTAGAACCCCTGGGAAATGAGAGATAGAATCAACATATGGCTGATTTGCAAAAGTAATCTTACTTTTGAGAGCCAGTTTGATGTAGTGGTTAAAGCACCGGGCTAGAAACCAGGAAACTGTGAGTTCTAGTCCCACCTTAGGTATGAAGCCAGCTGGGGGACCTTGGGCCAGTCCCTCTCTCTCAGCTCTAGGAAGCAGGCAAGGGCAAACCACTTCCGAAAAACCTTGGCAAGAAAACTGCAGGGACTAGTCCAGACAGTCATCAGGAATCAAGACTGAATCAAAGGCACCCAAAAATAAATAATAAATAAATAAGTCTTACTTTTAATCAGAGTCTGTGCATGACCTAGGGAATTCTCAATTTAAAAAAGGGCCTATTTTGCATAATGTGTGCACTCCTTTTTCAATATTGTACTTCCTTTTTACCTCAAAGATCTTCAGTTGTGTGTTGAATGATAAGGCCCTGAACCTGAAGAGCCTGACTGATACTTGCTTGCCACATAAATTATTTCCCACATGCAATGGCATCCATAGAAGTTTTGATTCCAGCAGGATATGCTTCTCTGTACTCAAGGAAGTTGTGAGCTAATGTGGTGTAGAGTTGGTTAGGATCAAAGAGACCCAGGTCCAAGCCCACTCTCATCCATGGAAACTCAGTCTGAGACTCTGTCTCAGTCTCACTTTGATTGTGACAGATTATCATACCCTTTCAGCCCAATCTACTTCACAGCGTGGTCGCTGTAGGGATAAAATGAAGGGAATGCCCCATGTAAGCCATTCTGAGCTCCTGAAGGAAAGGTGGGAGAGAGCATGAGAGAGAGAGAGAGAGAGAGAGAGAGATCTGACAAAAAAAACCAAGTAATTCCTATGAACCAGTAGCTGTAATTACTGCTCACTGGAAGTGAAGCAAATGCCTTATTACTTTATTGCAGATAAAATTGTGCCTAAAATTAAAAGTGAAATTCCATATTGATTCAGAAGAACAGGACATGATGGAAGTAATGCAAATGTTCTGAAATGTCCTTAACACTGAGATTTCAGCTTTGCCTTTCTAGAGATTCCCTTGAAACATTGAGTAAACTGAGAAGTGGTGATTGGTCTGCATGTGCAAGTATTCATGCTATCCTCCCACCCATCCCAAATAACATTTACAAAATAAGAAATAGTGCTGATATCTTTCTACAACATACAAATGATACCTGCATTCCTTGGAGGTGTTAAGTGATGGATGGAATTAACAAGAGATGACAATTTTTGTAGACTGGATTTAATACCCTCTGCCTACTGTTCCCTATTGAATTAGCCAATTCAGGCTTCCTTTTAAGTACCTCTCAGTATTCAGGTTTTTAATAGCAGTGATTTAACTATTGTAGGAAGGATTTTAAAGGCTGCACATGGCATGACTCTTTGTTGCATTAAGAAAACCGCAACAGACCAGATATGTTTGAAATAGTACAGACTAGCAAACTAAGAAGAAGAATAAAATTGAAAAGCAGACTTTGAGCACTTCAAGGGGAAAAAATCCTTTTGAAATGATTTTTTTTTTAACTTCAATATGTTAGGAAAACCAGATTTGGGCTGGTTTGGGGAGATACAAAAAAAATGTCTTTACTGCCATCTAGTGGTTATCTGGAGTTTTGCAAGCCAGATCTAGTAGCCCCAGAAAAGGGATTCTAAGGACTGGTTTGAAATCTTTTTTTTTTCTTGATCTTCACTATAAAATATATTAGAAGTCACCATAGAATGGAAGGTGGTTAATAACTCTCCATTGTAAATATTTATCTGAAAAGCTCCCAGTGATTTGCTTAAGTGGCTAGGTACATCAATGAATGTACCACTGAGAAACCTAAAAGGCCAAGCTGACGACTGCTCATTCTGGAGAGAATCTATCCATGTGGTCACTAAGAATCAACCCAGATTTGATGGCAATCAGTCAATCAATCAATCAATCAATCAATCAATCAATGAGCTGTGGTTTTATTCACCATGACTTATTGTATAACTATAATTGGCTCTGTTTGCACAACATGCACATCATAATATAGCTTGCTTGGCTTTGGCTTAGCATGGTATCTGAATCAAGCCAACAGTTTGCACGAGTAAACTGGCACAGACTGGCTGGTTCATAAGCCACTTTTCCATACAGAGTTGCTGAAAGCACATATTAAGACATTATTATCATAAGACAATATGATAATAATGGTGTCATGAAAGTTTCATAGCAGAATACATTTCCTATGGACTTTTTTGAGGTCAAGATAAGCACTTTATAGTGTGACAAAAGCACGTACTAATATCTCTCTATATGGAGTGAATGAATCTGAAATATGCTTAAGACTGAATGAATAGAGCTCACTAGACTGAGAAGAGCTATTTCCTCTTTCTTTTTGATGGTGAATAAACAAAAAATGCTTTCTGGATCAATTTCTTATTTGAATCCATCATTTTCCTGGCATAGGAATAACTTTGTGTTTTGAGTTTTTTAGAACATTATTTCTCTCCGACTTTTGTAATATTTTCTAAGCCCTTTTGGGGAAGATTTCCTGAGTGTGGGAGGCTGACCAAGATCTTGGCATGTACTGTTGACTTCAAGTCCCAAAGCCTAGCAGATATGGATCTTGGGCTCAGAGCAGGGTGGTCATGCATGTGCTCTGTGTACAGGCAGCCTTGAGTTTACTCAAATAACTGTCTGGTTAAATAGCAGGACTGGGAAAGACTCCCACTTCACAGCCAATCAGAATAGGCAAAATGGTCATTAAAGCAGCCTGAGTTAAGGAAGGCTGCTTAAAATCTACCTTCGTCCAATATCAGCATAATGCACGAGCCCAGGTTGCTAAGCTATAACATTAGGCTTTCTCTGGTAATGATTGTTGACAGCACAATTTCCAATCACTGTATTTATTGAGCATATTAGTACCCCCCATGTTCTTGCCACAGCCAGCCTGTGGTGATTTTGACATGAAAAATGTACAAAAACTTTTGCATAAGTCCTGAAACAGATATATCCCAATAAAAAACAAAACCTTCCAGATTTTCTCCAAATCCACATGAGTGATGTCATTCTACCCTTCCAGTGTCACTCAGCCCTGTTAAGTGTGGTCCTTGACAACTAAAAAGTTGTCCTCTTTTAGATTATAGCTTAACTCTGGTGATTAGATCATGATTAGATCAGAGAAGGCAAACTTTTAATAGATTGGTGGGAGGCCTGAAGCTGCCAAAGCCAGAATCAGAGAAGCTGAGACCAGACAGGGCTGTAATTAAAATATGGTGCCCGCCACATCCAAGGCTGAGAAATAAGCAGTAAGATGTCCTCTACTATGTATAGGAGGTAGAAAAATATGCAAGATTTAATCCCTGGAGTTGTTACAAATAGAGGGCTTAATTGCTTATCTTCTTCTTTATTAGGGCTTCCTGTATCTGCAATAAAAGCAGCATCTCTCCTATCAATGTCCTGGACTCTTCATTGCTAACTCCTGAATGTAAATTTGAGTTTCAAGAGAAAGATTTATTACCCTGTTGCAGACCTCAAAGTGAGCGTTTTGGAACAGCAACATTGAGCAAGACATCACTGAATTTATTACATCAAAATGCTTCAGGCAATCTCAAAAGGACTCAACAGACAAAACTGTTCATTGATAAGGTACTTGTAATCTGCATCATCAACCTCTCTTCCCCACCTTGGCCCACTCTATGCATCTGATGAAGCAAGTTGCAGCTCATGAAAGCTTTTGCTTTTTAATAAAACTTGTTCATTTGAAAATGTGCTACCAGATTCCTCCTGATTTCTTGCTGACTCTTTAGTTGAAGCTCTGACAATTGGGGGCTGCACTTAACATTTTGGGGTGGGGTGAGGGATGCAGCGGGCAAGATGATAATGTACATAAGCTGTTCTCATGTGGGTGGAGGCAATATTAGTTGGGAGGGCTTCTAAATGTGAGAGGGCTGGGGGATTCTTACTGTTCTCAACTACGTTAAATCTGTTTTAAAGCTTATACTACAGTTTTTGTTTATTTCCTACCTCAAGATGTTGGGAAACCATGTAGCTGAATTTCCATGATTGTGACTGAAGGGAGCCCAGAAACTGAGGCCTCAGGTTTAGGACAATGCATGAACTCAGTCTGATTGTGGTCAAATAATGGTTTAGCCTTATAAGAATACAAAGTATTGAGCTTCAGGTTTGCGTATTTCATTTCTCATCCCTCTGTCTATTCTCACAAAAAAGAGGAAGCATATTAAAAGTTCTATGGGTAATTTAGAACCAACCAGAGCTTGTGAATATGTGAAATTACAGTTTGCAAAAATTGCAGTTACTTCCACAAATCAGCTGATGAAACCAGGAGGCAGCACAGGTGGACAGCCATGTTAGTCTGTGGTAGCCCAAAACCAGAAGTAGTTTGGTAGCACCTTCTCAGACAAACTAATTGTATTAAAAGGCATAAGCTTTTGTGAATTATGCAGTGGCTTACTTTATCAGATGCATGGAGTAGTTAAACTGATGTAGGTATTAAATTGGGGTGTGGTGGGGGTGGAGGAGCCTGATTAGGTTTCTAATGTGTTACAGTTGCTAATTGAAGAGATACTTGTAATCTGTCTCACGTGTACTGTGTATCTGCATAACCACCACCCCATTTCACCCCAAGGGTTTCAATTTTCACAGGTGTTTAAAGTAGACAATGATAGTTAAATGCAATCTAAGAAAGTATAAAAATTTTATTGGATTGGATTTAAAACTATATAGACACAAAATCTGTTTCTTTCTTAACAGATGTTTCTCTTATTGACTAATACAGTCACAGGGCACTTCCATACCACTTCTCCAAACTTTTGAGAAGTTCAAACCTAATGTATTATTCTCCTGCCAACCTTGAAACACAGAGATGATCATGAATCAGTCAATGTTCTCTCCCTTTAGACAACCATTACAAAAGGGCAAAAAATGTCATTCAATCAAGGCCACACACCCCCAGTTGCTACCCTCTGTTTCATACTCTGATCTACCTAAGAGTAACAATCTTCCATACCCCCTCTTCTTTTCTAAAAAGAAAATAAAGCAAATAGCTAGTGCCCATTTTTATGATGGTGGGAAGCTATATGCAGAAAAGCCATTTGTAAACATCCCAACTTTGCCACCAATTTTATACTAAATTTCAGAAAAACTTAAATTTGAGGTGAAATACTATTTGTAAGAACTGACACCATCAGTCCCAATATTGACCCAACTCATGCACAATTGGAATATGCAGAAATTAGGTTTATTGAAACTAATGTACAGATCAGAAGAAAAGCTGCAATTAAGGTATTCCCACCTAAACTCACTCACTAAAATTTTCCAGCACCCCCTCCCCCCTCCTGCTCCTTTCTTATCCAACCTCTAACAGTCAGCCATACCAGTCGCAGATGTCTCTGGCAGTACGACCTTGACTCCCCTCTGGCAGCCCAAACAACGGTGATTCACACTCCTTGCAATTCCCCCCTCCCATCTTCCTCCTTGACACGCATTGGCTCATCTGTGCAGATGAAACGATCAGACGATTCAGAACTCATTTTTTTGTGGAGTCTGACACTATTTTGGTCAGGGAGGGAGAGTCAAGAGTTTCCTCCAACTGGAAAACAGATCACCAACAAGCTCTGCAGTGCTGCAAAGAAAGTACCAGGTTTACTCTGATTTCAGATAAGCCACAGTAGAGCAAGCATGCAGCCACCCAGTTCTGGAATCAGTTCTGAACTGGCACCATTGATTTGTTTTTTTAACTCACATGCTTCAGTAACCAGTACTGAGTTAGTCTGTCACTGGGAAAAGTAACATTCTGAAATTCCCCAGATAGAAATCTCAAGATCTCCCATAGAAAACCAACTGGTCCTGGCAAGAAAATCTGCTAGCATTTGGATTAAAGCAGAGGTAGGTGAGCAAGGAGAGGATTCTTGTCAAAAAGATGCAGATGTGGAAGTGTTTGCATGAAGTTTAATTACTTCTGGTTGAGCTTTGTTTCTGAACACAGATGAGAAATAAATTGTGCTGAGGAACACTCAGAATGTTTATTGTAGATTTATCTTCCAACATTAAAATTACCTAAAATCTCAGCAGCTGCTGTATTATACTCAGTCTCAGCCAACTTCTGTTGCATCACTGTCATCAGAAGAGGGAAGAATTGCACTCAGGAAATGCACTTACTGTCTTCAGGTGACTAGAGAGCTCTCCCTGCCCCCACCCCGCCATGGTGTCTCATATTTGGATCAACTTCTGTACAGAAACCTGCCTGACATAAAGCTTGATGTCTTCTCAATGCCAGGTGAATACTCTCCCCAGTTTTTTTCCCCATGCTTAGAGGCATCTCTATAACTCCTTTTTACCTCTGCAGCCAG
The DNA here is from genome assembly GCF_035149785.1 of Candoia aspera. NCBI lineage: Eukaryota > Metazoa > Chordata > Lepidosauria > Squamata > Candoiidae > Candoia > Candoia aspera. Next base: position 116,773,913 of record NC_086153.1, on the reverse strand, counting down.
ATGTTTTGTTGGCTTCCTGCTTCAGTGCTTTTAATATATTCTACTTTTAAGTTAATTCAATATTTTATTACAGTCACAGACCAGAATAACAAATACAATACAAATTTATATAAATATGGATAAAAGTGCATTAAAATAAAACAAAACATAATATTAATGGTGGGCTCATCAGCGGGCAATCAGAGTCTGCCTAATTTTACAGACAGTATAACAAAATTTAGCCACGTTCAAAGAAACTGAATCAAACTGATCGAATAGCAACAAAAGTACATAAAAAGATCAGAATTTCCCAGGTATTTTATCAAATAGGGAGTTATAAAATGGGCCCTACTTTTAAGTTATGTGTGTTCTGGAAGTCTTGCATTGAAGGGCAGCCTTTAAGAAATCTGATTGATTGATCAAATAAATAAACTAGGTAGCTATTCACCAAACAAAAGAGCAGCAGTTCCCTCAGCAGCCCTGAGCAAAGACTGAAAGTATTTTGTTCTTTGAGAGTACCAACAAGGGCAATTTCATACATGTTCTTTTCAGTTGCTCATTTTTTTCCAGCAAGCTATGTTGCTCTGCTCAAGGGCTTTTTGAACGCACACTTTCTCCCATAAATCCCATGCCATATAAATGCATTCTCCAAGTAATCCATGAAACGACATAATAGTCACAGAAATAGGAAGATTTATTTTTTTTTTAGAAATAGGAAGCTCCGGGTAGAAAACAACCTCATTTCTCCTGATTTTCTCTTCAGATTATGGTGTCAAGTGGATGAAATTTGTCAAAAATTATTTGAATAAACAGGATAGATAAACAGGACAGACTGTATTTTCAAGCCAGGCCCTTTATGGACCAAGGATACATGCAGTTTCTCATCTGCACAAGGTCTTGGGAGGCCTAGCAGGGAGTTAAAAGAGATGGTCCTGATGTGGAAAAAGAACTCTGGGCCAGGGCTGTCTGAAGCTCTGCAGTGCACGTAAAGAACAGATGGAGCTTTAATCGCACAGTCACAGCTGCCATCTTGCCTTTTTTGACCACACCCTACAGACACCCCTGCTCTGTGCCCCATCTTCAGAAATGGACACTTGATGCAGTTAAGTAAATGTTAGTCCTGGAAATCTTTAGACTTTGTGACCCTCACCTCCTCCCCTTTTATTTGCACCAACAAAACGTAGTGGCAAATCTCTTATTTGTGGAAGCATGCTGACTTTTGAGGGGAGGGAGAGTTAAAATATGAGTGTGAAGTCTTTGCACGGTTTAGGCGCACCTATTACTAGGAAAAGAATTCAGAACCTTCCCCAAAGGATAAAAAGCATTGGCCTCACCCCTGCCAGTAGCATCACTATTATGCCCCTGCAGCCCTTGGAATGTGAGAAAAACAAACAAACAAACACAAATGTGTGTCTACCCCTGTTTTGACTTCGGACAGATTTCCCCAACATGGGTCCCTTCTAGTCTCAGCAGTCTTCACAAGCATAGCCAGGGATAATGCGAGCTGTAAGGCCAAAACATCTAAGTTGCAACATGGCTGATAAATTTGGAAACCTAAGGTTCATTTTGCTGTGGGGCTCTGGTTGTCTGCCTCGAAATCCTTGCCCTGCCAGAAGGTGCAACTAAAAGGCAGAATATTTCTGAATGACTGTCACAAAATATGACAAGCTGGAGGGGGTTGCCATTTTCATACTTCATATAAACGATAATATGCTGTGCCCCTCCCCTTCTGAAACAGTCTGTGTATCTGTAACTCTACTCTAGGAAGCAGAAGATCTTGTGGCCAATTATACTTTTTTAACATCAAAAACCTTGCTAGATGAGTAGATTCTGAGCAAGAGGTTTATACAAATCCCAAAGCAATTAAAGATATTTATAAAAGGTTATGGAGGATTTAAAAGGTCCACAAAACGATGCAGCGGGAGGCATTTCCATTCAATAATTGCCTGTGACTCTCAGACAGATTCATTCTAGAAGGTGAGATGAATGTACCATGCATTCAAGATTAAACTGTGGTAATTACCTGGTATAAACATGAGCCTCTACTCTATGTATATTTAAGCCTGTTCTTATCTATTCATAGTTGTTGGTATATAGTTCTTTCTAATGTGATATATACTTCTGGACGAGTGAATTTAATAAAGGCATTCTGTTTCTGGAAAGTCAAATGTTAAGACATTGCCATTTTCAGAGCATACTTCCTAGAAAATTCTTTGTGTTCCTTGACAGATGCATAAGAACAGAAATGAAGACATTGTTCTTTTTGTTGCAATTATTTCTGAGTTAGCCTACAGCCCTGAGCCAGCAAGGAACACCTCCTCTTCAGACACAGCTGTACCCTCCCTGAGATGCTTATCTGGTCTCTATTGATTTTGAAGGCTGCACTTGATACAGAACAGGGTGTGTATCTCTGTTGGGACTACTAGTTGTGTACAGTAAGATCTTCAAAGAGCTACCGTCGTTTGGGACCAATAGTTTTAGGATACCTGTTTTGATGTAAGAGCACCCAAATACTAACTGTAAATGCATCTCTCCCAGGCCAAATGTATAGCCGTACACATCCCAAATGCACAAGAGGGAAAGTATATTTTACACATTTTTTTACAGGATCCCACTTGCTTTTTCCCCCTAATATATTATTTTGCCATAAAAATGAAAGAATAAATGTCTCAGTGAGAAAGTAAGAACAAAGAAAAATATAGCTGAATTATTATTTTCTTTAATCTGTTCAGTCGTGTCTGATTCTCAGAGATTGCCTGGACTAGTCCCTGCAGTTTTCTTGGCAGGGTTTTTCAGAAGTGGTTTGCCATTGCCTCCTTCCTAGGGCTGAGAAAAACTGAGTGGCCCAAGGTCACCCAGCTGGCTTTGTGCCTAAGGTGGGACTAGAACTCCTGGTCTCCTGGTTTCTAGCCTGGTGCCTTCACCACTACGCCAAACTGGCTCTCATACCTGAAATAATGTTATACTTATTCAAGAAAGAAGGCACAATTTCACTGCAGCTTTTCTAACAGACAAACGACTTGCATTTGTTTGGTAGTTTTGTCATCTTACCACAAAGAAACGAAAAGAAGACAGACTCTGAAATGCAAATGTCTTACTTGTTCCTATTTTATTCCCATGAGTTAATTACTTCATTATCAAAATGACCAACACCTTTTCAAGCCAGTAAACATCATCCATGGATTTCTGGATCATTTCCACCTCAGGAAATTGTAAGGACAACAGCACTGATGAATTTCATCCACTTGATGTCAGGCTTGCTTGTGCCTTTCCAAGAATTCATAAACCCCAGGAATAACATGCACCAAGTAGTGATATTCACAAAGTTCAAAATTACCTGGTTTGAAATAGGAACTTATGAAGCCTCTTATCTTAAACTATAGTAGAAATGGAGAGGCATTTCCTCTAAATGTTCGTAAGTTACTCTCTGACTCAACTATAAATGAGATTATATGCATTCAGTATTAGTACTCAACAGAACTAACCAGCTACTGTATAAGGTCTATGAGAAAAAGTTTGTCTTTGCTCTACTGAAATTTCAATTGATAATTGCTCTGCTATTATATCATCTGCATATCTAAATGCTTTCCGTGTGACTACCTCTGTTAGCAGTAAGCATTTCAAGCACTTAGATGAATCCCTGTTGATTGCTATGACAGACCAGCCGGTCTGGTACAATTTCTTTATTTGTTTTGTCAGTCAGTTTTTTTATATTGCTTGCTTACTGAAAATGTTAAATTCATTTGTAATTCCTGGCACAAATATCAACTAGATATAAATCAAGATAAGCGTGTTTGTTTTAGGAGAATACCTTTTGAAATTCTAAGGAGCTGTTCATCACTGTTAGTGCTGAAAATAATAAATCTCTGGAAGTTTTATTATTATTATTTATTTATTTATTTTCTATCCTGCCTTTATTATTTTTATAAATAACTCAAGGTGGGGAACATACCTATTACTCCTTCCTCCTCTTATTTTCCCCAGAACAACAACCCTGTGAGGTGGGTTGGGCTGAGAGAGAGGGACTGGCCCAAGGTCACCCAGTTGGTGACTTTTTTGTTGTTTGTGAAAAGGTTTGACAGCCATGCCAGACTGAAGCAACCAGTTTCAACTTTAATGAAGGTGATACCATTCCAGCACTAGCTGGTTTGACCTGATAGCTTATCAACCTAGAGTTCTGAAACCACAACAAGTCCTTGCCTATCATCCATCATGCTAGAAAAAAAACACATGAATTGGTTCCTACTGCTGCGTAAGCTTTTCTTTCATTATGCTTTTATTTCTACAGTGCCCTCCACAGCAGACTGCAAAGACATCAAAATGGCACCATGTGACATCATCATAGAAATGCTGCTGTTACGTACTTGCGACCCAACATCTGACACAATCATATTAGTTGTGGCACTTGGGTAATGCAAGTACTTCCTGACTTGGAAGATGCACATGAGCAGTTCATAATTTGTTTCACTGTCACCCCGGTCATATCCTTGGTGTGATAGAGAGCTCTTCCACTTCCTTGTACCAAGAGTATAATCGATGTGATTTCTGTGTGCTCCATCTGATATCTGTGAAGTTTCAAGCAACCTCTGACTCAGAAAACAAAACTCTTTCTGAGTCAGAAGGCGAAACAGAACCTTACAAGGAAGAAGCTGGGAAAGCAAAACCCAGAAATGACTCAGCAGTGCAGGAAAAGTCACAGATGCTGATTGGCCAGTCTTTGGAGGAGGATTTGAATCCTCCAATCAGTGTGCGTGAACAACGGGCAGAAAAGCACATGAAGGAGAAGGCAGCCCAATTGGCTGCAGAAGGGAATAGGCACGCAAAGGATTGGCATAAAAGGCAGACACACGAAGAGCAAGCTGCCAGAGACAACCAATCCTTCAAGCTCACAGTTCCAGCAGAAGAGTCTTTACCTGCATCAGAAACATTGTCTGTACTGAGGTTGAATCCTGGGGCAGGCGGGAAAGCGCCAGCCAGGAAGTTCTTCTTACCCGGAATGAACTTCAACTTGAAATTAAAATGGCTGAAAAATTGAGCCCAACGGATTTGTTTAGGGCTGAGCTTATGGGGTGTACTGAGCGCTTCTAAGTTCTTATGGTCCGTCCAAACTTCAAAAGGACATTTGGCCCCCTCTAAGGTGGTGCCATGCCTCCAAAGCTGCTTTGACTGCAAAAGCCTCCTTTCCCCAAACATGCCATCGTCTTTCTGTCTCAGAAAATTTTCGGGAGAGATACGCACAGGGTCTGAGGCAGCCAGCAGCATCTGCCTGCAACAAAAGCACTCCAATGGAGAAATCAGAGGCATCCACTTGAACCACAAAAGGTTTAGTGGGATCAGGGTGTTGCAGGATAGGCTCAGCCATAAACAGGCTTTTTAGCTTGTCGAAAGCCACCTGGCATTCAGGTGTCCACTTGAGCAATGCTCCCGGGTTCTTTACCTTGCGTGTGTCCCCCAGACCCTTTGTTTTCAATAAGTCAGTGAGAGGCAATGCAATTTCTGTGAACCCCTGGATGAATTGGCGATAATAGTTGGAAAATCCCAGGAAACTTTGGAGCTGCCTGCGAGTGCGCGGGCGCTCCCACTCTAAAATGGCTTGGATCTTTGCAGGGTCCATTTCAATACCCTTGTCAGAAATTCTGTACCCCAAATAATCAAGTTGAGTCTTATGAAATTCACATTTAGATAGTTTAGCATAAAGCTCAGCCTTCCTCAGTTTGCTGAGCACCTGTTTCACCAAACGTTCATGTTCTTCCATTGTTTCAGTGTAAATTAAAACATCATCCAAATAAACCAGTACCCCTTTGAACAAATGCTTATGCAACACTTCATTGATCAATTGCATAAACACCCCAGGTGCCCCTGCCAATCCAAACGGCAAAACTTTGTACTGGAAAGAGCCCAGAGGACAATTGAAAGCAGTTTTCCACTCATCCCCTTCCCGTATGCATATACGGAAATACACCGCCCTCAGATCCAGTTTAGAGAAGATTTTCCCCTTGGCCAGATGTGCTAACATGTCTTTTATTATTGGCAAAGGATATTTGTTTAATATCATAACTGCATTCAATCCGCGGTAATCTGTGCAAAGTCTCAATGTCCCATCCTTCTTTGCTCGGAATAACACAGGTGCACCCACTGGTGAATTAGCTGGTTCGATAAAACCCCTTGCCAAATTTTTATCCACAAACTCCCTCAGCGCTGCCAGTTCTTTTTGGGTCATGGCATAGATTTTAGGCTTGGGCAGTTGGGCATTTGGGACCAACTCTATGGCACAGTTTTCCGATGCGGTGGGAGTTGGTCCGCCTCCTTCTCGCCAAACACATCCGCAAAACCCTGGTATTGCTCCGGCAACCCCTCTAGTGCGGTGGCTGCACAATGTGGGGTTGCGGCTGCCGCCCTCCCCACTGCAGCCTCTGAGGCATTGTCTTCTTCAGGAGCTTGATAGAAACCATCCCCAAACGTCAAAGTTCTGTGCACCCAATTTATATATGGGTTTTGTTGGACCAACCAAGGGATCCCAAAAATGACCAAAGGACCCCCCACTGGTGCCACTATGAAAGGCAGCCCCTCCCGGTGGCTACCCATTTGCAATGCCACCATGCCTGTGGAATGGGTGACTGTTTTTCCCCCTGCCATAGTCCCGTCCAGTTGGGTAAAAATCATGGGCCGTTTTAATGGAAACTTGGGTAGCTCCAAAGCAGCCACCACATCAGGGTGCATTAAGCAATGTGAGCACCCTGAATCGATCAACGCCCACACTTCCACCGTTTTTGTGCGGGAGCCCAACTTCACCTTCACTGTCAGTGTGGGGTAGTTGCCACTCACTGAAACGTGGTCACGCCCCTCCTCTGCCACCTGCCCAGCGGCGCCCTTTAAAGCAGGTGGCTGGCGTTTCCCGCCGGCTGGAACAGATCGGGCTCTCCCTCGTCCCCAAAGAAAGGGATGTCCTCAGCCTCGGTCTCAGCCAATGCTGCCTTCATCTTCCTGGGCAAGGAGGGAGATTTCCCTGACGACTTTCCCGGATGCTCCTCGGTCTTTCCTTTTGGGCATGCCGCTGCTCGGTGTCCTTCCTTCCCACATCGGAGGCATTGCCCCTTTGCAAAACGGCTCTCCTTCTCCTCCTGCCAGGCCGTGTGCCCTGTTCTGCCCATGGTGCCCGGGGACTTGGCCGCTCTCATCATAGCCATTTGCTTGGGACCCTTCTTGCTTTGTGCAAACTTAGCGTGGGCTTGCTCAACGTTCCCAGCTAGCTGGATCCAGTCATATAGGGTAGTAGGATCTGCTCTTCCCAATGACCATCTCAGCAACTCGGGTCTCAGACCATCCTTAAACATTTCTATTAAAGTCGTTGGTGACCAATCATCCACCTTTGCAGCTAAGGCTTGAAATTCTAGGGCATAATCTGCAACAGACCTTGATCCTTGGATCAGTTCCCTCAGAGCCACCTTGGCTTTCTCTTTAGCTAACAGGTCAGCAAAATGCAACTTGAGTGCCCACAGGAATTCTTCGTAGTCGTCTAATTCCAGGGCATCCATCTCAGTTAATTGGACAAACCAATCAGCCGCCCTCCCCTTCAGTTTGGTGGCCACAGCATTTATCTTAGCCCTTTCAGAAGGAAACAGCCTCCCAAACTCCTCCATATAGCTTTTAGCATTGGTCAGGAAAAATGACAGCTTAGTGGGATCCCCATCAAACTTGACAGTGAAATCCCTGTATCTTGCACCCTGCGGGCTCCTCTTCCTCTCCTTTTGCCCAGCCCTTCTCTTGGACCCCGGGGATCTTCCCTCTCGGGGGGGGGGGGAATTCAAAACCCAGACTTTGGGATTTCTCTTCCCATCCTTATCTTTCCTCCTTCCTCTGTCTTCTGAACTCCGTGGGGGCGATGGGGATGAACGTCTGGGACTGCGGGATGGTGATCCTGCCCGATGCCTCCTCCAATCCTTCTTCCTCACACCCGAGGGAGGGGGGGAGAGATGGGGATGACTGTCTGGAGCGATGCTCCCTCCCCCCTCCGTCCTGGTCCCACAACGCCAATGACATTTTCCTCATCATTTCTTCCAGGGATTGTATCCTGGCTTCCCACCCTTGTAACCTCTCAGGGGTCTCGGAGTCCTCCAACCCTCTCTTATCGGTCCTGGCTACATCCGGGGACAGCGGGTACCTCTGCTTCCAAGACGTCTTAGATGTCCCTGGTAGGGTTCCCTGTTCTTCATCCCACGTCATCTAATCAGCCAGCGATTCTTCTGCTTTCTTAACCACTTTAGATTTCACAGTTTTCCCTTATGCTGGACTGGAACTCGAAGTCTCCGGTAGGTCCTCCGACTCCAGAGTAGGGACCTTGTCCCTTCTCTTTACCGTGGAGTCCGGCTCCCCCGCACTCAAGTATTCACTTTCCCCCAAGTAAGGAGTAGGCTCAGTCATCGCTAACCTTATTTCCTCACAGATTACTCTGGAAGGATGTTAACAGTAAAATTTTATGATTCTCAGCTTTATGTAATGATTGCCTATCCTGATATACTCAGACTCACAAGCAGGTACTTAATGATATCTGATTTATTAAAAGAATAGTATGCAAATACAGAGAAAACTGAGAATGAATAAAAGCGCACCAAATACAAACTAAAAACCCTCAGCTCGAAATGTAATCCCTCCCCTTGCCCAACTGCAGCAACCACCCCCCTCCCAGGTGCTGGTAACTGTTTTCCACTGATCCTGGGAAAGCAACCTTGAACAGATGAGATAACCCAAACACATTCCAAACCAGCAGCCAACAGATAACAACTCCCCAAAGTGGAATCCTCCTCCCTCCTGAGATTACACACGTATCAGGGAAATGACATGCGAAACGTTACGATGTACCAGGAACATTGAAATGGTGAACATGACACAATCCTTCAAGCTCGCAGTTCCAGCAGAAGAGTCTTTACCTGCATCAGAAACATCGTCTGTAGCTGGAGGGGAATCAGCGCCAGTGTTTCCTATCAGAGAGGACTTGGATCCTGCTACCACTGCCACAGAGGATCTTCTCCCTGCTGAACCCAGCAACCTCGGCCTCGTGTCCAGCTTTGGACCTCTTCATCATCATTGTGCACATTCCAGGCACATTTCCAGCCTTGCTTCGAGTTTCCAGCCATGTCCAGAGTCTCCAGTTCAGCTTCATCATGCTTCAAGTCCTCAGCCTTGCCCAGGATCTCCAATTCAGACTTGCTGCACTTCCAACTCCCAGCCTTATCCAGAGTCTCCAGTACAGCTTCATCATGCTTTTGACCTTCAACCTTGCCTTAGATCTCCAGTCCAGCCTAGCTGTACCCTGGTTGCCCAACATTGTACAGGAACTTCAGATCTACCTTGTTGCGAATTGGGTTCAATCTAGTCTAGAACCTGTGGTCCAGTCCAGCCATGTTTCAAGCTCTTCACCTAGTCAAGAACCTCCAGTCCAGCCTAGTCATGTGCCAAGCTTCCAGCCCAGCCTGGAATCTCCAGCCAAGTCCAGTCTTGCTTCGAGTTATCAGCCTTGTTCCGAGTCTCCAGCCCAGTGTACTCAGTCCAGCCTGAGTTGCCTAGCTCAGTCCAGTCCTGCCTCTAGAGCCAGGTCTTGCCCAGTGGTTCCAGTTCATTCTTCCCCAGTTCTCCAGTGCCAGCCTAGTTTGAGTGGTGTTTCAGATTGCGGACAATTGTCTGCAGTTCCAGCGGTGCCACATGCCCTAGCTTCTTCCAGTTTTCCAGTTCCCGTTAGCGAATCCTGCTCCACTGTTTTACCACAATCTCCTCCTTCAACCTTGCCAGATTCCCTGTTGTTACCCGGTTGGTCTTGATCAGAACCAGCCTACCTCTTGACCATAAGGACTTACAGTATTTATTGTAAGTAGTTATTTAATAAAGAGTGGTTTTGATAATAAACCTGTCTGGCTGCCTCATAATCTGAACAGGACAATATCCATGTATATGGGTGTTGTTTTGGTTTAGGAGTGAATGTGTTAGCAATGGAGAAATAATTGGATTTCCATAAATTTCTTGTTCTCCTGCTTCATTTCATATTCCTAGACCATACAGTTCAACTAAGTTTTCCTCCTCACTACTTCCAACTTTGGAATTCCAATCTTCAGTCACAAGCAGCACATCTTGTTGCTTGCATGTTCTGTTGATTTCAGATTGAGCTTGTCCATAAAACTCACCAACCTCCTCTTCTTCTGCATTAGTGGTTGGAGGATGAACTTGGATAACTGTCATATTAAAGGATTGTCTGCAAAGTCTAATGATTTTATTTGGTCACTGACTGCATTGTGCTTGAATATTATATTCGTTATATCCTTCCTGTCTATGAAAGCAACACATTTCCTTCTTGCTTTTCCTGTCTTGAAGAGTAAACAATGTAGCCCCTAACTGAAAGTGTTCAATTCCAATCCATCTCAATTTGCTGATGCTAAGATGTCAATGTGCAGTTGATTCATTTCATCTTTTGCTTTCTTGAGCTTTCTCATGTTTGTGCTTCTTACATTCCATGTCCCCCCTATAATTCTGCCTTTGAAGCTTAGATTTTCTTTTCCTGAATAGCAACATCAGCAACTAGACATCCCAAAGGCTTTAATCTAGTCATGTCATAAAATACCATTAGTGCTCCAAAAGATCTTCAGGTTTTCCTCAATAGATATTGAGGAATATTGAGGGCCATCTGACCTGAGGGGCCCATCATCTGGTACTATATCATCAATCACCTTATATTGTTTATCCAAGTAGTTTTATTCGTAAAATACAGGAGTGGTTTACCATTGCCTTCTCTCACATGGTATGAAATGATGCCTCTGCCATTGTCACTAAAGTGATCCCCCATCTTCAGCAACTTCCTATATCACTGCTGTCCAATGTAGGTGCCTGATTGTTTTAGCTAGGCATGCCTTGGGTGATTTCCAAGGGTATGTACACTTGGTGTATACTTTCACCATTCTTCTTCATCCCTCCCAGGAACACTCACCATCACAATAAGGCAGCCTAGCACAACATGGAAGGTCTTAAAAATAGCAGAAGGAATTGTACAACTTAATGAAAGAACTTCCTCAAGATGTAAAAGATTGATATAAACACAGCTCAAAACCTGTCAGCCCTGCAAGGTAGTCCATACAAGACACTAGGAGTTCTAGTTCTATATTTATTGTAAGATTACCTTAACAGAACCTTGCAAATCTGAAAGTACATCTCTTCCCACTCTCCTTCTAAGAAGCTAGGGAGGGTTCCTTCTAAAACATTTGCCATGCCTCCATTCTTTCTGCAGACTCAGCTGCTGCTTACCTGGCAGTTGTCTAGTCGGTGGCCATTCCTTCTGTCTCCCAAGGTCATTCCCACATACCATTACAAAACTTGCCTTAGGTACCCTGAATGGCCCACTCTTTCAGGAATTTTTACAGTGACAAAGTTCAGAAGAACCCCATCCTTAGACCACAGGCTAGAAATAGTCCACGTAACATATAATGATGCAAACTGGACTCAACTGCAACTGCATTTTGGCAGTATGTTATGAAAGGTTCCCTGGGGAACTCAAAAAATTAGGTTTAGGACAAATAGAGCTTGCAGGTTGCACTCACTTCTTGTTTTATTGGCACCTGGGAGAAAGATTATAAACCTGACCTCATTGTTTGCTCTAGCTTTCCTCAAACTGTGGACCTCTTTATTGGGTGATTATGGCTATCAGTAAGTTTATGGTGTATTTCTCCTACTTCCTCTACTTTAGCATGTACAGTACTTTTTACAATTTGTTTTTTTGTTTGTTTATCAAACATACACATTTGTTATTTTAGATGCACCAGTTTATGAGCTATTCCCTTGTGCATTGGGTACAATATGTTCAGTAATGTGTTCATAGTAAGTTCAAGGGAAGGATGTGACTAAGAATGTTGTTTATGAATTTTTCCAGAAGGCCAATTCTCAGTGGTAGAAAACTGCTGGTAAAACAATAACAAAATTAGCATGGTGAAGTCATCAACCAGAATTGGTAAGACATTAAAATGAAGTGATAAAAAATAAAGCTGTCTAAAAATTCCTCCAATAGATCTCTCTGTAGAGTTCTGGAACAGAAAGAACTTGAGTTCCCCTACATGGGATTGCCTTTTGAAAATAGTTCTGAAAAGACAGCTGATGCAAAACACAAAAAAATAGGCTGCTAACTGGAACTAATAAAAATGATCACAATTCTCCAGTAATACCCCTAATATGTATGTGATGGAGGTGGGGATTAAGAGCATCAGAAAAAAGACAGTGTTATTGATTCAGAAACATTGAAGTAATTTTTAAAAGGTTACCTCATGGCATAGTCAACCTCAGTAACATTTTCAGTGGATTATAACCTAAAGCTTCATATAAAAATTACATTTTTGTACAATAAAGCAGCCAGGTGTATTACACTTCAACTTCTATAATTGCCACAGCATGCACAAAACAACTACACTATGTTATTGGGAAATATGGAAGACAAAGTCGAATTAACCTGGAGGGCACCAATTTGTTGAAGTCATAAATGCCCTGAATTGTAAGATGTTGTTTTGGTGCAGATCAGTGGACAGAAAGATTTCTGTAATAAAGTCATGACATTCATTATCAGCTTTGGTTATGTTTTGAAATCCTTTCATGTGGCCAGATTTACACATTTTAGTAAATTTTAGTTACTTCCCCAAAGTATAGTTCTTTACAAAAGAGAAGGTTCGTGCTTTTTTCATTGGCAGCACTTATGGAAGAAGGACAGAAATAAAACCATTATCCACTGACCCAAGCACAGGTTCAGCACTATTAAGCTGGACAGCTCCCACCCTACCTCTGGAGAGAAATTGCAGGACAGCAATTCTGGAAGAACTCACCACACTACAGTTTGGCGTCTACCACGTGGAGAGTAAAACCAGGGAGTGATTTGCACAAAGAAACGTGTTTCCAACACATGCCTCACACTCACTGGATTAAAACGGTGATTGCTTTATAGCACATGACTGCACAGAATCCCCCTCTCAAGGAACCATTGCCACAGAAGAATCATTGAGCAGTGTTTTCACCGCCCTAAATTATTGTGAAGACTCATTCTGTGCTCTAGAGAGCGCTTGTTTGGAACTGAATTCCATACCAATAACACTGATTTTTAGGTCATTGTGTTTGAAGTAATAAGGAGCATTACTTGAGCCCCTCCCCCCCTCCCCCCCTCCCTCCCTCAATTTTTGATATTTTGTAATTGTTATCTTTCCTGAATAATTCCTCTGAATCTTTGAACCAGTCCAACTCTAGATTTATCTTTGTGCATTATCTTTGTGTGTATATGTACATGTAGTTCATTCATAGTTATGCTTGGCATATAAGTTTAGCTCTTCTAAATCCCATGAAAATCTGAAAGGGTCAAAATGCCTGCAAATTTCAGATGGTCTTCCTTTGCTTGCCATGTTGTTCTGTGTGACCATCATGCTCCAATGAATCTTGACTTTGATATTACAGTATCTTGGCAATTTTTCCTCATTAATTATGGCAACAACTACCAATCTTCCTTTGATATCTGCCCTTTCATTGCTCCCAAAGTGAAGGTAACATTTGAGAAAGGAGGATTTTGTTGGCACTTCCTTGTTTTTTGCAAGGAGCAAGCCATTAAGTTACTATGGTAACAAATCACTCTAGCAGAGTCAGAAGGTCAAACTTAAGTATCCTTAGTTTTGGGTGTGAAAAGATGACCATATAAGGTAAAGCTTTTAATTGCCCTGGAGAGGTATTTTGCCTGGGCTTGTTAGTTTCGGTTTCCTTTCCACACAGCCTTCCTCCCAGTCCTCTCTGAGTGCGTGTGAATGCACAAGCTTGTAAATATGTTTTTGTGCTTTCTGTAAATACATTTATTTTTATAGAAATGCCTGGTGTGTGTTTTTTCTGATCTCTCAGGCCAAATGCTTTCGAGCACTCTGCCACAGATTATGGGCCCAGTAAGCAGCCCAGGGAAACCCCAGAGAGAGCAGAGAGATCAGCTCCACACCTCATGCACATTTTTAAAGGCAGGTAGCAAAGACCTGTGAAGATTTTTCTTTGGAGCCGCCTGGAGATTTTCCAGCAACTGCCGGTCCACAGGACAAAGAAGCCAGCTGAGGTGACTTGCAAAAGAAGGAAGAAGCCATGGCTACATCCCAGCCCTCAGCAATGCCTCTGGAGTGCCTATCAGAGACCAACTACTTAAATTGGGCCCTGAAGATGGAGATGTATCTTCACAGAGAGAATCTTTGGATGCCAATTGGTGAGGAAACCCCCCAAAATCCCAGTGCTGAATGGCTTAGACAGGATGAGTGAGCTAGAGCCACCATTAACCTGGGAGTTGAGGACAATCAGCTAGTCCACGTGCGAGGCATGCAGTCTGCAAAGCAACTGTGGGGTGCTTTGAGAGACTTGTATGTAAAGGCAACAGTAGGGAGTAAAGTTACCCTGACAAAAAAGCTGTACAAAGCCTACCTAGCAGAAGGAGATAGCCTTCCTGAGCACCTGCATTATATTCAGCAGCTGTTTGTTGAGTTGCAGGAGAGAGGAATGGAATTTGCACCTCTCACAAAATCCTATATCCTGCTGTCCTCATTGAATGAAATGTGGGACACGCTGATTTGTACCCTGGAGGCTATGCCTGAAGCAGACCTCACCCCATCGTATGTAGCACAGTGCTTACTCGCTGAATGGGAGAAGAGAGAGGAAAGGCCCACCACCACCATCTCTTCTGGAAAACTACAGCATCAGAAAACAAGGGAAAAGAAGAGAAAGAAGCTGAGGCCACAGCACTAGCCAGCCAGCGATGCTTCACTTGTGGTTCAGCTGGACACTTGCAGAATGACTGTGCCATGAGACCCAAGAGTAGAAAGACAGAGAAGAAGAACACAAGGGCAACACAGAAGAAGGCTCTTCAGACAACCCAAATTGCACAGGTTGCTGAGAAGGGTAATTCTGATGTATGAGTGTTAGATTCTGGGGCCAGTTGTCATTTATGTAATTGTAAAAGCTCTTTTGTGTCACTGTCTAAAACAAACAGACAAAGTGTATCTTTGGCTGATGGGTCTGTGACCAAAATTATGGGACAAGGTGACTTGCATTTATCCTGCTTAGGAGAAACTGTAAAAGGTGTGTTGTATGTGCCAAATTTACAATCAAACCTTTTATCTGTGGCACAATTGGCTGCAACAGGGTATGTCATAACATTTAAGAAAAATGGTTGGGAGATACATAAAAATGGGAAATTGTGTGCTACTGGTATGTTAAAAGACTCCTTGTACATTGTGCAAAATGCAAGGAAGCCAAGCTGCAAAGCTGCAGTTGGCAACACTCCATATCATGACCAATGTGTACACCTGATGCATAAAAGACTTGGTCATGCTAATTTCAGGTATATAGCACAAATGCCACAGCTGTGTGCTGACCTAAAGATAAAACCCTGTGACAAATACTTAGATTGTGTAGTTTGCAAAGAATGCAAAACACTAAAAGCTCCTGTGAGTAAGCACAGTGACAGAGTTACAACTAGACCTTTGGAAATTGTACACTCTGACATTATTGGTCCTTTTGCTCCAAGTCTTGGACAAGCAAGGTATGCAATGACCATCATTGATGATTTCTCTAGATACACATTTATCTACATCTTAAAAGATAAAGATGAGGCATTTGAGAAATTTAAAGGTTTTGTGACATGGGCAAATAGAAAATTCCCTTGGCCTGTATCTGCACTCCAATGTGATAGAGGAGGAGAGTACCTTTCTCACAAATTCAGAAGGCTCCTAGTGGAAAAGGGGATAGAACAAATTCTTTCTAACCCTTACACCCCTCAGCAAAATGGTGTTGCTGAAAGAAAGGGCAGAACACTGCAAGAATCAATGGAATGCATGCTTAAAGATTCAAAATTGTCATTTAAATATTGGGCAGAAGGGATGTCCACTTTTTGTTATGTGCAAAACAGATTATATAACTCCATTCCATTTGTTTTATGGTGTGAAACCAAAGGTAAACCATCTGAGAGTGTTTGGTAGCACTGCTTGGGTTCATATTCCAAAACAACAGAGAAGGAAAGGAGGCCCCACAACAAAGAAAGCCATCTTTGTTGGCTATGAACAAAGCCAAAGGAGTTACAGGTTCATAATGGGAGAGAAATTAATAATTAGCAAAAGCGCTTCTTTTTCTGAGCAAAACTGGGGGAGATTAAATTCTAGCTCTCCAGTTGATCTGACCACCACAAGAGAACAGCAAGTGATCTTTTGCCTGATGGGGACATTAAACCAGAAAAGCAAACTGTCTGATGAGACAGATGCTTCTCAGGAAAGTGATAGGAGTCAAAATTTAAGCCCTGTATTACCGTGCAGATCTCAGAGGAGTAATAAAGGCGTTCCTCCATCATGTTTTCAGGCTGAAACAGTAAAGGCTTTTCATGTATTCACAGAACCTGAGTCCTTAGAACAAGTGAATGCTTTACCACTTGAGATTGCACAAAATTGGCATTCTGCCATGCAACAGGAGTTAGCATCCTTGAAAGAAAATAAAACATGAAAACTGGTAAATCTACCTCCCAATGTACGCTGTCTAGGTTGTAGGTGGGTTTTCAAACTGAAAAGGGATGCTGATGGCAAAATCCAAAAATATAAAGCAAGGTTGGTTGCAAAAGGGTTCACTCAAAGGAAAGATTTAAACTGTTACAAAAAGTGAATCAATTAGATTACTGTTAAAAATTGCTTCACTCAAAGGAATGATAGTTCATCACCATGACATTCAAACTGCATTTCTCTATGATGATTTAGACCATAAATTATATATGCAGCAATGCCCTGGCTATTAAAAAAGGGGAGAATCTGGTCTGTGAACTGCAGAAATCAATCTATGGATTAAAACAGGCTGCTAGGTCCTGGAACCAAAAATTAGATGAAAAACTGCAGAATTTTGGTTTTGAAAAAGGAAAAGCAGATCCATGTGTATATGTTAGGAAAGACAAACAAGGCTGTATGTATCTGTGCATTTATGTTGATGATTTGTTGCTGTTCACATCAACAGAAAAACAAAGGCTTGAATTTGAAGCCTGCATGAAAAGCCATTTCACATTGAAAAGCCTTGGAACAGTAACAAATTACCTAGGCTTGGAAATAAAACAGAGAGAAGGATGGTAGCTTTCTGTTAAGCCAATGTAGTAAAATTCAAAAGCTCCTAGAGGATTTTAATATGCAAGACTGTAAGCCAGTCTCTACCCCCATGATACCAGATTTTCAAAAACAAATAGGAGAAATTCAATTAACTGAGGCAGAGAAATATAGATCTGCAATTGGAAGCCTACTGTACATTGCAAATCACTCTCTCCCAGATATCTCAAATTCTGTGGCCATTTTAAGTAGACAGGTAGAGAAGCCTACATCTACTGGAACAGCATTGAAGAGGTTAATAAGGTATTTGCAAGGAACAAAGAATTATTGCTTGAAGCTAAATGCCTGTGGAACAGAGAAATTGCAGGCATTTGCCAATTCTGACTGGGGAGCAGATGTCAGTGACAGGAAATCCACTTCTGGGATTTTAATTCAATTTGCTGGGTCAAGCTTAGGTTGGCATTCTAGAAAGCAAACACTTGTTGCTGTTTCCACTGCAGAAGCAGAGTTTTATTCTCTGGCACAAACCTGTAATGAGGTTATATGGGGTTAAACAGTTGTTAAAAGACATAGGCATGGAAGTGAACCAGCCTATAACTGTTTATGAGGATAATCAAGCTTGCATTGCAAATGGCAAAATCTGAAGCTTGCAAGAATAGGACAAAACATATCGATATTAGATATCACTATATCAAAGACATGATAGCCAAAGGGGAAATAATGTTAAAATATTGTGAATCAAAAGACATGATTTCTGATATTTTAACCAAACCTCTTGCTCTACCAAGACATACAGAGTTGACAAAGAAAATTGGTTTGTGTCTTACTCCTTAGCAAAACAAAGGGGAGTGTTGGCATTTCTGCCCTTTCATTGCTCCCAAAGTGAAAGTAACATTTGAGAAAGGAGGATTTTGTTGGCATTTCCTTGTTTTTTGCAAGGAGCAAGCCATTAAGTTACTATGGTAACAAATCATTCTGGCAGAGTCAGAAGGTCAAACTTAAGTATCCTTAGTTTTGGGTGTGAAAAGATGACCATATAAGGTAAAGCTTTTAATTGCCCTGGAGAGGTATTTTTCCTGGGCTTGTTAGTTTCCTTTCTACATAGCCTTCCTTGCAGTCCTCTCTGAGTGCGTGTGAATGCACAAGCTTGTAAATGTGTTTTTGTGCTTTCTGTAAATACATTTATTTTTATAGAAATGCCTGGTGTGTGTTTTTTTCTGATCTCTTGGGCCAAACGCTTTCCATCACTCTGCCACAGATTTTGCTAAAAGTTATTCCTGAAAGATGCTACCTTTTAGACAGGGACAGAGACACAGACACACAGGCATGCAAAGAGCCAGTTTGGTGTAGTTGTTAAGGCATCAGGCTAGAAACCAGGAGACCATGAGGATCAAAGCCAGCTGGGTGAACTTGGGCCAGTCACTCTCTCTCAGCCCTAGGAAGCAGTCAATGGCAAACCACTTCTGAAAACCTTGCCAAGAAAACTGCAGGGACTTGTCTGGGCAGTCTCTGAAAATTGGACACAATTGAACATATCCATCATCTATCTATCTATCTATCTATCTATCTATCTATCTATCTATCTATGCAAACATAGTTTGTAAAAAGAGCAATCTCTCCTCCTCATGATGAAAACCATCTCTTCACATTCCGTTCTCCTCGATATACCTTCGCTGTGGCAGAAAATACAAAGCTAATCATAATAGCTTCCAACCAGTCAAAACTCAGAGATATACCAATAAATTGGTATGAGTAAAAGTAACCCAGGGTACTCTAGTTTGCAACAGCAAATGATGTGATTTATCTACATACATTTTTAACTACATAAGGCTGTCAATGGAAACATCTGCATTGTCTTTCTGAATTACTGCTCCCAGACAATATTACTAATTAGTAATTACCACTTCCAAACAGAGGTATTTGGGGATAGGGGTATTTTTAATACTCACACTTTACCATGTGTAGGTGTTCTGCTTTAGCCCAGTGCAAAAGAAGAGGGCTGATCCTGTGGGTCTTTCCCAAAGAATTGAAATCAAGCCCTTTGCCCACCCACTCCTCCTTTTATCTAATCCAGGACTGTGCTTCCTGTAATGATCTACTGGGACCCTCTGGCCCATGTCAATAAACATTTAAGATATAAGCCCACTCTTGCTGTTGTTGTCCAGCACTTGATATTCATATTTCCCATCTGGTCCAAAGGGCTGCCATGTTAACTAATAGCTATCGAGGCTATAACTCACTTTCTCATTGAATAAAGCTCTGCTTACTTTGGTCTTTTCTGCCTGTGCCAGGGAAGTGAAAGGCAGCTCTGTCCAGAGGTGCAGCTGCTATTGGAGGTGAATATGTCCAGTCCTGGCTCTTCCATTAGGCATGGCATCCAGTGAGGCAGTTGTTATGTGTTGAACACTTGACATGGTTGTCTAAGTGGGAGGGGGGATAAGGGGAGCTGGGTACAAGGACAGGGTTTGCATCATGACATGCCTGTGTTGTTATGTTGACCCCATTCCAGTTTTCTGTGGTCACGTGCGAGGATGGACTTTAGATGTGACTGAGGATACTGTTCCATTGCCAAAAATCAGAAGGAGTTTGATAGCATCTTTTCTGACTAACAAATGTTATTAAAAAGTATAAGCTTTTGTGATCTGCTCTGACACTTTGCTGTCACAGACTAACACAGCTCTCCTCCTACAAGGTTCCATTGCCGATGTATAAGTAAGGATCAGCTGTCATTTGACTTGGCTTTTATATGTGAAATGAGGAAGAGCAACCTTTTACCTTTTGCTTTAGGCAGCAAAATATTGGGGGGCTGGTCCTGGGAGACAATGCAGCACTAATTCTTCTATGCTAGAGTGCTTTCCTGGCAGAACCCCCTGCAGAGTGAGGCCTGTCTTGTTGGGAATATCCAGGAAAATAAAGAAAATCACTGAAAGAGGGAAATGAGAAGTAGCTGTAGCTAAACACTCAGAATAGAGCAAGGAACTCAGAATGGAAACGGTCCCAGGTTCAATCTCTAGGATCTCTAGGTAGGACTAAGAAAAAAATCAGGTCTGAAATCTTGGACAACAGCTTTCAATCAATAGTTAGCTTCATTCATAAGACTACACCATAATACAGTTTGTTTGATTTTGGTATAGCATAGCACATAAACCAAGCTAATCATGATTAAACAAGCCATGGCTTAGCATGATGTGCTAAACCCAGTCATTAACCATAATACTGAGCTAGGCAGATCAATATAAAACAGTTTCCTATATTATCTCTTTATTTAGGAAGGATTCTTGTTGAATAGTTACTGCAGCATCTATTATTTTATTGGGTTAGCCTGTTTGGAATATTCTTGGTGGGTACACATACTATCTATACATATATATGATATATGCTGCTGGTTGGCATATATGTGTTATACATAAATAAATTATAGTGAAAGACAAAAGTATCCCATACATTTCACCATTGGTTGTTTAGACAGAAGGTAAAAGTGACTCTGGGACATGGTTTTGCCAGTCATTAGGTAGTAGAAAGGGGACTGTTTGGTTTGGAAATGGAGGAAAAGGAAAGAAAGGAGATAAAGGGAATAGACAAGGAATGAGTGGTGATGTAAAAAGAGGGGACAGGAGAGCTGAGAACTAAGGTGACAGCTGGTAGCAAGTGGAAATTGAAGTTTTCTGGCCAGGAGAAGTCTGGAGGTCAATGGCTGTAAGAAGATTGTAATGGTTGGCAACTGTGGGAAGATGAGGGTCAGCAGTTAAGAGAACTTAGCTTGGAGGGTACATGAACCTTTTCAATGTACCCATGACTCTGACTATGAAGAAGCTACTCCAGCTGAACCCATGGAATGTCAGCCTCAGGAGACACCACACCAGGAATCACCTGAGGCTGATCAAACACAGGCACCATCAGAATAGCTGGAGCAGTCAGATGGTGAGGTATGGCCCCCCAAGCCCTTGGTCTCGGTGTGTAGAGCAGAGAGCAGAGCAAAGACACTCTGTGGGGCTCCTTGAAGACATCTGGCTGCAGCCTGATTTAAGAGGCAATCCTGACCTGTGTTTCTCTGTTAGAAACAACCATCTGATCTCCTGTTCTGATTTGTCATTCCTGTGAATCCTGTTCATGTAAGAAACCCTGAAACTCTGACCTTTGGGCCGGCTGACAAAACTTACTTGGCTCTCTGAACTTCGGACTGGATTTTGACTTCTCATCTGCGCATTCCTGTTGAAAGCAAAACTACCCAGGCAAATTTGCTTTGCTTTGCTTTGCTTTCTTATCATATTTATATAGCTGCCCATCTCATAGAAATGTGACTCTAGGCAGCACAGAATGAAAAACAATCATAAAATCAAAATATTAAAACAAGCATGATTAAAAACATCAACAATATTATTAATAGCAAGACAGTAGAGAAGATTGATATTAAAAGCAATGCAGCCATCTCATTAGATCACCATTTCCATGAGATCACCAAGCCTGTTGACACAGTGTCAGGCTCTGCCTGCTAACCAGTAAAGACACAGATGCTAGCGTAGGCTTAGGTTCTGGCTTTATTGAGAAAACAGAGTACATGCCTTTAAAAAGCTGAGAGTGAGGGGAGCGCGCTGGAACGGGATTTAAATAGCCCACGCCGGTCAGCGCTCCACCCCACCTTATTCCAGGTGTGTCCCACGAATCCCACCGGTTTCGTCCTTGTCAGGTGAGAGGTCGTTCAGCCCCCCTGTGCCCCGGGCGTCGCCTCGATTGCCTTCCTGAACGGTAATGATTCATTGCCGGGCGATCAGGCTCTTAATCCCTTTGACAGCTCGGGCGCGCCTCTCCTGTTGTCTTGTCAATTACCTTTTGGCAACTTTGTATCTTTGTCTTCCACGCCGCCGGCTTTGGTTGTTACTTAGTTTCCAGCACCTGTTGCTTTCTTTTTGTTTCATGGTTGCCTTTTGCCTTAATCCGCCAGGGACCCATTTCCCTGTATTGTCATGTGAGCCATTGTGATGTCACAAGCATCGCAACGGTGATCATGACACACAGCCTTGTTTTGAGGGCCTTCCAGAAGGATATCAAGGGTAACAAGTGTCAGGAATAAGGCGAAGAAACAATGCTGAGTCAGGAATGAAGCTCTAGTCTTTATTGTTTCTACCATATAAACAGAAACTTGCCAAACTGAGCGAAACTAGCAGGCTCTAAGGGAAAAACTCCAGAAACTCTAAGGCAGGTCCTGACTGAACTTCTTGGCCAGGCGCCCAAGGTCTTCTACACTGTGAGTACGTTTCTCTCCCTGGAAGGGTCCCCCTCCTTCCTCATTTGCAATCTCCATAACATCACCTTCTCCCTCAGAAACACATTCCATCACACAAGTGTTCTTCCCCAGAGAGACTATTTTGATTTACTTACCTTTCCTTGTCTGCTGTTATCTACTCAGCCTTGAGTAAATTGAATAAATTGCTACTCTCACCTAACAACTGTTCGTGTGTAAGTCTAAAATCTGGGACAGGAAGGAAGGAAGGAAGGGGCTGTTTTGTAAGAACAGTTTTTCTTCATGGAAGATGTTGATTGATTATATTGTTTTGAGATTACAAAGTTGGCTTTAGAACAGCACCTACCTCTGAATGGGTTATTTACCTGAGAAGCATATCTACCAATATACTCTGACAGAAGGGGGAAACAAAGAGAAGGATATGAGCCCAGATGACACCACTTTGATGGCTGAAAGCAAGGAGGAACTGAGGAGCCTCATGACAAAGGTGAAAGAAGAAAGTGCAAAAGCTGGATTGCAGCTAAACCTCAAAAAAACCAAGATTATGGCAACCAGCTTGACTGATAACTGGCAAATAGAGGGAGAAAATGTAGGAGCAATGAAAGACTTTGTATTTCTAGGTGCGAAGATTACTGCAGATGCTGACTGCAGTCAGGAAATCAGAAGACGCTTAATCCTTGGGAGAAGAGCAATGACCAATCTCGATAAAATAGTTAAGAGCAGAGACATCACGCTGACAACAAAGGTCCGCATAGTTAAAGCAACGGTGTTCCCCGTAGTAACATATGGCTGTGAGAGCTGGACCATAAGGAAGGCTGAGAGAAGGAAGATCGATGCTTTTGAACTGTGGTGTTGGAGGAAAATTCTGAGAGTCCCTTGGACTGCAAGATGATCAGACCAGTCCATACTCCAGGAAATAAAGTCAGACTGCTCACTTGAGGGAATGATATTAAAGACAAAACTGAAGTACTTTGGCCACATAATGAGAAGACAGGATACCCTGAAGAAGATGCTGATGCTAGGGAGAGTGGAGGGCAAAAGGAAGAGGGGCCGACCAAGGGCAAGGTGGATGGATGATATTCTAGAGGTGACGGATTCCACTTGGGAGAGCTGGGGGTGGCAACAACCAACAGGAAGCTCTGGCGTGGGCTGGTCCATGAAGTCACGAAGTGTTGGAAGTGACTGAACGAATAAACAACAACAATATACAATATGAGGAAACAGTGCAAAAGAGGTGGGTGAAGCATACGATGTAGCAACCTCTGGTTCACCAAAAATCTACTATGTGTATATGTATTCATGTGTGTGCACAACATTTTACACAAAACAGCATGCATATTTGTGGACCACCAATGCCTTGTAAACTTTCTTCTTTATATCAACTTTCAGGGTTTTTCCCTCTTCCCAAGGAAAATATTGCTGCATTCTTTTCTTTCCCCTCACACGCCCTTCTTTTTTTTCTTTTTTTTTTTAGAAAATCTTTTCATCAATATCCTGTTCAGCCTTAGGGTTCAAGTAGCCATCACTGAGTCACTCCTGATATATATTCACTGTGTAGACTGAATCAGATGAGCAACAACAAGGGCAGGCTTAGAAACAGCAGTTCTGCAGGAATGGTACATCCTGTTCCAATGCATAACTGACTATAAGATCTTGAAAGGATTCCAGTTTTTATTTATTTATTTGTTTGTTTGTTTGTTTGTTTGTCAAATTTCTGTGCTGCCCATCTTGTACACAATGACTCTGGGTGGCTTACAAATAAAATAACCATCAGTAAAAAACAATCCAATATAAAATCAGTACCGTGTAAATATACTTAAATAGCAATAAAACTATAAAAATATCAGATATAAAATGTGAAATTCAAGATGGGAATCGGATTTTGTACTTGGCACGATCACTGTACCAGCCACCCCCAAGAATGGCTATCCCCACTCCCATCCCAAGCAAGGTGGCATAGCCATGTTTTCTCCCCCTTCCAGAAGGCCGGGAGAGTGGGGGCCTGTCTCGTCTCTGGGGGTAAGCTGTTCCACAGGGCAGGGGCCATGGCAGAGAAGACCCTCCTCCTGGACCCTGCCAATTGGCAATCCCTCATGGACAGGGTCCGTAGCATGCCCCCTCTGCCTGACTGGGTGGGACGGGTCGATGTGATGGGGGTGCCATTCTTAGTGTTTAGCAGGTGGAGACATTCAATTTTCAAATGCAGGACAAGCATGTATTCATTTTTATTGAGTTTAAGATTTTATCTCATTTTTATAATGTGAAGAGAAGTAGGAAGGTGTCTGTTGATAGTGGCAATTGCTTCAAGCACCTGCCGCAGACATTGAAAATGTGCTTGGTCCAATTTTCCCGTAGATGTAGTTGTTTAAAAAGCCAAATTCAGTTTCCCAAACTCTGAGCAAGTTGCCTCTTCAGTTTAGAAGAGCTCCACCAGTGGCCAGAATTTTCATTCCAGAGGGAAATGGTGAATCCGTCATTTATTTCAGTGACAGCTTTCCATACAAAACATGAACAAATGGGATTCCCGCTGAAGGAGATGGGGAAGCCCAGCAGGACACAGTCCACAAAGCTGAAGGCTTCTTTCCTAATGACCAGGTGGCGGCATCTGGCAGCACATTGTCTGGATTTAGAAGTTAAGCAGGGTCAGGACCAGTTCATACTTCCATGGTTTACAGCCAGGAAATCCCAGAACTGGAGGTTAAATTGGAAAGTTTAAAAAGAAAACAAAAACAAGTTAGAGAAGAAGGCAGGGGTAAACTTTCTGCACTGTGCTTGACTAAACGACATGCGCACGTGCATTAAATCGTCAGGAAACAAGTTCTGCTCAGAAGAGGCTTTATTTTACTTTACTAATGTATACAGGACAGAGACACAGCCCAATGGTGAAATATTCCTTTTCTGACAAGAAATATTTTTCTCCCACCGTAACTCAGAGCAATCAATTGTTTTCCATTTGAATATAATCCCTCATGTGACTGTCACTAAGATATTACAATCAAAATTGTTCTGGCACTGGCAATCCAAATAATATCACTTTGCAGTGCTGCTGGGGACAGAAAACTCAATTGAACAGACTTCTGGGGGAGGTATGGTGAATTAGTATGTCTCTGAAAAGCAGAGATGATGACCGCGGCAAAGACTGAAGAACTGGCGAGTAGATTGGTTCTACAAAACCTCTCTGGATAAGGAGAGGATGGGAGATTACCCACATGTGCTCCAGATGGCTGCCCCTCACAGTTGCAGGACAGCAGTCTCCCACAGGTTTGAGCCCTGCAAGGTGAAGGGAAGCCATCATGCTCACAATCACAGCAGAGCCTTTTAAAGGACATTGGGTTTGCTAACCTCACTTTCTAATTGATTTTCAAAATTGCCTATTTTAAGTATCTTAAGGCTATTAGAGATCTTTGAAACAAGAAGTTTGAGAAGCCACCTGGTGAGTTTACCATTATTCTTGAACAAATGAAAAATTAACTGTAAGCTTAAGAACTTAAAGAATTGGAAATAAAGGACAAAAGGTGAAATAAGATTTTGATCCAAGAAAGTTATAAACAAGGGACCAGACAAATTTGGAATATTAGGACTTTTACTATAAGATTTTGGAAATATCTATATAAATAAACAGCCTTTCATGGGAACTAAATTGTTTTGTCTATCCTAAGTCATAACGGAGATTTGAGACTAAAGATTTCAGAAATTGGACACTAGAGGAGACAGAAAGATTCCAGGCAGAAAAGGAAAAGGGGAAAATGTGATAACTTTTTTGTTTTTGGTTAGTACTGGAATTTACAAAATTACACAAAATATTATGACATTTGAAATACTGCAGGAGATTTTTGAAGAATGGGTTCAGAAATTAGCAGCTACAATGTCAGCAGTGAGGTCTGCTTCTATGAATAGACTATTTCCAAAAGATGTTAATGAAGGAATGACAGTCGTGAAATAAATTTTGCCTGATGTACAAATATTAGAACCAGAAATATTGGATAATTTAAAAAAAAGTGTGGATTATGAGACAGAGAAGACAACTAAAGTGGAAATACAATTGACAAGCCAAGAGAATGATCTGGATAAGGACTTTCTACTGGATATACAAAAGAAGTTGGTTAAAGCTTTGAAGATTAAAATGGAAACACAACCCCAAGAGAACAACCTGGATAAGGACTTTTTATTGAATTTACAAAAGAGGTTTGCTAAAGCCTTGAAGAAGCCTTTGGGATGGGAAAAAGAAAAATTGAAGAGAGATCAAATCCTATGACAACAGCTGAATGAATTAAACATCACAATTGTTAGAAGAAAAAGGAACGAATATAAAGTTGGTTTGTTTGACCAAGGTTAAAATAAGACATGTTTCTATAAAGCTCTGGGAACCTTTATGGACTTTTTGCTGACACCAGGACTGAAAAGTTGATGATTTATGGATTTTCATATAGGTAAGGGAGGGATTATGGGAAGAAGAGATATTTGTTTGTAATCTTATAGGGGGTGAAGAGTTATTAAGTTTGTTTATACTTGTTGTGATGAATATCAGAAGTCACTACTTTAAACAGTGTCAAGGGGGACTCAGGCTCGGAGTTGGAGTCAGACGACAAGCAAGGGTGGCCAGCCTCTGATGTAGAGTTGGAGGGAGAGCAGACAGCTGTAGATAAACGGCCGCCTGAGCAGTCAGAGGAGGCAGGGCTGGTCAGCTGGTCAGAGAGCAGCAGGCACAGGCGCCCCTGGTTAGTGAGGATGAAGACGCAGAGCTGCCACCCCCTCCCAGTGCTCAAGAAAGGAGAGCAGAAAGGAGGAACAGTGGAGGTTGGCCAGGCTACACACGAGAAAGCAGCCCCGCCCTCCTAAATAAACTCCGCCCCGGTCTGCCCCTATAAAAAAGGAGCTGCAAGTCCAGACCGATCATTGGAGACAACCGTCTGCTTACCGGACTCCATGTGCCTTGACTCCTGATCAGAAACCTCATGACCTGACTCTTGACTCTTGGACTCGCTTGACTAATCTTGTTTTGAACGTGAAACTCCCTTAAGGCAAGCTTGCGGGACTTTGGGGGTTTGTTTTCTGTAGAGTGTGTGCATTTGCACTCACACTTCTTTGCCACCTGTTTGTCACCTCACAAGTTTACCTCACCAGTTTCTCAGTAAAGTTTTACAACTGCCTCCCTGGTGTATTGCGTGTGATTGGGACAGGACAAATATTTCTTTTCTTTTTCTTTATTGTACTTTCTTCTTTTTCTTCTTTTTCTTTCCTTGCACTTTTCTTCTTTTTTTCTTTTTCCCTCTCAGTTTAGTTTGTATGGGCTTTTACTATTGTAATTAACATTCTCAATAATTTTTTTAAAAGGAAAACTGTCAACTGAACACAAGGAAATAAAATCCACACTGTTTGGGAAATGTTTCTATGACATGTCTGGAAAAGTAAAACAAACTGACCAAAATCTATATTTATCTGGATCAGATTGCAGTCCTGCCCACATTTACCTGCTAAGCATTACACTGTTAACTTTGTTTGGAGCTGTCACATGGCTGGGGAAAAGGGAGACAGCTTAATCCTGCCAGGTCCATTCTTTGTGCAATTTTGTTGATAAATATCCAAGTACACATGCTGTTTTTGTGATTTACAGTATACGCCAGAAAACATTTATTTTATTTTCCTTCCATTATTGAGGCTGAAACAATTTCATCCTGCATCTTTCAAATGGCAATATGGCATGATATGAATCTCAAATAACATTTACTACTGCAAACTGCTATTACTGTGTTAGTAGCACACTAATAATATTATCCAATAATTCCAAAGGTCAGAATGCTTTCTGGCCCTGACATTTTCCAATCTGGCATTCTCCCCTGATCTGTTGGACTTGATACGTTGTTGTTGTTGTTGTTGTTGTTGTTGTTATTGTTGCTGTTGCTGTTGTTATGCTCTATTGAGTCATGAACGATACCTGGTGACTCTATGGATTAAAATTCTCCAAGATGTCCTGTCTCTCACTGCATTGCACAATTCTTGCAGGTGCATTTCTGTGGCTTCTATTCCATCTATCTGCCTCATGCACTGTCAGTTTTTTCTCCCTCTATCCACCTTGGCCAGAATTATCATCTTTTCCATAGATGCATCCTTGCTTTCAGTGAGTATTCTGGCTTGATTTCCTCTAGGACTGAATGGTTGGTCCTCTTGGCTTGCAAAGCAGCCTTTTCCAGCACCAGAGCTCAAAGGAGTCAATCTTCTTCTTGTTCCTGTACAGAGTGCGTCCGTCACATCCATACATCGTAACAGGGAATACCATTGAATTGACCATTCTAGCTTGTGTCTTGACTGAAATGTCTCAGTCTTTCATGAGTCCCTCAGTGCCTTTTTGCCCACTGCTCCTTGTCTCTGAATCTCTTTTGCAAACCCACCACCTTTCTCAATTTTGGAGCCTAGAGAACTGCAGCTGTCAACTACTTCTATTGTCTCACTATTTATCTTAAATTCTTTTATAGTTGACATAAACCGTGTTTTCTTGATGTTCAAGGAATGCTGACTTTTCCCTCTCTTGTTTTACTTTTAGAATGATTATTATCCTGTCACTGACTGAATTATATCCCATTACACCAGGGCCACAACTAGCGGGGGGCAAGTGGGGCATCTGCCCCGGGTGTAATGGGATATAATTATAGCGCTGTGGGGGCACCAAAATGAGCGCTGTGGTGGCACCAAAATGGGCATGGAATCCATGTTTGCCCCCGGTGACACAGGTCCTAGTTGCGGCCCTGCATTACACATGCAAATACAAATGTTTTGGGGCAGTAATTGCTACTCCATGTTTTTTCTGTGAGTTTCATTCTCAGAATAGAAAAAATTGAATGTCCCGTTCCTGTCCATTTTAAATCACTTACTCTTAGAATTTCTAACCCAGTTCATGTCATTTCTGCTTTAACAACATCCAGCATTCCTTGGCTCATACTGCAGATGTTCCATGTTCTCATCCTAGGTGTTTTCAGTAAGCTCTCAGCTTTTCTCTTGATTCTGGCTACATCAGCAACTGGACTTCCCAAAAACCTTGATCTAGTCATGTCATGTTGCCTTCTTGATAAAGCTGTTTGCCCTTCACCGGCAGCCAAATAGTTACCTCCAGACTGGGACATCTCATCTTTTGGCAACACAATGTTCTGTCTTGCTGAGCACTTTTCCATTAGTTTTCTTGGCATATGTGAAGAAGCAGTTTGACATTGCTATTTTCCTCATGGTGTTTCAGCTGAGAGAGTTGCTACAACCTTGCCTATGGCTTCCTGGTCATCAGCCATCTGATGTATTTTATCTTGCCCAGTGCTAGTGCTGACTGGACCACCCTCTGCACCCAGGGAGATGGGGTTGGACTTTTAAGTCCATACTCACCCTGTCACAGGGCCATCTTTGGATTTCTGTGGCATTTTGTAGAACTGCCTTCCCCCCAAAATTTATCACATCCTGCTGACACTGCTGCTCATGGACCGTGGCCATGGAATATATCCTGCTTACACTGCAGATTATCTGCATATCTGCAGGCTCTCCCACTATCTGCCACTTGTGGACACACCCCAGTTCCTTGAGCTAAGGTATGAGGTCTGATGGACTACGCTTCCCATTATGGGGCATATATTGCACTGAAGAATACTCAGGTTTAGGGTGCATCAGGAGTAAGTGTATTTCTTGGGGAGCTGCTGGTTAGGTCAGTTGTGTTATGTAAACACTGTCAATGGCTGTGTTCATGCAACACTCTAATCCATTTGTTGCTTGTTTGGCTTAGAATGTTGTTTATGCCCAGGCACCATAGTTTTTAAAATATGATGCATTGTTTAGGATGTTGTGCAAGTCCAGCCAGTTATGATTTGCCCAATAAACCATGGCTTAGTGTAATGCTTTAATACAACTAGTTTCTGAAGCATTCCTAGGATAGAAATTAAATAACTTAGCTGTGACTGGTTGTTGAGGAAAAGCTGAGGAACGGTTTCCGTGCTACAGTTTGGCCTCCATGCTAGATGGGTAGAAAGGTGGAAATTAGGGAAATAGAATTAGGAGGAAGAAATAACTTGTCCCACCTCTTCTCTCATCTGTCAAACTAGATGAGCCTTCTGCATTACCAGCCATAGTCAAAAATTTAAAATGTGGATGGCTACAGGAAGCTTATTGATAATATTTCACAATTGTTTGAGGCTATATTCAGAGCCCAGTTTCTATTTTTTGATCATTAAATATTTATCCATCCTTATCCCTGTTCTATCCCTCTACCATATGTCCTTTATTGTTAATTGATGCTTTTTAAAAATAATTTCCTTTTGACCACATTCCACTAGGCTATAAACACTGTAATCAAGTCAGTTTATTTCTTTCCATTATGTACACTGAAGCAATGATTGTTGACCTGGCCCTGTATTGAGTAGAAATGATACTACATCCCTCTACCTACAGCCTGAGACTATATTTTTGTTTGGCATTTTTTCTTATTCTTTTCTATGAATCACAACCGCTTTCTGTCTGTCTTTATTCCTGTGGAATCCGTTTAAATATATTCTATACATTCACTGTGATCAAATCATTATTGGGTTTTAAATAATACAGAGCAGATCTGAAAAGGTATAGAATAGGTTTTTTGATTGAAATATACCTAATATTTAAAAATCCAGGAAAAAGAGAAAACAAAGGGGAAAAGGCAAGGTGAAAATTACTTTATTCAATAGTTTTCAGGAATGGAATGAGATTTATTTGAATTTAACAGTAATTTGAGTTTATTTGGAACAGAGCAACAAATCCTATTCATTGTTTCTATTCTCTCTGATTTGACTTGGTTTTCACTTTCTTGAAGAAGGCAAAGTCAAAGTGGAAATAAAATTTCTATTTCATTAGTTCATATATCACCACAAGCCATAATGTAGTTTTGTTTAAGTATGCTGTATGGACCACCCATTGTGAATTATAAACCATAATTTATGATTAACACATTGTGCAAAGACACACAAAAAGTGACCTATTCACTAAACTATGATGAAGTTAAGCATGGCTTAGTGTGATATGTGAATATGGTTTCACTCAACCATCTTAGAACTGTGAACTGAATTTGGTTTACATCATAAACCAGTACCATAAGACAAATTCTCAGGCTGAATTCATATAATGTGTGAAACCTCAGTGTGATTGTATGGTTTGGACAATATTTGTTAACGTAAATCCAGTCATTGTTGTTTATAAGCCTTCATTTGTGGCTTAGCATTCAGTGTGAAGCCAGTCATTATGGTGTACACAATCAACCGTACTTAAAACAAGCCACAACTTAATGCAGTGCATGAACCCAGCCTGAGGGTTATATTGCTGATGCTGAAAACTTGCTGTCCCTTCAAAAATGCATCTTCTTTCATTCCCTAGGGTAAGGAATGTACCGTGTCCTTCTCTGGACACAGACAGAACTGCATTGCAGAGCCCTTTATTTGCCACAGATTCCTCTCATCTGCAAGACTGGGCCAATCTGAAATCGGTGCTGCACTTTGTGTCCCCATGATATACGAGGCCTCCAGAAGCCAAATTAACTTTTGGCTCAGCTGCTGCTTCACCGGAAATGCTGCAGAAACAATGCTGCAGCATTCCTTCTGGAAATGCTGCATGAGTGTGTTTCCCCACTGGCAGGAATTTTTGACTCCTTGGATTTCCCTCCTCTGGAAGCCAAGATGCCATAAGACCTTGCCACCATTCCACCCCCACCCCACCCCATTCTTTTGTAGTAACCAGGGTCCAGTGATAACTTTGTTGCTCCCTCCCTGTCAGTCACCAAGTGTAGTGAGGAAATTACAGACATGAGTGTAGATGGGAAAATGGCTAGATCGGGGTTTCTCAATCAAGGTTCCATGGAACCCAGGGTTCTGCGAGAGGTCACTAGGGGTTCCCTGGGAGATTACAATTTATTTAAAAAGTATTTCAAATTCAAGCAACTTCACGTTAAAGAAGTAAGTGTCATTCTTTATTTTTAGTTAAAGAACACCACTAATGCATATATGCAGGCCTACACATGAAAGAGATATAACGATTTGGTAACTTCTGGCCTATATTTGAGCCTGAATGTGCAGGGGTTCCCCGAGGCCTGAAAAATATTTCAAAGGTTCCTCTGGGGTCAAAAGGTTGAGAAAGGCTGAGCTAGAGTGTCAGTTTTTCTCTTCCCTGCTGGACAGCTGGTTCCCCCTTCTTCAAACTTTCCCGGGAACAGTGGTGAGGACATTAGGGGTGGGGGTAATTACATGGCAGAAACTGTGGCTATATGAAAATGCCCACAGTGTACAAAACTTTATGTTACACGAAATCACTCACATCACATTTTATCCATCACAGCTACAAGTAGTTACAATGGAAGCAGTTCCTTCTGCTGCAGTTTGACCAAGCATCCTGTGCATCCCATGAGGTCATACAGGACAGGCATGTTCCAGGCTCCCATTTTGAAATCAGGCTGCATTAATGGGACCTAGGAAGTGTGCCTTCTCTGTTGCTGCACCTGTTGTTGGATTTTTTTTTAGATTTTTTTATCCCACCTTTATTATTTTTATAAATAACTCAAGGCGGCAAACATACAGTACCTGATACTCCTTCCTCCTCCTATTTTCCCCACAACAGCAACAATCCTGTGAGGTGAGTTGTGCTGAGAGAGAGGGACTGGCCCAAGGTCACCCAGCCGGCTTTCATGCCTAAGGTGGGACTAGAACTCACAGACTCCTGGTTTCTAGGCTGGAAACCACTTAATCACTAAACCAAACTGGCTCTTTTGTTTTCTCTTTTGCATGCTTTCCAGAGTTACAAATTGTGAGAGAGGCAGCTTTATAAATCTTTTAAATTAATAAATAAATAATTTTAAAAATCTTTCTAAGCATAATTTTGGGGTAGACAGGAAAATAGTTAGCCTCAGAATTCTTGGGAACTAAAATGCCTTTTGCTCCTGCATGTGCTGAGAGACCTTCAGAACCTTGCTAAGATTGAAAGGAATACTGAGATGTAACTCAAGGAATACTGAGACGTAACTACACAGTAAAGAGAAACCGTATGTGTGCTTCACTTCTTTAAAGATACTACTTTGCAATTATGCACAGTATCCAGTGGGGGGCTTCCACTGAAGTTCCCTCAGTGTCCAGAGAAGGACACATTATGTTCCTTACTCCCAGTCAGCTTCTATGGCAGTTTTTCTCAACCTTAGCAACTTTAAGATGTGTGGACTCCAACTCCCAGAATTCCCCAGCCAGCCATTCTGGGAGTTGAAGTCCACACATCTTAAAGTTGCCAAGGTTGAGAAACACTGTTCTATGGCTTAGAGTGAACCTGACCTTGGGTTTTTCCATTCTTAGTCCCTCATCTGACATTAGTCCATCCATACATTATTTGGTTTGATAACCAGAAACTGTGATGTGAGAAACTCTATCTGCCAAAATGTATTTGTTGCCCAGCTCAAGGTAAAGGGGGTGACGGCTTGCAGGCTCTGTGTCTCTGTTGCTGTGCCTGCTTCATGGAATATCTTTCCAGGGAGACATGATCAGCCTCCACTTTATTGACATTTGGAAAACTGCTGAAAAGAGTTATTTAGAAGAACTGTGATCATGGCCATCTATTTATTTATTTTTAAAATTGTTTTTGTAATTTTTCATCTATTTTGTGATATCCATAGTTTTTCAAGTTCTACTTTTATTTTATTAATATTATTCTATGGACATTTAATGTATTGAATGATAGATAAGCTGCTAAGAGTTAATTGGAGAAGTAATAAATTTCATCCATCCACTCATCTTTGCAATCAAAACATAAGAATGTGTTTTTATAGGAGAACTTTTTAAAAAAAGTTTGACTTATAACCATCTCTTGGTTCAAACATTTTACAGGTAAACCATTTTGTGGTTTGTTAGTTTTTGGTTTAGCATTTTGCATGAACTCAGCTACTGTAATTTCTGAATGATGGTTTAGGGCTCAACACTCCATGAAACAAAATTTGTTCAATAAACCATGGTTCCAACAATCATGGCTTTAGTACAGCATATCAACTTATCCATGATTTAGCTTTTCTGACCTTATGATGTGTATGTAACAAAACCTACCAAGATATATGTTTAGAATACTAAATCTTGTTTTTAGAATGCATCCCATAACTGGTTTCTTTTACAGTATACTATTTCACAATAACTTGGGAGTTTCCAGGTAACATTTAATAATTTATATAATCTTTTTTTCCATTCATGGAAGTCTATGGATGGTGAGCCAAATGATACCTTCTTCTACATATAAAACTCCTGTGTTTTTCCTACCATTTATTCTTATTTTTTATCTCTCTTTTCACCCTCTCTCACAGACCCAAAGAGAGCAAGAGCAGATCTGTTCAGAAAAAAAGTCAGAAATGCTGAACTACATCCTTTAAAGGATAGAGCTAAAAGTATGGAAGTGGAAACATTCTTAAGAAACTTTAATCTCTGAATATGATGTGAAGGGGACACAAGGAAGGGGAAAGAAAAAAAAATGTTTCCTTTATTTCAAACCACATCCAGAAAATTCATCAGAGGCACCTGAACCGCATAAGTGGGGTGGTCCTTGTTCTGTACCCCTGGAGTGTTAAATAGAATAGGCTGACCATATGTCCTGTTTTGAATGGGACAGTCCCGTTTTTTTAACGTTTCCGGATCGTCCCGTCGTTTTAACATAAATGTCCATTTTGTCCCGTTTTCTTAAAAACCTTTCTTAAAAATGTGAAAGTTCCTGCGAACCTGTCAGAATGCAGTCTGACTTTGAGTGGAAGGAGGGGGAGCTCAGCAGAAATGGCAGGAAAAAAGCCACAGAGCTCAACCCGCCGGGAAACCTAAAAAGAAAAAAACAGGATCAGCTGAAAGGTGGTGATCAAAGGGTGAGCCGATTGGCTCATGCCTTGAAATGGTGGGAAGAAAAGAACGTAAAAGCACAGCCAGAGGAGGAACGGCTTGTCGGGGACAACCGTTCACTAGACTCTCCAGGCCAGCCTTGCCTCTCGCAAATGAAGGAATCTGAAGATTCCCAGACTGAGAAAACTGGAGAAGTTCCTACCTGCCGATCCAGCCCGTCACCCTGCCCTGCCCCATTTTGCCATCCCAATGTCCCGTTTTTGTCTCAAGGAAATATGGTCAGCCTAAAATAGAAGCACCCTTCTTATAGGAGGGGGCCTGGCAATGTTTTGTTTCTTACAGCACACATGGCATTTCAAACACTGCAAGGTGAAATCTAACCTTCTTCCTGGTTTCTCCAAAAGATAACTTTGTGAATAAAATAATTTTCCAACATACTTTTTTTTTTGGCATGTACTTATTTGAAAACCGTTTTGCTTTTTCTCAGTTCAGACACTTGTAGGCTATAATTTTCTTTTTTGAAAGGGTTTGGGTGAGGGCGTGGAAGAGAAGAAAGAGAAAATCATGTTGAATTGTGTTCTGCAAAGGCTGAGAGAACCATAGTAACTGACAATGTACAAGAACTACCAATATGTTCTCTCTGTAAACTTTGTGGCAGAGCACCAGTGGCAAGTCTGTGCAGATTTTGGTTTTTCTTTATATTTCACTCATAATTATGCCTTCCAAATGGTGGTCATTTTCTGACCTATGCATAGCACCATGGTGATTATATTTTATTGAAGCCCATCCTTTTCTTCTGTATCTTTCTGTTTTGTAACTACACCATATCCTGAGTACCTTTGAAAGCTAAAGATAGTCCAAGATCAGTCTTTTGTAATACCAAATCTTTTTTTCTCTATCATGAAGTCTTGGTATACATGCTTCTAACTGCAATAGGAGAGAAGTTCTAATTATCTGGGGAAATGAGGATGGATAAGACACTTCAGCTGAGAAATTCAGCAAACCTGACAGTGAAATGAAACTTAGGCCAGTAACACAGCAGAAGGCTGAGCCCTAGAACCAAAGCTAGAGTTTCCAGATTATTTTCATGAGACCCAGATATTTTCATGAGACCTCTTCACTGTGAAAAAATGGATTCTCCTCACTGGATGTGCTCACACATAATGCTAAGTCAGGATATTTCTGAACCATGGTTTGTTGAAGGAATCATATTGGGTCTGTTTCATTATAATGCTAAGCAAAAATGGGTGGGTCCACTCATCACACTAAGTCCAAAACAAACAAACCAGTTTATAGTTTCATGCAGCAGGGTCCAACATATTTTGGAATGCCAAGGATTGAAGCAAACAAGGCAATGCCTCAAAGTAGGCAGGTCAATGTCACCATCAAATTCATCCTTTCCTTCTGCATTTTCAACACACTGCATGGAAGAGTAGTTGAGGGAGACTCCTCAATGTTCTTTGAGCTCAGCCACTCTTGGAGGAATGAGAAACTTTCGGGTAGAGAAATGAAGTAGAGGAATGATCAAGTAGGGTCTGTGGAGTTAGCTTTCTCCACTGGTCCTTCTTTGGCTTGGTTTGCACCAGAGAGTAGGGTACACTGTGCTTGGCTGCTTTGTGGCTCAGTATGTGATGCAAACTGAGGAACTTGGATTCATTCAGTTGTGTGAATGCAATACTTCATGGCAAAAAGGACTGAGTCCTTTCAGAGAGGACAGCGTAGAGCTTTGGCCTTTCCAAGGATAGCCACTGCTTCCTCACACTCCTTCACTTGTGCTTTCCCATATAATGGTGAAGGTGGGACCAAAGTAGTCCAAAATTTTACACCACCCAGTTTGAAAGGGTGGGTGAGCAGCAGAGGTGGTAGCAAGAAGCAGCCTCCTCCCTTCCTTGCTCCCCTTCCTTCCTTCCTTCCTTCCTTCCATCCATCCATCCATCCATCAGGCTGTGTCACCATTTGCACTGTACCATGGCAACAACATGCTTGGCAACATTGTTTTCCTGCCCTGTCCACATGATCTCGACTTTATCTTCTCAGCCAATGAGTGAATCAGGCTTAAGCTGTCCCAGCGGTATTGGGATTAAAGCACTACAGTAATTTTTCCTCTCATTCCAGTGTTGTCCAAGGACAGCCTCAAGGCATGTTAGACTTTGTTATCCTTTACTTCATGGATGCGTAAATCAAGTTACTGGAAACTGAGGCAATAGGGATCAGGCTTGGGGACAGCAAATGCTTTTCTGTCAATTCAAGGATGGGTGAAAAATAGGGTAACAAGTAGGGAGAAGAGGCTGTCAGAGCAAGAGGTTCAAGGAGCTATTTTTTAATTATTATTTTTAGATTTTTATCCTACCTTTACACACACACACACACTTCTGATCAAAACATCTTTTCAATGTACGATATGACCTTTGTTTAGAAGTGAACTTTGCCCAGGCAAACATGGCTTTTCTTTTTTTCTCTTATCGAGAAGAAGCTTGAGGTTGTTATGCCTGAATTACAGTGTGAACTTTGCTGTTAGCTATCAGATCTGAATAAAAACTAGGTTTCTGATTTATATACTTTATGCTACTATATTTTGTTAGCTGCTGGGTAGGCCCCTAATAAGGTTCTTATATCAGAGATAAGAATTCCAATATCACAAATATATTTCCTAACAAGGATCTAAAATACATTTTTTAAGAGGTACAGGTAACCTAAGTCCTGTGGGGTTGTGATGGGGTATAAATATATAAAATAAACATACTAACAAATCAATAAACAACAATGTCTTCCATATCTATCACATACATTCTGTGGCTCCCCTCATGAGTTCAGAAAAACATTCAGATTATAAGCTATTATAATGGAGCTTCATGAGAAACATTTTCCATAAAATAAGAATCAGTCATTGAAAAAAACCTGTTTGGTTTTGCATGCTGATTTATACACATCACATTTGCATTATTAAAACCTCAGCACTTCGAAATTAAAAGAAACATCAACTTCATTGTCTTAGAAATAATCACTGTAATTCAATAATGGGTGCTCCACTGAAATCTATAGATTTAATGTCATGGCTTTAGATCATATATTGCTGTTTTGCTTGGTTATATCATCTGTTTTTGAGATCTGTCAAGACAATAAGGACTGTAGATATTTTTGTGCATGGGGGAGAACCAAAAGAAGTTATATACAGTAACACATTGGAAGGAAAGCTAAATAATTGATTTGCAGCGATGGATTGCTGATATGTATGGTCAGTTAACATTTGATTGACTGTGAGTGGGAAAGGACAAGGAAGATTACTTTTAAGCAATCTGGTTAGATGTTTCTCTTTTTAATAAGAAAAATGTGCAAGCCATTAAAAAAGTTCATTGTTCATAATATAACACAGCACATTTTTAAGGCTTGGAAATTTATCTCATTAAATGCTGTTAACCCTGTCTCTATATATGTATTTTTTTTTCTTTTATATTAATTACTTTGATGTAATGAGAACACTTGTTTTCAAAGATCACCACTGGGAGAGTTAAATATAAAGCTTTACCACCTGTTAAATATAGTGAGATGGGATTCAGTGCAACCTGGATTATAAATGCTTGCATTCAGGTGTTGTTGAGGATAATGAGGTACAGAAGTAATTTATTAAAAGATAATGCCACAGGGGAAAAAAATAACTATCTATTTTGAGTATTGTGAAAGCTTCCTCAGGGCATCCTAATACAAAAAAAGAGAAAAAGCTTCGAAAAACATCCTTTCAGCAATAAGACAGCCTGGTCTGGCTCTTTTCACAGAACTTCTCTTTCAAAGCATATTGTTTGGAAATGTTTCATCAAGGTCTGAGGGTTCTTCCATACATGAGCACATAACTCAGGGACATTTTAAGCATCTTTTTTCTCTTCAGAATTTGTCAGCAAAAGAGAGGCAACATCCTGCACAGGACTGCCAGTACGTGCCCTTCAGCAGATATAAAGTGAACTCTGTGTATCTACTCAGTCCTGAATCTGAGAGGCAAGCACTTGAATGTCTTGTTTCCTGCCAATGGGCTGGCAACTACATCACTGCTGCAATTTTTCTTAGGCAATGCCCCTCTCCCCTGATTTCATTTAGAAGTTTTCTGCAAAAAATGTCTTGCCACTTTGGGTAGGACAAATGTAAAGGAACATACAAAGGGCCAGGGTTTACTCTCTGCATTAAGGCAAGGCTTGTTTAATTGTAGTTTATTTAAAACAAAACCACCAGACCAGTCAGCAGGTTGTTACAAAATGGTGAAAATATTTCCCCAGCATAGTACTGTACATAGTAACATATGGCTGCGAGAGCTGGACTGTAAGGAAGGCTGAGAGAAGGAAGATCGATGCTTTTGAACTGTGGAGTTGGAGGAAAATTCTGAGAGTGCCTTGGACTGCAAGAAGATCCAACCAGTCCATCCTCCAGGAAATAAAGCCAGACTGCTCACTTGAGGGAATGATATTAAAGGCAAAACTGAAATACTTTGGCCACATAATGAGAAGACCGGACACCCTGGAGAAGATGCTGATGCTAGGGAGAGTGGAGGGCAAAAGGAAGAGGGGCCGACCAAGGGCAAGGTGGATGGATGATATTCTAGAGGTGACGGATTCGTCCCTGGGGGAGCTGGGGGTGCTGACGACCGACAGGAAGCTCTGGCGTGGGCTGGTCCATGAAGTCACGAAGAGTCGGAAGCGACTTAATGAATAAACAAGTATTGTACAACTGCATGCTATTAATTTAACAGATAAGAGAGCTGGACATTTCACTAAATAATTCATGATGGTAACTTGGTGTTTAAAAAGAAAAATCTACCAACGCTCATTTAAAGTGCTGCAGTGAATTACAAACTCAACTTTCAAATAATAATTTGATAACTGGTTAGTTATTTTTTCCCCACACTTCCCCCCCCCCCCGCACTCCAATTCCCATTCCTGCTTTGTAAACAGCCCATCCTCCACCAACATCATTATTTGGCAGCCCAGATTAAAATATAAGATGCTCCTGATAGCACACTGTAACATTTTAATTAATTAAGCAGCCAGCCTGAAGTGCCTTGTGGAAAAGTTAAATAGTACTCCTGGCTGTACCTGGCATCGAAAAGCTATTATTAAACATTTTGTTGCCTAGTGTACCTTAAGAGGGCACAGTTATTCTCAGCATTTACTAATGTCTATTTTAAATACTCTGATCCATAATTACAGGACTGTTTGTGTGAGATGCTTCCGACTAGTGCCTGCAATAGATCTGTTGCTTGGTCAGTGGAAAAAGAGGCTGGAAGCACTGGTGAAAGAATATTACAGAAATTTTTACAAGGGTTAGTACTTTTCCAAAAGTGGTTTAAAGAAAAAGAAGACTCATTTTTTAAAAAAAGGAAGACAGAGCAAGAAACGTGGAGCATTCAGCTAACTCTAGAAGTTGAGAACAGCCAACTGGCTGATAGTTTTGGCCATGGCTAGGAACCCAAAGCCAAGAACAAAGAATTGAACTGAGCAGGCCTGTTGTCAGCACCTAGCAGTTGAGGCCAGACACACTACTGCCAGCACCTGCAGGATCTAGCCAGAAGCAGACTTGATGGCTGTTTTATTTTCCCACAATATCTTGTATGAAACACCAGTCCAAAGCATTGCTGGAAATCAAAATGGAGGTTAGAGTCCACCAGATCCCCTCAAACCAAAGTAGAATGGAAAGAAATGTACTTCATCAATCAAGATAATATTTGAACAAGCTCTGGGTAATGACCCTAAATTAACTGTACATAGAAGATTAACAACATTTATAGTAAAGAAGATATCCTAGGGTAAGATAGATATATACCACCAGCACCTAGCATCATTGGACACCCGTTACCTGGAACCCTCTTGCCTGTAATCCTGATGGTATTTGGATTCCTTCTTTCCCTTAGATGGGCTTCTTCTCTGAGATCCACAGCAGCACTGGAGCAGGAGGGGAGTTGGGGCAGCTTCTAGTTTCTAACTGGCACTGGAACCCTGCCAAGCTTTATCTTCCACAACGGAAGTTTTGGCATCCAACAACTTGGATTTTATCCTGAAAATCCAGTCAATCCTAATGTCAATTCTGTGTATTATGGAGTAATTAGAGTCTATTCCTTGTGTATGCAAGTGATCTGGATAGATCAGCTATAAAATCCCATTTCAATACAAAATCATATACCTTAAAGAAGAGTTCCTTAACCTGGTTCAATATTCCAGAATTCCCAGCCAATAATGGCCATTCTCTCTCTCTTTCCCTCTCTCTCTTTCTCCATGTTACAGAAAACTGCATTAAATCCTGATCATTTTGAACACTCAGTTTCTAGTTTATTTTCACTAACAAATGTATTTGCCCTGCCATAGTTTGTTGAACACTGGAACATAGTTTGATCTACATGCATCACACTAATTTCATTTCTCTGTGTCATATATGTGTCTATATTCATACACTAAGAAAGGAGAGGGGCTTTTATAAAAAGAAAATTAATTCCCCTAAAGACCAAAGATCCATCTAGCATAATATTTGATTTTCAGTGGAACCAATCAGGGTGTGGGGCAACCATTTTTTTAGTCTCTTCACCACTGTTTTTCGTTTCAGCAACTGCTATTCCAGAGCAAACCTTAACATCAAAGCGTTACTGAAAACCACTGGCAGATTCTTTGTTAGTATATAAGCATAGCACGTATACATTTAATTTGCTATGTTTCCTCTTTCCAACTCTGGTGGAGCTTTTTTCCTTCTTCAGCCACCTACCAATCATTGAGGAATATTAATATTCGTTTGTTCCATTCTGGACACTCATTTCTTGCCAAGCCATCAGCTCATTCAAGTGAGCCAGATTCTAAACTTTTGCCTTCTGTGCTCTCTTCAAATGATAGAAGACAGCTAACCATCAAATGATACAACATACAATCAACAGCTCTCAATCTGATAGCAAGTGACATATTCTGCAACCCTGAAAATTGCAATCCCACTTATCTGTGGGATGCACAGTTTAAATGTGCAAGCAAACTTTTGCCAAATTCTGCCTTTCCACCTTATTATGTACCTTTCTCTTTTTAGCCTTGCCATCACTAAGCCAATGTTCACAATATATGGAATTTTGTTATTTATTTGAACAACTATACAATAATACCTACGGTGAGTAGTTAGGAATCTGTTCCAATTGTTTACAATCTTAAAGCAGATACGCCTAACTCCAATTATGCTGTCAGAATCCGCTTTCAGCACCACAAGCTATGTGAATATTAAAGCAGACTCTTGCGTGTCTTTCCCTCAATACCTAGCTTTGCAAAAACATCCCCCTCCCACCACCACCACGACTCCTTCTTGGTTTTTGAAATCATATCAGAAAACAATAGCACAGTGAATGATATGAACATTTCTGAGCAAAAACAGCAAGCCAGAGCACTTGAATCAAAACACTTACTGGGCATAAGCAAAACAAGTGTTTTTGGAAATTAACAAGGTGACTATATTAAGGGAGTGGACAAAGATTTGGGCAGGGAAAGGATTAGGGCTTCTTTTCTAAACTGGATCTGGGGTTGGCAATACTCAGAAGAAGAGGAGAGGAAGTAGGCTTGGCTGGGGAAGTCAGGGATCTAGATTCAAGATTCATGAGGGAAAGGTATTTGTTTAGACAATTTATACCCTGATAGAGTAACTGAGGTGATTGTTGGTGTGTTATGGTGGTTCTATAAGTCATGAAGCTACTGTATATATGATTGATTTGGGAATGAAAAATATAAAGAAGGAAATGGAAGTGGCAAACTGGAAGTGAGGTTACTGACAAAAAAAAAAAAAAAGGCCAAAGGAATGGGAAATGCTTCTCCCCAAAGGACAGCAGTCCCTATCTGGAGGGCATATCTTAGCATGGAATCCACTGCTGTCCCTACAACTTCTTGGCCTCTTATTGCTCATTCTGTTATCCTCAAATATTCATTCACCTTGTACCTCTGAATCACAGCAAGAATTCAAGCAAGTAATAAGGAATGGAAACAACAGCTATTACTGCCTGCTCATTTGTTTAGTGTCTAAAGCAGGCTTCCATGGGAATTCTGAGAGTTGTAGTCTCAGCACACCCAGAGGGCACCAGTTTGGAGAAGACTTGAGTTAGACTTTTTATGGAACTACTAGTTCTGGGCTGCAGAAATCTAAATAATTACTAAATGTTAGCAGAGAGATACAGAAAACCTTTTGTCACCCAGATCTGGTAGCTCTACTCTGGAACTGGACGCAGAGCAAAAAGAGAGGTTTGGCTTAACCCCAAGTATATACGGTAATTAAAAATATTCTGTCACATAAACTGAAACTGGCTGGCAAATGTTCTACAAAACTAAAGAAAACCATCTAAACTTGGAAATGTATTTCATGTTTATGTTCTGGGTGGACTATAATATTTCATTCTTGCAAATGAATATAACCCTGCCTGATTTTATTCAGAGGTTTATGAATATGGAATATAGCAAGACATTTACTAATTCTAGTTTTATTCTCTTGATTAAATAGGTATGCTTGTAAACATGTACAATGTCATAACAATTACCAGCAACTCCACACCCTCCAAATAGAACTTGGTAATAAGGTTTTGTTTTCATGTTTTCCCTCCACTGTTTTATGGAGTAATAATTAACTGGATTTGTTTCTCATTTTCAAAATATTCTAATCTTCCAAATCACATTTCAGTAGCCTTCTGTATGTGTTCGAAGATTACTAGATACGTCCATTTTTTTCTAATAAACAATTACCCAGTCTGTGCCACTAGATCTTTTATATTAGTTCACTCTTAAGATACAGTATATTTTTCACTTCAGCAAAGGATCGTTACCTTGTTGTGGTGCTGGAGCTTGAGCACCTCAATGATGCCATGAGCTAAACCGTGAAGGGCCACCCAAGACGGGAAGGTCATGACAGAGAGGTCAGACCAAATGCGATCCCTGGGGAAGGTAATGGCAACCCACCCCAGTATTCTTGCCGTGAAAACTAAATGGATCAGTACAACCAGAGATATGTCGGTATACCATCGGAAGATGAGACCCCCAGGTCGGAGGATGGTCAAAATGCTACTGGGGAGGAACAGAGGATGAGCTCAACTAGCCCCAGACGTGATGACGCAGCTAGCTCAAAGCCGAAAGGACGGCTAGCGGCCGACGGTGCTGGCGAATCCAATGTCCTAAGGATCAACACACCATTGGAACCTGGAATGTAAGATCTATGAGCCAGGGCAAATTGGATGTGGTTATTGGTGAGATGTCAAGATTAAAGATAGATATCCTGGGCATCAGTGAACTGAAATGGACTGGAATGGGCCACTTCACATCAAATGACCACCAGATCTACTACTGTGGACAAGAGGACCACAGAAGAAATGGAGTAGCCTTCATAATTAATAGTAAAGTGGCTAAAGCAGTGCTTGGATACAACCCAAAAAACGACAGAATGATCTCAATTCGAATTCAGGGCAAGCCATC
Source organism: Candoia aspera (assembly GCF_035149785.1). NCBI lineage: Eukaryota > Metazoa > Chordata > Lepidosauria > Squamata > Candoiidae > Candoia > Candoia aspera. The sequence continues at coordinate 116,729,299 of NC_086153.1, read as the reverse complement.
TAACATCACAGTGATCCAAATATACGCCCCAACCACAAATGCTGAAGAAGCTGAAGTAGAGCAGTTCTATGAGGATCTGCAGCACCTACTGGACAACACGCCTAAAAGAGATGTTATTTTCATCACAGGAGACTGGAATGCTAAGGTGGGCAGTCAAATGACACCTCGAATTACAGGTAAGTATGGCCTGGGAGAACAAAATGAAGCAGGACATAGGCTGATAGAATTTTGCCAAGACAATTCACTCTGCATAACAAACACTCTCTTCCAACAACCTAAGAGACGGCTTTATACATGGACTTCACCAGATGGACAACACCGAAATCAGATTGATTACATCCTTTGCAGCCAAAGGTGGCGGACATCTGTACAGTCGGTAAAAACAAGGCCTGGAGCTGACTGTAGTTCAGATCACGAACTTCTTATTGCACAATTTAGGATCAGACTAAAGAGATTACGGAAGACCCACAGATCAGCTAGATATGAGCTCACTAATATTCCTAAGGAATATGCAGTGGAGGTGAGGAATCGATTTAAGGGACTGGACTTAGTAGATAGGGTCCCAGAAGAATTATGGACAGAAGTTGGCAGCATTGTTCAGGAGGCGGCAACAAAATACATCCCAAAGAAAGAGAAAACCAAGAAGGCAAAATGGCTGTCTGCTGAGACACTAGAAGTAGCCCAAGAAAGAAGGAAAGCAAAAGGCAACAGTGATAGGGGGAGATATGCCCAATTAAATGCAAAATTCCAGAGGTTAGCCAGAAGAGATAAGGAATTATTTTTAAACAAGCAATGCGCGGAAGTGGAAGAAGACAATAGAATAGGAAGGACAAGAGACCTCTTCCAGAAAATCAGAAACATCGGAGGTAAATTCCAGGCCAAAATGGGTATGATCAAAAACAAAGATGGCAAGGACCTAACAGAAGAAGAAGAGATCAAGAAAAGGTGGCAAGAATATACAGAAGACCTGTATAGGAAGGATAACAATATCGGGGCTAGCTTTGACGGTGTGGTCAGTGAGCTAGAGCCAGACATCCTAAAGAGTGAGGTTGAGTGGGCCTTAAGAAGCATTGCTAATAACAAGGCAGCAGGAGACGACGGCATCCCAGCTGAACTGTTCAAAATCTTGCAAGATGATGCTGTCAAGGTAATGCATGCTATATGCCAGCAAATTTGGAAAACACAAGAATGGCCATCAGATTGGAAAAAATCAACTTATATCCCCATACCAAAAAAGGGAAACACTAAAGAATGTTCAAACTATCGAACAGTGGCACTCATTTCACATGCCAGTAAGGTAATGCTCAAGATCCTGCAAGGTAGACTTCAGCAATTCATGGAGCGAGAATTGCCAGATGTACAAGCTGGGTTTAGAAAAGGCAGAGGAACTAGAGACCAAATTGCCAATATCCGCTGGATAATGGAAAAAGCCAGGGAGTTTCAGAAAAACATCTATTTCTGTTTTATTGACTATTCTAAAGCCTTTGACTGTGTGGACCATAACAAATTGTGGCAAGTTCTTAGCGGTATGGGGATACCAAGTCATCTTGTATGCCTCCTGAAGAATCTGTATAACGACCAAGTAGCAACAGTAAGAACAGACCACGGAACAACGGACTGGTTTAAGATTGGGAAAGGAGTACGGCAGGGCTGTATCCTCTCACCCTACCTATTCAACTTGTATGCAGAACACATCATGCGAGGTGCTGGCCTTGAGGAATCCAAGGCTGGAGTTAAAATCTCTGGAAGAAACATTAACAATCTCAGATATGCAGATGATACCACTTTGATGGCTGAAAGCAAAGAGGAACTGAGGAGCCTTATGATGAAGGTGAAAGAAGAAAGTGCAAAAGCTGGCTTGCAGCTAAACCTAAAAAAAACCAAGATTATGGCAACCAGCTTGATTGATAACTGGCAAATAGAGGGAGAAAATGTAGAAGCAGTGAAAGACTTTGTATTCCTAGGTGCAAAGATTACTGCAGATGCTGACTGCAGTCAGGAAATCAGAAGACGCTTAATCCTTGGGAGAAGAGCAATGACCAATCTCGATAAAATAGTTAAGAGCAGAGACATCACACTGACAACAAAGGCCCGCATAGTTAAAGCAATGGTGTTCCCTGTAGTAACATATGGCTGCGAGAGCTGGACCATAAGGAAGGCTGAGCGAAGGAAGATCGATGCTTTTGAACTGTGGTGTTGGAGGAAAATTCTGAGAGTGCCTTGGACTGCAAGAAGATCAAACCAGTCCATCCTCCAGGAAATCAAGCCAGACTGCTCACTTGAGGGAATGATATTAAAGGCAAAACTGAAATACTTTGGCCACATCATGAGAAGACAGGACACCCTGGAGAAGATGCTGATGCTAGGGAGAGTGGAAGGCAAAAGGAAGAGGGGCCGACCAAGGGCAAGATGGATGGATGATATTCTAGAGGTGACGGACTCGTCCCTGGGGGAGCTGGGGGTGTTGACGACCGACAGGAAGCTCTGGCGTGGGCTGGTCCATGAAGTCACGAAGAGTCGGAAGCGACTAAACGAATAAACAACAATATTTTTCTACTGGTGAATATTTTCTGGTTGGTAAATAAGTATCTTGGTACTAGTTGAACACAGAACTATTGTAGATACAGTGTGCCATATTTTCAGCATGGTTTTTGACATTTTACACACCATTTTCTAGGCAACTCGTAGGACGGTAGTTAACTGATGGACTATTCTCCAGAAATGCTTAACAGTGGCCATATCAGAAAGGATAGAAGTGACAAATAGAGTGTTGCAGGCTCTGTGTCTGGACATGATGTTGCTCAATGTCTGTTAAAATAATTCCCCGAAGATGCAGTAGAATGACATTTAACTGGGAGAAGGGGGAAGAGGAAAAGGAGGATATACCTTCAAAGACATTCCTTCAAAGACATTCAAGATGATTTTGATAGGATGGAAAAGGATGGAAATATCCATGAACAATCCTCATTAGTGGCCTTCCACTGTAAGTTCTTTGTGGTCTAAGGCTTTGAGAAAAAGCCTTTCCTCAATCATGGGCCAATACGGCTTTGCATACTATCTCCTAGTTGAATATTTGCTTAGTCAATAGATTTAGTGTTTCTTCTTACACTGTACACTGGCTGCCAGTTCTGGGTTTGACCACCAATCTGTAATCACTATATGGACAGCACTGTTAAATGTTATCATCATGTCTAAAGCATCTGGGCATTAATTTTAAATGCTGCAAATATTGAATGATGAGGAAGTGGTTTGTTGAAGTGAAAACAATATATTTATTATAGGCTTTACTGTAACTGAAATCAAATATTACTTTCTACTTAGCCAGTAGATACCAGGATGACTGTTGTTTTGTTTTTGTGCCTTCAAATAAGTTTTTGACTCCTGGCGACTGCCTGGACTAGTCCTGCAGTTTTCTTGGCAGCCTTTTTCAGAAGTGGTTTGCCCTTGCCTGCTTCCTAGGGCTGAGAGAGAGTGACTGGCCCAAGGTCACCCAGCTGGCTTTATGCCTAAGGCAGGACTAGAACTCACGGTCTCCCAGTTTCTAGCCTGGTGCCTTCACCACTACACCAGACTAGCTTTCTGTACAGACTGACTGTAATTACTCAAACAAACGAACAGTGAACATAAAACCAATTATACTCTTTCAGAAAACAATTCTTCATATTAGGGAGCAAAAGATGGTTATAACTTCACATCTTCAATTTGTTTTTAGTACTGCACCCCTTGGAATAGGAAAGCTATTTTGCTTCTATCGGAAAGCTCTTGTGCTGATTTTCTTTAAGGCATTTAGCCAAGGCAGTAAATAATTAATTTGGTTAGCTCTGGAGCATATTTGGGACCAATCTTTGGGTAGTTCAGAGAGACAGCAACATCGCTGTCTTAAATGTATAGGAGGGCTCATCATTTTCAATATCTTGCTCCTGGATTTTATTTGTCAGCTTTATTTTATTTTAAGGAAAGAAGGAGAAGAACCGAGACAGATGGACAGGGAAGACCAGACAAGGCAAGGCTGACAGAAGGGATGTGCAAAATACCAAGGAAGGCAAGAACTTTTTGTTACAAAGAAGCATCATGCAGTCTGAGGGTTGGAAAAGGGAATTCTTTTTTTGACATCAGGGTTTTGGGTAGAAGCAAGAATATATTGCAATAGTCAAAGATCTTTTGGTTTTGTTGCTGCTGTTTTGCTTTTTGTTTTTGCTTTATGAAAGTTACAGCAGATAATAATGAGGAAGAGGAGGAGGTGGTCAGGGTTGATACTTTTCAAATATCGCCAAACTATATTATATAAAATAATACAATAACAATATCATCACATTATATCAAATGTACAACAGTACAGGAAATTTGTGTCATAGAAAAAACAACTCAAGATAATTTTAATAAATTGAAGAAGACCAGAGCATAAACCACAGTTTTGTCTGAGGAAATGAAAAGGAATGTATGAATACAGAGAAATAACATAGCCTAGCAACAGAGTTAAAGTCAGAAGCAGTGGAGAGAAAAGAGTAAGAGAAAAACAGTAATCCAGGATTCACTACAGTTGACTGGCTATGGTTCTCAAAGGTCTTGATCAACAGTATTTCTCAGATTTATCTAGAAATGCCTGATGAGGATCTGCTCAAGCTGTTCCCAGAGAAATTTTTTTGATATATTGATAATGAGACCTTCACATGAAAAAGTCTGACAAACAAGCAAACAAGGCTGGGCCTCTTTCTATAACACACTTAACTGGTAAACACAGTCCTCTAAAGGGTCGAGTGTACTACTGGAACAGGAAAAGGGGCCAATTGATCCAGTCAATCAATCATAAGCAGTTAAATTTAGCCCCAAGAAATCCAATTTTCCATAAGGTAAATTAACTCCATCCCATCATCCCTTGCTGTGAGAATACAAAAAGCCACACAATTGCCCTGTTGTGCCTTCCACATCTTCCTAGTGAAAAAAATGTCTGAAAAAGCAAGCCTCTTGATTGCAAACTCATTGCCAAGGTCTGGTGACACAGAACCTCCTCTCTCCAAATTGATTGGCTGTACTGACCAAGCCATGCCTACTGCTGCCCGGCAGGCCAATGGGAAAGCCCTGCCCATATTGAATATGAATAACTTTATTACGGTCTTTGACCAGCCTTTACAATAAAAGAAAATAGTTTAATTCAATAATTCATTGTCAGGAAACAGGAAAACAATAAAATAGTAAAACAATCTATCTAATTAAAAATGTTGTGTAATTGTATAGCTTGATAAAAAATATTTGGCCACCAGGTATGCTAGTGTAGAATCAGCATCCCTTAAAAAGAAATAAACATAAAATCTATCAGTATGACCCACAAATTTAGAAATAATTGGGGAGATCAGAGCACATCTTGGGGCATCATAAAACGGACACTGTATGAGGGCAGGGGTAAGAGTTTCTACCTCCCTGGATCCACAAGGGCAAAGGTTCTGTGAATAAGGAGTCCTATGAAATCTTCCTGCCAGCAGTGCTGAAGGGAGGGCATCAAAGCGGGCTCTGGAAAAGGCCCATCTATATTTGTTTAAGGAGAGACTGTAGAGATACCCTGCAGTAGAGGGTTTGTGGCTATCTAGAATTTGGCAATAGAATTCAGGAGCACTGGTAATATCATTTTGTTGATCAACGTCCCTAATTCTTTCTTTTACTATTGAATTGGCCTTCTCCAGGGTTAATTGAACTAAATATTCAGGAGAGAGGCCAAGACTGCAAAGCTCTTTTGTACAAGTACAGTGCCAATGAGATTGGTAGCTGTCTGAGAACAGCAAAGGTATCAGGCCTGTAGGGTCAAACATAATTTTGAGTCCTGAAGTTAAAATCTTGATCCAGGCCTCAGCCTTAATACTTGGCACATTGGCTTCAAGCCCAGAACTGCATTGGGGGTGCATTTTGGGGTACCAAACAAAGACCTAAGGAAATCTGATTGGATGGTTTCATAAGCCCTTAGGTCTGTGTATGAGCCAAGTTGTATCCCATATTGTAGTTGGGCAACTGTTTTGGCCATAAACAGTTTAATTGCTGCTGGAATATCATTTGTCCCCTGTTGCCTGTAAAATTTTATTATTGCTTGTGAGCTCTTCTGGGCAGCAGAAGTGGCATAGTTTACCTGGGTTGTTAATTTCCTAGAGGCCTGAAATACTATGCCCAGGTATTTAAAATATTTAACTTGTTCTAGTTCATGGGAGTAAATTGTCCACTTTTGCTTTTGTCTTTTATTAGAGAAAACTAGGACTTTAGATTTGTCATAATTGATTATTAATTGCTCCTCATTACAGTAGGATGCCAGGATTCTTAGTGCCCGCTTCATGCCTATGGAAACAAGGAGGGAAGAACTGCATCATCTGCATAGAGGAGAATTGGAAGATGTCAATCGGCCAATTTTGGTGCATGGATATCAACTCTCTGAAGAGTTTTAATCAGAGAGTTGATATAAATGTTAAAAAGCAATGGTGCTAAAATGCATCCTTGTTTCACCCCCTTAACTGTCTGTATAAAATCAGAAAGGTCCCCTCCCCGGTTACATCTTACTCTAAGGTCGGTTTTATTGTATAGCTTATGAATTAGGAGCAACAGTCTTTTGTCTATAGCGGATCTGCTCAGAATGTCCTGAAGTCTGACCCTTGAGATATTATCAAAAGTTGCCTTGAAATCAATGAAGGCTACATATAGATTCAGACCAGAGTGGTTAGTATATTTGTCTGCCTGGTATTGAGCTCACTAAACATGCTGTCACTCTGTAGCCATCTTGCTCTGCCCCCAGCCCTGCCCATATTTTCCTGTTGAAAAGGCTGATAGAATAGGTCATGGGCATAGACTCGTATACCCTACCCTCACCCCCCAATAGCAGCTCTTGACAGAATGGATGCAGGTAGTCCTCATTTAGTGACCACAATTGGGACTGTCAACTTGGTTATTAAGCAAAGCGGTTGCTAAGTGAAACTGAGACTGTGCTTATGATCTTACTTCAGCTTTCTTTTGCTTTACAGACCTGTAAAGGTCGTAAATGTGAGGATTGCTTGCAAAGTTACTTTTTCATCACCATAATAACTGCATACAGTTGCTAAACAAGGCAATCGCTAAACTAGGACTACCTGTATTATGATGTGCTGCCAAAACTACCAATATGGAAATCTAACTGGGTTAATGGCACATTGAATATGTTATAGGAACAGAGCTATTTTCAACACACATTTTACTCACTCCAAGTTGTCCCCTACATGGGTCCTCCTCCTCAATTTTAAATGCCTATTAGCAGGGGAAAAAGTAGATCAGGAAAAGGGTAAGGATATCCTTCTACCATTTCCTTTACTGCCTATCTTCTAAAATAGATGGTGGAGGGATAGAGAGATGAGACGGTTTTTTCATAATGCACGTTTGGGCTGAATGTATAGTTAGCCTTGCTGCTGCAGAATGCATGCAGAGGTAGACTGGGCCTTGCTAGATGTCCTTAATCTATAATTCACAGTTTTCTCACTATTAGCCATGGATCCTATAAGGAATTAAGACAGCAATACCTTTAGAGTTCAGTAAATGGGGGTGGGGGGCTCCTGAAGTTCCAGTATTCTTTTTATTTATGAAAGCTGATACACAGAAGCCATCTGTCATTGTTCTGTAGATTAGCCTTCAAGGCAGTCAGAACAGAACACGCTGCAAAATGTATTTTGAAAGTGGTAACTGAATGTACTCTCTCTCTCTCTCTCACACACACACATACACACACTATATTCTAATATAAATGTTCATTTTCTTCAAACTGTTGTTCGTGGCGAGTGTAAAATCCTTGTTCCCCAGAAGCTGCGATCTAGCCAATCCATGACCTATTAAAGCAGATCTTGCCCAGACATCAACTGGTTTCTCCTTGATTAAGGGCTGTTCTTCCACCAAGCCAGGATAGATTTGTTTAGGGTAGAATGTGATTAGCCTAGAATGATGGATGCTTTATGGTACGCCAACAGAAGACATTTAAATCACAATTATTTCAGAACTATTTTGCAATCCAAAGGATCACCCTTGATTGATTGATGCTATTCATTAGGGTTTTATGGGTCTTTGTTTACCAGGGTTAGTTTAATTGGAATTGCTTCTTTATGCTCCTAATTACTGTAAACTGCCCCAACTCCATTGGATCAGACTGGCAGGTATAAATTTGATAAATAAATAAATGAATTCATCTCTAGTCCCATGAAGCCTTTATAGCAACATATTTTATATTACTAAAAAGCACTGACCATTGACTTTAATCAGCGTCTATTTCCCCCTCTGCAAAACCAGTATGATATTCATACAATAATCTACTTCTCCTTTCTCCCTTCTCCTTTCTCCTCCTCTCTCAAAATATTTGTATTTATATGGGGGGAAAGTATTTAGGAAAGGGTTTCCCATAAAATTCTTCTGTGTATTTGATTGTATATCAGAATGGATTTTGTGGGTATGTGAAAGAAAAAAAGCTATTTATTTTGCTCAGAGGTCTGTGATTTTTCTTTAAACTAAAGGCATTAATAACTATAGGTGTTTCACTGATTAAAAGCCCTTTCAGCAGTATTAAAGAAAACAGGATCTGGGTTTATAAAAAAAAAAAAAATTCACTGGATTGTTAATTGCAAACTTGATGTATGAAACATGAATATGTAGCTGTTTTTCCAAGCATATGTATAGTTGCTTCTGATCCCTCAGCTGGAAATGAAGTTATTAACTACTTTTGAGTCATGAGCCTGAAAATGCACAAAATTCCTTTCTTTTCTTCATGGTTCAGTGTAAATATGTATGATCTCTGCCTCTATAGCTTTTTTCTTTCCTCTTGAGATCTAACACCAGCCAAATCTCCATAGAAATAACATTCATGAGAATCATTTCAACAGAACATATTTATTCCCAGGTGGAATAACAGTAATAGCAATAATAATAATTATACTTCACAAACAAGGATAAAGCAGAAACTCAGACAAAATGAAAGATGAAGTAAGGTGTGTATTGTATGTTGTATGTGTTTTAATAGAAATAAGGGAGAATACATAATAACATCATGTAAGATTTTGCATAGCTTACACAAGCATTTATTGATTTAAAATTCTTTTTATCTTACATTTTCTTTGTTCTTTTTGCAATACCAAAACAGGGATACAATAACAAGAAATATGTCATGAGTTATTAGAAACAATAGCAGGCTGGAACATCACAGTACAGTATTATGCTTTGAAATCAAAATAACTCATCCAGGCTGGTGATAATGTACGTTACGCTTGGAAAAGAGGTGCTGGTAAAAACACTTCTATTAAAATCAAAGTTAGCCCCATGCAACTGTCCTTTAACTCTTGATTCCTCTGGAATCAGGACAGGAAGAGTAGAATGAGAGTTTATTCAAATAAACATAACTCTGTTGCATAAATCAGCAAGGAAACATAGTTTTAGGATACACAGCTGGAAGCTTTGTCACCATACATATCTGCAGATACCCTGCAAGAGCTCTGTCATGGGTCTTGGAGAGCAGATTTATTTTCTCTTTCTTCCAAAACCAATTGTATAGTTATATTTTATTAAAAGTTTAAAAAAAACATATTTAAAAATCACTTCAGTTTGTTGGTGTTATTCCTGTATGAGGCTATTCAGTACAATAAAGGAGTACTTATAGTTTGACTTGCCTAAAGGCTTCTTTTATTTCTTTTCATACAAATGTTAGGCTCCAAGAATTTGGATCTTTTAAAAAATTCATAATTCCTTTATTTAAGAGACTTTACATTCTTTAAGTTACAGCTGACAGGAAATTACTGAAGATGTAAGCTAATATCTAGAACCAATGGTGTCATGCATTTATAATTCTCATTAAAGTAGTATGTTTAATTATAATTACATTTGGGTAAAATCAGTAAGACCACCAGGTTGCAGCTCCATTGCTTTAAGGTTCAAGCATCAATCTGTCCATAAAGCTACTTTATTTTTTCACAAATGTGATACTTCCTTTCAAGTGATAAGCTCCATTGCTAATGAAGATGTTTTATGTTCTGATTTTTATAAATCAGTTCAGGGTAACATTTATCTAAATGTAACAATTCCTTTCTTCATCAGTCATTCCTAAGAAAAATGAAACTACATTAGGCACATTTGGATGTACCTTGACAATAGCAGAATGATCAGCAATCCTCAATCGCATCTCTTAAAACTAATGCTATTTCTCTCTCTCTCTCTCTCTCTCTCTCTCTCTATATATATATATATATATATATATATGGTAAAACAAAAACACCTGTTCTCTTTTGTAAGAAATTGTGTAATCTTTTCAACATAACAACCATGTTGAAAGTGTTTTTACTTTTTTTCTCAACAATGAACTGGGGGCCTGTAATTCCATTTTGGTGGTGTTTTAGCAGATGGTGTACAGTCTGGGCTTTTTGTCACTGAAAGCAAACTTGAGGATCTTGTGGGTGTTGATGACAACTGAGTGCAATTTAACAGCTTCAAGACAATCCATTTCCAAACTTCCAAATATTCTTCCATTTATACAGATGTGTGAGAGAAACAATTGCAGTGATATCTTGCCTATCCCAACTGTCATCACAAATCTATTATCAAAATAGTTTTCATTATGAATATCAAAATTAATGTATTTTTGAAATTACTTAGTTCTCATGAATATGCATGGCATATTAAAAAGTCCATTGTCTATGTACGATATTGTCAATCATCTTTGATACTTTTGTTTTTGCCAGATCTAGTAAATATCAAAGATAAAGTATATTTAACAGCTTTGAAAGACAGTAGGCCCATCACTATTTGCTGGAAAGACCCACAACCAAATATTATATGTTCCAAATATTCTTTTGCATCTGGGTAACTGTCACAGGTTTGATTGATACTCAAGAGATGTTTACTCAGACTCATCAAGATGTTCCCAAATGAGACACTGCATGTGCAGGCATTTTTTTCCCCCTTTTCCTGTTGGGGGTTATTTTACTTCCAAAACCACTAGTTACAGTATAAAAGTGTTTTTCTTACCGAGGTGACCAACTAATACAATTCTTTTCAACTAACTGAATGTATAGTTTCAACTAACCTATATGTCTATCACTATTAGTACTCTCTCTATTCTAACTAATACATGTAGATCACTAAGCTATTCTATCACTATACTATTTCTATTACTATAACTATGAAACACTACTAGCAATTCTACTACTATCTTTAGAACCCAGTTCTCCTTTAAGTGGGCAAAGTATCACTTGCTCCTTCTCTACAAGCCTTGACTGCTGCTCTCACCCTTGCTTTCTTCTGCTTCTACTACACACCCACCACACCCAGCTATTCCAACACCAGGGCTTTTAACCATCTCCCAGCCCTCCTTATGCTGAGGTGTGTTAGGCTTAAAGGAGAAGGAAAGCACTTAAAGGGTGCCTACAATTTTAGTCCAGTCTGTCCTTCCACAGTAACTTTGCTGTTGTTGATCAAAGAACAAGATTTAATCTAGAAGGCCTCAAGTACCAATTTCCCCAGTTAGATATTCCCCAATACTCAAGACCGGATATCTTTTGGAAGCACTTGTCTGCTCAGAGAACATCTAAACATAATGAACAGAGTAAGTTATCCACTAGCACTCTATCTTGCTGAAGTTGCATGAATTATTAGCTTATTGCCATTTTTTAATCTCTCCTGATTCTCTGTACTCACACATGAAACACTTATCAGCTTAAGTTAATCATTGTATACTCAATGAACCCAGTTTTCTGGGCTTGTATGACACATTGAATCATAAACCACACTAAGTCATAACCACCTGAGCTGGATTCCAACAACTCACTTGAGGATTCAACCTTATTTCCCACTAACCGTAGCATAAAGATGCTCCACCAACTGTTTTTAAGGGAAGTATTCTCAAGATCTTGCCTTCATCTCATGAGAGGCATCTTAAATTTGTCAATAACTGTTCTAGCTTCAAAGTAGTGTTTTCCCATTCTCCCAATAATGCACAATGCCGTGCTGGCAATGTGAGCAATGAACCATTCAAGGGTTGGGATCTGCTCAGCTCACTGGCTACTTTAGGCTGCTGTAGGCATGACCCCTCTCCTCCAGCTGCTAGGATCTTCCCTCCATGGCTTTCTCTAGGAGAAACCAAACATCTGGTTTCCACAATGGTATTGTCCTGAATAGCATCTGACCAGAGCTTTTTAAAGCACTGGTGTTCCATCTGCTCCTTATAGACCCAGGTTTCCTGCTCTTTTGAAAGAGTGATAGACCTGTGTTTAAAATAGGACTGGAGCTCCCTTGACAGAGTTGCCAGTCCTTGGATATATGTGTACGTGCACATGCATGGGCCCTTTGTTGTAATAATGCATTGGGTGGAATCCCATTGAAAGAAAGGTTATGGAAAAGGGAAGCTGGGACATTGTTTCCTTTGCTCTCCAAATTTAGGGGAACTAAAAGCAGGAGAAGCATCTCCACAGCCTGGTCCTATGCATGCTTTCAGAGAAGCAAAGCTTGCCATGTTCTGGGGAATTGGGAAGAGGGAGAAACTTACTCTCAGGAAAAGTATGCCACCTTTGCAAAGGTCACATTTCCACTTGAGACCGGGAGTTGTTCACCTGCCACAGTTCCCATTGATGGGAAGGTTTAGTAGGAGGTTTATGCATATGCCTTGCACTGACTTGAGCTTGCAGGTAAATGTTCATCCTGGAAAATTAGCAACAAAGCCATTCCATCTTCCAGCGGCTTTGTACTTGCTCAGCTGCAGATTGGGAGAGGCATGAGAACAGGGAGGAGGAAGGGATGGGGGCACGTTATGCGTGTCTAGGATAGAGACAGATAGGAGGAGACAACAACAAACACACACAATTTTTATTCATAATGCATAGTCCTTAAGGAGGACAATTGCTTCACAGAGATAGAGACAGTAGAGGCTTTTATGTTTTCTTTTACTATTTACAAGTCTATTTACAGGAATTAGGGAGAAATTTACAACAGAGTTTTCTATTTACAACAGAGTTTTCAAAATTTCTGGGTTCTAATTTCCTCTCTCCTGGGGCTATTTGCTAGCAACCACCTGCTCTGTAGTATGGCTATCAGTTCCCCCCTTTCTCCTCCCCCTTCAGCTTTTCACTAAGAGAGAGAGAGGAAGGGAACTGGCTGAGTTACTTTGACCAGTGCCTAATGCCTTTCATTGTGCTTTTTTGAACCTTATTGGCTGTCCCTCACTGTGTGATGCACCTCCTTCTTCACCTTCCTTCTGACCAGCACTTCCTGTTCTGGGGCTTCCCAAAGTCTCCAGGTGTCTCTTTTCAGGCAGCAGCCTGCTTCTGTCCCCATCTGCCTCGGGTTTGGGTGAAGCAGGCCCCTCTGCCTGGGCCTTTGCTTCTCTTCTCCCAGGGAAGCCTCCAGCTGACTCTCTTCTCCCTCTGGGGCCAGAAAATGGCACCCACACGCTCCAGCAGCCCAGCAGGCTCCCAGCAGTGCCTCTCCCCGGCCACCAGCTTCCCACACAGTCACTCCAAGACACCCACTGCCTCAATTCCTCAGAGCGGCACAGGCACCAAAGGGGTAGTGTGTCCCTCCACACTTCCTCTCTCCCCCCCCCCATGGCTCAACCGGGCAGCCCCTCCCACAGCAACTGAGGAGGTGGGACCACAGCCCACCCCACCCGACCCCCGGGCTGTAGACCCCGACCCCTGCGTGCTAGGTTTGGCCAATGAGGATGCTGCCTCCCTTGCTGGCTGGCTGCCAGGGCAGCTCATCTGCCCTCGTGGCAGCACAGATGCCCTCCAAGGCCACACCTGAGCCTCTCCTTGCATTCTTTCCTCCCTCCTTCTGCTGACTCACACCAGCTCAACAGCAGCCAGCCTGGCCACAAAACCCATATGCCACACAGTAAAAGTAACATTTATACAGCTTTAAGATATAAGCATGATACTCCTGCTGTCTAGCTCATAAGATTTACAATAAAGCAACCTTGCCATCTAACCCTACTACCTGCCATTCTCAATATCCACTCTCAACCCCCTCCCCCAATCAGTCTGGTTTATTAAATATGTTTTCAAATTGTTCTTAAGTGCCTCCAAAGATGTGTGGAAATGGAGTAGAGAGGGAAGAGTATTTCATAATCAGGGACCATGATCCTGAAAGAAATGTAAGTAGTTTAAAACTGGCCATAAGATGTGGCTCTGTTCCAGCTACCTGCAACCTCTTCCCCACCTTCCTAACAAGAGTGACCTTTTCCCTTTACTTACAGCATATTAACTCTTCTCTAGTTCACTTGTATGAGTATACATACAATGATTCAACAAACACTTATCATACAGCTGGAAATTAAAAGCATATCCAGAGTACCATGTGCACCTCATAATCTCAAGCGTGAAAAGGGGGGTTGGCCTTCTAAATTCTTCTGACAGGTACCAAGATAGAGCCTCCAGGCCTTCTGATTTTCATCATATCTGCAGGGACAAAATACCTGTTGGATCATTTTATTCCTTGTACAGTATAGCAGCTTTCACATATATTGGTCTCCTGCTTCTTCAGGAGAATTTGCTTTCTTTGGCTCTTTTCTGCTGGTTGGAAATAAATACCATGTATGTATTTACTCAAATGGGTGAGACAGACAGATAGAAATGATACATTGCTGTTCTTCATGTGCTGACTCCTATACAAAGGAGGACAGCTGATTTCATTATGCTGCTTGACTTCAATCCTCTTCAATCCAATCACATTGCGATTCCTGGAATTCCCTTCTCAGTTGACATGCCCAGGCTGTGTAGTAACTCACTTTCCTTTACTTGTTCCATACCTATACTGTAAGGACTGTGCTACTGGCTGGCCATGTCTGTGAGCCAGATTAGAGCTCGGCTGTACAGTTTATGATAGCGTACTTTTCTGCTGACTCAAAGACTGAATGAGGCTGTGAGGAAGAGCCTTGAGCTAAAATGTTTAAACTACATTTTGGTGTACTGTGAGATCCCCAGCTCTGAGAGAAATCTCTGGAAAAGGTTAAGTTTGCTTGTGATTCATTCATAATTTACATGGCAGGTGATTTACAGTATTAGCTGCCAATAGTCACTATGGTGAGATAGGCGGCCATATAAATCGAATAAATAAAATAAATATGCTGTTTGTCTAGGCTGACCATACATCCCATTTTGAATGGGACAGTCCCGTTTTTTAAACATTTCCAGACCATCCTGTCATTTTAATATAAATGTCCATTTTGTCCCGTTTTCTTAAAAACCTTTCTTAAAAATGTGAAAGTTCCCCCGAACCTGTCAGAATGCAGTCTGACTTTGAGTGGAAGGAGGGGGAGCTCAGCAGAAATGGCAGGGAAAAAGTCACAGAGCACAACCTGCCAGGAAACCTAAAAAGAAAAAAACAGGATCGGCTGATAGTCAGTGATCAAAGGGCGAGCCGATTGGCACCTGCCTTGATACGGTGGGAAGAAAAGAACATAAAAGCACAGCCAGAGGCAGAATGGTTTGTCAGGGACAACTGTTCACTAGACTCTCCAGCCCAGCCTTGCCTCTCGCAAATGAAGGAATCCGAAGATTCCCAGCCAGAGAAAACTGGAGAAGTTCCTGCCTGCTGATCCGGCCCGTCACCCAGCCCTGCCCTGTTTTGCCATCACAATGTCCTGTTTTTAATCCCGTCCCATTTTGCCATCCCAATGTCCCATTTTTGTCTCAAGGAAATACGATCAGCCTACGTTTGACTGGGTGGTCACACCATTATTTCAGACAAGATGGCAAAGGGACAGGTATTGCTTCAAGCATCCATGAGCCACAAAGGTTAGCAAAGAGTTGCTACAGGATGGGCTGAGTCCATGGGATGAGGTAGTGTTGTTGTTCCCACTGATGGTGGGGGAGGAAGAGCAGAGAAAAGATAGAGCAATATTCCTGCTTGTTTTAATTAGAATGATACAACAGAGCAAGTGTCTAAGTTCATTGATAATTTGTCATAAGAAATACAATTGTCTAAAAGGAACTATTGGAGCTTTAAAGCCTACATTCATATTAAACTGCAAGTTATCCTGCTGAAACTAGCTGAAATTCTTCTATGTTTTGATGAAATTACTGAAATGCCAGAATACTTTTTTTTTTTTTTTTTTCCTTACAAAGTTTTGATGAGGCAAAGAGAGAGAGAGAGAGACTAACTTCCACAAGATTTTGAGCTGGGGAAACGTCATAAGCAAAAATCAGTGTATCCCTGATAGAGTGACTAAATCTAAATATATTTATTTAATGTTCAAAGCCAGCTGCAGCAGCAGCATTTCTTTCATCAAAGTTCTGTAAAAGAAGAGTAGGATGTCTCCATAATGGTTCAGAAGCTTGAGGTCTCATTTAATTGTTCAAGATAGGAAGGGAGGGTTTTTTTTTTTTTAATTTTTATTTTTAAAAATTGTACATTGCACTTCAAACCCAGGTTTTCCCAGTTTCCTCCTTCCTTCCTTCCTTCCTTCCTTCCTTCCTTCCTTCCTTCCTTCCTTCCTTCCTTCCAGATGTCCAAAGGAAGCAAAGCTTATTTAGACACTGGGTCCATTTGTTACACTAAAGTACAAAGTGGTTTGGTTGCAGCTTAATCTATTATGCAAATCTAGGCAATTGTCTTCAGCAAAGGATCGTTACCTTGTCGTGGTGCTGGAGCTTGAGCACCTCAATGATGCCATGAGCTAAACCGTGAAGGGCCACCCAAGACGGGAAGGTCATGACAGAGAGGTCAGACTAAATGCGATCCCTGGGGAAGGTAATGGCAACCCACCTCAGTATTCTTGCCGTGAAAACTAAATGGATCAGTACAACCAGAGATATGTCGGTATACCATCGGAAGATGAGACCCCCAGGTCGGAAGATGGTCAAAATGCTACTGGGGAGGAACAGAGGATGAGCTCAACTAGCCCCAGACGTGATGACGCAGCTAGCTCAAAGCCGAAAGGACAGCTAGCGGCCGACGGTGCTGGTGGTGAACGGCGAATCCGATGTTCTAAGGATCAACACACCATTGGAACCTGGAATGTAAGATCTATGAGCCAGGGCAAATTGGATGTGGTTATTGGTGAGATGTCAAGATTAAAGATAGACATTCTGGGCGTCAGTGAACTGAAATGGACTGGAATGGGCCACTTCACATCAAATGACCACCAGATCTACTACTGCGGACAAGAGGACCACAGAAGAAATGGAGTAGCCTTCATAATTAATAGTAAAGTGGCTAAAGCAGTGCTTGGATACAACCCAAAAAATGATAGAATGATCTCAATTCGAATTCAGGGCAAGCCATCTAACATCACAGTGATCCAAATATACGCCCCAACCACAAATGCTGAAGAAGCTGAAGTAGAGCAGTTCTATGAGGATCTGCAGCACCTACTGGACAACACGCCTAAAAGAGATGTTATTTTCATCACAGGAGACTGGAATGCTAAGGTGGGCAGTCAAATGACACCTCGAATTACAGGTAAGTATGGCCTGGGAGAACAAAACGAAGCAGGACACAGGCTGATAGAATTTTGCCAAGACAATTCACTCTGCATAACAAACACTCTCTTCCAACAACCTAAGAGACGGCTTTATACATGGACTTCACCAGATGGACAACACCGAAATCAGATTGATTACATCCTTTGCAGCCAAAGGTGGCGGACATCTGTACAGTCGGTAAAAACAAGGCCTGGAGCTGACTGTAGTTCAGATCACGAACTTCTTCTTGCACAATTTAGGATCAGACTAAAGAGATTAGGGAAGACCCACAGATCAGCTAGATATGAGCTCACTAATATTCCTAAGGAATATGCAGTGGAGGTGAAGAATAGATTTAAGGGACTGGACTTAGTAGATAGGGTCCCGGAAGAACTATGGACAGAAGTTGGCAGCATTGTTCAGGAGGTGGCAACAAAATACATCCCAAAGAAAGAGAAAACCAAGAAGGCAAAATGGCTGTCTGCTGAGACACTAGAAGTAGCCCAAGAAAGAAGGAAAGCAAAAGGCAACAGTGATAGGGGGAGATATGCCCAATTAAATGCAAAATTCCAGAGGTTAGCCAGAAGAGATAAGGAATTATTTTTAAACAAGCAATGCGCGGAAGTGGAAGAAGACAATAGAATAGGAAGGACAAGAGACCTCTTCCAGAAAATTAGAAACATTGGAGGTAAATTCCAGGCAAAAATGGGTATGATCAAAAACAAAGATGGCAAGGACCTAACAGAAGAAGAAGAGATCAAGAAAAGGTGGCAAGAATATACAGAAAACCTGTATAGGAAGGATAACAATATCAGGGATAGCTTTGACAGTGTGGTCAGTGAGCTAGAGCCAGACATCCTGAAGAGTGAGGTTGAGTGGGCCTTAAGAAGCATTGCTAATAACAAGGCAACAGGAGACGACGGCATCCCAGCTGAACTGTTCAAAATCTTGCAAGATGATGCTGTCAAGGTAATGCATGCTATATGCCAGCAAATTTGGAAAACACAAGAATGGCCATCAGACTGGAAAAAATCAACTTATATCCCCATACCAAAAAAGGGAAACACTAAAGAATGTTCAAACTATCGAACAGTGGCACTCATTTCACATGCCAGTAAGGTAATGCTCAAGATCCTGCAAGGTAGACTTCAGCAGTTCATGGAGCGAGAATTGCCAGACGTACAAGCTGGGTTTAGAAAAGGCAGAGGAACTAGAGACCAAATTGCCAATATCCGCTGGATAATGGAAAAAGCCAGGGAGTTTCAGAAAAACATCTATTTCTGTTTTATTGACTATTCTAAAGCCTTTGACTGTGTGGACCATAACAAATTGTGGCAAGTTCTTAGTGGTATGGGGATACCAAGTCATCTTGTATGCCTCCTGAAGAATCTGTATAACGACCAAGTAGCAACAGTAAGAACAGACCACGGAACAACAGACTGGTTTAAGATTGGGAAAGGAGTACGGCAGGGCTGTATACTCTCACCCTACCTATTCAACTTGTATGCAGAACACATCATGCGACAAGCTGGCCTTGAGGAATCCAAGGCTGGAGTTAAAATCTCTGGAAGAAACATTAACAATCTCAGATATGCAGATGATACCACTTTGATGGCTGAAAGTGAAGAGGAACTGAGGAGCCTTATGATGAAGGTGAAAGAAGAAAGTGCAAAAGCTGGCTTGCAGCTAAACCTCAAAAAAACCAAGATTATGGCAACCAGCTTGATTGATAACTGGCAAATAGAGGGAGAAAACGTAGAAGCAGTGAAAGACTTTGTATTCCTAGGTGCAAAGATTACTGCAGATGCTGACTGCAGTCAGGAAATCAGAAGACGCTTAATCCTTGGAAGAAGAGCAATGACAAATCTCGATAAAATAGTTAAGAGCAGAGACATCACACTGACAACAAAGGCCCGCATAGTTAAAGCAATGGTGTTCCCCGTAGTAACATATGGCTGCGAGAGCTGGACCATAAGGAAGGCTGAGCGAAGGAAGATAGATGCTTTTGAACTGTGGTGTTGGAGGAAAATTCTGAGAGTGCCTTGGACTGCAAGAAGATCCAACCAGTCCATCCTCCAGGAAATAAAGCCAGACTGCTCACTTGAGGGAATGATATTAAAGGCAACACTGAAATACTTTGGCCACATAATGAGAAGACAGGACACCCTGGAGAAGATGCTGATGCTAGGGAGAGTGGAAGGCAAAAGGAAGAGGGGCCGACCAAGGGCAAGATGGATGGATGATATTCTAGAGGTGACGGACTCGTCCCTGGGGGAGCTGGGGGTGTTGACGACCGACAGGAAGCTCTGGCGTGGGCTGGTCCATGAAGTCACGAAGAGTCGGAAGCGACTAAACGAATAAACAACAACAACAGGCAATTGTAAAACCATAGTTTAAATGTGAATCCAGTCAGAGTCATCTCCATGAGTAAAAAAAATCTCCCCCCCAAGCAACAGTAAAAATAAATAATAACAATTAACACATACAGTTAAAATATGCTGCCTTTTTTTTAACAACCCAAGAGGGCCACATACTGTATTGCTCTCTTTAATGATAGGGCTGGTCCTGACCTGTTCCAATGAATAAACTGAAAATAACTGACTTTCTCATTAATCCTAGAAGTGTTTATTATTATTATTTTTTAGTCCTTGTTTCATCTGAACTTCATGAATTTTAGTGTCATTTAACAATGCAGACTTTGCATATTTATTCAAAAACATAAGTATATAAATAAGAATATACTGGGTTCTGTATAGGGAAAATATCAGTCACAAAATCTATATAGCTAACTATTTGAGAGGAAAGAAGAGGATGACCAGCAGAAAAATGGATGGAGTCAATTAAAACAGCAGTGGGTTCACTGAAGGGCAAGTTGGGGACAGATCATCCTAGAGAAAGTCTATCTATGTGGTCCCTAAGAGTCAGCACCAATTTGATGGCACATAATCCATCCATCAACTATTTGAGAGGATATTACTCTTTTCAGATTTTGATAGAACTTGACTTGAATTGCTGCTAGTAGGTTTACACTATTATAAATGTTCAGGTTTAGCTTAGGAAAGATACTGTTTTCTTGAAAAGGAAGAAAAAAACCTTGTGTTTTCGCCAAAAGATTATTGTTTATGCACAAAGCAGAAGAAAACAAGAATGAGATGGTAACTTTTTGAAAGAGTAGGAGTGGAATATCAGTTCAGACTTTGTGGCGGGGGGGTGTAATTTTCCATTTTTAAATTTAATTGTAGAACAACAATAAAATATTTCTTCAAATAGAAGGCAAACAACTTGTCTCTTGAAGTATTTGGAGTTGTTAGTTTGGTTTTTTTTACTACAGACAGTTCTAACAATAGAAAAGGCACCCTCCATTTTTGGTCCAAAATGCCACAGTCCATTGAGAAACCACAATGTTAAATGTGCTTAACCTCTTGCCTACAATTTGCAATCCTTTGCACACTTATCTACGAATAAACAGTGAGGGTCTTTGTATAGTGTGTATAGTGTGCACATCTTTGATACTGTCTGGAGACCAGCAAGAGTTCATAAAAATCAAACGTGGCATGATAGCAACATCATTATCTGTATAATGTGTACACCAATTTATCTTTTAATTCCCTGTATTTTTATTAACCAAGCAGGTTTTTGAAGACTGGCAATACAGCATCAACATCTTCAGGATCCACCAGCTCAAACCTATCCAAAGTAACTTTGCAGGACAAGGCCTCAGTCAGCTGGACAGGAGGTATCCCACTATCACCACCTTATCACCTCCTTAGCACAAACACATATTGTCAATTTCACCTGGTTAAAAGTTTTATCAGTAAATTTGTAAAACAAACAAACAAACAGACAAACCCCAGCCTATCACAGCTCAACCAAGGAACTTGTTAAAAGAAGTCCAGCCCTTTACCACATTGTTCCTGTGGTGAAGGGGAGGTATTTGCTTAGAATGAAATGAAATGCAGCAAGTGAACTGGCAGCCCCACTACAATATCACAGGGGTCAAGTCAAGGTGTGGGTATTTATCAGTACAGTCACTAGGGTCAGGTCTGGCTCAGTGACAACTAAACCAATAGCAAATATAAGCATACTTTCAAATGGGGAAGGAAGAAATTAAGATAAAATTTGCTCTGAGGAACACAAAATCATGTGGTTGAATGAGATTTTGAAACTAGATCTCCCTAGTTTTACACTGCCATTCTAGCTAGTGTGCATCATTATTTCTCATACCAAAATTATGCTAATTCAGATTTTTATGCTTTCATTGTTTACTTGTCTTACAAAGCAATATTAAGCATGGTTGGCTTGAAATAGGCTTATAATAGAAATAAGAACCTTCTGAATTAAACAATCCACTTACATTATACTCCTCATTTAACCCAAATATATTGTCTTGTATAATTTAATTTAAATTATATCGAATGATATATTGAATTAGTTTAGAAAATTTTATTTATTTGCTAAAATAACTAATTTTATTTATTTGCTACGCATAGAATTTTAAATTACTGAAAGATAGAGTGGAAAAGACTAAAACATATTTATCTACTCCACATAATTACAGCTGATTTCCTTAGAGTATATTTCTAAGAGCCCTAAATAAGCTCCCCAGGGATTCCTAAGATATGTGAGGCATCAAACTAAATGCTGGGATTAATACCATAGCTGTGGCTTTCACTAATATTTATTCAGATTGGGAAAATGGATCCTCGTTTCCAAAACTCATGGTCTGCTACTGTGATGCTGGTTGCATGCCGATTAATCAAATAAATGCTTGAAAATGTGCTTCTTTGGAAAACAATACAAGAAGCATTTAGTATTTAGTTGAGTCTCAGCATTTATGAAATGTATTTTTGAGAGCATCTGTGGCTACCTGGGTGAAGATTTAACTGAAATCATAAACTGAGGATCAATTTATGCAATTTCTTTACTGCTGTTACTGTCCCAAATAATAATTGTAAGTCATTGGTTCTGCTGTGCATGGCTGGCAAAGAAAGAGCTTCTCATTCTGTCAGACAATAACTTAGCTTTAGTCATTCTTTTCATCATTACCTCCTGCCTTTATTAAAGCAATATGTAAAATCTAGGCAAGATTCAGCTAGTTTGAAAGGAAACAAGTTACATTTATGTTGAATATAGAATTACTATTATTTATCATTTTGTGAATATTAAATATGCAAAATGTATTTTGCTTTTAAGATAGTATCATTCTCCATGACTTGAAATGCCTGCAGTGACACATTTTAATGAACTCTATTTCTCTCTCTTTTAGTATTGGGTAACAAGCCAAGCCAGACATTAATGTTTTGTTATCTTTCTTTAAAGTTAGTCTGTCTTTCCATAATCACTGGTCTCCAGGTTTCATGTCACCCTAACCCACCAAGTAAGATCTGCATAGCTCTCCTAAGAGGGCAACCTTGGAGCCCACTGAGAGAAAACTCTCTCCGTTCTCATAATTTTCTCGAGATGAAAGGCAGAATTCAAGTTTCCAATATTATTTTTTTCCAAAAGTCCATCTGCAAGTTAGAAAAAGCAGATCTGATCACCCTGCAATCTCTATTTTGAGGAAGACTGAACAAATGTATATGAGGTAATCAAACATGCCTCTAAGCATTTATCAAACCTAATAAGACCTGCCTTTTAGAATTATCTGTGCAGCCTTTCAACCAGAACTGGCAGTCAGACGTTACACAGAGTGGCTATGTGAAAGGAAACCATGACCAAAGTCCCTTTGGAACATGACTTTGTAACTTTCACTATGGCAGTCTGTGTGTGTGTGTGTGCATGTGTGTGTCTTCAAGTCAGTGTTGACTACCAGTGACTGCCTGGACTAGTCCCTGCAGTTTTCTTGGCAAGGTTTTTTGGAAGAGGTTTGCCATTGGATTTATGGTGGAGGCCTGGAGAGCTAAACACATCCGATGAGTAAACCTGTTCTTTGGGACCTCCCTGGACAAGGAGAGGATGGGAGATTGCCCACATGTGCTCCGGATGGCTGCTCCTTGCAAGGAGACCACAGGACAGTGGTTTTCTGTGGGTTTGAGTGCCGGGAGACAAAGGGATCAATCATCAAGCTCACAAGTGTGGCAGAGCCTTTTAAGGGACATTAAGTTTGCTAACCTCGCTTCTAATCACTTTCAGAAATTGCCTATTTAACTATCTTAAGGCTATTAGAAATCTTTGGACCAAGAAGCTTGAAAAGCCACCTGGTGAGTTTATCTTCATTTCTGAACAAAAGAAAAATTAACTATAAGTTTCAGAACTTAAAGAATTTGGAATAAATGACAAAATTTGGAATATTGTACTTTTACTATAAGAGTTTGGAACTATTTAAAATAAACAGCTTTTCATGGAAACTAGAATTATTTTGTCTACCATAAGTCATAACAGAGATTAGAGATCTTATGATTTAAATTGGACACCAGAGGAGACTAAAGATTCCAGGCAAAAAGAAAAAATCTCTGCCTTTGGTTTTGATTTGGACTGGGATTTACAGAACGACACAAAACACTATAATATTTGAAATATTAAAGGAGATCTTTGAAGAATGGGGCCTGAAATTAGGAGCCACAATATCAATAATTTCAGTAACAATGTCTGCTTCTATGGATAGACTATGTTTAAAGAATATTAATGAAGGAATGACAGATATGAAACAAATCTGGCTTGATGCAGAAATAGTGGAATCAGAAATATTGGATTAAAAAAAAGTGTGGATTACAAAATAGAGAAGGTATTTAAAGTGGAAATACAAGTGGCAGGCCAAGAGATTGACCCAGATAAGGACTCTTTACTGGATATACAAAAGAAGCTGGCTGAAGTTTTAAAAAATTAAAGGGGAAATGCAAATGATAAACCAAGAGAATGATCTGGACAATATCTTTTTTATTGGATTTACAAACAAGACTTGTTAAAGCCTCGAAGAAGCCTATGCGATGGGACAAAGACAATTTGAAGAGAGATCAAACCCTACATCAATATTTGAATGAACTAAAAATTAAAATTTTTGGAGGTAAAAGGAAGGAACATAAAGTTGTTTATGTTTATTATGTTTATGTTTAACTTTATTTGATTAAAGTTAAAATAAGACATGTTTTTATGAAATTCTGGCAACCCCTTATGGACTTGTTGCTGACACCAGGATTGAAAAGTTGATGTTTTATGGATTTGCTTATAGATAAGGGATGGCTTATGGGAAGAAGAGATATCTGTTTGTAACCTTTTAGGGGGTGAAGAGCTACCAAACTTGTTTATACTTGTAGTGATAAAGATTGGAAGTCACTTCTTTATATATTTCTTTTCTTTTTCCTTATTTCATTATTTTTTCTTTTCTTTTTTCTTTTTACTTTTTCTTGCTTTGCACTTTTTACTATCTCTTTTTACTTTACTTTCCCTCTCTGAGATTAATTTGTATTAGTTTTTATTACTGTAATTAAAATCTTTAATAAAAATTGTAGTTCTTTGAGCCCAACACAAAAAATTCCAGTAAAGAGTGATTATATAAGACTAGTAAAAACAACTACAGGTAGTCCTTGCCTAACGACTGCCCTGTTGAGCAACTGTTTGAAGTTACAACAGTGCTAAAAAGGTAACTTTATTACTGGTCCTCACACTTACGACTGTCGCAGCATCCCCGCAATCATGTGATCAAGATTCAGGTGCTTCGCCACCAGTGAGCATTTACAACCATTGTAGCATGCTGTGGACATGTGATAACCATTTGCCAACTTCACAGCCAGCTTCCAACAAGCAGAGTCAATGGAGAAGCCAGCAGTATAATCGCAAGTCACAGTCACAGATGTCTTGTTTAACAACCATGTCACTTAGCAACAGAGTTGCTGTTCCCAATTGTGGTTGTTAAGCGAGGACTACCTGTGTGCTCCAAAGTGCTGATTAAGTGTTCACTGTATTATTTTTTTCAAACCATTTAAAAAGCATTTTCCTAATGTGCCATATCAAGATATTATTTAAATAATAACTTTAATAGGAAAGAAAAGTCTTTATACCTAGCTGGAAGTTTCTTTGATATGCATTTTTCTAAGAAATATATATAACCAAAAAGGCAAGAAGTTCTTTAACTGAAAAAGCATCTTGCCTCTTTAACACCAGAAATAGTTCAGTGGAAACTTCAAAGAATCCTTCTCAGGCAGTCTGGCCATGTCCTTACCCATGCACAGGTTAGCACTCTAAAATAAATGACATTAGAATTAATATGCAGGAAACATCAATGTTATTCAAGTGTATGCCCATACTACAAGACACTGTTCTTTCCTGTTGGCTGTATATCTCTTCTTGCAAAGGAAGAACCACAGTGGAGGAAAGAAAGATCCTGTCCAAAATGGGAGCAGGGTCTATGACCATGAATGTCTTCAGGTCTGGCTCATCAAGTTCAATAAGAGGCCACAGGGAAAATCAAAAGCAAGCCTGGTCAAAGCACATCAAGTTAGCACCAGGAATGCTTCTGAGCAGGTCAGGATTAGCTGACGACCGCTGGTCAGACTGAAAGACTGCCAGAGACAGGTTTAAATACTTTAATAGAAGGCACCTTCTCCTCTGAGTCCATGTGCTGCTTCTTGCCTAAGATTTTACACATGTCTTTATCCTACAGCTCCTCTATCCCAGCCATTTCCTAAACCTAGTCGCCTTTATGTTGAGGCCTCCAAACTTCCTAGGACTTGGGGGGAAAGGGTGGGTAGCATCTATATGTCTTTCTGATTAACTCCTTACTCTGCTGGACCATTGCTTGGCCTAGCCTCAGCTTGATCCAGGACTTGTGCCTAAATGATACCTTTAGGCACCACTGGTTGCTCTACTTCTTCCTCATCTAAGCATTCATCAGAGAATGGCATGCCAGTGGAGGAAAACACTGAGGAATTCTATGGTCCACTTTAAGAGCCAGCAGCTGCAGCATCAAGACAGGACACTGCACTGCTAATGGATGCTTGGAATACAAAAGTTGGAGAAATGGAGGAAATACAGGAAGATTTGGATTGGGTAAATGCAATAATTTAGGAAATAGGAGCTTTTGCAAAACAATGTTTTTGTTGATTGCTAACACTTGCTACATGTAACATAAACACCTCCTTTACACATAAAGTGGAGAATAGACATTATTAGATGAACAACAACAGAATCAAATAGACAAGAGGTCAGCCAGGAGAGGTCCAGGTATGAATTCTAGTGTAAGCAGTCCAATTAACTGAAGTTATGTAAATAAGCACTTGAGCTGTTCTGGCAAAAGATAAGGGGCATGCGAAAACCAAAGTGGGGGAGGGGGAAATCCCAAAATGTCAAAAAGAAAAAGATCCAAGCAGAATCTTGAAAAAAAGATTTTCAGAACAAAAAGATTTCAGAACAATCTGTCACAATAACTAAATAACACAGAGAGTGAAAGGTTTGGGCAATAAGAACATACAACAACTGAATGCAGACCTCCGGTGTCAAATAAGAAAACACAAAGAAGACATTTTGGTGAAAAAAATCAACAAATGGAGGAATATAGTAAGAAAGGAAAATGAGGTAAATTTTAGGGAGAAATTCCAGAAAAATAGGTTAAGATAGAAATATTCAAGAATCATCACAGTAGATAGGGGCAAATAAAGTTAAAGGAAGATAGAAATATTCTGTTGAAACCCTTCACAAATAGGATTATAGAACAACAGAAATATTGACAGGGAGAAAAATATTCAGAATCTGACTCTGCTAGAAATTGAGGTATGACAGGCAATAGGCTGTCAAACAGGAAAAACCCAGGTTCAAATGAAAGGCACACTGAGCTGTAAAAAGATGTATGTTGCAGAGCCCTTCTTAGAAAATGTGCTCCTGAGCACCTGCAGAGTGCCAAAAGAATATTGAATAATTATTAGCAGAACCCATTTAAAAATAAATACAATGCTTATGATTGATTGCTTTAGATGTAGAGCATAGGTTTAGCCCTGCTATCAGTGAATGCTAGCAGACATTAATTACAGTTGAAGTAAAAGTTAGACTGATTAAGAAACACATACCATCAAGAAGAGGCAGATGCACAAAAGAAAAAGTTATCCTAGACTAACTAACAATAGGCCAGGTGAGAGACAGTCATAGGGGTAGTGTATGAAGACTTTTCCACTTATCTATCTCTTGCCATTGCCCTATTGGTCAGAAGTCTCTTGGAGACAATGTCATCTCCAACTTGGCAGAAGAAAAGCCACTTAGTGTTAACAGCACTATGTCAATAAATATAGAATAAGACTGTGTCCTAGAGTCTAGAAAATATTGATGTATATACCCATATTGGAGAAATAAGAGAATGTGCAAGTTACTGAACCACTTTACTAACTCATCATACAAGCAAAGTTTTGCTGAAGAATTTACAAAGAAGAATTCATACACAGGGAGATAAATGTCAAATTAACAGGTAGAAGATAATGAGATCAAATAGCTATCATAAGATGGATAATAGAATGAGAGAATAAAAAAGAGGGTTGCCTTTGTTTTATTGATTATAAATCAGTTCAGAATGAGGAAACAAGTAACTCTAATGGAATACCTGATTATTTCGAGGAATCTTTACAATCAATAAAAAGCTACTCTAAGGATGGAGTTTGGAGAAAAAATGATTTAAAATAGGGAAGGAAATGAAACTAAAATGCACATTGTCCTCATATCTGCTTAAAAAGCAAACTGAATATGTTATAAGGATGGCAGGATAGTAAATAGTGACATCTGGAATCAGAACTGGGGGCCAATAGATAAAACATTTGAGATATGCCAAAGATACCATATTGTTAGCTGAAAGTAGAGAAGACTAAGAATAACTTGTTGTGAAAGTCTACATGACAAGTGAAATA
Organism: Candoia aspera; assembly: GCF_035149785.1. NCBI lineage: Eukaryota > Metazoa > Chordata > Lepidosauria > Squamata > Candoiidae > Candoia > Candoia aspera. The sequence continues at coordinate 116,701,050 of NC_086153.1, read as the reverse complement.
TTTGGCTTAATGTTAAATATTACAATGACGATGATAATGTCAGCTTGCAAGATTGATGAGCATAGAGTTGATTGTGAAGAAATAAAGATGGTAGATAGTTTTGTTTCCTTAGGCCTAAGGATAGATAAAGATGGACAGTTTGCTGGACAGGAATATAGAGGAGTTTAGTCTATGACTAATGATCCAGGCTGCATCTCATTTCCTAAAGTTCATAGTAAGTTCTTAAAACAAATGGGAACAGAAATCCAGGAAGCAACAGGAATTAAATCAGTAAAAAAAAACCCCAAAACTGAGAATACCATTTAATCCACATCATATTTCAGAGGATGGTTAACAAGTGAAAAGCTTCTTACCTGATAAAGTCACTTGCCTTCCAAGTAGGCAAGGTGAAATCTATATCATGGATGCTAGCTAATTTATCCTAAATCCTGTTTAGAAAAGAGTCGCAAGCTTTCAGGTTGCTAGGAACTCTGTCAGGCAAAATGATTATATACCGTTGTAATCGAAATTTTTCAACCCCCATTGCAAATCAGGTTGATTGTCAAAATGTACAGACTTTCAGCTGTTTGCAGTGAACAAATCAGACAAAAGCAATTGAAACAGCTCTATACAATGAATGTTTCAAGTGGTCTCCCCAAATTCAACTGAAAATGCAACTTATCATGACTAACCCTAAACCCAAGCTGCTGGAGAATTATTTTATTTTTGTTTTCTGTGTTATGCTTATTCTCAAATGTTTTATGTCTCCATATCAGTTACAGAACTGTTTAATCTCAGCTCTCAGTCAAATCTCATGCTATATTCATGAAGATATACCTTTTCTTTAGAACCTCTTGTGGTTTGTAATAATCATTTGAAATCCCATCCCAGGGCCTGGAGGCTGTGAGGGTCTAGATGGGAGACAACAGGCTAAAATAGAATTCTAGTAAACTGGAATTACTGTTTGTCCATTGGGGTTCTCTGTCTGTTCCAGTGGTATCTGTTGATGGGGTGGCACCAACCCTGAAGGAGCAGTTCACAACTTGGAGTCCTCTTGGATTTCTGACTTCTGTTAGAACATCAGGTGGAGACCACAGCCAGGGAAGCCATCATCTAGCTTCAGGTGCTGCATCAGTTGCAGACCTACCTGGAGCAGGAGGACCATGCTGCAGCGACTCATGACCTCATCACCATCTGTTTAGAATACTGCAACATGCTCTGCACAAGACTACCTTTAAAGATGACTCAGGAACTGTATTGGCCCACGTGTTAACTAGAGTTCACTGGTGGGAGGTCATTATGCTGCTGGTTGCCAGTAGAATTCCAGATGCAATTTAAAGTGCTGGTGTTGACTGAGAAAGCCTCAGGTGGCTTGACAGCAAATTATATGTAGGACACATCAGGTTGGCTTCCACTTTTACTTAACTTTCTAGAAACAACTCAAAACAGAGCTCTTTTAGAGGGCATTTGAGCTGTGTTACTTGCTTGGGTTTATACATTAGCTTTGGTTAATATATTTTGCATTCGATGTTTTGTTTTAATTGGATTGTGAATGTTTTACTCATGTATTTTTATTGTGCACTTTTTTTCCTTGTGAACTGCCAAGAGTACTTTGGGATTGCAATGATCTATAAATGTGATAAATATATACATTTGAAACCTCTCCAGTATCTTGGAGGTTCTGGCAAAGTGCTATATTTGTAGCAGACCAGTGCTATCTTATAATCTATCTGGAATATGATATTTTCTTTTGGAATTTTCTTTAACTAACTTGTAAGCCGCTATACAACCATGAACTGGGCAGCTATGTGGTTATCTTCTTTCACATTGAATGCCTGTATTTTAATATTTTAAAGTTTCATTGATTATGTGCCATCAAGTCATTGTCAACTTTTTTTACGTTATCTTGCTTTTTAAAAAAAGTTTGATTTTCTTTGTCTTTTGTGAGATTGGTCTATCTTCCAATGGTGGAAGGAAGGATTGAATCCTCTAATCACTGTGACCCTACACTATATAACCAGAAGGTGGCAATATAGAAATTATTCCAACTTTTGCAGAACAGGATGTGAGAATCCTGTCTCTTACGCATACCTGGGTTGTGGGTAGACACTAGGTAAGGCAACCCCTGGAAGATACATGTAGATGAAGCTGCTTACAAAAACAGGATGTTGGACCAAGGTATGAAGACCTAGAAGACTTTTGAGAAAGGGGGTTTGAGACCCCAGTCTTTTACCCTCAGAACAGGGGTTTTTGCAGTGATAGTTACTATCTTCAAAATGGTGTCACAACTAGGTGATCAAAGCCCCACCCCTTAAATGTGCATCAAACATGTTGCACAGAAGTAAAAAGAGGGAGGAATTCAATTGTCCTGTTGCACCTGCCATACTGAAGCCAGTAACCATTGCTGTATACACCCCTGCCAATGGGCCTCAGCCATCCATACACCATATAATTTATATCAAGCAAGATAATTAATTCTCAAGGGAACAAAAAGAATTTGCTAGCATACATTATGGATAAATATAATAAAGAAAAGCAATGTGGAATTGTAGTTAAGGTGTTAGACTTAATACTTGGGAAGCCTAGGCTCAAGACTAGCTTCAGTTAGGACAGCTTACTGAGTTGTTCTCTTTCAGCTCAGCCCAGCATTGTTGGTATGAACTAAAAATGGGAGGAGAGTATGCTATATATGATGCCCTGAGTTTCTGGAAAAATGGTGGATGAGGAATCTTCTCTAAGTTATTCATTTGTACATATAATATTGGTACTATATATCCACATGCACTTATATATCCACGCACATTCAAAATGCAATCTGCCAAATGGGACAACCCTCATATACCTAACGTTCTTCAGATTTGTAGGAGTATAAACTATTTCATCCCCAGTCAGTATGTGCAAAGAATGCTGGTTTGGGCATGAGGAAATTATAATCCAATACATTTTGGCAAATAAAACCTGACTGGACTAAACCAATACCAAAGAATTTAATTTATCTATTCATAAACAGGATGACAGAAGTCATTTAAGTGTCTTAGGGAAATAGTATGTGTGGAATATTATTACTATTTTAATGCTTCATCCAGTTTGAACCTCCATCCAACTGGGATTGTTTCTCCTTAGCAAATTAAGTAAGAAATAAATTTTGGTCTCTCTGTGTTAATGTTACATAAGTTGCAATAAATCAATTCATTTTATTCATCTATTCATCTGAATAGATGGTATAATGAACAAAGAAAAGCTGTTATTTTGCAGAGGTCAACTAGGAGATTCCCCCTCTTTTTGAGGTGGCAGAAAAGTATAGTCCTTTCTCTAATTCAATTACCCAGCAATAGGAAATGAGAACTTAGGATCAGAGCCTTGACCTTTATAGATCTTATATCTGGTTTGGTTCTAGGCTCCATTTTCTGGATAACTATGGGGGCTGTTTTTAGTGAAACTCAAAGCATTGGTTACTAGTAATCTTTTGAAGGGTTGAGTCTCTACTTATCTGCATTTCAGATAAGAATCTCTCTCCCTGTCTGCTAGTAATTTTTATACAGCACCCAACATGATTTTAAGGGCATCATTTGTCAGCAATCCTAAATACATATGCTATGTCCCATAAACATACCTTGGTTTTTGGATTTTTGTTTTGTTTTGTTTGTTGTTTGTTTTTTAATACAGAGTGAAAGTCAGAAGACTGTTTTATGATGGACAGGGTAGTTCAATCTTTATGAGCCCTGCCCAAATATCATCAATGAAGCTTCAGTCTCCTAGCATCTACTATTTTGTACTTTGTAATATGTAATCAGATATAATTCTGTTTTGCTGATATAGACAGGACCATTACCATGTTGTCTCTGGCCATCAAAAATGTTTAGTTCTCTCCAATTGAGATATAAATATTCCTGCTGTTCTGATGCCCTTGAAGCCATCAGTGGACAGCTAGGACCACTGAATGGAGCAGAGCTTAATACAGCGAAAAGACGTGCACAGAAAAGAATGTTATCTAAAATAGCATTAATGAGCACATTAGAGAAATGTAGGTTATTGATCTTACACACTTAGCTCACCCAAGCATAAAGAATTACACACTTAGACAAAGTAGGTTCAAAATTAAGCAAAAAAGGTCTTATTTATTTGGTCCAGTTACATCCATTCAGGAAAAATGATTCTTGTTCGCTCTTTCCCTAAACTGAATTAACCCTTAATCCTTATTGCTGCTAAAGGCTGCATGCAGAAAGGGGAAACCTAGGCCCATGCTTGGCCCTCAGATGGAAGGAGCAGCAGCAGCATGCTTCCTTCTCAGATGGTAGAAGAAGGTAGGAACTAAGGAATGTGGGAGGGACAACAAACAGCCTCCTCCAGAAGCACATAGAGAATTGCATCCTAGAACGAACTCATCCACATGCTAATGAGGCATGCTGATTTGCTGGGACCTCCAATAGCCCTGACTTCAATTGAAGAAGGATTATAGGTAGACCTAAGCAGTCCCTCATATACTTTCTACCAGTTTCTAGTAGTACTCAGATATCCATTTCTTTCAATCTTCATATATTAAATTGAGTCTTGTTAGCAATGGCCACTCTCATATTTGTTGAATTGGCATGTGCATTGGACAGATCCCATATAGTTGTCTTACAAATCCAGGAACGGTTTCCTCAAAGGCCAGAACACGTTATTGCACATATGATTGGTTTCCACATACATCTCCAATTTTACTTTCTTTGCTTAAAGTAATTTTCTTGTTAGAGGATGTTGAATATTTTATAACCTAGTTGCAGGGAGGTATTCAGGTGCCAGTTAATTTGACCCACGTGCCAAATTTAACCATACTGGAATAATGCCAAGTTATACATAATACATGACTGACTTTGATGATGTCCTGTAATTAGCAAACATAATCTATTCAAAACCTAAAGGAGGAAAATTTCATAAATAAGTAGATCTCGTGGAATGTCAATTTGCTTATTTTCTTATTATACAGGTTGTTACATATTCAAAGAAAATCCAATTTCCTTTCCTAAAATAAAACTTCAAACTGTTCAGATCCAAAGTATTATTCATCTGGCTAAAGTAAATAGATAAGGAGCTAATCCCTCAAGAATGATTAGGGAGGAAATGAGACAATTTTACCTGGGAATGGCTTAACAATGTCCAACGCAATTAACTACAATCTATGGTTTGAGAACCCAAGATATCAGCTGTTTTTCCACACCACAGACAGACGGACCATGCCCTTTAAGATTACTAAAGCAAATACAGAGTCAGGATGTTGTTCCATATTTTAACAACCTTCTCATCATTTATTCATAATTAAGCCCTTCCCAGGCCACAAAGCAACTGGGTTGTCATGGTGCTCAGATTCTGTTCTTCTTAAGCAAATAATGTTCCCAGATTTTCATGCAGTAAGTACTATCTTAGCTTCTCCCTTTCTTTTTATTCATACTGTATATATGATTGCAATCCTGTGCACATTTATTTACAGACAAATTCCAGGGACTGGGCTCACACTAAGCTATGTATCTAAACAGTTGCTGCATATCACAGGACATCATTAATGCCCTCTAAATGTGTCAGACTGGGAATTCCTCCATCCTCTCTGGCTTCCACTCATCTGAAAGCAACTGGGTTGGGAAAGATTACGCATATATGTATGCAAGATTACCCTTGCTGGAATGGGACAGCTATATAGAAACAGCTCTGAGAACTTTTTAAAGAAAGTAGGAGTGAGCCATTACCCACTTGGATTTACTTCTGATTCATCACTATTTTTAAGCAGCCTATTCAGTTCCATCCAGGCATTAACTTTAAAAAATGACTTGGTACCTAAATACTGTAGGTCCTGCTGTTATATATAATGTTATATATGATACACATGCACTCATGTGCACACACAAACCCAAATATACTGTATGTGCATGTGTATATATGTGTGTGTGTGTGTGTGTGTATAAAATGATCCATCACATTGTTGACTCTTAGCAAACACATAGATTTTCTTCATGACATACACACACACACACACACACACATATACACATGTGTATGTGTATGAGTACGTACACATCCAGCCATCCACCATCAATATGAAAAGCCTTTGATCCTGACAGCCCCTTAGGTTTTTGTGTTGGGAACCAAAGGCCACATTTTCCTCTCTCTGATTCATTCATTCATTCATTCATTCATTCATTCATTCATTCATTCATTCGAACTCCAACTTTCATTTAGGAGTCCAAGGCAATATATACTGTACAGTGTTCCTTCCTCTTTTTTTTTAAATGTTATCTTCTTTTTCTATCTTTTTGCAGGGGTTGGGTGCTTCAAGTCATTGTTGACTCCTGGTGACCGCCTGGACAAGTCCCTGCAGTTTTTTTGGAAAGGTTTTTCGGAAGTGGTTTGCCCTTGCCTGCTTCTTTGGGCTGAGAGAGAGTGACTGGCCCAAGGTCACCCAGCTGGCTTCAGGTCTCAGGCGGGAATAGAACTCAAGGTCTCCAGGTTTCTAAACTTGTCTCTTAACCACTACATCGAACGGGCTGTCATGTTCAAAATAACCAACATTTGACATTAACTCAAGGGTGCAAATTCTTCACTGTATCTTGGGGTTGACTAGTGTTTGGGCAGAGTCCTCCTATGCCTGCAGATCAAGACTTAACTTCCGTGCTAAACATTTAATCAAAGCAGGTTTGTGAACTAGATGGTTTGACAGCACGTTTCCTTTAGAGTGGGAGTAATTTTCTTAATAACTATGTTGATTTACCAAAATTCCTCTCTGTGGATGAATCATCTTATTGCTGACTTCCATTTGTTACCTTAGGCAAAATTATCTATAGTTATTCTACAAATGCTTTAATGCCTGAAATATCTGCCAGAGGCAGCAATTTTGCACATGGGTAGGAGTTTTGCAATCACCAATCTTCCTTCTCATTCTTTCCTCTTAAATTTCTTTTAGTAAGTTAAACATTGAAAATGCATGAATACTAGATGCTCATAGTGGTGATTATAATGGCTATGCAGCTAAAATAGGGCCTTGGGAAACATGAGGGAGGTATCAGCATGTTTTGGGGGATAGGGACCCCGAAGAATGTAAATAAATAGGAAAATAATAATAAAACTTCCCCATTAAAAAAATAGGCCAATAAATTCATTGAATGGAAAATCAAAGGCAAAGGTGAAATACAATGCTGAATGACTGAAACCACAATAGCAAGTTTATCTACATTCAAGTGGCCTGCAAAGGAAAAAAGAAAGGACATCTAGTTAGTACATTATTAGACACCCACCAGGTTCAAATAGTTTAATCAGTGATTGGGTTTATACCATTGTTTACTGTATAAACCACAATCAGTGTGGATTAAATAGGCATGATTTATCAGATAAGCTAAATCAACATGGATTACCTAGTCATGATTTATTGAATAACCATAATTGATTTGGTTTACAAATCTTAAAACATGTTAAGACTTAAACTATAATTTACAAGCCATAACATGTAACATGCTAAACCAAAACCAAATTTGTTTCATTTAATAAAGCCTAATCTATTTGATACTTCCTTCCAGCTGAGAATGATGGCTTGTCATCCATCCTGACTATTAACAGAAACTGTATACAGCAATCATTCATCTTCCTGAAACTGATGTTTTCTAGATGTATTGAGACCTCAACTTCCAGAGCAAACAAACAAAATTTGCCATTCAGATTATGAGAAATCCGACATTTTAAATTCACTTGAATTATGGTACCATCGTGTCATTAGAAAGGGGGGGGGGAAGTACATTATATGTTTGATTACTGAATTTCTGTGTTTGTATAATAGAAACATTAACTAACCAAATATGTTGTCTTGCACAATATGCTGCACCACATAAATGCACACACAGCATCCAAGGTTAAAACTAACAATATTTTTCAAAAGCTGTCATCTAAGGCTCATCCTCATGTCCTGCTACACATTTTTAAAGGATATCACCTTTGTTTCTGAGCCAATCCAGCCTAGGGGCAGCTTATATTAGTCTTTAGCTGTTCCAGTATTGAAATGATGTTTTCCCTCTTCTCTTAACATAAGTCTTGCCATGCCATCTATGAAGTGATCAATGATGTAGTCAGCAGCTGGTCATCTGCCCAGCTCCCATTTTAGACTGCCTTAGGCACGTCTCCTCCCCTTTGGTTCCTGGGCAGTTTTTCCAGGCCCATTCTGCTTTGGAAAGCAGGAAAGGCCAATTCATTCAAACCAGGTGGCTCTCTCCCGGCACCAAAGAACTATCTCTCCCCACTTCAGCCTTCCCTGCCAGATGTGGCAGGAGATCCCTAAGCTTTCAGGGCTCAGAAGAGTGGCAAGAAAAGCAGATGGGAAGTGGTGCAAGGTGAAATGGGAAGACGCTTCCCCAATGCATTTCACAACTTGCCCCTTCAGCTGTTCTTAGAACTCTCTAAAAGAGCACTGAACCCAGGTACATATGAAAGCTGAAAAAGCCTGACAGGTCATATGGGACCCTGGAGTGAAGCAAGCCACACAGCAAGGCAAAACTCGCTTGCTTTACCAGACAGCCCCAACCCAACTCACAGACCAGATGTGAAACTGGTCTTCAGGATAGGTGAGAGCTGCTGGCTTTACAGCCAATAAAGCATAGAGAGGGAAGCAGTGGTTTCAAGTTGGAATACTCCTGCCTGTTTCAGTTTTGCAACCATCCCCACATCATTTTTCTTCATGCTACTCTTAAACATGGGGTTAGTACTATTCTACACTAAGCCTGCCTCCAAATGGAGCTTAACTATCAAGTGATATCAGCAGATACTCTGGCTTCTTTTTATCACACCCCTGCAAAACACTTGCCCAAAAGCAGAACAAGATTTGACAGCTGGCCTTTCACCCTGGTTTTGCCATCTTTCAAACTCACCTCCTCCCAAACCCTATACCTCCCATTGCCTGGAACTATGGATAGGGTATTAGTATAATTATCAAGAGAACGACCACCATTTCTGGTAGCTTGTACAGAGTTTTCCCCAACCTAGTATTTTTCAACTGTTTTGAGACTGAGAGAATCAGCATGAGTTTCTCAGTGGAGTTTAATGGAGAGTCTTTAACAATTCTTCCATTTAAGTCAAGAGCTTGTAACCAGGGAATGGAACAAGAAGGAAAAGACCCTTCCATGGGTGATTCCTTAAGAAACAGTGCTGAAAATGAACAGATAAGAATCTAATGATCTGAAATGTTTGTGGCGTATTTGTGTGTCTGCCTAAAAGTAACCTGGTATATACAGCTGCAACCTTCATCTTATGAAAGAGGATGAAAAAGTATGGTCAGACAAAGCAGATGCTGCAGTAGGAGCCGAGAGAGGAATCCAAACAATATAAATGCAAATAAAGGAGCAAGTCCAGCAGACAAGAATGATGACCAGAACAAGTGATATAAAAGACTATCTGCCCCAGTGGAATCCAGAAATAGTTTTCAGACCCCTGTGGAAAAAGAGACCCTGCAGAACAGGAGATGGGATATTGAACCTTTGAAGAGCAGAAGGAATGCAATTGTGCCCAGCAAGGAGACAAACGGATGATTCCTGGTAGCTGGTGACTCATTTTTACAAGGAACCAGAACATATGTGTACTCACTGGTTCATGAAACGTGGGTTGGATGGCATGACAATTTAGTAGGTAAGTAGGTGGCTTTAAAAATTGTACTAATGGAGTGCTCATCATGGTTTCTCATCAAACTGGAGTCAGGAACCATGTGGGTTGCTCCAAGGTTCAGTCCTGGGTCTTGCCCTTTTCAAGAGTTTGATTGATGACTTGAATGAAGAGGCAGAGAGAATGTAGAAGATGCAAAATTGGGTAGGATAGCTGAAACCAATGAACATAGAAATAAAATTATTCAGAACAACTTTGTGGGTTACAGAAATGGGTTGGGGGAAAAGTCAGAATGAAATATAATAGAGGCAAATGCAAAATTCTTCACTTGGGAAATAAAAATCAAATTTAGGATGCCGGACGTGTCTCTTGATAATAGCACTTCTGACAAAGATCTTGGGATAGTTGATAGCAAACCAAAAATGTGTCAGAAGTGTGATATAACTGCAAAAAAAAAAAAAACCAGGCAAATGCAATTTTAGTCTGCATCAACAGAAGTGTAGTTTCTAAATCATAAAGACTAATAATTCCACATCATTCTGCTTTGGCTAAATCTCACCTCATGTAATATGTACAATTCTGGTTGCCACACTGCAAGAAAGATTCTGAGAAACTAAAACATGTTCAGAAAAGATTGACAAGGATAATTGGAGACCAGAAACTAAGTCCTGTTGACATCAATAAAAGGAACTGGGTATGTTTAACCTTGAGAAGAAAAAAGACTGAGATCCAGAATAATAGCTGTCTTTCAATACCTGAATTCTGAAGAAGGTCAGCCTGATTTAACAGTAAGAGAATTGACAGTGCACTCAATTAGCCAGAGAGGTGATGGGCTTCACTTGGATGAGTTCAAACATATGCTAGACTGCTTCTGCCAAGGATGCATTAATTTGGATTGTGCACTGAACAAAGGATTGGATTTGAAATGTTAGACTTCAGCTGTTTAGGGTCCCTTTCAACTCTATGATTCTATGACCCTAAATCCTAGATTTTCAATTGGCATGGCTTCTGGCTGTGTTGGTGGTAATTTTTGGAGCTGTAGTTGCAACACAAAGCTGGAACAAACCAAGTTGAGGATAACTGCAGGCCCAAGACTTTGACTTTTTTGACACACACACACACACACCCCTCACAGACACCCTTGCTACTATTAGGCAAAGTGAGACAGCAGCCTCCAATGGCAGGTGCTAGTGTGTGAAAAACACCAACATGTTGGGAGAACTGAGATAGGTGTGGAACTCCCTTAAGCCTCAGCCACAGCAGAACATACATTTCTATCCTCCACGTTGAAGAAAGATTCAGCTGCCAGACCACTCAGATTTTTTTTATATGAAATAAAAATGAGGGGGTAGAAGAAAATGCACCAACTTGTTCTTCTGAGCAATCAGGATCTTGGATGAACCTTGTTTATTTCTTTTCTGCATGTCTTCATTTTCGGCAGTTAATAATAGTTAATAATATTGTGTTTTCTTTTAATATCCAGACAATTACTGCTTGAGGCAGACACCCTGTTTTCTTTCCTCATCTATCAGTATGGCAATGACACTGCAAACAAAAACTTAGGCAATCCATGATAGGAGAAATTACTGGTGGAAAGAAGCCTCAGAGCCTCACCAAGAGCTTGCTTAATGCAGTTTGGCTTGGCTACTCTTAGATACTCTCTTGAGGGAACTCCCAGTCAGGAAGGCAACCTGGAATGATTGGCTGTTAGAACTTTGGTGGGTCTTGGCACAATGAGGTCATTTCTCTGTCAGTTGTTGACAGGCTGCAGTTTTCTACCACCTGTAGCTCAGCTCTCCTGAAAGAGAAACTGAAAGAGAGGCAGTGATGGTCCAAGGTCAGCCCTCATCTGCTTCTCATCTTCCGTACCTACAGACAATGGAGCATCTCAGTAGAGGTCTGACACCTGCTGAAATAAGTTCATGATAATCATAATGTCTGGATTATGATTATTATAAATCAAGTGTTAATTTTTTTAGTTCTCTGGCTCAGCTGGCAAATTGACATTTCCTCACATGAGCAGGCAGCATTAGCTACCTGCTGTCTTACAGGCAAATGAAGTTCTTTAACATTTTTAAAATTTCCAAAAAATAAAATTTGTTGTAAGCCAACCATGCTTGTACCTGTGGGCACCTTCCCTGAAGTGTGTCAGTCTCTGCCCAGCTTGACATGATTGAAAATAATAATAAATAGGAAGCTGTCATGCTACACACTAAAGCGCCATTGTGGTGGATATAATATATCTATATATCTCACATTTCCAAGAATGTTTTTAGGACCTACATAAGCATCAAGCTTCACCCCATAAGTAAGACTGAACAATTTAGGCAAGCTCATAAGAAACCCAAGAACTGTAGATAAGTAATGCTTACTGAAGAAAGTACAAAGTACAAAGCCATAATCAAGAAATAAAGCAACTACTATTATTCAAGAAGTCCTATATAGAGAAGCTATGTTCAGAGCCAGATGAATGTTGTTTATTTAAAGATTTATTATAGATAAATTATTAAATAAAATATTATTTATTATAGATATTTTGAATTTAATACATTTTCTACAACACAGTTATGTTGTTGCATCCATGTCTTTGGAAGATGGATTTTCATCAGCCCCAAACATGAACTTACCACTTCACTTAAACGCAGGTTTATTTTTCTGAGGAACCTAAGGTGGACCACACCCAGAGTGTTAATTAATGGCAATAATTCTTTCAGGAAATAAATCACCCAGTGGACAGTTTTCTTCTTTTGGGAATAGCAATTCTTGGGAAATACTTGACTCCTTAGCCTTTCTTCCTCTATTTGTATAATACTAAGAATCATTCCTATTTCTTATAAACCAGCATAGAAGGTATGCATCAGAAGCATACAACCATTATTTTCTATTTTAAAAAGTTAGATTCCTAAGGGGAAAAGCTGCTTTCTGAATGCTGATACTGTTGTTGTTTTTCTTGGAATTTGCCCGGCGTGTTGCAGGGTCTGTTTATTTTTGCACAGTGCTCACCTAATCCTTACAGTGAAATTATCAATGCATGATGTGATGAAGGGTTTTATTTTGTTGCAGAGGTTGGTGTTGTTGAGGGCTGAGAGGCAGTGATGCTCCAAGGTCACCCACCTGGCTTCTGGGCCTAAGGGAAGTCTAGAACCCGGGTGTTCCCACTCCTAGTCCAGCACCTTAATCTTTGAACTATATTAGCTCTTTGACTGCCAATATTGTACTTATAAAAAATAATCAATGGAGCCATTGAATCACAAAAAACTCAGAAAATGCAATTTTCCTTCACTTTTATGGGATTAACCCTCTTACACTTTGATAGAATCATAATAAATTTGACATAAACTATTTAGCAATGTATGCTTCAATCAAAGTAATTTTGATGACCTTTTATAGCACGACATCATTTCTGTTTGAGTCTTAACTTGCTGTAATTCTGTCAATGTGTTCTATAATGTGTTCCATAATAAAGTGAAAGTATCAGGGAAAGTTATAATAACAAAAGATAAGCAGAAAGCATTCATTTGCCCCAGATGGTGATGATAGAAAATAATAAAGAAATTTATCAGACTGACAGGAAGATCATGTTATATACAGCATATTACTCTGAGCTAAACCTGGATTGCATTCATTAATTGAATTGTGACCTTTGTACTTGCAGACAGACGTTGATAAAGCTTGGTGTAATAATAATAATAATAACAATAATAACAAATATGGAATGAACTTTCCTGATGCCTAGTCATAATAGCCAGAATTTTGGGAATAAAGGTGTTCCACAAATAGCAAATAAATGGTTGCTACTTTCTTGCAACATCTCACACAATTGGCTCAAAGGATGTTTCCCTTTGAAGCATTTTGCTGAGTATGATTATTCCCCTCAGAGGTGGACTTTTGAGGGAGAGGGTAGAGCTCAGTCCTTGAGTTCAGTCTCTGACATCTCTGAAAAGCTGGATTCTGCTGCCAGTCAGTTTATGATGCATGTGGGCAGCTTTCCAGATGTTCCAAACTCCCAATGTATCCTGCTAAATGCCTTTGCCTCCCTCAGTGCTGTGTGTTTCCATTAATGTGAATAAGACAGTGAGGAAAGTAGAATGGGGATGGGCAGGAAGGCATATCTGCTTCTGAGCATGAGAAGAATACTTGCTAGGGCACATCCATCACCCACTGGCCTCCAACCCTGCCCACCTCTAGGACAGAGAGGTTCCCCATCAATCAGAAAGCAGCATTCAAAGGAGCTTCATCTGTTCACTGCATGCCTCTCCATAACCCTTAGGCTGTAACGGTCAGGGCCTGGGCAGCTCTGATGGGCAAGGTGCAAATTTCTATTTGAACCATTGTAAGGACAGTATCGACTCTGGTGCCCACATGGACAAAACCATGTGGTTTTCTTGGCAATAGTACAGAAGTGACTTGTCATTAGGTTCCTTTTTAAGAGCAGTAATTAACAAAGATGAACAAATAAAAAGCATCCTCTTAACTAAGCTTTTAGGAACTTTTTTTGTCTTCAGAAAACAATTTTATGAAATGCAGCAGGCCAAGTTGGTTCCTAATCTAAATCCAGTATTTTCCAATAGAATTTTGCCAACAGAATGTTTATTCCTCCCATCCCCTTTTCCATTGCTGTTCTGTAAATGTACTTTCTTTTCTTTAATGTAGCAGGCAGATTGTCTTGAACAATGGATGCCACTGAGTTCAGCACGTGACAGCAGTGAATTGTGGTGTGGTTAATTCATTATTTGGCTATTCATTCTAAATCATTTGATTTTCATTGTATTTTGTAGCTGTCTACTTTTTAAAAAATGAGTGGATTTTATTTGGCAGGAAAAATGTCTCTTAATTAAAAAATATATCTGCCTGCTTAGTTTGGATCCAAATTTGTCCAGTTTGATAGGGAATAGCTTGACCATCTTTTTTACACCAAGAATGGGGGATGCATTGTCATTCAGATTTGGGGAGGAATTGAAACCAGCTTCAGTGCATTTTTCAAAACATGACACATAATCATTTTGGCCTGGTTATGAATATAGGCTAGCTACTTAGGTAGTTGGAGACCAGCTGAATTATCTATAAGCTAATTATACCTACCAGACACAAACTGATGTTTTCAAAAAGTAATAAATATTGCATTGTCTCATATCTATGAATGCTATAATCTTTTCCAGCATGTGCTTTTCCTTGCCTCCCAGGTAACTAAGATTCAGATTGGAAGAATCAAAAGAAAAATCAATAATTTATTAACTATATTTGGACCACCATTGACCATCATGACATTGGTACAGATTCAGCTATGCTTAAGACATGCCAGAAAATCTCAGCCCATGTCCACAGGGTATTAAAAACCTTGATGTCCTTCCTTTCCATTTTCAATTAGATTTCCATGATCTATAGGCTACAGATGAACTTATGTACATATGGATGGATGGATGGATGGATGGATGGATGGATGGATGGATAAATACAAACTCATTGTTTGTATATGAGACATTGACTCATGCTGAATGAGACAAGAGAAATGGCTGGTCTCATTGACTCAAACTTCTGCCAATGCACTT
Organism: Candoia aspera; assembly: GCF_035149785.1. NCBI lineage: Eukaryota > Metazoa > Chordata > Lepidosauria > Squamata > Candoiidae > Candoia > Candoia aspera. The sequence continues at coordinate 116,685,913 of NC_086153.1, read as the reverse complement.
ACTTGTGCAACTGTATTTATTTATTAAACTTACATGTGTGATGGAATGTGTTCTTGAAGGAAGGGGTGATGTGGTGGATTCCGGCACTGCCGCTGGTTCCTAGGGAGGAAATGCATTCCAGACAGGTAAGAGACTTCACAGCCCAGACACTGTTGCTGGGAAGGTTAAGAGGTTCAAGGTAGCTCCACCATAGAGACTTTATAAGTTATTTCCCATTAGGTCAGTTGAGTAGCTTTAGTCTGGCAAGATTCTGTCTATATGGTGGGAGCCATAAAGAACTAGAGTTGGAGATATCAGCTCAGCGTGGTTCTTGGCCTGGTTCCTGACACATGGTTGTGTAATGGTATGTGGGAATGACCTTGGGAGACAGGAGAAAGAGCCACAGCCTAGACAACTGTCATGCAAAAGGTATCTCAGTCCACAGAAGCAAAAGGGGTGTGAGAAGTGTCTCAGAAGGGGCCCTCCCTAGTTTTCCAGAAAGTAAAAGTGAAGGAGGGGAGAAGCGCTTTCAGACTTGCAAGATTCTGTTACTGTAACCTTACAGTAAAGGTAGTGTTAGCACTCATGGTTTGTGCTTCTTGTCTGGACTATCTTGAAGGGCTGACAGGCTGCTACACTGGAAAGACTCCTTCGGTACCAGGCATGGTGAAGAAGGATGTTGCCCCAAACCTTCCAATCACACAATTGGGGTGTCTCACTCCTAGAGGAGCCTTGGTATCATCAGTGCTTTCCAGCTGTGTTTGAACCCTCCTCCTCAAAAATATACAGGGGTGCAAGCCATTGGAATTATTGTATTCAGTGAATAAAGTGACTGGAGGGATCTTCCTTTTCACTGACTATTAAAATGTCCAGGGCACAGTATTGTTTGGATCATCTATGTGACCAAGAGTATAATAATATGGGGCAATACTTACTTAATCCATTGATCCCTACCCAGCATGGGCTAAGTCAGAAGAGCTGCTTTCAGTCATGGCTTTTGAAATCACAGTCTGTCCTTTATAAAACCTGAAGTTGCAGCATTGGACGTGCAGTCCCAGAATTCTCCTTCTAGTAAAGAATATGGCATGTTTGGTCTTGGGCCAAACATACATTTTTAAATATATAGCAGGGACATGTTCATTTAAATATACATATGATCCTGATCTGAGATACAACAAAGGAGAAGTCTTGAACAAAAATCATGTGGAATTGTGTATTAGATCATCTGCATATCTAAGTACATAAGCCACCATGGACTACAGATATACCTGCATCTTAAAAAACATGCAGTTCACTGTGATTCTGGAGATTTCCATGACCTTAAAGTTGATTAAAGTTGAATGTTTTGACCTTTAGGTATTTTCCCTTGCATAGCTACTAAATCTCCAACTTCCTTTATAGCTGCTCTAGTCTGTGACAATCATGTCATTCAGAAAGACAGATTAAAACAGTCTGTTGGATTTCCCCTCCCTCCCATAGATAAATCATTTTATGAACATGGATTTACAATATTAGTTCACCATCTGTTGTAGAACTGTTTTTTTTTTTCCTTACAGTGTTCTTATTTCTTGAATTCACTTGTTATGCTATTTTAATCAGAGATTTTCTTCCTTATAAAGTGCCATAGAGATTAATGATGCCAGAACCTCCCAGAATCAGGTTTGGTAATCTGGTAAATCATCCTGGAGGAGGTCTATCTAATTGGTTGCTGCGGGTCAACACTGATTTGATGGCACATTATCAATCAATTTTGGTAAACCTTTAAGGAAGAAGACTTTTTGTTTCTTGAGCTGCCTTCCCGTGAAAAATCAGCTATCTTAAATATTGAATTATTTCAGATGTTCAAGAGGCTTTAAAGACTTGTTTGAGTCAGTGGTTTGAATCTGCTAAAGTAGCTGCAGATTAGTCAACATAATATTGCATGATTTAGACCAGGAACCTAAGTTAGATGCAGTTTTGTGTTGGAGGAAACTGAGGAAATAGGACAGATGAAACAACTGAGTTCTGATGAATTTTCTGATGAGTGCACACTTCTCAACTTTACTGCCCAGGCTTGCCTTAAAAGTCTCAACCAGCAGCAGAAGCTTCCTTGCATATGCTCATGCAAGATATATGATGTTAATGATATACTTGTGTGTGCACATTTGTGTGCCTTTGAGTCAGTATTGACTCCTAGCAACTGCCTGGATGAGTCCCTGCAGTTTTCTTGGCAAGTATTTTTGTAAGTGGTTTGCCCTTGCCTTCTTCCTAGGATTGGGAGAGAATGAGTGGTCCAAAGTCACCCAGCTGGTTTTGTGCTTAAGGTAGGAATAGAACTCACAGTTCCCCAGTTTCTAGCCTGGTTTCTTTAACCACTGCACCAAACTAGCTTTCAATGATACACTAGCATAAAGGAGAAGGGGAAGGGGAAGGAGGAAGAGGGGAGGAAGGGGAAGGGGAAGGGGAAGAAGAAGAAGAAGGAGGAGGAGGAGGAGGAGGAGGAGGAGGAGGAGGAGGAGGAGGGGAGGAGGAGGGGAGGAGGAAGAAATTTTATATGCTGCTTGACTCCCAATGACTGGGCAATTCACAAGTAAAAACATTAAAAGCAAGGAAAAAATACAATGATAGACAAAAATGAAGAATAAAAGATGGCACGGATGACAAAAACTGGACAGGAACGAACAAGAAATGAACCCACACAATCCAAAGGGGGCTTAACTCACCCTCGTCAACGACCTTGGCAAAGAACCAGGTCTTCAAGGCCCTTTGAAACATAAGCAGATTGGGGGCTGTCTGCATCTTGAGGGGAACCTCATTCCAGAGGACAGGTGCTGCTACAGAGAAGAGGTGCTTCTGAGGTCCCAACAGAGAATTTAACTTGCATGATATACGTACAGTACATGCAGATATTCTCTATTTAGTTGGAAATCTTAACTGGTACTAAGTCCCCCATGTGTTCAAGTCATTTGAATGTTACATTAACATGGCTTTAAGTAGAACTTTAGCTCAGTGTAGTTTATGTAGATATTATTATATTTGTACAGGAACAACATTTGAACATGATAGTTCTGATCATCAGTTGAAGTTGTAATGGTTTATCAGTGTTATTCCACAACTGCTTTGTTTGAAGAAATCCAATTGTGCATACTCTGATCTACTTCTCTTTTTTTTCCTCTTGCTGTGACCATTAGGCTTGTACAGTTTTTTTCAGTTTTGAGTTTAAAAATGTGTTTTGGAGCATGCAGGGGAGAGAACTTAGCACTTAATCTCTCTGCACTTCTTCAAAGCAGCCATACCTTTTCCTGGGGTTCACATGGCAACTGCAGAGAGCCATTGTTGATCCCATTCCCACAAAGTGGCTTCTGAAGGGGATGGTGGTCAGCATTAGCAAGATGGCAGACAGAACATTGTCATGCAAGCCCCATTCCCTTTTCTACATGCAGTGATGTTACACACACATTCAGGGGGGCTTACATCACAATACTTCATCCACCATCTTGCCAATTTTAACACCATACCACCCCACAGATGCCACTGTTTGCATGACACACTTAACTGGGTCAATGAAGTTAAGATTATCATAAGAATACTCAATGACCTACTCAGTTAATTTCAGTGGGATTAAATTTAACTCAAACCAGACCAGTCAAGCACAGGATTAAACTAACTCCACCTAGTCAGATGAGTCATAGAAATTCTGAAAATCAATCTGTTGATCAATCCATTGATCTTCCAAGAAAAAGAACTCCAGCCTTTTATAGAACTTAGAGAGCCAATTTGGTGTAGTGGCTAAGGTGCTGGACTAGAAACCAGGAGACTGAGAGTTCTAGTCCTCCTTTAGACATGAAAGCTGGCTGGGTGACCTTGGGTCAGTCACTCTCTATCAGCCCAACTCACCTCACAGGGTTGATATGGAGAAAATAGGAGGTGGGATCATTAGGTAAGTACACTGCCTTGAGTTACAAAAAATAAAGGCAGGACAAATCAAATAAATAAATTCACTGCCAAAGCCAGGGAGCACAGAACACACCTCCCAAACAGTGATTGATCAAGACTTTCCTACCACTGGCCAATGGGAAAGGGATTAGCAGTATCATGAAGCCTTTATGGTACTGTCCTGGCTTGTGGTATTTTGGCAATTCTTTAAAAAGTTGGTGGGAATCTGTTTTCCAAAATGGTGATTTGTTTTACCCCATTAGTATGACTATGTGCTGTCAAAAGACCCAGTAAAAAAATTAACTAGCTCAGTGGCTGATGGGGTTAAGCACATTGTGGGAAGAGAGTCAGTGAAGTGACTAGCAAAATAAAGGTGATTAAGGAGTAGAGGAGCATTGCTTATTTTTCTTAACAGAGAGTTAAGAATCCAGGATAACAAGGTTAGCCCATCCAATGACCATAGTAAGTTGTTTCCCTTTTTAAGTTGAAGAAATGAGGTGTGAAGATGTTAATGTAAAAATATCACCTTTTTTAAAATAAGGAAGCTATTTTGCCATCCCCTGAGAACACTTTTTCCTCATGGAACAACAGCTGCCATTGCTGTTTATATTTCATAGACTTGATATATGAAATTTTTTTCTAAACTGAAAATCTGCAAGACCCAGAAAAGACATGTGGCAATTTAGAAGGGATAATAGCTATCCTGGTCTCAACAGTATTTGTCATTTTAAAGAAATACAGACATGACAGACAGCTTAGCCATATCTCTGAATAGGTACCTGAAGAGAACCCAGATGGTTCACAGAAAAGCAGGACCAAGCCCCATGGTCACCAAGGGTGCCAAAACACAGAGGAGAAGCACATTCCGTAAGCCAACTTTTACGTTTGAATATTGATCATAGTTGTTGCAGGATGAAGCATGAAGTTTTCATGACTTGGCTGTGATGCTACTTTATTGTTTCAGCACAAGCCACTTGAGCGGCCTCATTCAGCTTGGCTGAAGCCGTTCTGACAGGGTGATGGGCTTCATTTTCTCCTGCTCTGAGCTTCTGAAAGACTTGGCCTAGAATGGGCAACCTAATATATAGGAACTGCCCTGTTGGACCATCATGGCAAAAGATTTGCCAGCATGGATGCTGGGCCTTAGGGAATAATAGCGATTTCCAAAATCAGTAGAGC